>NW_023416323.1:20344331-21066831 GCF_014108235.1 Myotis myotis | reverse complement strand
TATGCTAGGCTGGGGGTGGCAATCCAGGCTCCCCACCTGGACTTCACTAAAACTGCTGCAGGGAGTGGGGAAGGTAACTATAACATGCAGCAGGATGAAAGTACTGACTCCCTACTCAGCCTTCTCTGACCATACCCTGGTGGGGGATGGGAGGAGTTATTAGCGTGAGAGTGGAAGTCTATACTCCCCACTTGGCCTCTGTGGCATTTGGCTGGAGAAGAGTGGTTATTTTCTAAGTTTCTATCTTATTGGCTATCCCATTCCTGGTCTTTTGGCTAGAGACTAGGCTTTTTAAAATTTCTGTGCCTGTCAACATTTCTGGGTTACCAGATTCTTCATCTCCAAGACTTGAATATATGAAGCAAAAAGAAAACCCAGGTAATTTACAATCATGTCATTCTTTGGGTCCAAAGCTCCCTAGGCAATCAGACTGATTCTCTCAGAGTCTTGTTGTGTTCCAAGATAATTTCCAGATTTTCAGTTACACATAGTGAGAGGATTAGGTAAAAGTGCATCTACTTCATCTTTCCATAAACAGAAACCACTGATCATTTTTTAAATTAATGCGGATAATCTCTGTCTTTTATAAGTGTGCTTAGACTACTTGCATTTAATGTAATAAATGATGTACCAAGATTTAATTTATATTACTTATTTTCAGGTTTTTCCATTTGCTTTCCATTTCACTGTTTTCCCTTTTATATTATTTGAACAATTTTTAGTATGCCATTTTAATTTTTCTATTTGCTGTTTTACTCTATCTGTATAGTTTCTTATTGGTTACTCTAGGGATTACATACCTCATTTTTCACAGTCTATTTAGAATCAGTACTTGAATTTCAAGTGGAATGTAAGATGCTTACCCTCATATAGGTCTCTTTACCCTCTCTCCTCTATGTTGTAGTTACTTTACATGTTACATTTGCATATTTTAAAAACCCAGAACAATGTTATATTTCTTGCTTTCAACCATTAAACATATTTTGAAGATGAAAGAGAAGAGGAACAGTCTATTATGGGCATCAGCAAATTCTTTCAGTAAAGGGCCAGATAATGAATACTTTTACAACAGTGTGGTGATTGCTGGTGGAGGGGAGGAGGGGGCTGTGGAAGAGGGAATAGTGGGGATAAATGGTGATGGACGGAGACTTAACTTGGGGTGGTGAACACACAATACAGTGTACAGATGACGTGTTATGGAATTGTGCACCTGAAACCTGTATATTTTGTTAACCAGGGTCATCCCAACAAATTCAATAAAGAGAAATAGATAGATGTTAGATAGATAGATAGATAGATAGATAGATAGATAGATAGATAGATAAAATTTTGGGGTTTTCAAGCCACACAGTGTGAGAGTAATGATTGGCAACTGCCATGGAATCTTCTAGAATGTGGGCAGTGTTCTATTTCTTGAACTGGCTGGGGGTTACATAGGAGTTCACTTTCTTGTAACTCACTAACTGTGTATTTTGTTTCATACACCTACTTTTGTTAGTAACTCACTGACCTACATTTGTTTTCTGCACCTAAACTTTGTGTGTATTATACATACCAGTAAAACTATTTAGATCAAAAAGTTTAAAAAAAATACATCAAGGACCTTGGGACTAGATTATCAGAAAAAAAGAAGGGGTACATCAAGTGCATGGGATTTACTGCACCCATCAGCCCTTCCTTCTTTTCACAAAATCGATAGATGAAGAAATATTTACAGTTTGCCCCCAATGCTCAGATACTGAGAATATCTATTTAATGCAAGGCACTGAGATGGGAATTGCTTGTGGAGCTAGAAGTTTAAAAATTGGACTTGTGAAAAAAAAGAGATTAGAGGGAGATGAGTTACATTAGGTAAAAATTCTAAGTGAATAACAGGACCAAAGGAATGAGAGAAGAAAGGGAAAGACGTTCTTTAGTGAGAAAATCAACAATACGAATTCTGGGTATTTTTCCTAAGGAGGGCATGAAGGAAAAGGAGGTTGAAGAGAAGGTAGTTAGAAGGGAGAGAGGAAAGAAACGGGAGAGAAATAGAAAGGAAAAGGCTAGAGAGATAGAAAGATGATGAGGGAGGAAGAGGAGAAGGAAGGATGAACTAAGGAAAGGACATAAGAAAGAAATGTGGTTAAATGATCCATACGGGGCACCGGGTACAAACCAGGCAGTCTACCCATATAATATCGGATAAACCTCACATAAACCCTTTAAAGTAGACATTATCTTTCCTATTTTATAAATGGGTAAGCAAAAACCCTGATAATCTCTGTTGCTCAAAGAAACACACCTAGAAACATCAACTCTAGCTGCATATAATTCCAAATTCTGTGATCTTGGAAAGAGAGGATGCCTTATGCTTACGTTATACTTGAGTTCTAGAAAGAATTACCCTCGAAGGTGTCTTTGCCCTTATAAGAAGTAGAAAATGTTTGCTCTTCTGAATCCTTAAATCTATACTCTGTAATTCTGTGGCATCGGGCCAATTATGTGAAATACTTACTGATATCACTGACATCATCTAATTCTGCCTCACTATTATAAAGGGACATTTTCAAAGAATCTAGTACTTTCTGGAGTGAAACCAGTAGAGCACTAAGAGATGTTCTGTTTAAGTTGAGAAACAATGCCTTACCTTATAAGAGAATGGACACAAAATATATTCCATTGCCCAGTTTATAGTATCTGCCAACTAGGAAAGAATGCCAAAGGAATATGGGGGTGGTGTAGAAAATTCCAAGAGAAAACTGAAGATTATCAAATTGCCTAAATTTCTTTAGGCTAAGCAGAGAGCAGTAGCAAATTATCAGAGAGAGACCTCAGAAGAAAATAATCTTATTTTGACAAAATTATGTGAAGAATTGTGGACTTTGTCTCTGTATGTACCACAAATTTGGGGGTCATTTCAGAGTACTTTCCAAAAGTATTACTCATTAGTAATTTCACTTAAATTCAAAGGTATTGAACACTTACCATGGGCCCCCAAAAAAAGGGTGGGAAAAGGAGACGGGAATGGGATAATTCACATGTGTTAAGAACGGGGTAGGGAATATGTCAGACACTGCCGGGATACTTTATATAGCACAGCTCAGGATATTCATTATAGTCCCAAAAAGGCATAAAAATTAAACGAAGCTACCTCCCAGGAATAATTAGAAGTGAAAATCAATAAGGAGAAAATGGCTCATATTCTCCTCATTGATTTCCTGTGCACAGTGAGTCAAACTTGACTGTTGGTTAGAAGTCAGTGTGGCTACTTCTTATTACTTTTTCAGCAGTTGGGCACTCCTGTCAGGGTCTTTCATGCTGGAGTCTTTCTCTGCTCTAATCACAGCTGTCAGCTATCGAACGAGTTTGACACCCTGACTCCAGAAATGAGGGGATTCACACTTCATGCATAGGAAGTCAGGTTCCTTCATTAAAGCTGATTGACATAACAGAAATGGTGCACTACCACTGATTTTTATGAGCAAAACAGATGGCTACACAATCAAGTAGGGGTCTCCTTGATCAGGAACACCCAGAGAGTGCAAAAATCAGTCATTATACAGGCAACACTGTAAATATCTATACTTTTAGTACTTAAAGTTGTAGATATAGCCCTGGCTGGTGTTGCTAAATGGTTAGAGAGTCAGCCTGCACACCGACGGGTCTTGGATTTAATTCCCATTAAAAGGCACATACCTGGGTTGCAGGTTCGATCCTGTCTTGGTTGGGGCAAGAGGCATGCAAGAGGCAATTAATTGATGAGTTTCTCTCACATCGATATGTCTCTCTCTCTATCCCCCTCCCTCCCTTCCACTTTCTCTAAAAACCAATGGAAAAAAATATCCTCAGGTGAGGATTAACTAAAAAAAAAGGTCGTATAGGCCAGTGATGGCGAATCTATGACACCTCTGACACGCGAACTCATTTTTTTGGTTGATTTTTCTTTGTTAAATGGCATTTAAATATATAAAATAAATATAAAAATTAAAAATCTTTGTTTTACTATGGTTGCAAATATCAAAAAATGTCTATATGTGACACGGCACCAGAGTTAAGTTAGGGTTTTTCAAAATGCTGACACGCCGAGCTCAAAAGGATCGCCATCACTGGTATAGGCAATCAGTCAAGAACCAGATCTGTGTACACGCGCGCACACACACACCAGACTCCTCCCCCACAATCCTTGCTGCCCATTCCAAATCATCTTGATTGGACTTTTAGGTGTGGAGTGAAAAGGACCCTAGTTAGCTATTGTGACCTGGATTTTTGAGAATCATGAGTTTCTTGGAGAAAAAAAAAAAAAAAAAAAAGAGGATGACAGTGACCAGAATCTCCTCCTCTGTGGGGTAAAAAATGAAACAGAACTAGAGCTTCTCAGGGTGTTTCTGTCTATAACTTAATGCCATAAAATGAAAGACTCCAAGTCCAAATGGACCTGCTCATCCAAAATTACCAAAAAGCTCACAACTCTTTCAGAACATCTCTGACAAGGGCCCATTCATATTCTAGATGACATTCCTAGCAAAAAGGACACCTTGTTTGGTTGGAGACAGCTTTCAGAAAATGAGACCCCAGACTGAATCAGTGTTATAGTCAGAGCCTGGACCCTTTGGGGATGCATTCCCAACCTACAACGTGTATCTATAATCAATGTTTGCCTTCTCAAACCCCAGGATTTTATGACACCAGTCACAACATTTTCTTGCTGTACTTCATACAATAGTTGGTTCCTGCCTCCCCAGCTACAAAGATATTATCAATGCCTTTCAAAAGGTCAAGTGGCTTCTGACTATCCCTAGTTGATCTTTACCTTGTCTCCCCTATCAGTTCCTTAAATACCCAGTACAATGCTCTGTCCTATGGCAATTTGTAGAAGTTCCACCACTGCCACCTGCCATTGTTCAGCGACTCAGAACTGCTGACAAATAACGGCCACAAAAGAAAGATCCGGATGAAACAAGAATCCTGACTGGTAAGCGGCAACTCAACGGAGTGAAAAGAGTGCTACAACTGGATGAGAACCCAGATGGAAGATGGTGCTTGCCAAACGTATCTATGATTGTACTATTCTATGCTGAGATACATTTCTTCTTGAATAAAAACATGGTTTTAAAACCTATCCGTGCAGGGCAAGGAAACAAACGTCACCGGCGCTGCACAAGGAAGTACCCAGAATGTCCGGAGGCCGCCAGTCTATTCCCAAGTGTCTAAAGAAGCCCGACCCCACGTCAGAGGGCCCTCCCCGTGCACGCTCCGGAGCAGGTATCCCATTGGAGAGCATAGTTTCTGTTGTTGCATTTTGTCTGCCTCCCGACGGAATGTACCCAGGGCCCTGAGGGCAGCCTGGCACGTGGTCGGGGGTCTTGACTGAGGAAGTGGCTGTGACCTTAATGCATACCTCAAGGAGCGAACGAATAAATGAGTGAATGGACGAACGAATGATCCGGAGCCGGCCTATGCCCAGCTCCAAGGCCCCAAGCGGCTCCTCGCCCTCGTCGCCCCGCGGGCGTCGGTGAAATGCGGGTGAGCGAGCGCTCCAAGCACGAGCTCCAAACTCCGCCTACGGCGGCCGGGAGGAGCCAGCCAGTTCCGGGCGGAAAAGCCACCTCCGGCTGCGGCCCCACCCTCGCGCACGCAGGCGTGGGCACCGCGCTTCCCGGAGGTCACTTCCTCCCCGTATCCTAGCAACGGCTGGAAGCGTTGTTGACAGCCCAGGCAGAGGGAGCGCCGGACTGAGAGACTGAGCCCAGAGTTTCCGCCAGTGCGATGGTAAATCTGGGGTCTTCATCTGCGACCCGGCGCTCTAAAGGCGCCGACCCGAGTGGGTCTTCGCCGCCCGGCTCCCGAGGTCCATCCAGGCCGGGCCGGGGCCGTTGCGAAGGACTGGTGTTCAGAAGCTTCTTGGAAGGGCGACTGGGAGACCCAGGGTGACCATGGAGGCGGAAAGATATCTTGGAGCATAGATATCTGAGGGGTGGCGGGGGCGAGCGGGGGGGGGGGGGGGGGGGGATTTCTGGAGGTGATACTTGGTGAGAGGAGATATCCAGAAAGAGAAGATACTGAGGGGATTAAAAATCCTGTGTGGGATGAGAGATTTCCACAGCGAGGAAAGTGTGAAAAGGAGCGAGATGGAGAGAAAAATCATCCTGACGGAAAAAGAGAGGGGACAGGAAGCGCAAGGCAATGGAGAGAGGGGAGAAGGAGATATTGAAAGAGAAGAAAATTAAATAAAAAGAAAGAAAGAAGGTGAAAAGGGAGGAGAGAAAATAAATAGGAAGAGAGTGAGAGAAGGGGAGGAGGGGGGAAGGAGGGAACTGGAAAGTTTGAAGGAAGGGCAAGGTGACAGCAGAGTTTTGAGAGGAATGAAAGGGGGGTGAGGATCAAGAGATTGTAGCGGGAGGGCTCAGAAATCACGAAAGTAGAAAACTGGGAAAAGAAGGAAAATCTGGAAGTCTGGAGAAAGCAAAGAGAAAGGGGTTGGGGAGAGAAGTAAAAGAAAAAAGGAAAATGAGGGCAGTGATCTAAGGGGCTGTGGGCGTTGTCTTAGAGATGGCAAAAATGTAATAAATTATTGATCCCCTCTACAGCTGTTAGCTTCAAATGCAGTGTTTCCCAAAGTGAGATGCAAACATTGTTGCTATGTGAGATGGCTCAGAAACACCAAACAACAGAGTAAATCACATCTGAGAAAGTTATTCCTTTTTCATTTAATTTTCTTTTCAGCCTTTAGACCATATCCAGGAGAAAGTTTCTGACAATATTAGGTCGTTAGGCCGCTATCATTTCACAATTTCAAATTTTCACTAAAGAATAGACCTCAGGCTCAGAGGTTTCATTAGGGTAGAATATAATAATATTTGCCCCATTTCTTTCTTGGTTATTTCTGTTTATGACCAGATTTCCATTTGATAGTGATGTAGTTTCCTTTGAAAATTTATTCAGGCTTTTAGCAGTAAGATAATTTTAAAGAAGTGCTAGGTAAGTAATATAGATGGCATCCCTAATGTCAAAAATTGAGAATCTAGTCCATAAATGACTGAAATTCAGAAAACACCTGTAGAGTGGTAACAAAAGAGGAAATAAGTTTTCCCACCCACGTAAGGTGCAAAAGAAAACTGTCTTGCCTAAGTAACATAATGTTCACTTGTACGATGTTGGGAAGGGAAAAAATATCACAAAACCTCATCAAGAGACTCTACAGAATGATGTTTAAATTCAGAATATCCAGTGATTACTCAGTTATGAACAGATGCAGGTTTGGAAAAGATCATTCTTGGTCTGGGCATTTGTAGAAGGCAAGAAAACCACTACAATATAGTTCATACATAAAATTCATTCAGAAACCTGAGTTTAAACCCAATAATGTGGTTCCAATGCAACCATTCATGGTTGAACATTCAGCTTGCACGGAGAACCAGGCCATAGTTACCATGAGATTCTTGGAATCTTGAAATATGTTTTTACAGAATAGCCTCAATTTAATCATCTGAACTTCCAAATATGTAACATTTTGGACTGAAAATAAGATTTCTCATTAAGGGATACTTTTAGACAGAGGATGGCAATGATATAGCTCTATAAATATTAAAATACTATAACGTAGAAAGGGAATTTTTTATACAAATATGGAAAGACCAATGAGTGAAAGATGGTAAGGAGCAGGTTTCTGTCCAATATAAAGAATGCTTTGCCAGTAAATAGATAAACATGGAGTGAGCTCTTGTGAGGCAGTAAGCTTTCTGACTCTAGGAGAGTTCAAGCCAAGAGATTTGTCAAGGTTGTCTGCCGGGGGTCCTATGTAGGCCTGTATATGGGACTTGTCAATTTCAAAGCTCTCTTCCAAAAGTCTGAGATTAGTATGTAATACCTTAAGTTAAAGAGAGAGGTGGGAGCTACCTTTCCAAATATTATTCTCTTTAGGATGGGGGTCACCACAAAGAATCTTTTGGTTAATTTCTTTCCTGATCTCTTCCAGGCAGAGGTGGAGGAAACCCTAAAGAGGATACAGAGCCATAAAGGGGTGATTGGAACGATGGTTGTAAATGCAGAAGGTAAAGTCATCACGGGCTTCCTTCTTGACTTGCAGAAGCCAACCAAGCCCCTATTGGTTGTGCCACACCCAAGCCAAGCATCTTAGAATTTGGAAATCAAAAGCACATTTAGTATATTTTAGCTATAACATTTACTTATAAAACATCTATTATCACATGCCAACCACTCTGCTAAGAACTATGGATATAAATATGAAGCAGACATGTCTAAAAATGTCTACATATTGCTAAGAGACACTGTTGCCTTGTCTAATTTTGAAAGCTTTGTTAAGTGTCTTTTAACATTTCAGGTGTACCAATAAAACTTCTTTATTGAAGATAGGGAGAGTATCATTATTGGCAGTTTGTTTTTGTTTTAACATCATAGAGGGTACAGGGTTTCAGTCTTCATTTTAAATGAAATTGCTCTTTTACCACATTTAATAAAATCTTTGAGAATTAGTTGTAATTTCTAGTGTAGTCTTTGTGGTTATAGTATAAGAAGGGCTACTACATTTCCACCTATGAAATCTGTAGACTTATCCCAGAAACTGACTCTCACCCCACAGTCCCTGTTAATCCACAGAGCATTTCTCTAGCACATTGCCTGCCTCAGGCTCAGCTATTACCTCTTAAAGGCTTTTGCTCACTTCATTGCTAATTCAGGCATTTGTAAGGGCAAGAGGTGCTACAAATCCCAGAGTATTAGTTGAAATAAGAGTAGTTACTTTATATAATTGATGGTGCAGCCATGGGATTGGCACATTGCTAACTCAGTGCTTGGCAACAGAATCTCAACACTAATCATTGTTTGGGAGCAAATCCATCAATATTTATTGATGGCTTTAAAACGCAAACAACTAAAAGTCTGTTTAAACTCTGACCTTCAATCCCTTATTATTAAAAATGGAAAATCACCCACTTTACTGATGGTTGTGATAAGTGAGGTAATAACTGTCAAGTGCCTGCCACAATACCCAACACTTAATAGAATTATAAATAAATAGTTCTGATTATACAGGGATTTTTAATTCATTTGTACCAATAAAACATATGATGTGTTTCACAAAATAAAATTAAATTAAACATAACATCAAATGAATATAATAAATACACTCAACTAGAGTGATCAGGAGGAGTGGATTTAAGATCAGCCCTACAGGTACGTCCAGATTTATGCCTAATATTTCCAGGAAGCAATCCAACCCTAGCGCATGGTTCTGGTTAAACTGATTTTAGGTCCATGCATTTACACAAACTCTGCCACACACCCTCGGATGGGTTAATCTTCGTCATTCCGCAGAGGCACTATATTCCTTTCCTTTGGCTGCCATAACAAAGTACCACACACCTAGTGGCTTAAAAAAACAGACAGTTATTCTCTCTTAGTTTTGAAGGCTAGAAGTTGAAATGAAGGTGTCAGCAGGGCCAAGCTGTCTTTGAAGGCTCTGCAAGAGCATCCTTCCTTGCCTGCCTCCCAGCTTCTGATGGTTCCCAGCAATCCTTGGCATTCCTTGGCTTGTAGACT
This sequence comes from Myotis myotis, assembly GCF_014108235.1. Lineage (NCBI taxonomy): Eukaryota > Metazoa > Chordata > Mammalia > Chiroptera > Vespertilionidae > Myotis > Myotis myotis. The sequence continues at coordinate 21,057,294 of NW_023416323.1, read as the reverse complement.
CATCCCTCCATTCTTTGCCTCCATCATCCTTTCCATGTCTCTTTTTCTCTTCTTAGAAGGACACTGGTATTGGATTAGGCTCCACCTTAATCCAGTGTGACCTTATCTTAACTAATCACATCTAAAAATACCCTATTTCCAAATAAGGTCACGTTCTGAGGTTTAGGGTATACCTGAATTGGGGGAGGGGGGTCAGGGGAGACACTATTCAGCTCAATACAGGTGCATTCACCTGTGACATCCAGGTCAGCTCACCTATGTGTTACTTTGGAAGATCTTAGTCTAAAGTAAGCAATCCTGGCAATATGCATTCAATGTCTGAACAATGTTCTACCCTTTGATCTGTAATTCCACTCCTAGGAATTTGTCCTAAGAAGTGATGAGGGAAAGATTAAATCCAAAGGATAATCAGTGAGGCCTAATGTAGAATACCAATAAATATATCTATTCCAGCAATTTTCAACTGGTGTCCCTCAGAATTTTTAAAACATGCAATACCTGCTCTTTTCCCCTAGGGTGTCAAATAAAGAAATGACAACAGCCAACACAACAATAGCCATCTGGTGTGAATGAATCAAAATTAGACCTATTTTTGGTCAGATTGGCAAAAATATATTTTTTGGTGTGCCACAGAATTTTTGTAATTAGTTTATATGTGCCATGAGATGAAAAAGGTTGAAAATCGATGATCTCTCCCAACAGTAGGGACATTTTAAAATTAATTATGTAATATTTACTTGATGAAGTATTTCTTAAAATGTTGAAGAATTTTCAGTCATGGGAAACTATTCACAATAGTGGATGAAAATATCAGGAAACATAGCAGTTCCCAGCATTTTCTAATAAAAAATATAGTCAGGCACACATATACACTTAAAATAAATATGAAAGAAAAGGCAGAGATATGGTGATTATCTCTAAGTGATGGAATTAAAAGTGATATTTACGTTATTTTTCTGGGGTTTCTCAACACTTTTCTCATCCAGACAACAAAATATTATTTTTAATACCTATTAACTTCTTCTAATTAACCTCTATTATGATAAGGTTGTGTTAGGATTCAGGGCACTCTTCTGAAATCCAAATTAACCTTTTACCCAAAAATATAAATAGGGGCTTATTTTTATGGTCATATTATTAATAACAGAGTATATAGCAAGGATCTTTATTAATATCATGTGGTATAAGTTGTATGACCAGAATGTAATAAAATACTCCATTTCAACAGCCTACTCAATTTTAGATGAAATTGTCATTTATTATAGTGCAGTTTTGTAGCTTTCAGAAGTCCCATGAAATTTGATTCTGAAAATATTTAGCTAAGATGGTGTTTTGTGGTCTTATTTTCTGCTAATGATGTTAGTCCACTAACTCTAGGCAAATCATTTTAACTTTCAGGTAGTTACGTAGGCCCTCTACTATGTTTATGCACTGAGATCTTTTCACATGCCATATTAAATAGTTTTTTGGTGTCACTGTTATGGAAACATATACTTCTTATTCAGGAAAATAAAGTAGACTACCATTTTAGTCCAATGCTGAATGGTATAGGTTTTTGTTAGAGAAGATTCTTTGGTAACATCGATTTCCCATTTATAAAACCATTCATTATTTATGAGCTTACAGCACTGATCATTGAATTAGATACTAGTGAATATGCCTGTGTGTATATAGGGTATCTCCAAAAATGTATACACACACTTTCAACAATTATAAAGACAGTGTTTATTAAAATACACTTCATTTTCAAAATTGAGCTATCAGCTGTTAAAGTGTGTATACATTCTTTTGGGACACCCTGTATATGTATATCTGTCACATCTGTCATATATTCTTATGGATGTAAGCCTGATTTCTATAGGGTCTTAATTTGAAATGTTCTTGACATTTCTAACAATCTATCCTTTGAATTTCATTAGATTTTATCAGCCTTTCAGCCAACTCCTTTTATAAATGTACAGCAGAAGAGTACCAGCTTACTGGGATCAGACAGAATCATTTTAAAGTAGTGTAATTTTAGGAATTTATACTACACATATATGCAAATGTGAAATGGCATGCACAAAGACGTACTCTGTAGCCTTGTTTATAGAAGTCAAAGATTGGGAACAGCCTAGATGCCTGTCAGGAGGATGTATTAGATACCAGGTATATATATTACAAAGCATCCATTTGACAGTCATATTACATAGTCATTAACATGAATAAGTGAGCCTTATGCATACTGAATGGAACCGTTTCCAAAGTGCATTAGATGAAAAAAATTTAAGTGCAGAATAGAGAATGATACAATCCTATATAATAAAAGGCTAATATGCAAATTAACCAAATGGCAGAGTGATCGGTCACTATGATGCACACTGACCACCAGGGGGCAGACACTCAATGCAGGAGCTGCTTCCTGGTGGTCAGTGTGCTTCCACAGGGGGAGCACCGCTCAGCCAGGAGCAGGCTCATGGCTGGCCAGTGCAGTGGTGGTGACAGGAGCCTCTCCCGCCTCTGCAGCAGCCCTAAGGATGTCCAACTAATGGCTTAGGCCCGCTCCCTGAGGGGAGCAGCACAGGGAGTGGTGTGGGGAGCGGGCCTATGCCGTTAGTCGGACATCCCCCGAGGGCTCCCAGGCTGCCAGAGGGATATCTGAATGACTGCCTACTTAGGCTCTGTCCCCTGGGGAGTGGGCCTAAGCCAGCAGGTGGACATCCCCTGAGGGGTCCTAGATTGCAAGACAGTGCAGGCCAGGCTGAGCCCCCCCCCCCCGCCCCCCAACCCCTGAGTGCACAAATTTTCATGCACCGGACCTCTAGTTAAAGAATACAAACACAAACCTACTTGAATAGGCTGGAAGGATCCCAAAGAAACGGGGAGCAGTGGCTACCTCTCAGAAGGGGAAGTGGGAGAATTTCACACCACGTGCTAAAATTACTTCCTAATAAATTATTTTTTAATTACCTTGCATGGTACCAAGCAGGAGCTTCATAAATATTTGTTGATTGATTTTTCTCAAGTGTCTATAGGGGATATGAAAAACTCCAAGACTTTCCACAGTGTGCACTTACTATTCAGAAAGGCTAACTGTTTTTATTTATCGCCTTGGATCATGAATAGACTAACTAAGTAGACCTGAGCAGCTGATTCATATCTTGTCATCTGCATTTTAAATAATTTATTCTGATTGTATTTCTTGTGTTGACACTGAGCAGTGCAGACTTTAAGTAGTCACTATTTAGGATGCAAAATAACACTGTTTCTCAAAGGTGCTCTTACAAGGTTGAGTGCTTGCTACATTCCACTCTCCTGCTTGTGCCTTGGGATGTTTCATCAGGTGTGAAAGACAACACTGACTTCTGGGGGAAAGTGGCCAAAAAATAATAATATAAAAATTAACAAGTGTATATACAACCTGATTTGTTGAGTAGGTTTTCCTGTAAATATTGTCCTGGTATTGCTTAGCAAGACCTACCTATTCTAGAGATAATCATCTTCTTAAAAGAGAAAGCAATTAATCTATTTCAAAGTCAGAATTGAGGCTCTCAAAGGGTTTCATGAAAAACTAGTAAAATCCCAAGTTTGTAATTCTGGTCCACTCTTGAAGTGCTCATCTTGAGAGTTTCTGAAGTTACATTCTCAGAGGGGAAACCAAGAGTCACGCTAGCCTCTTTTATTGATTGTCCTCAATTCAGCTACCTGAGGAGTCTGACAGTAATCTCTAATTCACCTTTGTCACCCTAAATTAAAGACACATTTGCAATTCAGATTCCTGGGATTCCCTGGCTATGTGGTAGTCCTCAAAATTATAAGAAGGCCGTTTCTGATTAGATACAATACATGCAAATACCTAGCACAGCACCTGTTACTTAATAAGCACTGAGCACTGAGTGACCCGAATTAAGCTAGACTGATCTGAACTGAATTGAATTATACTTGCATATTTGTCTGTCTAGACGTTTCCAGTTAAATTAATAGGTTCTGTTTTAAACACGTATCATGGAGCAGTAGAGCACACAAGTAGCCAAATTTAATAATGCTTAACCCAAGAATGAGTGCAAACCATGAAATGCCCAGCAAAACTTCAGTGTCTTTGTTGCTGTGTTCTCCAATATAAAATTTGTTTTTCTAAATACCGAATGTTACTAAGAAATTTTGAAAATCCCTTTTGATATGCTGTCTATCATGTGCAGTGATATCTCTTTCTAACTCTGGCCTCGGAAGAAAATTAGCATCATATCACAGACCAAGCATTTCAAAGCAGATTCTGTAGACAGGACACTTGGGGGAATTTGTTTTGTCTAGTAATATGCTCACCTAGTACTGAAACAGTTAACAGCTTCCAAAAGACCTGTGCACAAAAACATTCATCACACCATTAGCTACAAAAACAAAGACACGATACCTAATAATCCAACAGTAGGGATTGATTATGATATATTCATATAAGAGTAAAGGGTACAGCCATTCAAAATAATATTGATGACATGGTCACCAACAAGGACAACCTGTATGCTGTCATTTAAATGAAGACAAAAACAATTATCAAATTTGTAATTATAATTTGACCCAAGTATTTTTTTTATCTTCACTCAAGGTTATATTTAGAGAGAAGGGGAAAGAAAGAGGAAGGGAAGGAGAGAGAAAGAGAGAGAGAGCAAGGGAGAGAGAGAGAGAGAGAGAGAGAGAGAGAGAGAGAGAGAGAGAGAGAGAGAGAGACATTGATGTGAGAAACATAGATCAGTTGCCTCCCATATGCACCCTGACCAGGGACCCAACCTGCAACTTTTTGGTGTAACAGACAACACTCCAACCAACCGAGCCACCCAGCCAGGGCCGACCCAAGTATTTTTTTTAAATCTATGTAGAAACAAGAAGATTGGGAGAAAATAAACTAAAATTGTTACCAGTGGGTAATACCAGCCATCACTTTTTCTTCCTCCTAACAATTATAAGTAGTTCTCATATTTCTACAATGTTCATTTTACTTTTATAAACAAACAAACAAAAAAATTAACCCCAAATTAAATCTTGTACCAGGTATTCCGATTCGAACAACCTTGGACAACTCGACCACAGTTCAGTATGCAGGTCTTCTCCATCAGCTGACCATGAAAGCCAGGAGCACAGTCCGTGACATTGATCCTCAGAACGACCTCACCTTTCTTAGAATCAGATCCAAGAAACACGAAATCATGGTGGCGCCAGGTACTTTGGCATTTTATTTCATATATAAAGCATCTTCCTACTCTACCGTATAAAAAAAAAGCTTTGTTTCAAAGAACAAGGAGTATAGATTTTAATATGCACTATGGCACATAATATTCTTCAATTACAAAATGAAGACATGTTTGAATCTGAAATTTTCCACTTGAACATTCTGTGACATTGGTGAGGCATCTGACCTCTGAAGAAGTTGGATTCTGCCCACTTGCATTTATTATTAGTAATCAAAACATTAAGGTGAACTTAGCACACCGATTTTCTGGAAAGCGGGAGAAATGTCTCCTGCCCAGGGGATAAAGTAGGGGTGGGCCACAGGCCTGTAGTCTTAGGCTCCCCCTTGGAAGAGCTCACACTCCCCTGGCCTACCTAAAGACAGCAGCCACCAAAATGCTTCTTTCCCTGAAGGAATTGCATTTCCGGTGTTGGTCGATGCCAGTGTAAAACAGGACTCATGCTCCTAGATCTAGTCTAGAATGAAATTCTCCATAGCAGCACACCTGTATGATCAGAATTCCCCATAAACTAAGTAAAGCTTTTTCTCACCCTGGCTGCACATTGGAATCACATGGAGAGCTTTACAGAAATAATGATTGATGCCTGGACTTCACCCCAGACCAGTGAAACCAGAATCTCGGAGGCTGGGCCCCAAGTAATGGTATTTTGTGGAAGTTGGACAGATGATTCTGATGCAACCAGGGTGGAAAACCATTGGTCTACACAAGGTCCAAGTGATGTTTCAAAGAGAAAAAGCAGATTAGCTGATGTATCCACTTATTACATTTAATTTTTAGAGTTGATTAATTCTGCCCATATCTTTCCACAGATAAGGAATATCTTCTGATTGTCATTCAGAACCCATGTGAATAGCCCTGCTACGTATAGAGCCAAGCCCATCCTGTGACGCTGGGTTGAAAACACTTTACTCTTTAATGATTACTAAGACTCTATTCCAATAGAACTGATCTTTTTTGGACATTCTTTTCTATTTTTACATTTAAACTATTGTACATGTCTCATTTAGTTCCTTTTGAATGTATTGTAAAGTTGTGATTTAGCTACATAATAAAGAAATTCTGGTATGTGTGTCTCTTTTCTTATAATACACAAAGTAAAAGAGTCTAGTGAGAAGACAGCCTTCCTTATAATAGCCTTCCTTTTAGTTGAGAAGTGAACTGTCACCAAGAATCAGTGGAAAATTAGAATTTTGCCCATTTTGTTGACATGCCAAAGGGATGCAGTGGGGCCCTGCAGAGCTACAGGGCAGTCCCTGCCCTCCAGGAGTGTTGGGTGCTTTCCCAGGTTCAGGGAGGACAGTGAGAGATCAGAAGGGTTGTTCTCAGCTGGGCCAGCACCACCGCCAAGCACCGCCTCCCATCCCTTGCAAAGCCCCTCAAGATTGTGCTTCGGCCACACCAGCCTGGGGACCAGGAGCAGGTGTTGGGCAGGGTGCACACTTCAAAGGCTGACTAGATAACCCAGAGGGTTTTGTTATTACTACATTTTTCAAACATTCAGAAAATAATGAATATCAAACTACAGAATCAGCAGATTTTCAAGACCCATATAGAACAGATATTAATATTTTGCCATATTTGCCTTACGTCCTCTTTTTTTTAATTAAGCCTTTTTATTTTGAGATAGCTGAGGAGTCACATCACATTGTAACAGATAACATAGAGAGAGATCTTGTGTACCCTTACCGTTTTCCTCACAGCAACATCTTTCTAAATTACAGTACAATGGCGCAAGCAGGGAATTGACACTGATTCAGGCTGAATACAGATTCTTCCCATCACCACCAGCGCCTCTCCTGGTGCCCTTCACCAGCAATCCACCAGCCCCTGACCCCTGGCAACCACTAATCTGCCCTACTGCTGTAATTCTGTCATGTCAAGGAGATTATAGAAATGGAATAATACAGTGCATAGCCTTTTGGAATTGCCTTTCTTTGCTCAGCATAATTCCCTTGAGATTGATTCAAAAATATAAGAAATAAAACATTACAGATATAGCCGAAGCCTGCTCCTCCTCTGGTTCCTCTGTCCTCTCCTCCCCCAGAGAATTCTTGCCAGAAGCACAAGTCACTCTCCACCGGGGTCCTCACAAACCCGCACCTGAGTTCCCAAGATGCCTCCACAACAAGCCACGCACGCATGAGGAACGGTGCACAGTAGTTTTACTAGTTCACCTAAACCCATGAGCCCAGCTTGCATCCTGTGAGGCACCATGGCCAACCCAAGCAAACAGTGTTTGGGGCAGAAAGGAAGGGCTGGGGCCAATCCCTCAGATTTAAGGGGTTTACTCTCCAAGTGGGAATGGGAGAGGAGATGGATCGCAGATGGAACTCACTCAAGGCTCAGAGAGACAGTGAACCCAAGCCTGTCCGTACAACAGGTGTCTGATCCAGTACTGCTGGGGTCGAGGGAGGGAGCACATATACTTGGAATATATAATATACTTGGAATATCCTCTCCAGTTATTTGCAATGACCTCCAGGCTGAGATCAGCTGAATGGTGGTCAAGGACAAAGGTTTGGGAGTCATGAGTCCTTGGGTTCTTCTCATTCTGGCTCTGCCATTTGTAAGCAAGTTTTGTTGTTGAGAATCAGCTGAGCTGGTGCAGCTAAAGAGCACTCACTCGAGTGCCAACAAGTGTTAGCAGAAGCTGCCTTCAGTATCACTCAACAATGGCTCTCCCTGGGGTGGTGAGGAGCGGGCCCCTGACACATAGAAATATGAGTTCCGGGAACAGCCTTGAAGTTCCCATATCATCCCAGCCAGCTGAGCCCAAGATGTACAAGGAAGATGCTGACTGTCTCCAGAGAGAACAGAACAAATGAGGAAATGAGCTTAAATTACAATCGGAGTGTGTTCTTCTTAATGTGTGGGATGGATAAACACAAAGGAAACATTACAGGAATGGAGAACCTATTCTATAGCACATATCTGACTTCTGAGCAATTTTCTAACACTTTATTTTTTAAAACTTCAGGCTTGCAGAGGAGAAGAATAAATAGCACAATGAACATCCATATAAGCTTCACCCACATTCACCAACCCCCAATATGTCTTTTATGTGTGTTTTTAATCCAGGATCCTATCAAGGGTTACATGTTACCTTTGGTTGTTATGTCTCTCGTTTTTAGCTATTTTCAGGACCCCGTTTTTTGCTCTTCTTTACCTCCATATGGTATCGAATTTGTACTTTCTCTCCCCAGAGTCCCCAGAGCCACCTGCTCCCCGTCCCCCTTGAGCCCATGCTGATTAGACCCAGATGCAGCCTCAAGGAGAGGAAATTCAGCTGAAGAGCAGGTCCTATTCACAGGTGTTAACCTTCCTTCTGCGCCTGACTCAGAGACCAGACATCACCATGGACCCACCTCATGCTTCAGCCCAGGGAGGTCTGGGTACCACAGTACCCACTCCCCCAAGGACAGCTTTAGCATCTGCTGACAGTTTCCAACATAAACAAGATCTTGTTAGAATACAAACAGCAAGGAAATGCATTGTTGAGGGAAAGGCCCACAGAGATCACCTGTCCAGCCCCTTGATTTTACAGGTGAAGATTTCACCTGAGCCAAGGGTCAGGGGTCACAGGAATCAGGTATGTGGGTTTGTATTGGACTGGTCATGTCTATAAGCGGATGCTTAGGATCTTATCAGAGGGCTCCTGCTCTTTTGAGACCCCCTCCATAGCCTCCAAAATATGTTAGGAAGTACATATTAGCTCATTGTTATAAAATGTACCAGAGGTAACATTTGATTCCAATACCTAAATGTCATCTCCCCACACTTCCCCAGCCCACCCAGAGCTCATCGGCAGATGCGTGGCTGAGTGGTAAAGCCACTTCCTTCCTCCTGGCCCAGACAGAATTTCAAGCCCCATCTGCGATGCAGGCGTGGGAAATCTCTGGCAGATGCAAAGGACACCGCTAGTACCTGGGCTCTGGGTGGGTTCTGCTGGGGAAGACAACCCTTCCATCCCACTGGGCAGTGAATTCTGCTGTGATCCTGCCTGCACGTTTGCATCCAGAGGAAAGTGTAACTCTTTGTTGGAGACGGTGAAGGTGGCAGCAAAAAGTAGAACTTGCCAAAGCCAATTACATCAAAGGATGATATGACCTTTGGGAGTTTTTACAACCGCTCTCTGCCTTCCGGCACATGGACATTCACGGTCCCTGCCCCCGGATGCACGGCATAGTTAATTAGCTCTATTTAAAAGATGCCTGGACCTAAAGATTCACACCTATTCAAAACCATTGGTAACACGCTCCTTTCCTATGAGAAGTACAAGCCTGGGCTCATTGGTGCCTCCCCTTAGTCCAACTTGGTAGGAATTTTACCTGAATAATAGGAGAGCTATTTGCAGAATGTCTGGAAAAACATATCCCCACCATAAATATGAATGATAATGAACCTGGAAAGGCCAGCTTATAAAATAGCTAAAGTGTATTTATACATAATTATCATTCTACGCTCCCAAATCTTCATCACCCAAAAGAGAATGGGTGAGAGCCTGCCCAAAGCTCCCCCACGTGCCTGCCTCCCACAGCCTCTATTGGTTTTTCTTAATATCTGTATGCACTTCCCTCATATTTGTCAGTAGTGACCTGGTCCAGATAAGGCCAATGAGAGATGCTTCCTTGGTATTGAGAGTTGGAAGAGAGTCAGAGAGCAAGTCCCCATGTGGCTGGACCACTGCACAAACACACAGGTGTTGGGTGTGGCCATATTTTGCACAGGGGAGAAGCAGAGAGAGGCAGTTATTAGAAGGAGAGAGTACAGAGCCAGGGCAGGATGATGTCCCATGGGTTCTCTGTAGGTCCTCGGCTACACTTTACCCTTGGTTTTCCTCTTTTGTGTACACTGACAGGGTGGATTTCATCTGTTGCCTGAAACCAAAAAGGCCTTACTTAACACATTTGGGCTATATTTGGGTCACCCCAGGCCACTTTAATCAGACACAGTCAAGGAGCCCAGTGGCTTCCCAGGACGTGTATATTAATCAGAGGCCCTGGTTAATGTAGGCCCTGGGCCTTCAGGAGGCAGACCTCTGGGCGGGGGAGAGGTGCTGAGACATCCCTCTCACTGGGAGCAGCATCTCTAGTTCATTTCTACCTGGTGAGTTGCCTCTGCCTCTGTCATTGGCTGGAAAGAGATGTGATCACCTGGACACTGGGAAGATGCATTCCCAAAGCACCACTCCAGGTGGCCCAGGGTGGCTGAATTGGCAGAAAGCTGCTTGAGACACAAGAGGGATAAAGAGATACAGAACAGACTCACCAGATAACATACTACCCCCTTGTCCCCAAAGGCAGTGTGGTGCCAAAGCAAGGACATTGTTTTGTGGTTAGACAGGTCTGTCTTTGATGCCTTGCCCTGCCATCTACACTAATCTACACTAATAAAAGAGAAAGATGCAAATTGACCATACCTTTGTGACACCCACCAGCCAATCAGGAGTGAGTATGCAAATTAACCCAACAAAGATGGCGGGTTAATTTGCGTAAGCAGGCACCGAGTGGCCAGGGGCGGGGCAGGATGCTTACGTGACACCACCCCAACCACTCCGGGCCTCTGGGCAGTGTGGGAAGGCAGAAAGGAGGCTCCCGACCAGAGCAAAGGCAGTGCCGGCAGCCAGGGGAAGGAAGGCCCATTCTTGCATGAATCTTCATGCATTGGGCCGCTAGTTAATAATAATGATGATGATGATGATGATGATGATGATGATGATAAATTATATTATTTCAGAAGAAAATAGGAAGAGGAAGGAGGGATGAAGAACAACAGCAGCAAACATTTGCTGATCACTTACTATGTGACAGGCACATTGGATTTTCACAACAGTCCCATTTTACAGACAAGAGCACCAAGGCTTAGAGTAGTCTCATGGCTTGCCCAAGGTCAATCCAGCTTTTAAGTGTCAGAGGAGGAACCAAAACCCCCATAGGTGACTGGGGCACACACTCAACCACTCCCTTAGATTGTTGACTCACCAGACATGTGACAAGGAAATTAACGCCTATGAGCCTTAGAATCCTTACCTGTAAAATACAGACCATAACTCCTACATTATGGGTTGTTGGGAGACAAGAAGAAATTATATAAAGAACCTGACACTTAGTAGATGTTTAACAAAGGGTAGTTGCTACTATCACCATCCCCATCAATATTACCTAGAAGATCAGTAACTGCTGGAAGATGACCAACGTAGCAGTTATGTTAATATAAATATGACCAATGTCACAATGTTTATATTTGACAATATTCCATGGGGCTCATCAGGTTGAGTGGTTACTCCTAATACTTCCATCAAATCCCTAAATCAACTATCAGCTATCCATCTGGTTCTACAGGATGTCAGCCTACTGTTCTACTCATGGAATGTCCTCACACCAGGAATTGCTCAAAGGACTAATCTGTCCATCAGGAAAGCATCTACTGTTTCATGTGTCACTAAGCCTATGTTTTATCTCCCTCCCATTGATTCTACACATAAAACGAGCTTGTACTATGCTTTTTTTCCTTCCTATTCTGTCCCACTTGTAACCAGTTTGAACCATCCCTTCTTTCCTGTTCCCCACTCTGCCTACACATAGAGTTCTATTTGGATGGGTCAATTCAACATATCAGACTGATTTTTGGTCTAACGCAAAAATCCAACCAAGCAAAGTTGTGCATTAGACAGTCTGTTAGGCTTACGAACAAAATCCGTCTTATTCTTACCCCCTAGTACCTGGCAGAAAATCTGGCACAGTGTCTGTGTGGTAAATAGTCAACATATCTATTCCCACCAAGGCCCCCTTTTGGAAACAGTTCCCTTTGTTATGGGATTGGTTGCAGAGGGGTCCACCAAGTTAATGTGCACCTTTCAAGTGACATAATTAGCTACATCACCCGAGAATACTCAAGACAGGGTTCTGACCAATTAGAAGCGCTAACCCTTCTCAATTCAGATTGCAAAATGAAGTTCTCAATTCAGGTTGCAAAATGAATTAAGGCAGGTCACTGACTCCCATGGGCTTCCTTCCACATCTGGTCCTGCACACTTTCTGCTTCCCCGAATAGCCCAAGGAAATATCTGGGGCCTCCCCATCAACGCCAGGAAAGCAGAGGGCCCAGCTCTCAGAATAGGTCCAGCACCCACAGCTGCACCCTTTGTAGAGCAGGGATGGGAGGCCTATACCGGCTAGTCCTAGACCTCTGGGGAATGCGCTGACGCCAGCTCCCTCCGATTACAATGCCCCAAATGGTGCTGTCAGCCAGATCCTTTATCCAATGTGAACTTTAGGTTGTTCACAAACTCTGACCCTTTCGGTTGGGTATTTGATCATATCTCAGGGAAGTGGGGGGAAAGTAAATGTCTACTGTCTCCAGGAGGAAAAAAGAAGAAAAAAAAAAGCACACAAACATCAGTGATGTCAGAACAGGATAGAGGATATCATCTTAATGAGTGTGCCTGCTCTCGCCAAGCCCAGCAATTTCTGGGAGATGCAAGCAGAGATGAATAACCATTTATGAAATCTCAAATTAATAATAATACTGGCTTCCTCTGAGAGTTTAGAGGAAAGGAGGTATGTTTCTTAACCAGGGAACCATTAACCAGGTGGTATCCCATTCTGCAAGCACCTAACCAAGAATTAATTCAGGCCAGGCACACTCTGTGCCCAGGAGCAGACATGGGTGATGTCATCCCTGCCGCAAAGAGCTCCTGGTGAGTAATGGAGATAGGTGTGCAAAGAATACATTCTCAAACAGTGAGACAATAGCAACCAAAGACGTATGTGTGAGGGACGAAGCGACTGCAATGCAGATAAAGGGCTGATAAAGGCGTGGTGTTCAGGAGGCTGCATTCAAGCAGGCACTCTGAGCTGGACGTTCAAGGTGGACTAGTTTACAATGTTAAGATGGAAACGGGGATCTAGGCAGAAAATGGCAAAGGGAGGCATATTCTAGGTGGTGTCTTCAAACCTTGTTTTAGGAATAGTGACCTGCTTCACACACAGCCCTGAGGAGAGGCGAGCAGAGCGCCTTGCTCTCCATGAAGCAGGGTGTCTCCTCTTGCCTTCCCCCTTCCCCTACCCTTCCCCACCCCAGACTTGCGGAATCAGAATCTGCATTTAGGAGGAGCCCCAGGGGACACTTGTTCCCATTAAATCTGAGAAGTGCTACGCCAGGATGAGGAAATCTATTTTCCCCAACAAGTGCCCTGAGGAGACAGAGGGGTTATGATCAGGGAGTTAAGAAACACTGCCACTCTGCCTTTTCTCTCTTCTGGAAATCATCCTCCATTGCCAAGCCCAGGCTACCCAAAGCCACAGTTAACAACAGGCAGGGAGCGATGTAAAGGTGTGGTGTATAGAAGTCAACTGCATCCCAATCCAAACTAAGAGAGAAAGGAGACGCACTGTGAAATCCAACCAAAGCTGATCCACCCACCAGGATTGAGGTCCCCTCCGGCTGCCAGTTAACCAGTCCAGCCAGTTTCCACGTGGCATTTCCATGACCTTCACCTTCCCCTGCTCCAACTCTCCCCCCTTGGCACAGCCACATCCCGAGGACACTGCTGATCCTACCGGAACTACTGGGTTCAGAATATCACGGACATCCTGGGAACCATTATAGTAGAGGCACCGCCCCCTTACCTGCCAGCACCATTTCCTCGCATGCCAGGCACACCTGCCACCAGTGAGAGCTGCAGAAGGGAGTCTGTCAGCTCGGGCTCTTCCTCTCCTTCCTAGAGTCCGTCAGCTCGGGCTCCTTGTGAAGGCCACCCTCTCGGTTTGTGCAAACCACGTCCTTCCTGGGGGCAGACCCCCTTCTCTAACCAGGCGGGTCTTCCACTCAGAGAAGTGAGGTCTCACTGGGTTAATCCTAGCTTTTCTCTTGACTTCCCCTTCACTGAGGGTGAATGCTCATCCAGGAGGCTCTGAAGCATCCATGCAAACAGGCTTCTGACAACACCAGCCTACCTGTCGTGAGACACACCTGGACGCCCGTGGGAGCTGAAACCAGGCTCCGACAGACTTGTTCAATGTCACATACAGTCCTGGAGCGCAGGCTGTGTTCCTGGTTCTTTATGATCTTACCCCACTGATTGCAAAATAACCTCCCCAGGTAGACATCATTATCCCCTCTTTCCTAATAAGGAAAATGGGGTTCACATGTGGTTACCTTGCCCAGAGTCACGCTGCTTGCTCACCTCAAAGACCCTCAAGGACAGAAACCAATTCTTACTTATCATTGCACCCCTCCCATGCCTTGTTCAGAGTCTGTATCGAGTCCACACTCAGCATAGAAAGCTTGGATGAAGAATAATGAATTGTGTGCATATAATCCACATCACCAGTTTGGGGGGGTGGGGAAAGAGGGGCACACACTGTAAATAAATAAAGGCAAATTTATCACTGGAGCACAGGCTGATCCACTCTCAAGAGTAGGGTGATTGGCTCTGAGACAGTCAGGAAATCTGTCACATGTGTTTGTATATGTGAGTGCACATGTGCACACACATGTGGAAAGATTATTTATTTATTTATTCTTCACCCAAGGATATGTTTTCATTTATTTTAGAAAGAGAGGAAAGGCGAGGGAGAGAGAAAAAAAAAACATTGATGTGAGAAACATCCATCAGTTGCCTCATGCAGGCACTCCAACCTGGGTTAGAACCCAAAAACTGGGTATGTGCCCTGACCGGAAATCAAACCCGTGACCTTTCAGTGTACAGGATGACACTCCAACAAACTGAGCCACCCAGCCAGGGCAAAAAAAAAAAAAAAAAAAAAAATTAAATCCATTCCAAGACACTAACAATAAAGATTTCTGAGTGAGTAGGATTATGCCCAATTTTATTTTCTCCCTTTTGCCTTTCTTTATGGTCTGCTTCTTTCACTTTTTTCAGCAATTTGAATTTTATTGAACTATGAGATGCATATTAAAAGCAAACATATCTTAAGTACACATCTTGATGATTTTTCACAAACTGAACACACCATGTGACCAGCACCCAAATCAAGAGACTAAACACAGCTGCCCCCAAGGACCCCTGGGCTTCCTTCTGGTCTCTAACGCCAACCCTACGGTCATCAAGAGCCTGGCTTTTGCTAAGTAAAATAAGCCAGTCAATGAAGGAAAAATACCACATGATCTCACTCATTCATGGATAATAGAGACCATTATAAACTTTTGAACAATAATAGATACAGAGGCAGAGCTGCCTCAAACAGATTGTCAAACTGCAGCGGGAAGGCCGGGAAGGGTTGGGGGGCAGGAGGGAGGGGGGTAAGAGATCAACCAAAGGAGTTGTATGCATGCATATAAGCATAACCAATGGACATAAGACACTGGGGGATAGGGGAGGCTAGGGGACTGTCAAGGGCGGGGGGAAAAAAAGGACACATATGTAATACCCTTTGTAATACTTTAAGCAATAAAATAATAATAATAATAATAATAATAATAATACAGTTAACAGCATTTGGGGAGCCCAATATTTAAAACAAACATTGTAAGTCTATTTTTAATAAAGTAAACGAGTATAAAAAAAAAAAAAAAAAAGAGCCTGGCTTTTGTCACCAGAAGTTAGTGTTTTTGTGTGTGTGTACTTTGTATAAGTGAAAGCCTACTCTTTGGTATCCAGCGTCATTTGACCATCAGTACAATGGTGAGATTCACCTGTATTGTGTGGGTAGATCACTCATTCTCATTGCCATTTTTGTTTGTTTGTTTTTTTAAGCATAGCAATTTTACTTAAACTTTTTTTCTTTGATGGCAGGAGGAAGTCTATATAGAAGGAAATGTGGAGCCAGATTTGTCCCTCCTGCAGAAGGGCTGGCATAGCTCAGAGAGATGGTAAAAGAAAGGGAAAAGGTCCATGCTTTCAGCCACTTGTTCCAGATGCCAACAAGCCCACCCACCATCGCTGTACAGTGGAAGGACATATGCTTTGAAAGCTTAGATTCAAATCCTGGCTTACCATCACCTTTTCCAGGAGTGTTGTTTCACTCTTTTGTTTGTTTGTTAATATATTTTTATTGATTTCAGAGAGGAAGGGAGAAGAGATTAAAACATCAATGATGAGAAAATCATTGAGTGGCTGCCTCCTGCATGCCCCCCTATTGGGGATCAAGCCCCCACAACCTAGGCATGTGCCCTGGCCAGGAATGGAATCCTGATCTGCTGGTTCATAGGTTTATAGGTTGATGCTCAACCACTGAGCAACACTAGCCAGGCCTGCTGTTTCCCTCTTTGTTGCCTCAGTTTCTTTATCTGAAAAATGGGGATCTTGATTGTTCCCTATAGCAAACACTGTTGGCTTCCACCCAAGTCCCCTTAAAGCCTCCTTATCATGTCTGTGTGCTCTGCTGCTGGCTCTGGAGTTTTTTGCTTCCACCTGTCCTTGGGTGATGACAGCCACTTTGTAAGCATGCCAAGAGACCACAAGTGCCCGGGAGTTTGCTCACGCTCACCCTGGAAGCCCCCGTCCGGCAAGTGCTGGGTGCCGGTGGGTGATTCCAGCTCCCTTGCACCCAGGGCAGGTGCAGTGTGCCTTCCAGAAGCCCCTGCAGGAGCCGACTGCAGCTCCCCTCCATGGGTCTGGGTCTGAAATGACACCTTGCGGGACTCCTTCCTCTCCCGCTGTCTCCTGTGGGTCCCCCCAGGAGATTTTCCTAAAATAGTTACATGCACAGGAATCCTGAGCAGGGCCCACTTCTAGGGAACCTGCCCAAAGACGCCCTCGGGGCTGTTGTGAGGGATACACGGATAATTGTGCAGAAACCTCCCACAACCCAGTTGGAACTCACACCTGTTAACCTCTTCCCCGCTGTTAGCCACAAGCTGGCCTTGCTGTGTGGCCAGAGGCCTCGAATCATAAAATCCCCAGAGTTCTAGGGGACCGTAAATGTCATGGGCACCTGAAGTCCTGAATTACCTTGAATCACGGCCATCTCTCCCCGAAGAGTATTACAGTGGCTTCTAAATGAAATAGCCAGGGACAGTAGAGACATCCCCCCATCACCCCAGCTCTATTGCGCTACAATCAGCACAGCCATCTCGAGCGGAGATGAAGCTGTGGGGAGCGGATATTAAAGCCACTGGCTGCGTTGAGCTTCCCAGATCAGAGGCCAGATTTTCTAGTAGCTGCTCCGAGCAGCATTTGCACCCCCTGAACCCCACCCTGGTCGGCGGGAAGGGGGCTCAGTCCTTAGCCCCCCGTGGCAGCTCTGAGTGTTGGCGCCCACTCGTCCTGGGAAGGAAAACTTCCTGCATCATAAGCTAAGAAGAGCAAAAAGCTACATTAAAAAGAGGTGGGGGGAGACATGGCACACATGGAATTATCATCTGTTTTGAAAACAAAAATCATTGTTTTTTAATAATCCATGGCATTGATCTGTATTCTAAGAGCAAGCTTTAGACTGATTCCCCCAAACAGGGGTGGAGCAAGGGGGCCAGATACTGACAAGGAGCAGTTGTTGAATATTAATGGCTGCCATTCGTGCACCAGGTACTACTTGAAATGTCTAACAGTCTTTGACGGAGGTATGTTCATCTTTGATTGACAGATGAGGGAATGGAGACTCCAAGAAGGTAAATCACTTCTCCTGCCCATGGCACTGGTGGTAATGGAGCTGAGAATCACCCAGGCCACCTGCCTCCAAGGCTGGAGGATTCTTAAGCAGAGCTATTGCCAGGGACTTGGGTACAAGAGTTGTTTTAGTTCCCAGGGCTATTGTAACAACGGACCACAAACTGGGTGACTTATGAGGACATAAATTATCTCCTCCAGTTCTGAAGGCTCAGATCCATCCTTGCCTCTTCCTAGCTTCGGGTGGTGGCCAGCAATCTTCAGCATTCCTTGGTTTGCAGCTGTATCACTCCAATCTCTGCCTATGTCATCACGTGGCCTTCTTCCCTCTGTGCCCCTCCCTCTGTCTGTCTTCTCGTCTTCTTATAAAAACACCAGTCACACTACATAAAGGGCCACCCTACTCCAGTGTGACCTCACGCTAATTAATTACATCTTTAATTACCCTATTTCCAAATAAGGTCACATTCTTAGGTATTGGGGGTTAGGACTTCAATGTGGTTTTTTTTGGAAACACACTTCAATCCATAACAGAGGACAAGCAGCCAGAAACTCAGTTTTTTAAACAAGGAGATTCAGAGAGTGAGGAGGGGGTTGGCCTTCTCCCTGACAGAGGAACCCCAGGATGGGCACTCAATGCCTTTGTCCCACCTCCATCTTTGTCCACCTGCTCCTGAGCAGATGGCCCCAGAGGAAGAGTCCAGATCACCACTGCTGCAGCAGGAATAGGAGGAAGATAGGTGGTTTCAATCTTTGAAATGTAGCACCTTGTGTATTGCCGTATTCTAGGACAAAAACCTCTGTCAATCTATTCTGGTTAAGACTCTACTTTGTAAAACCCTTCTTATTAAACTGTGATGGCATGCTCAGCTGCAAGCATGGAACTCAACTCTGGATGATTTTAACTAAAAGGAACCCATTTTAAGAATAAGACCTAGCTCACACAACAGCTGGGAAGGATGAAGGACCCAGCTAAAACAATGGGCAGAAAGAAAGGAGTCTGAGAGATAGCCAGGACTACAGTCAGAATCAGAATCAGCCCAGTGAGAACACTGGCACCACTGGGCATAATCCCCACTACCATGGACTCATCATCATGACTGCCCATAGACCTTGGACAGTCTGAGATCACCACAGGTACCCCATTGTACCTGATTTTTGGGGACCACTAACTCCAGATTTTAAGTCCTTGGTTAAGCCTAGCTAAAATATCTGAGGTATAGCTGCAAGGGAGTCTGGGAAAACATATATCTAGCTTTTTTAGCTTTAATCAAGAGAGACAGCCTCTGCTTCCTACAATAAGCCAAACACTAAGGAATTCCACAAATACAGGAAGGAGGTTCAAATGTTGGGAAAAATAATGAAAAATTGCTCTTGGGAAGTATTAAACCTGCTTTATCCAGGAGCAAAGGTAAGTTAGGGGTGTCAAGGCCAAAGCTGTTAAAAATGGAGATCATGCTCACAGACTTGAAATATTGGTGTCAGAAGTTCTGAGGGACCATAGAGACAGAAAGTAGATTGGGGACTGAGTGGGCTACAGATATGGGAATCCTAATAAGTGCAGGGTTTCCTTGTGAGGTCAGGAAAATATTCTGGAATTAGAGAATGGTGGTAGTTGTACAGCCAAATTGTACACTTTAAGAGAGTGAATTTTATGTTATGTGAATTATATCTCAATTAAAAAAAAAGAAGCCTCAGAAAGGGATCCAGACCCCTCAAATCTGCTGGAGAAAGAGAACTTTAGAAAAGCAATGGAATAGGCGCTGGGGCAGGTGCATATGGGGAGAGGCACAGTCCCTCAATTTTCCCATGATGGTAACAATTTGACGGACATGTGTTGGTCTGGGAAAATGGAGCAAAGTTGGCCAAATATGTCAGTGGTCCAAACACCCCATTTTCTTTGAAAATCCTCCACACCTCTACTCATTGCATCATAATGAAGATACACATTCCCACTATTTCTGCTCAGAATCATAGAAACAGAAGCCCAGTGGTGATGGTTTCCTACTTGACATGGAAACCTTTTTTTTAATGAACTCCTTTGGGGGCTGTAGTGGAGCAGGCAATATAGAACTAAAATATTGGTTATACCACAAATGCCCTAGGTCCTGTGCTAACCATTGCCCCACGGAGCCCTCTCCCCGATTCTTTGAGGGGAAAGGGGATAATTATCTCCCTTTTGTAGATAAGAAGAGTGAGCCCCAGAGAAACTATGTGATTGTCATCTAGGTCCTTCAACTTCAAAGCCCTACCCCTTTCCGCTCCTCAGCTTCCTCGCATATATCTAGACAAGGATGTACATCCCATGAGAGTAATTGAAGTGCTGGGGGAGTAGGGAGGCAACAGGAGAAGGGAGGGAGAGTAGCTGCAGGAGATAACAAATGACTTTAAGGAGTGTTTAATGTTCCATTTCTAACTTTCCGGGGTATGCCTCCCCAAATCTCCAGCCAAGTCTGCTGTACAGACAAAGTTCTTGGGTAAGTGGGAGCTTGGGGAGTGCGGGGGGGGGGGGGGGGGGGGCAAAGTTTTGGCAAAGGCTGGTTGACTGGATAAAAAAGGTGTCTCCCACTTGGACCAACACTGGCACAAATAAAGCAAAAAGATAAGATTTAGAGATAGGAACTTCCTAACAGAAGCCAGAAGTCTGATCTAAATTTGAACTTAAGGTTATAAAATTGCCTTGGAATTCACAGGTGTTCAGCTGATCAAAACTAGATCTGAGGGGCAGGGACACCCCCTTCATTACAAGGCTTCCACATGTCTTACCTCCCACATTAAACTCTGAGCTCTTTCAGGGCAGAGTCCAAATCTGATTCATTTTTCTGGTGGCTCTGCCCAGCACATGGTAGGGACTCAATAAATGTTTGCTAAACGAATAAATTCAAGGGTGAGGCCCCACATGAATAGATCACTATATACATCAGAAGTTGTACTTGCCTACGAGTAAAAAGTAAAAACTAATTTCAGTGTTAAAAGTGGACGAGAGGTCTGAAGGTGAGCAGTTGGGGTGTGCGTCACAATGTCCCAAATGTGCTTCTACTCTTCTGTTCTTTCCCCTTTATCCCACCTTCATAGTCTCAAGACTGGATACCATGCCCATGTCAGGAGGAAGAGGGAAGAGACCAATGGGTTCCTCCGAGCCAGGTTTGAGTTGAGAGGGGAAGCCTTTCCCAGGAACCTCGACATCTCATTTGCTAGAAGGGGCTACTAGAGGAGCTGGGAATTGAGGCAGAGGAGAAGAGATTAAATACACAGATGCTTAGGAGTATCTGAGGGAGGAAGGGCCTCCCGTGTCATTCTTTCCCACCGAACTAGGATGGATTCTGCTTGGAATTCAGGCACTGTTCATGTTCATGTCCTTCCCAGAGTGAAAATAGCGATGAGATAAGGGAATGGTAGGAGCCTGCAAATGAGGAAACCAAGGCTTGGAGAGATTTGGCTGCCTGGAGTTACTCGGCTGGGGCCCAGCGCCAACTCTTGGGGCCTTAGAAGCTCAATGTCTTTCCATTTCCTCCCTGGGCCAGGCCTCTGGGATGCTCAGGGCCCGGGAGAGGATGGCATGGGAGGGAGACTTGCGCAGCCCCTCATTCTCTTGTCCGCAGGCTCTGTCTCGTGTGTGTGTGTGTGTGTGTGTGTGTGTGTGTGTGTGTGTGTGTACGTAGAGACCAGGCCTCGCTGGCAGTGCACACCATCTGGCAGCAAGTCGTACATCAAACAAATTAAAGGCCTCTCAGCTCCGCAGCCCAGCTCCTGCTTGGCAGCCAGGGATGGAGGGATGATGCCAGGGCTACTGGGGACTCTGACTTATCCCCCGGTGGGGGTGGGGGTGGGAGTGTGAATGTTACAGCAGATTGGATGGGGCAGCAGCGCTGTCAGGGATCAGGGGTCGGGACTGGGCCAGCCCCCGAGCTGTGGAGGACTGTCATGGCCTTTCCCTCACTCAGGGAACCTCTGCCATGGCAACCGGGGTTGTGGACCTGCTGCTCTGCCACCCTTCCCCCCACTTCACCATGAAAACCCATCAGGTGCTCAGAGGCTGGGGGACTGCCTCCCGGGACTCACCCCAGGACCCAGAGGCAGCGGGAGGGAGGGGCCCAGGGTGATCACAGCTTCTCTGAGCAGCATTTTCCAACCTTGCCTTGGCCATGACCAGCCACAAGAAATAGGTTTTCTATCACAACCGGGGACTCCCATCTATAGATATGCTATGAAATGGAAACATCTACTTGTGCAGCTATCCTTACCTTTTCTGCATACAATACCCAGTGCTATACTTTCTTCTATCCTGGTTTTTCTCCCCCCACCTTTTTTTTTTACAAATCCTGGCTCTGACCCACAAAAACGATGTCAAGAATCCATGAGGGGCGACCTGCAGTTAGAATTCAGTGACTTAGTGCATGGGCTTTGCAAGACAATTGAACTGGGTTTGAACTTGCTGGTGTGTGAACCCAGCCAAGTGACTTAGCCTCTGGCACCAGCCAACTTTTCTTAACTAACACCATGGTCCCATGTCCTGACCCCCCTCTGGACCGCAGCATGGTCTCCTGAGGGGTCTCCCTAAAATGCACCCTGGAAGCCCCTCCTTGCACATTCCACAAGTAGCCTGAGGCATATTTGTAAGTGTGGGCAGGCCAGCCCCTGCTCAATGCCTTCCCGCTGCCCCTTTGATCTCTGGATAAAGGCAAAGCTCCTACTTTGGCTGACAAACCAACAAAGCCTGGGTGGTTTGGCTCCTGCCCACCTGTTCCACCCCCACCTTTCCCCTCTGTCTCCTCCCCACATTCCCTCCTACCTTCCCCTCCCCACTTCCCCCTTCCATCTTCCCCTGCCCACCTCCCCTCCAGCCCATTCTGTTGGCTCCAGCCACGCCCTCTCCTCCTGGGTGCCTTGTCAGTGTCCTTAGGCTCCCTCTTGCCACAGGGCCTTTGCATATGCTTTTCCCTCACCTCTTTACCAGGTTCATTCCTTCCAGCCTCTCCTTCAAATCTCAACTCAAAGTCACTTCCTCTGAGAAGCCTTCTCTGACTTCCCAAGCCAAGTCAACCCCTCAACTATCCCCTCCAGACTCCACTCCCCACTGCCATGGCACTTGTCAGGGCTGCCGTTTTATATTATTTAGAGTTGTTGGGTCAACCTCCTAGACCAGGACTTTTCTGTCCCAATGGACATTAGAATCAACCAGAGACATTTCAAAAAGCACAGAAGCCTGACTCCCCATCTCCACCACCCCAAATCCAATCCACTTGCTCTGGGGCGCGGACATCTGTACTTTCCACCAAGAGCAAGAACCACAGGACTTGACTCTCAGCTTCATGATGGCAGGGTTTGGTCACCTCCCACCCCACTGTGCCTGTGTCTAGCTCTGCTTATGCTGCCTGTGGAAGAAAGGGAGGGAGGGAGGAGAGATAAAAAGTGGGAAGGAGGGAGGGAGGGAGGGAGGGGGGGAGGGAGGGAGGGAGGGAGGGAGGGAGGGAGGGAGGGGAAATAAGGGAGAAAGAAGGCGAAAGGAGCCCCCTTATGGAGGACACAAGTTCCAACACCAAGAAGCAGTGGCTTTGCTCTCCTCAGTACCAGTCCCTGAGGTTCTGAGGGCCTGCCGAGGAGCCGGGCAGCTGACACTGTGAGGACCTGAGCTCTTGGGGGCCCCAGTTTACTGGGGAGCATCAGCTGGCCTTACAGCCTCCCCCAAAGCAGAGAAGGTGTCCCCACAGCTGGAGTGGGGTGCAGGTGAGATGGGGGACATAGTTCTAAACAGCTATAGGAGAGGACAGGATTCCACCTCCATCCTCCTTCGGCCTCACACGATGGGGGCACCACAGCACTGACTCCTGTCTGAGTCAGCGTGTGCCCGGAGCCCGGGGTCCTGGCAGGGCAGGGGACCCCCAGTTAGGGACAGAGCCAGTCCCTCAGTTAGGGCACTGGGAACAGAGCACGCAACAAAGTGACTGTCCTCCTGAGCCTTGCAGTATGTCAGAGCAGAAATATGTCAAATATTCTATGATAGCCAGTCAATAAAGGCATTATAAATAACATGTAAATATGTGTAAATAGACCAAAGCTGCACAACATGCTGCCCAGGGAGGAATGAGGAGCACAGGCTTTGGCGCCACTCAGACCCGGAGCTGGGACATGCCTTCCAGCTGCGAAGCCTTGGACAGGTGGTGCCCCCTTCCCAGTCTCACTTCTCCTAACTGTAAGTGGAAATAATAATATGTCCTCAGCAGACTGTTTGTGGGGGGAAATGCAATAATGTGTCTAAAGCCCTTAGCAGCACTCCACCTTGCCTGGAGCGAGCACCCCGCCAGAGTTAGTGTTCTCTCTGTTCCCAAGGGTAGATGTCGAAACTAAGTCTCAGAGAACCGGGGAGTATGGGGCACATGGTCAGCTCTGATCTAGAAGCCTTATTCTTTCAATGGCTTCTCCTGATCTGTTTCATCTTTAAAAGTGTATCACCACTCAGCCAGTGTGGCTCAGTGGTTGAGTGTCGATCTATGAACCAGGAGGTCATGGTTGGATTCCTAGTCAGGGCACATGGTCGGGTTGGGGCCTCGATCCTCAGTGTGGGGCATGCAGGAGGCAGCTGATCAATGATTCTCTCTCATCAATGATGTTTCTCTCATCCTGGTCAGCCGAGCAGCTGTGGACCCACCCGCTGAATGGCTGCTCCCACTGTGGGAGCACACTGGACCACCAGGGGGAAGCTCCTGTGTTGAGCGTCTGCCCCCTGGAGGTAAGTGCACATCATAGCGACTGGTCGACCGGTCATTCTGGTTGTTCCGCCGTTCGGTGGTTGGGCTTTTATTATATAGGACTAGAGGCCCAATGCACAAAAATTCGTGCAAGAGTAGACCTTCCTTCCCCTGCCTGCCGGCACCAGCTTCCCTTCAGCACCCAGAACCCGGGCTGCCTCACCGGTTTCCCTCTGGCACCCAGGACCCGAGCTGCTTCCCTCCGGCCCCAGCTTCGTCAGGAAGGACTTCCAGAATGACGTCCGGAAGACATCGGTCTAATTAGCATATTAGCCTTTTATTATTATAGATCTTTGAAGTGCATCATCTCTGCTCCTCCTGACACCTTTCCTAGGTGGCCTCATCCAGTCCCATGGTGACAATTCTATCCACAGGCTGATGACTCCCACATTTATATCCCCCTCCCTGGCCTCTGCTTTACCCTTAGACTCATCCACCCAGCTGCCTGCTTGATAGTTCCACTCGACTGTCTAGTGGGCTGCTCAAAATAAACATGGCCAAGAAAACCTCTTGACTGGCACTCCCATCCCCAAGCCAGCCCTCTTCCCATCTAGTTAATGGCCCTCCTGGAGTCCTCGGTTTCCCTCCTAGCCCACAGGCCACCCATCAGCAAGTCCTATTGGTTCTGGCTCTAAAAATAAATCCCCCAAACACTCACTTCTCTGCATTCCCACTGGCATCACCCAAGCTGCCATCATGCTTATTTCCTGTGGCCAGCAGAATAACAGCCCCCAAAGGTGCCCATGTCCTAATCCCTGGAACCTGTGCACGTGACCTGACCTGACAAAAGGCACTTTGCAGGTGTGATTAAGGGTCATGGGATGGGGGTCCTGGGTTATTTGGGTGGGTCCAAGGTCACCAGGAGAGTCCTTGTAACAGGAGGGTCAGCGTCATGACGGTAGCAGCAGAGGTCAGAGAGAGATTGGAATATGCTACAGAGCCAGCTTCCAGGATGCAGAAGGGGCCACGAGCCAACAAATGCTGGCGGCCTCTAGAAGTTGGAAAGAAAGGCAAGGCCTGGATTTTCCCCTAGAACCTCTAGAGGAGCCAGCACTGCCCACAGTGATTTCAGCCCAGTGAACCTCATTCCACATTTCTCACCTGCAGTCTGCAGGATAATAAATTTGAGCTGTTTTAAGCCACGAAGTTTGTGGTAAGTTGTGACAGAAGCAAGAGGAACCCAATCTGCCTCCTCACCACCCTCAGCTAACTGGTCTGCCTGGCTTCCCTCTGTTCCCTTCAGTCTACTCTACACAGCAGACAACATGGGCTTTACAAAGCATCTCTCGGATCACCTCATTTGTACACAATGCCCTCGAATGGCTTCCATTGTACTTAGAATAGAATTTCATGGCCTTTGCTGGTCTCTCTGACCACCTGCCCCTCCTGGGGAGTGCCCAGAACACCCTTCTTCTCTGGGCTCTAGTCGCCCTGGATGCCTTTCTGTTCCTTGAGTTATTCAGGTTCATTGCCGCCTCCAAGCATTTGCTCTGCTACTTCTCTTCCAAGAATTCTTCCGTCACTTGTTGTTAGGGCTCAGTCTGAGGGCTTCTCACGTGAAGCCCCCCTCTCTCACTTTAGCAAATCTCTGCCAGATTCCTCACTCTATTTTCTTCCTAGCCATTCTCAGTAGCTGAAATGCTCTGTTCATTCATTTATTTTTTGCTTGCCATTGTGTGATTGTGGGGGAGGGTTGTCTTTTTACTCCCCTCTTTATCTCCAAAATTGTCAGCTCCGTGGGAGCTAATTGCTTGTCCAGTGGTTACTAACTGCTCTGGCACTGTAATGATGACTGGGGTACAGAGGTGCTCAATGTTTGTCTGTTCTTATGTGTGAATGCATGAATGAGTGAGTGAATGAACAAATGAAACAGTGCAGCGGTGGGCAGAGTCAGTGCTCAACGAAGGTTGTTTATTTAATACTATCACCGTGAGAAAGCTTGTTAACAGCAGAGCCGGCACCCGTGTGTGGCGTCCTCGTTAACTTCATTGGTTCCCCTCTAGGGGGACAGCTAGCTGGGATGGCTTTGCATCTCAGCAACCCCCAAGAGTCAAGTTGAGCCACAGGAGCCTGTGATGGGGTGCAGGAAGTCTGGGCTGGCCCTTGGGCATGTTAGTGAAACTCTATGGGCCACGAGACCCAGTCTGGTGGCCAGATGTGAGGGCAGAAACTTCCTTGGGCGAGGCCAAGTGTTGTTACAAGTGCTAACTCAGAGAGGCAACAAATGGCCACTCTCAGTGCATGAATATTCACACACACACACACACACACACACACACACACACACACACACACCTCCAAGGCCCTGCCAGGTAGATCCAGCAAATAAGGAAGCCCCGGAGGGTGGATTTGCAGGCACCTCCCCCTTCTATCTCCCCCGGGAGCCGCAGCGACCCTCCCATCTCTAATACCCCACGCAGCTGAGCACATGCTTTTTATTGGGATGGGTATAAATAAACAGCAACAGGATCCTTGAAAGAAAACGACCCCCAGAGGAAACCTGATCCTCAGGCAATTAGAACACTCTGTTCCCATAATTGCCTGCTGAAACGGTGAGCTGGGTGCCAATCCTCAAAAGGCGCCGGCGCTGCCACCCCAGGCTGATGGCAGCCCCCCGCCCAGCCAGGCGCTGGACACCCCTGCCTTGTCTGCTGCATGGCGAAGGCACACAGACAGCCCTCAGGCGTGAACTGCACCTGTGCCACTTCCAGTGCGTCTGGGGACGAGTGTGGCGAGAGCCGGGTTTCTCACCCAGAGGTGTGGAGGGGAAGTTTTACCCCTTGGGGACAATTATTTTTGGTTGTTCCAACTGGTAGTTAGTGGGTAGAGGCCAAGGATTCTGCTAAACATCTTGCAGCACACAGGACAGCCCCACCACAAAGAATTGTCAGCTCGGATGTCAACCGCGCTGAGGCTGAGAAGCGCCTGTCTAGGGTGAGGAGACAGCTGCAAGGCAGAAGTTTCTGATGTGCTCCGAACACCCACTATGGGCCCCTTTGTCAAACATACACCTCAGTCACTGAATCCTCCAAACATCTTTATGAGGTTTAATTATCATCCTCTTTTTACAGATATGGAAACCGAAACTTAAAGTGGTTTCTAAAAGTTCTTAAGCAACTTTCTCAAGATCCCCCTGCTAGTCAACACAGAGCTAAACTGATACCACAGAGCCTGAGCTTCCACCACCGCACTGGACCATCGCCCACAGTTAGTAATCCCCTACCCTGTGCCTGTTAGTCGCACATAATTGTCTTCTGGACCCATGGGAAGTGTGGAATGCTGGGAGAAGCAGGGCCTTTGGCTTCCTATAGACTGGAGTTCAATTTCCTGCTCTGCCATTTTCACCTGCCATGAAACCTTGGGCATGTTAGTGAAACTCTATGGGCCTCAGTTTCCTCATCTGTAAAATGGGCTGATGGTGTGACCCACCAGAGGTTTTTTCCAACATTGCATATAAATACCATCAAATAGTGCCTAGTGCATCAAGGACTTCAACAAAAAATAGCTATAATTGTGATTGGTACTGTTAAGTTTGAAATTCAGAATCACAGAGATGCTGCTGTTTATTAGGAACGTGGAGCAGTGTGGAGCAAATAGGGGGAACTAGGGGTGAAAGGTGAGAAGGGAAAGAGGGGTGAGGGAGTGGAGGGAGTCCATTCCTATGAAGGCCAGAGTCTTGCCTCTAACTCCCCTCTGCATTCCTTCCTTGAGGGAAAGTGTTACATTTTGTCTACTGGTGAAGGTATGATTCTCTGTCTCACAAAATCCCAAAACATAAAAAATAAGGTTCTAAACAGGACCAACTTGGTCTAGAAGAGTATGCGAAGGTGAGGGTGGGGGAGCTTCTCTGGGCTACCTGGCTTTGACCTTCGCTCACCTGGTCTTCTCTCCGGTGGAGGGGAAGAAAACGAACACTTCCTCACAACCAGTTCAGGGCAAGTGCTTTTGACTCAGCTTATCTCGTTTTCCCAGAAGGCCCTGTGAAGTTGCAGCATCCCCATTTCACAGTTGAGGAAACTGAGGCCCAGGGAGGTTTGGTAACTAGCCCACAGTTGCTCAGATGGAGGTGGAGGTCTGAGCCCAGATGCCAATGCTGATGGTTTTAACCCCTTGATCTCAAGCCCAGTGAGCCTCTACATTTACAAGATGGTTAGAAGACTGATGGGCCCACAAAAAGCTTCTCTCTGGATCCTCTCTCCATCCACTAGTGTGTATTGGCCACAGTGAGCATATTTCCAAAGCTCAGGACCAGTCTCTTGGTCTGAAAAGATTAGTGTACTCAGAGGCACAAGATCACTGAAAATGGCACCAATAGAACTTTCTGCAGGGAAACAAATGTTCTATATCGATGCTATCCAATATGGTAGTCACTAGCCATAGGGGACGGTCTATTTGAAATATGGCTAGTATACCTGTCAAACTGAATTTTTCCTTTTATTTATTTTTAAATAATTGCATTTTAATTTAAATATTCACAAGTGGCTAATGGCATCCATGTTGGACAGTGCAGGGAAAATTTAGGACTCTTCACCTCTGGGCTTTTTGCCAACCATGTGCTTCCCAGAGCTCCCTTCCATAGAAATGTCAGGTTTAAGATCCACTAGCCCTTGACTTTTCTGAGCACAGGGGTGAGAAAGCCTCTTGGATGAGCTGAGTTCATAGAGGATCTCACCATTCATGTTTCCAGTCAGACATAGGTCATTCAAACAATACACACACACACACACACACACACACACACACACACACACACACACACACGTTGAGATCCTACTGTATCCCAGGCCCGAACTGGGTGTGGGTACCATCCCTACACTCGAGGAGCTCAAGGGCTAATGGGAGCAGCTAAAGAATCACAATAATGATGATCTAATAGTGGTGATAATGATGACGGTAGTGATGATGGCAATGGTGATGGTAAAGGTGATGATGAATGATGATGCTATTGATGACAAAGGAAGTATAGATGACATAAGAATATGAACTTGGAGTTACTCTGGATTCAAATCCATATTCCGTCATTTGCTATTAGCTTTGAGATCATGGGCAAGTCATTTGGCCTCTTTAATCCTTAGATATCTCTTTGAAAAACAAAGTTAATAAAAGCATGACTCCCTAAAGTAGCTGAGAGCATTAAATAAAATATGTAGTGTGCATAGCATAGCCTGACATGTAGGAAGGAGTGAATAAATGTTAGCTCTTATTATTACTACTATCATTTATTCTGGGCACACTATTTCCCAAGTTCGTGTCTTAAACAATCTCAGTCTTCAAACTGACTCGACTCCCATTCCCATTTGACAGATAAGTCGACTGAGGCTTAGGTAAGTTTAGAGAATCTGCTCAGGTTCTTAGAGTAGTGCTGTGATTTGAGCCCCAATCTATATGACTTAAAAACATGTGAAATTGCTTAACTGCCCAGTAAGCTACAAATTAGAGATGATAGAGGCTCTCAACATGGCACTGTGGGAAGAGAACATTTTGGTGTTTACCATGCACCAACTGTGTGAGTTGGACAAGTCACTTCATTTCTTGGATCCTCAGGACAATTTTAGCTTCTGGATCATTGTACAGATTACGTAGAATTACATGGGTGAGCATACAAGACAGTCCATGTAAAAAGTATCACGGGGAGCTGGCATACATGGAACACTCAATATAAGCTCACATTACCAACATCAAATCATTGGCACAAGCCTGGCACACAGTACAAATGCTCCCCCCACCACTTTTTCTCCACACCCCACCCCTTTAATGACACACAGCACTAACCTCCGAACCCCTTTAACTGAGTGGGACTAGGGCAAGTGTGATTTTTCCCACTACAACTTCTGACTGCCTGGCAAGGCCATGGTGAGGAGGGAAGCAGCTCCTGAGAGCTGTGCTCTGCAGGGTCATGCCATGCCTCTGCCACAGACCCTTCCTGGGACTGGGGGTGCGGAGACTCCCCCAGAGACTCTGAAACTACTGACAATCAGCTGGGGTCAGAAGCGCCAGGGAAGAGAGAGGGTATTTATAAACCTGGCACTGGCGACTGAGCCCTCAGGAACTTGAGAGGGAAGCAGCTTCCCCACCCACAGGGAAATCAAAGAGGAAAAACACCAACACATTCCAAGCTTAGGCACCCGGCAGAAGCCACAGCAGGCGCATCCAAGTCCCCTTCTAAATTTAGAACATTCAGCCAAACCAGTCCTCCAGCTCACCTGACATCTCTCCCCATGGCTGGACCAGGATGTTCTTCTGAGAGCCAGGGACACAGATGGGAGCCGGATCCCAACCCACACTGTCTCCATTTGTGTTCCATCAACCCGAGCGCCAGGACCTCCGTGGCTTTATCACTCACACCTGAGACAGCACCTGGCCATAGGAAGGGATCTGAAGTCAGAGATGGGAGTTCAAATGTTGGAGCTGGCTGCTGACTCAAACCAGCCCAACATCTTAGACAAGTGTCTCAAGCTTCTACTTCGCAATGACCTCATTTGCAGTGTGATAGAACCTTCGACCAACAACTTCATTTCATTGTCTCTTTCAAGAGAAGAACAATATTTGCAAGGGAATCTCCCAGTCCATAAGCCTCAGTTTCTCTACCTTTCAGAGCGGGAAATTGCACCTCAGAAAAATTCTGTGAGGATTGAATCCAATAGCAAGGAGAGAGTGCCCAACACAGGGGCATATGGTGAGCCCCCAAACCATGTGGCTGAACCAATATGTGAAGTGGAACCAGCAAGTTCCTTTAATGAGTCTCTTTCTCCATGTTTTTTTTCTTTTACTAATTTAAACCCATTTATTTAAATACTAGAGGCCTGGTGCACAAAAATTTGTGCACTCGGGGGGGAGGCAGGATCCCTCAGCCCGGCCTGTGCCCTCTCGCAGTCTGGGACCCCTCAGGAGATAACGACCTGCTGGCTTAGGCCTGCTCCCGGGTGGCAGAGGGCAGGCCCAATCCCTAGGTGCAGCCCCTGGTCAGGCTCAGAGCAGGGCCAATTGGGGAGTTGGGGCGCCGCCCCCTGTCATGCACAGCGCAGGGCGGATAGGGAGGTTGCAATGCCACCCTCAGTCACGCTCAGGGTAGGGCCGATTGGGGGGTTGGGGCACCGCCCCCTATCACACTCAAGGCAGGGTCGATGGGGAGGCGCCACCCCCTGTCACGCACACATCTCGCTGATTAGCCAATGGGAAGGGTAGCGGACGTACGCTAATTACCATGTTTCTCTTTTATTAGATAGGGTTACTTATGTGTTTCAGGCTCTATTTTTAGTCTAGGAATAAAACCAGGGGTCATGGTAATTGTAATCAAAAGGTATTTCTCTGTCCTTGACCCCCTCTATCATTGAGTAGAATCTAGTGCATCTTTAAACACTTCCACACTTCCTGCTATTCTAGCACCACTACCTCCATTAATAATTGTAATAGCCCTAACCAATTTGGCTCAATAGATAGAGCATCGGCCTGCGGACTCAAGGGTCCCAGGTTCGATTCCGGTCAGGGGCATGTACCTTGGTTGCAGGCACATACCCAGTAGGGGATGTGCAGGAGGCAGCTGATCGATGTTTCTCTCTCATCGATGTTTCTAACTCTCTATCTCTCTCCCTTCCTCTCTGTAAGAAATCAATAAAAAATATATAAAAAATAATTGTAATAATAATAATAATAATAATAGTTAAAAGCACTTACTATGTACAGACATTGGGTTAAAGGTTTTACATGAATTATATAATTTAATTCAATTCTTAACTTTATATATATATATATATATATATATATATATTAGAACCAAGGTTCGGAGGAGGGAAGATGGCGGCGGTATAGGCAGACGCGTCCCAGGTCGTGTCCCTGAGCAAATGGAGTGAGCAGCTGAAACTAGTAACATCCACCCCGAATTGGCGAAATTCCTCAGCTGGCGAGACGGTTTGCAGCCGGGAAGAGCAGAACTCTCCTGGAAAGGTAAAAAAACCAGGGATTTGGGCAGGAAAGTTCGCCAGACCTCTGAGCCCAGAGAGTCAGAGGGAGACCGAGTGGCAGACAGCCGCGTCCCTTGGGACAGGCAGAGCCCCTAACAGGGGAAAGGAGAACCGCGGGATTCCTGGCGCCGCCGGGGGAATTGAGAGCTGGGTTCTGTGATCACGGAGGACTGAGCCTAAAGGGGGCAGCCTGAAGAGCTGACCAGACCATGCAGTCCCGGTAAGAGAAGAAGCTTACAGAAACCAAGCCTTCCCCGTTTCCGCGGCCGGCGTTTGTTTGTTTGTTTTCACTGAACCCTGTTCATGGGACATGTCGGATACAGACACTCACCTGTGCTGAAGAGAGGGAGAGTGTGCGGAGGAGTGGAATCTGGGGAGAGACTGAGGAGAGAAGGGGGGCAGGGAGAGGTGGCAGCGAATTGAGTGCTGAGCCACCCCTGAGCCCAGGGCTGAGGCAGCCATTCTCTCCGGAGAGTGAGACTCCTCCCCCCAGCCCCCAGGCAAGGAGCACAGCCACACCCAGATTCCACCCTGTAGGAGATCAAGGATTAAAATAACCTGATCAGTCCCTGGGAGTTAACAGGGTCTGGCCTATAGAGGGATTTTCAATCCCAGCAACAACACAGCACTGGTAACTCTTACGCAGCCAGCTCTGGGCAGTGAACTTCCACTGGACAGAGAGGCCCTATAGCCTCAGAGGCCAACCCCAGAACACTGCCACCCAGAGGCTGACCCACAAACTGACTCTTTGCTAAACACAAAATAAGGCAGTCTGGGAAACAAATGCGGCTTGCTTTAAAATAAGGACTGTGGTTTACAACACAGAGGAAACAGTGTATCGCAGGGAAACTCAACACTCTCCTGAATACCTGGCAGGGCTAAGGCGAGCCACACTGAAGAATAGAAGAACCGAAGGACCTTCACTACTGCAATATTTTTTTTTTCTTTTTTCACCTTTTAACTAAGAAACCAATTTTTTTTCTTTTTTTTTTCTTTTCTTCTGCTTTTTTTTTCTTTTCTTTTTTTTTTTTCTTCTTCTTTTTTCCATCACCTGATTTTACCCTTTTAATTACTACCTTCTTATTTTTAACCAGTATTATTACTACTACCATTTTACCATTTTTTTTTAAAGTGCCATTTTATTTTCTCTTTATTTTATTTTGGGATTAGTGTTCTCCATTCTATTTTCATCGTTATATTATTGGTTGTTTCTAGTTTGCATTTATCTCCAGGGAGCTGTTGCTGGAATTTGTTGGGATTAATGGCTGTTCTATAGGAGTATTCTCCTCATATAAAAAAGTCTCTTCCCCTCTTCCACTTCATTCTCTCTTTTCGCTCTTCTTTTTTCTTTTCTTTTCTTTTCTCGCTTTTATTTTCCCCCCTCCTTTTTCCCAATTTCATTTTTGCACTCCTTTTTTTGGTCCCTAATTTTCTTTTCTTTTTTCTCTTTTCTCTTTTTCTCTTCCTTCTTCCTTATCCCCTAATTCTCTTAATTCAGGTGGTCACCTTTATTTGGGGTTATTCATATCGTGAATATATTTGTGTATAGTGCCTGGTACGTGGTGCCTTGTTGTGTTGTATTTTGTGCCTTTAAATCAACGCAGCAGATCCAAGCAACAGCAACCTCCTGAGCACCACACCCTCTGCTGAGGAACAGCAGCTGTACGTGAAACCTTGCCCCACCAGCCAGAAGAGCCACCACAGCTGTGAACAGCACCCACCAGAGGAGCTGCTGCCAACTGAAGAGCAGCTGCTACCGCAACCACCAGAAGAGCAACCACAGACCAAGGAGTCACTGCCACCAAGGGAGCAGCCACTGAACGACTCAACGTCTAGATATGTCAGCGAGATCAAACATGGGTAGACAAAGAAACCCCCAAAGAAAAGAGAAGGAGGACTCTCCAGAAAAGCAGCTAAGTAATACAGAGGCATGCAACATGACAGAAAAAGAATTCAGAATAAGGGTCCTAGAGTGCATAAACCGGATGGAGGAAAAAATCGACAACCTCTGCAAGAAGCTAGAAGAAACAGATGAAAAAATCAACAACTTAAGTAAGACCCAAGAAGAAATGAAGAGTGATATAGCTGCAATGAAAAACTCCATTGAAAGTATCAACAGTAGACTAGGAGAAGCGGAGGACCGAATTAGTGATTTAGAAGACAAGGAAGCAAAACACACCCAAAACGTACTGCAATTGGAGAAAAAAATGAAAAGACAGGAGGAGAGCCTAAGGGAGCTTTGGGACAACATGAAACGAAACAACATACGAATAATAGGGGTACCAGAACAACAGAAGGATGAACAAGGATTAGAAAACCTATTAGAAGAAATAATATCAGAAAACTTCCCTGAGGTGGGGAAGAAAAAAGTCACACAAGCCCAGAGAGTCCCAAACAAGTTGAACCCAAAAAGACCCACACCAAGACACATCATAATTACCATGGCAAATGTTCAGGAAAAAGAGAGAATCTTACAGGCTGCAAGAGAGAGACGGAAAGTTACATACAAGGGATCTCCCATTAGATTGTCAAATGATTTCTCAACAGAAACACATCAGGCCAGAAAAGAATGGACGGAAATTTACAAAGTGATGCAAAGCAAAGGACTAAATCCAAGAATACTCTATCCAGCAAGGCTATCATTCAAACTTGAAGGGGAAATAAGAAGCTTCACAGACAAAAAAAGGCTAAGGGAGTTTATCACCACCAAGCCAGCAATGCAAGGAATGCTAAAGGGACTGGTATAAAAATAAGAAATAAAAAGCTCAGAAAGAAAACAGCCACACAAAAACAGAAATGGCTACAAACAAGTACCTTTCAATAATAACTTTAAACGTAAACGGACTAAATGCTCCAAACAAAAGACATCGAGTGGCTGAATGGATAAAAAAACATGACCCATACATCTGCTGTCTACAAGAAACCCACCTCATTAGAAGGGACTCACACAGACTGAAAGTGAAAGGATGGAAAAATATCTTTCAGGCAAATGGAAAGGAAAAGAAAGCTGGGGTAGCAATACTTATATCGGACAAAATAGACCTCAAAGTGAAGGCCA
Organism: Myotis myotis; assembly: GCF_014108235.1. Taxonomy (NCBI): domain Eukaryota; kingdom Metazoa; phylum Chordata; class Mammalia; order Chiroptera; family Vespertilionidae; genus Myotis; species Myotis myotis. Next base: position 21,021,730 of record NW_023416323.1, on the reverse strand, counting down.
TAACAAGAGATAAGGAAGGCCACTTCATAATACTAAAGGGATCAATACAACAAGAAGATATAACCCTGGTAAACATATATGCACCCAATGCAGGAGCACCCAAATTCATAAAAAAACTCCTGGAAGATATCAAAGGAGAGATCGACAACAATACAATCATAGTAGGGGACTTTAATACACCACTAACAGCACTGGATAAGTCCTATAGACAAACAATCAGCAAAGATACAGCAATCCTAAATGACTCACTAGATCAGATGGACTTAATAGACATCTTCAGAACACTTCACCCCAAAGCCAGGGAATATACGTTCTTCTCAAGTGCTCATGGGACATATTCAAAAATAGACCATATATTGGGTCACAAGCAAAGTATCCCCAAATTCAAGAAAATTGAAATCATAAAAAGCGTCTTCGCAGACCACGATGGCATAATATTAGAAATAAACTACAATAAAAACAACCCAAAATACTCAAACACCTGGAAGCTGAATAGCATGCTATTAAATATTGATTGGGTTACCAATGAAATCAAAGAAGAAATTAAAAACATCCTGGAAACTAATGACAATGAAAACACAACAATCCAAAACCTATGGGACACAATGAAAGCAGTCCTGAGAGGGAAGTTTATAGCTCTACAGGCCTATCTCAAAAAACAAGAAAAAATGGTAGTAAATCATCTAACTCTACAACTCAAAGAATTAGAAAGAGAGCAACAAGAAAACCCCAGAGTGAGCAGAAGGAAGGAGATAATAAAGATTAGAGCAGAAATAAATGACATAGAGACCAAAAAAACAATACAGAAAATCAATGAAACCAAGAGCTGGTTCTTTGAAAGGATAAACAAGATTGACAAACCTCTAGCCAGACTCACCAAGAAGCAAAGAGAGAGGACCCAAATAAACAAAATCAGAAACGATAGAGGCGAAATAACAACAGACCCCACAGAAATACGAATGATTGTTAAAAAATACTATGGACAGCTCTACTCCAACAAACTAGACAACCTGGAGGAAATGGACAAATTCCTAGAAAAATACAACATTCCAAAACTCAATCAGGAAGAATCTAAAAATCTCAACAGGCCAATAACTATGGAAGAAATTGAAGCAGTCATCAAAAAGCTTCCAGCAAACAAAAGCCCAGGACCAGACGGCTTCACAGGGGAGTTTTACCAAACATTCAAGGAAGAACTAAAACCTATCCTCCTCAGACTACTACAAAAAATTCAAGAGGAAGGAACACTTCCAAGCTCATTCTATGAAGCCAGCATCACCCTAATACCAAAACCAGGTAAAGACAATACAATGAAAGAGAATTACAGGCCAATATCCCTCATGAACATAGATGCCAAAATCCTCAACAAAATCTTAGCAAATCGGATCCAGCAGTACATCAGAAAGATCATACACCATGACCAAGTAGGATTTATCCCAGGGATGCAAGGATGGTACAATATCCGCAAATCAATAAACGTGATACATCACATAAACAAATTGAAAGAAAAAAACCACATGGTCATATCAATTGATGCAGAAAAAGCATTTGACAAAATTCAACACCCATTTTTGATAAAAGCTCTCAGCAAGGTGGGAGTAGAAGGATCATACCTCAACATAATAAAAGCCATATATGACAGGCCCACAGCCAACATCATACTCAATGGACAAAAACTAACACCATTTCCCCTAAGAACAGGAACAAGACAGGGATGCCCCCTCTCACCACTCCTGTTCAACATAGTACTGGAAGTGTTAGCCATTGCAATTCGGCAAGAAGAAGAAATAAAAGGCATCCAAATTGGAAAAGAGGAAGTAAAACTGTCCTTATTTGCAGACGACATGATATTATACATACAAAACCCTAGAGAGTCCATCAAAAAGCTACTGGACTTAATACATGAATTTGGCAATGTAGCAGGATACAAAATTAACCCCAAGAAATCCGAGGCATTTCTATACACCAATAGTGAACTTTCAGAAAGAGAGATTATAAAAACAATCCCGTTTACCATCGCACCAAAAAAATTAAGCTACCTAGGAATAAACTTAACTAAAGAGGTAAAAGACCTCTACTCAGAAAACTACAGGACGTTGAAAAAAGATATAGAGGAAGACATAAACAGATGGAAGAACATACCGTGTTCATGGATTGGTAGAATCAACATCATTAAAATGTCCATACTACCCAAAGCAATCTATAAATTCAACGCACTTCCCATTAAAATACCAATGGCATACTTCAGAGATCTAGAACGAACTCTCCAAAAATTCATCTGGAATAAAAAAAGACCTCGAATAGCTGCCGCAATCCTGAAAAAGACCAAAGTAGGTGGGATCTCAATACCAGATATCAAGTTGTATTACAAAGCCACTGTTCTCAAAACTGCCTGGTACTGGCACAAGAATAGGCATATAGATCAATGGAATAGAATAGAGAGCCCAGAAATCGGCCCGAACCAATATGCTCAATTAATATTTGACAAAGGAGGCAAGAACATACAATGGAGCCAAGATAGTCTCTTCAATAAATGGTGTTGGGAAAATTGGACAGATATATGCAATAAAATGAAACTAGACCACCAACTTACACCATACACAAAAATAAACGCAAAATGGATAAAGGACTTAAATGTACGACAGGAAACCATAAAAATTCTAGAAGAATCCAAAGGCAACAAAATCTCAGACATATGCCGAAGCAATTTCTTCACTGATACAGCTCCTAGGGCACTTGAAACTAAAGAGAAAATGAACAAATGGGACTACATCAAAATAAAAAGCTTCTGCACAGCAAAAGAAACCATCAACAAAACAACGAGAAAACCCACTGTGTGGGAAAACATATTTGCCAATGTCATATCTGATAAGGGCCTAATCTCCAAAATTTATAGGGAACTCATACAACTTAACAAAAGGAAGATAAACAATCCAATCAAAAAATGGGCAAAGGACCTAAATAGACACCTTTCAAAGGAGGACATTCAGAAAGCCAAGAGACATATGAAAACATGCTCAAAGTCACTAATCATCCGAGAGATGCAAATCAAAACAACAATGAGGTACCATCTCACACCTGTCAGACTGGCTATCATCAACAAATCAACAAACGACAAGTGCTGGAGAGGATGTGGAGAAAAAGGAACACTTGTGCACTGCTGGTGGGAATGCAGACTGGTGCAGCCACTATGGAAGACAGTATGGAGTTTCCTTAAAAAACTGAAAATGGAACTCCCATTTGACCCTGTGATCCCACTTCTAGGAATATATCCCAAGAAACCAGAAACACCAATCAGAAAGGATATATGCACCCCTATGTTCATAGCAGCACAATTCACCATAGCTAAGATCTGGAAACAGCCTAAGTGCCCATCAGTAGATGAATGGATTAGAAAACTGTGGTACATCTACACGATGGAATACTATGCTGCTCTAAAAAGGAAGGAACTCTTACCATTTGCAACGTCATGGATGGAACTGGAGAGCATTATGCTAAGTGAAATAAGCCAGTCAATGAAGGAAAAATACCACATGTTCTCACTCATTCATGGATAATAGAGACCATTATAAACTTTTGAACAATAATAGATACAGAGGCAGAGCTGCCTCAAACAGATTGTCAAACTGCAGCAGGAAGGCCGGGGAGGGTTGCGGGGCAGAAGGTAGGGGGGGTAAGAGATCAACTAAAGGACTTGTATGCATGCATATAAGCATAACCAGTGGACATAAGACATTGGGGGGTAGGGGAGGCTAGGGGACTGTCTAGGGCGGGGGGATAAAATGGACACATATGTAATACCCTTTGTAATACTTTAAGCAATAAAAAAAAAAAAAAAAAAAAAAAAAAAAAAAAAAAAAAAAAAAAAAAAAAAAAAAAAAAAAAAAAAAAAAAAAAAAAAGAACCAAGGTTCATTTGACACAATAAAAAAAATATAAAGCAGCAATACCAATACCTATGATTGTATTCTCTCATTTAATCCTCACCTTCTAGTTGGACCTACAGGGGGACTGAAGAACACGCCCCTCTCGGATACTCCATGGAGCCTGCCATGTATCTCTCCGGGCCAGCTCCAGTTTAATCTCTCTATGGGACAGTCACTCGTTGCCCTGCACTGCACCCTGCACTCTAGCGTGACATCACTCAGTGCTCCAACAGCCACCCCAACTGGGAAAGTACCTGCCCCCATTTGTGCTACCTCCTGTTTCCCTGGGTACAAACCACTGTAACTGTGAGCACTCAAGGCCTTCCCAAGTTTAACGCATAGCAATCCTTGATTCTGTGTGCAGGTTTTGTTGTAGTTACCTTGCCCAAGGAGTTCAGAGGGCATGTGCACCTCACATAATGACCCTTGTGCATGGACCAAGCTTCTTGGACTAGGCTCAATCTTCCCTCAACGTTTCTTTCCCACAGACCTTGAGCAAATAAGTCCATGAGTCCTCTACCATCCTCTAGACTTGTCTGGGTGTTTTTGACTTCGGGATGAACGTAACAGTTTGCACTGCCCAGCTGGGACTTCCACTCAGAAGATCCAGCTGCAGACCAACCAGGTGGAGGCTCAAGTCTTTGGGTTAACTCCTCAGTATTAGGTTGGTTTTATAATGTCTCATCCAGAGCCCCTCTCTGCTACTGTGAGAAACCCTACGTATTGTTGAGACAACTGGTTGGCACTAGGAGTGCTTCTCTGCTCAGGATGATTGTTCTGTAAGTACTTGTCGACTTAGACTAACTTTCCTTCACGTGCTATGCACTCACCAGGTAGGTAAAGGATTCATGTGAGGTCAGGCTCACCACTTCATCTCTCCAATTCCATGTCCCAACAGCCTGGGCTACTTGGAAGGAAGGTGGGGTCCTGAGCCAGGAACTCTAAAGATGTGCTCGAGCTCTGCACATATTTGAAATGAAGAAGTGTCCCCCGGTGTGGACCAACCATCATAAACTGTGAAAACATCCAGGCCTCTGAGACCGAAAAACACAGCAGTGCCAAGATGACAACTGGCTGATGAAGTGTTCTTGCAGGAAGCAACCAGGGCCACTTGGCTCCCAGCTTATGAGTCAGCAGCCCTGGCTACTGCTTCTTACTCACCACAAAACTGTACATGTTTGAAAACTTGGTGACATCTGGAGTTTCAATCTTAATAAGACTGCTTTTGGCATTTCCCTTCCTGGCATGGAGCTGTTTCTGGGTATTTTTCAAACTTGTATATAGGGAACTCCATAGAAAACCCCTAAGCTGAGTCCTGCTAAAGCCACAGCTTGAAATTCCATGAGTTTCACACTTGTCTCACGGTTTGAAGGGTATCCACACCGAGAAACACTGGCCAGAGACCATGGAGGTATGACACTAAGCTGTAACTAAGCAGAACAATCTCCCTCCACCTGCTGCCTTCAGACCCAGCTCTGCGATGCACCAGGTGTGAACTTGGCAAATTACTTCTCTTATTTCATCTTAAAAAATGGGGGGAGGGAAGAGGGAGGAGGAGAGAAACCAAAGGACTTGCATACATGCTTATGAGCAAAACCAATGAACACACAGACAGTAGGGGCGTGAGGGCATGAGCTAGGGGGTGGGAGCGGCCAGGGAGAGGTCAATGGAGGAAAAAGGAGACATGTAATACTTTTAACATTAAATAACTTAAATTTTAAAAAATGGGGGGAAATGCTGATTTTCTGATAATAGCCATCCTGACTAGTGTGAGATGGTATCTCATTGTAGTTTTGATTTTCATTTCCCTGATGATTAGTGATGTTGAGCATCTTTTCATGCCTGTTGGCCACTGTATGTCTTCTTTGGAGAAATGTCTTTTTATGTGCTCTGCCCATTTTTTAATTGGATTGTTTATTTTTATTACTGAGTTATATGAGTTTCTTATGTATTTTGGATATTAACCCCTTATTGGATATTATCTCTCCCATTCAGTAGGTTGTCTGTTTGTTTTGTTGATGGTTTCCTTTGCTGTGCAGAAGCTTTTTAGTTTGACGATGACTCATTTATTTATTTTTACTTTTGTTTCCCTTACTTGAGGGGATGTATCCAAAATATATTACTCAGATTTATGTCAAATAGGTGACTTCTTATGTTTTCTTCTAGGAGTTTCATGGCTTCAGGTCTTACATTTAAGTCTTTAATCCGTTTTGAGTTTATTTTTGTATATGTGCAAGTGAGTGGTCTCATATCATTTTTTTTTTTGGCATGTATTAGTCCATTTTTCCCAGCACCATTTGTTGAAGAGACTGTCATTACTTCATTGTATATTCTTACCACCTTTGTCGTATATTAATTGACCATATAAGCCAGGGTTTATTTCTGTGCTATTATGTTCCTTTGATCTATGTGTCTGTTTTTGTGCCAGTACCATACTGTTTGATTATTATAGCTCTGTAATATATTGTCAAAAAGTCAACAAGTAACATGTGTTGGTGAGAATGTGGAGAAAAGGTAACCCTTGTGAATTGTTGGTGGGACTGCAAACTGGTGCAGCCACAATGGAAAACAGTATGGAGTGTCCTCAGAAAACTAAGAATGGATATATCATAGAACCCAGAAATTCCACTTCAGGGTATTTATCCAAATAAAACAAAAACACTAATTTGAAAAGATATATGCACCCCTGTGTCCATTACAGCATTACTATAATAGCTAAGATATGAGAGAAACCTAGGTGTCCATTGATAGATGAGTGGATAAAGAAGATGTGGTGTATATATGCACAATAGAATATTACACAGCAATAAAAAAGAATAAAATCTTGCCATTTGTGACATGGATGGATCTAGAGGATATTATGCTAAGTGAAATAAGTCAGGCAGAGAAAGACAAATACTATATGGTTTAACTTATATGTGGAATCTAAAAACAGAAACAGACTTATAGAAACAGAGACCAAAGGGATGGTTACAAGAGGGGAGGGTTGGGGGATGGGTAAAAGGGAAAGGGAAATATAGTCAGTAATACTATGATAAGTTTACATGGTGACAGATGATTACTAGAAGGAGTGGGGTAATCACATTTTAAGGTATAAAATTGTAAAATCATTATATAGTACACCTGAAACTAATATAACCAACATAATATTGTATACCAACTAAACTTAAATTTAAAAAATAAAATAACCTTCAAAATGTAGGAAATTATATGCAAACTAGTGCCCCGGTGCACAGATTTGTGCACATTGAAAGGAAATTAATTGGAAGGTGGCTAAAGAGGCAGGACTGGGCAAGATGGGCTGGACACGCCCTGGAGCCAAACTCCAGTGGTCCCTCCCCAGCAGGCCACACCTGGGGCGGCACCGTGGCTCAAAGGGCGGGGTCCCTCGGGCAGGTGGGGTCCCTCAGCCTGGCCTGTGGGGATCAGGCTGAAACTGGCTCTCCAATATCCCCTAAGGGTTCCCAGATTGCAAGAGGGAGGTTCTTGGGTGACGCAACCCGGAATCGGGCTCCCTCCTCTCTGGTTCTGGAGTGCATCACCGGAGAACCGCCGCTGCCCAGTTACCGCAGCTCGGTAGCTCCTGTGTTGGGCATCTGCCCCCTGGTGGTCATTGCATGTCATAGCTAACGGTCAGATGGTTAGATGGTCACTTAGCCTTTTATATAGAGATAAAGCACTTACAAATTAATGAAATACTTACTTAGATATTTCTAAAATATAAGAACTTTTTGTTTGTTTGTTTTGTCTTTGTTAATCCTTACCCGAGAATATTCTCTCCATTGATTTTTTTTTTTTAGAGAGAGTGGATAGGAGGGAGAGGGAGAGGGAGGGAGAGAGAGAGAGATATTGGTTGCCTCCTATTTATGCCCAACAGGGGGTGGGGATCTAAACCCATGTACTTGCCCTTGACCAGAAATCGAATCCACAGCCTCTCTGTGCATGGGCCTATGCTCCAACCACTTAGCACACTGGCCAGGGCACCTAAAATATAAGGACTTTTAAAAAGCATAACCACAGTGTCATCATCCCATGAAAATTTAGAAAAGAGAAATAGTTATTTTTTTAAAAAAAAAACTTTTTTAATAGATAAAACAGCCATCTCTCTCTTTCTCCTACAGGAAGGATTTAGTTTCATTCACTTCAACTTCATTGAGTATCTACTCTTTGCAGGCACCATGGAAAATAAAGGGACAAATAAGGTATATTTTCCTGAGACTCTCATTCATTCGTGCATTCATTATTTTATATATTTATTCATTCAACAAACATCACCTTAGCTTTATCTCCGTGGGAGGCATGAAAGCGCTGAAGATTCAAAATTGGTTTTTGCCCTCATGTAACCTCACAGTGTAAAAGCAACATTTTGAATTGCAATATCATTTCCAACTGCTTTAATGATAGTTTCCATTCTGGCAGTGTGAGTACAGTATACAGAAATCAGAATGTGGGTAGCATGGTGTACTTGAAAAAAATCTAAGCCCAAATGACTAAATGAATGTCACCAACAAAGGAATGACTGGACATGATGTGCCTCCTGATAGGATGGGCTGGGAGAGACATAACATCGCTTCTGTGATTTTCTTGCCAAAACATGTAGCTTGAATTTAATAATGGGCAAAGATGACTCAAACCCAAATTGGGGGCATTTTACACAATATAACCAGCCCACTATAATCTCTTCAAATTGTCAAGGTCAAGAACATCTCCTAAAGGTGAGGACGCTCTTCCAGATTAAAGGAGAATACGGAGAAGTAAACGTGAGGCATGATCCTGGATTGGATTCTGGACCAGAAAGAAAAAGGACATTTGTGAGACGACCAGTAAAATCTAAATAATTAGATCATAATATTGTTGTTCATGTTAATTTCCTGATTTTTATCATTGTGCCACCATTTGGGGGATCTCGGTGAAGGGTATGTTGGATTTTTGCAACTTTTTTGTAAATCTGCAACTATTTCAGATTGAAAAGAAACACAGAGACAATAAGTTGGAATTCCTGCTCACTGCTTACCACTGTGTGTCGTGGGGTTAAGTCACTTCACCTCTCTGAGCCCATTTTCTCTCCTATTACATGAAGGCATTGAAAGAAATTGGGCATAAAAATACCTTGTAAGTAAAAAACTAACCTGAAATAAATATTCAATGCTGCATGTTATATCTTAATCCTAAAAAAAAATAAAAAAAAATAACACAAAACCCTAGAAGAGGTATGTGAAGCCAAGAGGAGCTGTGTCATCATAAAACATCACAGGTGAGGGAGGCAGAATTTGAACCTAGCTCCATTTGATTCCAAATGCCATGCTCTTCCTGCTACCCCAGGGCTATAGCTATGATGATAATATGATGAACAACACAAGACTCTGGGAGAGAAGACTCGCAATCAAACAGGAAATGTGGCCACAAGTAGATACCATCTTAAAGACACAACCAGAAGACTTCTAAAAAGGATTGTTAACCACAGATCGATTTCACCAGGAATTGGTCCACCAGGTCTGAACTTTCTCCTCTTTGTCAGGAGCTGCTTCTCACCATCCAAATGGCTGTGAGAGCAGCTCACAGCCTCTCTTTGAAAGTGAAAGTGTAAACAAGTGTGTCTGCACAGGTGGCACCCGGGGACACTGAGTGTGCCATGAAGCTAAAACCCATCAGGTCCCCTGGTCACCTCGAGACAGCCCATTTGCCATCTGTCCTGGCAGAGCCAAGGGCTCCATGTTCAACAATAGCTGGAAAGTCTCAAGGACCAGCCTTCCCCATCCTTGCCCAACAGGCATGTCCCTGAGCGTCCTATTATGTGTGCCCGAGAGTGTGTTCCTCTGCCCACGGTGGCTAAACCCGGGGACTCCAACTCCCCTACAGCCACAGATCATTTTAAGGCACTTAATCCATGAGGTTAAGTTACACCCCACAAGTCACCATCTGGCTTGGGGGCGGGGGTTCCCACGTGGTCGTGGTCGGGCCTCCTGGCACTACTCGAATTACACCAGCTTGGATGTCAGCCCCTGAAGACAGTGTAAGAGACCTTCCCTTCCTCCCAGGTCCCTCCCTCTTCCCCCAGGTTTCCATTGTTTTTAAGGGAAAGGTGAGGAGATGAACATCAGGAATCAGCATTTATGGGACACCTGCCACATGCCAGCCCCTCTTCCGGGTACTTTCTGCATGTAGCTCACAAAAGCTTCATAATAAGCTGCCCATTGTACAGATTAGGAAATCAAGATCATGTCATTTATTGAAGCCAGAGATTTAAATGCAAAGTTGTCTGACTTCACATTATGATCTCTTCAGTTGCTTCTCTCAGAAGAATCTCCCCACATTTCTTACAAAGTGACGGCCCTGGAGGAGGAATTAGCATTGATTCCTACACACCTTGGCCCATCCCACCACCCTGGTGCCCTGGACGGTCCCCTCCCCCATCCTTGGACAAGATGGCGGCTGCCCTCTAAAAGTGCACAGAGTAGCCCTGCCACCTCCATCCTGAACCTCCCACAGTGGCCCTTGTCCCTGTTGTCCATTCTGTCACAGGGTGCTGGCTCTTGGCTAGTACCCCAGGCCCCTCATCTCCTGGATGCTGACTTCTAGACTTGGCTCTCATTCTCACCCCAGCTGAGGGAGGGTCCCACTGCATCCTGGTCCAGTGCCACCACATCTCCATCTCCAGGAAGGGCTTTGGAGGATGGAGAAGTGTAGGCCTCAGCGGAAACCTCAGGACTCAGAATGTCTGCTGGGGCTGCTGTACGGAATCCCCCAGGGGAAGTGCTCCAGGTCTCAGACACGCTCAGTTAACCCTCACGGTCACCCTGAGAGAGGCAGTGTGAGCCCACGCGCAGGCAGGACATGGAGGCCAGCGAGGAGGAGGACGTGCCAAGGCGGCCTGGCCAGGGAGCTTCTCTGGGGATAACGCCCCAGTTGGCTACCAGCAGAGACGGGTTCTCATCTGAGCCCAGAGGGACTTGACCACATCCTGCCCAACTTTCTCCTGAACACAGGCTTGCGTGTGCTCGCACCAAAACCCGTGTAGAGTCCCTGACTGGCATGTCCTAGCCTCTGGCCGTGACATCTGCCAGCATTAAAGTACTAATATGACTACTATTGATGCAACAGCAATGCTGTGCCAAAACTGGTCCTAAAGATGTGTTGTGTGTGTGTGTGTGTGTGTGTGTGTGTGCATACGCATGCACGCGTACATGTTTGTATTCAGGTAACCATCTAATTTCATATTTTCATTATGTCTACACATATAATCTCATACATTTATGTAAAGCTCATTTCATCACTAAAGAATGATGATGTGCTCACAACTGTTCTAAACATTTCATATGCAGATAAAATATCATTTGTATATCTTTCATAGATTTGTATAAATCATAAAATTTCACATACATATACACATATGTAAAAATCACATTAAATAGTTATTACCAGGATTACATATAGAAAACTGAAACACCAATCATAAAGAATATATGCACCCCTATGTTCATAGTAGCACAATTTACAACAGCTAAGATCTGGAAACAGCCCAAGTGCACATCAGTAGATGAGTGGATAAAAAAACTGTGGTACATTTATACCATGGAATACTATGCAGTGGTGAAAAAGAAGGATCTCTTACCCTTTGAGACAGCATGGAGGAACCTGGAGAAATAAGTGAAATAAGTCAGCCAGAGAAAGACAAGTATCACATGATCTCACTCATATGTGGAATCTAATTAACAAAATAAACTGATGAACAAAATAGATCCAGAGACATAGAAGCATAGAACAGACTGTCAAGTCTCAGAGGGAAGGTGGGGTGGGTGGGAGGGAGGGAAAAGAACAACCAAAGAACTTGCATGCATATATGCCTAACCCATGGACACAGACAATAGTGTGGTGAAGGCCTGGGGCGGGGAGTGGGTGTGGGTTAGAAGGGGTCAATGGGGAAAAAAAGGGAACATCTGTAATACTTTCAACAATAAAGATAACTTTAAAAAAAAGTAAAAAAAGAAAAGTTTTTACCAAAATACCTCCAAGAAAAAGATTACATATAATATTTATACATAATCTCATTTATATAAATCTTATATATATATAAAATTATGCATATACATAAAAAATCTCATTTAATCATTAATAGTGACTATATGTTATCCACTGTTCTAAAAACTATATACAACATTTCATATATATATATATATGTTTTATATGTATATATCTATATCTTGCATATATATTATATCTTGCTGCAAATCCCATTTAATCATTAAAAGGCTACATGTCAAAAACGGTTTGAAATATTATATATAATTTAATTTAATATATTAAAGTCATTTATATAATTAAATAAATCATATATATATATATACACACACACACACATACACACACACACACACAGTTATATACAGGGTGTCCCCCCCCAAAAAAAATGTATACACACTTTAACAGCTGGTAGTTCTATTAATGTTTCTTTCTTTTCAGATTTAGCCCATTGACATTAATAATTATTCAAAGTGTATATACATTTTTGGGACACTCTGTATATACAGTGGAACCTCATTTCTCAAATTTAACTTTTCCCATTAGAAATAATGTAAATTGAATTAATCTGTTCCAGACCCCCCAAATGATTCCGTTTTACCCTTTCTTATATACAGTACATGTCTATTGTAGTATTTATAAATAGACACTTTACAAACCAAAGGGATATGAAATGTAAATGAAAATTTAACAAAAAGGAAATGTACAGTAACAATGAAAGTTTAACAATAATTATAAGCAGCAGCAAAAGCAAAAACACATGAAAATATTCAGAGCACAATATCCTGAGATTTTAACAGTGGTAAACTGACTCATATTCTCGCATTCTCTCCTTTGTCACCTGAGAGATGTGTGATTCATCATACAGGGATCAGCATGAAAGGGTTGTCAGGTTGAGAATAGAATTGAGATGGGAGACATTTGAGAAACGATGTTTCCGTGTGTGTGTGTGTGTGTGTGTGTGTGTGTGTGTGTGTGTGTGTAAATCTTGTTTCATTATCTAAAAATTCCCTACGAGGCAGACACAGTTGTCACCCCAAAGGCTGAGGGAGGTGATACCATGGATGTGATACCAGGTCTCAGCTGAGCTCCTGTCACCCTGACTCAGACCTGTTCCCCCAGAGCCCAGAGCTGTCCCTGCCTCATAAGGGATAATTCCAGCTTTCCAGCTGCCCAGGCCCCAAGTCCCATCACCACCCTTGACTTCCTCTGACTCCACAACCAATCCACCAGCAGATCTTGGTCTGTCTTCAAAGCACACTCAGGACTTCACTCCTCACCACCTCGCCATCCCCTCCCCGATTCAAGCCTCTGTAGAGGGCAGATGGACAAGCGGGAGAACCTCCTATCCATCTCCTCACCCTCACCCTGCTCTTACTTTTGGTCACAGAGCAAATCTGTTAAAGCGCAAGTCAACGAGGCCACTCCTTTGCACATCCTCCAGGGACACCCACCTCACCCACAGGCCCTACAGTGTGTGTCTCCCTGTGAAGACTCGCCAACATGTTGAAATCACTGCCTTCAAGAGCCTGAATAGTTTCTAGGTGTAATTTACATATCTAAGATTTATTAAGAAGGGTCGGTAAGAATTTCTTTGAAGAGAACTATGTTACCCACATCACACACACACCTGGAAAGTATGTGAGGAGGCCTCCCTTTCATCTGAAGTCAAAGGAGAAGGGGGCTTCAGTACAGATTTGTGTGGACCCCCTAAAGAGTAGGGGACATTGTGGATTGGCATCTGACTCATGCCTGAGAAACGCACTGGACAAGACAGGGAGGCAGACTATACTCCAGCGGTGAGGCCTTCGCTGCTGTTCAGAAGTCATCTGTTTGGGCTGAGGGTGTGAGTGTTTCCCATGAGCCACATGTGGTCCAGGCATGGCAAAGAGCTGGCTTGGGGATGGATTGTCTTGCCCTAAAGGGACCAAGAGACCTTAATTGGAGAAGTTGGCAGTGGACCACTAGACTCCTAGGGGCTGAAGAGGGAGTAATGGGTTCACAGAGTTCACTTGGCAATTCTGAGACTGGCCACCATCAACTGAGGGAAATCGCCAAGAAACCCATACAAGTTGAAAGACAGAGACAGACAGAGACCACTATGAGGCCCAGAGAATGAAAATGCCCATCGGCCAACAGCAACATTTGGTCCTTGTAAAATCGTTCTTGCTCCCCTCAGTCAAACCAGAAAAGGCATCTAGGGTCAGCAAGAATGAGTGCAGCCTTCACCGTGAATGCAGTTGGAAGCAGTGATACTGAAATAGAGCATGACCATTTTTGATTTTTGAACTGAAGCTTTGTTTGTGACTTTAAGGAACTATTATTTACCAAAAAGGTCCTGCAGCCTACCTGTCTTTTCGTCAAGGGTTAGGAGAGGGCTATTCCATTAAGCACACTTAACGGGATAGTGAGAGAAAAATAAAGTTGCTTTTGGGATTACATTCACCATTATTTGGCATAGTAGTGAATCACTTAGTTGTAATGTATTTGACTAGATGGGCATTTCAACCCACTTCACCCTTTATTTTCTTCTCACTGTTGGGCAAGGATCTGTCTAGCATGATATCACATCAGTTAGCCTTGAGAGACAAAGGAATATGGTTATGTCTTATAGATGTCCTGCTCTGAGACATCACAAAGGCCTCATCCAGTCTCCTAGAAGGACCAGAAGCAGTTAGGAGCAAAGGACTTTCCAGGTGTGACCTTGACTACCCAGGATGGAACCAGGACCCTGGAGAAAGAGCCAAGAGGCACACAAAATGACAACAATGGCAACCACAATGACAGCAAGAATAATAGAAAGAAAAAGGAAAGGGAGGCCAGTAAAGGGAAGGTCCTGGGCTCCAGCCAAGGCCAGCCCACAGACTGAAAGGGAAATGAACAATGAATGGTGCACCATATTCTAGACCCTGAGGGTGTTTGTGCCTGTGTGTAAGGTCTTCTCTCCAGGACTGCATTGAGGGCAGTTTAAGAATCAGGACAGGATTACCCGCCTTCTCACATTCCTGGACCCCAAGATTCTTCACAACAGGGACTGCCTGAGTAATCCGTGCCTTTCTGCAGCTGTGCAGCACCCAGACAGAGCAGTGGGCTCACTACGGCTGCTGGATGGGTGGCAGCGCAGACAATGACCTTGTGTAAATCCCTCTCCCAGGATTCTCCATTGCCATGAACCCCTGAAAGACTCCTTTTTCTCTTTCCTGCAGCCCCTGCAAAGTCTTGGGAAGCCAGAGGACCTCAGCAGTGTGCCTCTCATAAGAGCCATGCTGTGATGGTCCAGGCAATGAGATAGTGCAGGTGGAAGGACTTTGCATAATTCCACAGTGACAAATATCACTGTTAGCCACATGTGGCAGTTCAGGTTGTACGAGATGGAACTCCATGAAGGTTTACTCCTGTGTAAGGAAACTTTCTGGGCATACCAGGAAAGAGGCAAAGGCTCATTTCAACCCCCTAAAAAATAATCCCGTGCCCCCTATTCTAAGATCTTCTGGAATCAAGCTGGTGCTGCCCAGTGACTAGTTGCCTGAATAACTAAAGCCTTGAGCCAGATGTGGGTGGGCAGGCCTGTGCTATCCAGGAACCCAGACACAACCTAGAAGCATCAGAGGCCTCAACCCCCTGGAGGCCCCAGAAACTGCTCTGTTCAGAAACCACAGAACCTGTTTGTGAATTTCATGCCCAGGCTGCAAAGGGGGGAACACAGGTAAACGCAGACAAAGTTTCAACCTTTTTATTCAAAGCAGCTTTTCACAATGTATAAATACTGCATATTAGCACACATGAAAATACAACTTCTAAGGCACCCAGAAATGTGTTCATACACGTTACAGGACCATTCACAAAGAGAGTGTACAATTTGCTCTAGACAGTCAGCATTTGATAAATCAGATTATTATCCTCCAGTACTGCACCCAGTCTCAGGAAATATTTACAACGTGGTGAGAAAGGGTCAGCTGTACCTGCTTGATAATTCTATGAAGTACTCATACTTACAATATTCAGAACTAGTTCAAGACTCTCCCATGACAAAAGAAAACGAGTAGCCTAATTTGCAAAGGTCTCCTTGGATTTTGGTGTGTGTGCTACATCCAGGATCAAACCCAAACACTCCTAGGGTGGGCTGGATAAGTTTTTGGTAGCCTGCTTCATAATCAGAAGTTTGGTAATAAGCCTTACCACTAGAATACCACTTCTTCAGCATCAAGCATTTCTCAACCAGTTAAAGGATCGATGATTTCATCATGAATGAGAATGGAGAGCATCCCCTGGTGTGAGAATAGAAAGAAAATTCTTCTCACGTCATCAGGAACTGGAATGGGTCATGCAGAACACCAGGAAGTGGAGATTTGGCAACTGCCAGATGGCTGTTCAGTGTAGTCACATCTGAAAGACCCGCCGTCGGGGTTGTTATTCAGATGGAGCCGTCCACACTGGCCAGAGAACCTGGAAGCATGCCAGACCTCCACTTTGTATCGTAATGGGTAAAGGCTGGGACTGCACAGCAAAACCCCCCCCTGAGATAGCGAGTTTTCATCTGAGAAACTCATCTTTCAGAGCCTTCTCCAGGTGACAACACACCCCTCTTTATGGCCAACCCCGGGGGAGCATGCGGTTGGTGGAAGCGAGCAGTTTCTTTGTGCCATGAAGCATGCACACCTCTGTCTAGATGTGCCTACGATCTATGAAACTCATGCTTTGTTGAAATAATGAAATTCTTTGGTCCTTGGTTTTATGAAAGGCAATATTTTCACAATCCTGTCAACATGGGCATCAGCAAATGACTTCAAGCTGGGACTAATGACGCAGGGACAAATTAAATACTAGATGGAAAACTCTACACCCTCCAAACTTCCCAGAATACCCTGAACTCCAGCATCAGGTCAGGTGTGGAGGCTAATGAGGCATGGTCAAGCCAACAGATGCCAGAGCTGAAGCTTAAAACTAGATGTCAATTTTTCATACTGCAAACATTTGAAGCATATCTCCATCCCAGTGGTAGATAAGTTGACTTTATGAACACTATTCAAGATGAACCAAATAGTAACTTGATTTTAGCCATGCTGTAGCCTTGGTCTCAAAATCACCTTTAAAGCCTAGGTAAGGAGAATCAGCTGACACTGTGATCAACTAAAAGGAATCATGATTTTAAGAGAATTTAAGTCCAATTTTCAGTTGGTTTTACTAGGTCCCAAGCACAGTGGACACACCACCTGAGCTCCACGACTTGCTCTCCATGAAAACAGCCTGGGTTGGATGGACTCAGCCAATGTGTACGTTCTGCATCTAGTTTGCCTTTGCCCTGCTAAACATGGGTTTCATATGGCTTAACACACACAGTTCATTGATAAGACGCTCAGGACACATGGGAATGCTGATTGTATAACTGAAATGAACTTCAGATTGTCTACACAAGACTCACATGTAAACTTTATTAACATCTCTCAAGGAATGCTGATCTCAGCCAGGTTGGACGTTTCCAAGTCACCCACACGGAACCTGGGGTCAACCACCAAGGTCAGGAGCAGGCAATGCCGTTTGTTCAGAACAAATGATGGACCAGCAGCCCTCCCTGTGGCCGTGTCTAAATCATGCGAATAGTACAAAGGTAGCTCCAGAAAACCTGTCCTTGGCTCATGTGTATGGCCAAAGACAATCACCAAGGTGCCCATCTGGCCCCTGCAGACATCAACGCAACCAAACTCTTCAGATAAGCCATAACTTACAGACTGCATGGAGTCCATCAACATGGCTTACATTGCTTGGAAGAAACAACCCGTATTACCCTTTTATTTTTTTTTTGCAACAAGCTTAAGGCTCTGTTTACAAACTCCATCAACTGCCACACAGTGAGAATTTATGGGGAGATCTTAAACTACATATGTAGTTGTAAAGGTTGGAAAATTTACTGATCCTAATGGTAAGGCTTATTCACAAATGCAATACATTTTCAAATTACATTTCAAGAAAAAAAAATTAACCTGCTCTCTAACAATATAAGAGCATTAGAGTCTAATGGGAAAAAAAACACAAAAAACATTGGCACCAAACCAGTATGCTATTTTTTGAAAGAACAAGTGATATTAATGAAAAAGATTGCCTAAAACGCATATTCTAACTTACCACAGAAATATAAAAGTTTATATTCTGAAAATATATACTGTATTAAAGTCTGTAAGCATTTCAACCAAAATTTGCAGAAATAACTAAGCGACACTTATCTACAACAAAAATATACATGCAAGACAACCCCCAAATGGTTTCCCTTAAATATCTACAAAGGCAAAGTGTAGATTTTTAAAGATTATACAAAACCATTTACAGAGAACAAAATAAAATACTTAAGAAATCTCATTTAGAGTCTTAAATACTGTGTATATTAGTGAGAGTGTCTAAACTAATATATACAACAGACCTAAGTATCTGAATATAGAAACACAAAGGAGAAGCAAGTTTGCATTTTAAATATTCACTTAGGAACATTTGAAGATGTTTGTATGTGTTTCTCTTTGTTTAAAAAAACTTCCACAGAAACTAGATTGTAAAACTGCATGAATGTAACTAAATTTCAAATTTTAAAAAGTTTACAAATTTTTAAGCCAACATTTAATAATGGGAAATGCAATTCAGCATTCAGTCAAGGCTATTTTTAAATGTGGATATTCAGAGATACAGTTGCATTGATCAAAGTCTATTGTGATTATTACTTTTCCATCCTCATACTAAACTTTATATGGAAAAAACACATTTCCATGATTCAGAGAGAACATTTCCTAATTTAATCTAAATTGGACAAGAATAACATTTTAAATCATTTTTCTACTACCTTCTCATAGTTATCCAATTTCATACATAGAGGGTAATTTTTTGATGTTTTTTTGCCCACGGACATTATTCCAAAGCCAGAAGAGACACGTGGCTACATCAGCATTAGTCGGTGGCTTCCAAATGGTGAGGAGCTCTGACCTCCTTCTACAAATAGCCTCTTGGAATTCGGCCGTTAATTCAAGTGTTTCCACTACAAGATGTTGATACCAATCTCCAGGGATCAGAGCAGAGAGGGAGAAGAGTTCTAATGCATGGCTAACAAGATGGCAAGCAGTGGGTTGCCTAGAAGGTTCCTTAACTGAAGAGGTACCCTTAACTTCCCATCCACAGCTGTTTTTCCAACCCCACAGGTAATTCTGGAATGTGGCTGCCAAAACAAGGCACAATTCCTCAAAGACTTGCCCAGGAATTGCAGACACAGCGGGGATGCAGGCAAAGCAGGGTAGAGAGTGAAGAAAAGGATCCTAGGGTAAAGAGAGGGTTCTGGGATAGAAGATAATGAGTGGAAACCTGAGCCCTATTTCAAGACACATCCACAGATCTCGTATTTTCTATCCCAATCCAATGTTACCTGTATTTCACCTACACTTGATCAAAATAACTACCCAGAAAGTGAAAAAATCCAGAGCTTCAGTCTAAACAGATTTAACCAACTTTTGCCCACTTCGTGGAACATCCTTCTTGAATTGACAATATGAAAACAACCCAAACACAGATCATCGTTTGAAACACTTCCTGTTATAACCAGAACCTAGAAATTAAAGGGAATTCCACCTTAGTAATGGTTTCACATTCCTACCTTATCACCAGAGATCCTTGAAATGTTTATAAGTTTGGATTTGTGATATGTCTGAAGCTAAAATATTTCTGGTGTTTTCAGCAAGGAACAAAGATGGACATTGATCGAAAGAAATTTCCAAACATTCTCTTCCATCTCCAACAAGAATACTGACACTGCTTCTATGGTAAACACGTCTGCCCCTAGAAGGTAAACAGAAAGCAAGGGTCTCTTTCTTTAGAGGATTTAGTAATGCTACACAGATGATCTGCCACCACACACAAGAATGAGGTTTGTCTAGGGGCTTCGGAGAAGCATACATTTGCTTTCTCAAAGGAAGAGAGAAAACCAAGTGGAAAAGTGATAATAGGCATTTAGGCAAAAGCAGGTGTTTCCCTAGAATGATTCCCTATATTCTAGGTCTGCAGTTCCTACAGGATCCCATGTGGACAAAGGGAAGGGCACACAGGTCTTCAATTTGATCTTCCTAGACTCAGCCAAGGTGACTACCCCCTCCCAGCTCCCCATGGCCCAGACTGCCTAGATGGAGGAAGGTAGAAGAAAAGAAACGTCATGAAGTCATGGAGAAACTCAAAAGTAGAGA
This sequence comes from Myotis myotis, assembly GCF_014108235.1. Lineage (NCBI taxonomy): Eukaryota > Metazoa > Chordata > Mammalia > Chiroptera > Vespertilionidae > Myotis > Myotis myotis. The sequence continues at coordinate 21,001,576 of NW_023416323.1, read as the reverse complement.
GGCTTTCTACAGAGGTAGCCAAGGCCATCTTAAGGATCAAGAGTCTAGATAAACTTCAGATTCACTGTCTAAAGGACCATGTCTCTAGTCATAGACTAGACACTCAACGTGTCTCTGAAACACAAAGCTCAGAGCCATAAGCCTCTCTATCTGTCTGGCCCATTGCATCTGGTCACCTTCCAGAAAGAAAAAGGAACAGACAGAGGTACATAACCAACTGTAGCAATGACCCTCCTTTGCTTAGCCCGCCTCCCTTCCCCCAGCTATTCCCAACTCTAGCTGCTTCACTCAACTCTCCAAGGAAGGGTCATGAGAGACTGGGACTAACATAGGAAGAGAGAAGACCAGTGAGCAAAGAGCCTTTGAGGACACTCAGGGGTTGCAGAGTGAAGATAAAGCTCATCCCTGGTTTCTCTTAAGAACAAGGATCCCATCATTACACCAAGAACCATTTTACAAGCCGAGGACCTGGCACAGAGCGATTCCTTTCAGCCACAGACATCCTTCCACCTTTCTCTCTCTGAATTTTATTTCTACATGGTTTCTTGCTGCAGTGCACCAAACGGCATAAACTTCGTATGGGATTTGGTCCAGGGCAGTATGAAAATAGTATCTGTGTGAAGACAGATATCATAATATATAAACAAAAATAAATAAATTAAATAAGTCTGATTTTAAAGAAAAAAAACCATTTTCCTAGGAGTTTATGTTTTTGCAAAACTAGCTTTACATATAATACACATAAATTATCAGAATTTCCACTTACATTGTTTTAAAAATATATATTTAACAAAACATTCCTAAATATACAATATCTGGTTTTGTAAATCACTCGGGTGGGTTTTAAGACCAAGCCCTAAAAGTTATACAGGTCTGCATCAGAGAGGAGACTGAGGATGGCTCTACACAATTGTTTTTCTCTTCAGTCTGGAAATTCCCTAAGATGGACCGTCTCCCTTCCCCTGATCTGCACTTAACCAGAACGAGGATGCTGGCCCAGTCTCCAGAAGAGGCACTGTGCAGACACAGTCTGAGTCAGAAAAATGGGGAAACCGGTCTTCCCCTTCCTGGACTTGGATGGTACATTTCAACAAGTGGGGGCAGAACAGTACCTGGCAGAGGCCTGGGAAGATATAGCCCTCATAGCTCTCAAGCCAGCGGGGTAGGGACACTGGGGAGGCCAAGTATACTGCATTTCCCATCTGTTACACAAAGTCAAACCAATGAAGAACAACCAACACAAACAAAGAAATGAACACAACCCTAGGTATAGAGACACCTTGACAAACTCCTTGGCCGGGCTTACACTGGGCTCTGATTTCTGAAACACAGGGCCAACTGAAAGTCAAGTGCCCTTGATCACTGCGGCAAGTGAGCCGGGGCCCTTCAGACTTCGTAAATCTTGTCCTGCAGGTAGCTGAACAGGGAATCCAGGCCTTTGGAGGAACTCCAGAGCTGCTTCAGCATGAGGCATTCTTTCTCGTTCACATCTTCAAGCACCGATTTCAGGAAGCTGCGGACAAGGCATTTCGACTCCTCCAGCACCTGAAGGGAAAGGCACAGGCCTCGTTAGCCAGGCACCAGAGACTCTGCTCCAGAAGAACGCACTTGGCCTGTGAGGCGCCAGTCAACCTCCTGATGTCCAAAGGCAGAGGAGGCTGCCTACTGCAGTCTGGGTTCCCCAGGCCCATGTCCCCAGCAATGCCAGGAGTGGGCTCCAGGTGTGCCGTGATGTTGAGCCCACACTCCCTGGGATGGCTGAGTGGGGCCCACATCATCCCCATCCCCAAGAGCTTTGTCTTTTAACCAAGGGAAACAAAAACTTAGTATCACTTTCTATGGTGTCACAAAAAAGTTTCGAAAACACTACTTTCACCTCCTTCTGCTTCATTTTCATTATCTGTGAGACGGGAGTAATGATACCTAACTCAAGGATGGCTGGGATCACAGAGTAAGGCAATGACATGAACTAAAGGTTGTCCAAGCATCCATCTGAGCCACCTCAACAATGCCTCTCCTTCAAGCTTAGTAGTAAGAGCAGTGGTAATAATGGTAGCAATCACTGTAATAATAGGTATAATTACAATAATTGTGAGAATGAGTGAGAATAGTGAGAATAAAAATAGTAGTAAAACTATAGTATTAAAGACGTAATAATAGTAGTAATTTGTTAAAGGAGTAATAGTAATGTCAGTAATATAGTAGTGATAATGGTGACGATATTAATAATACTACAGCATTATAGCAGTAATTATAGTAATGGTATTAGTAATGCAGTGGTAATAATAGTAACAATAATCATTGTAATGAATAATAACAATTGTGTTCATCGTAGTATTAATAATACCAATGCCACTAAAATCACCATTAACCAATAAGGCCTATGAGCATTACTTTTCCTTCATTTTGTCATTTCTTGCTCATGAAAGCTCCACGAATAGGTGGTTTCCACAGGATAGATGAAGGACCTACACTCAATAAGTAAAGTTGCCCAGAGTTGCCTGATGGACGTGGCTGCAAACATCTGGCTGATTCTAATAGGCTGCACTGCTGCCTCATACTGGCAGAGGCTCTGCTAGGAAGTACAGCATCTGAGCATCCCTCCTTTGGCCCCCACCATCCTCTGCTGATGTCAGAGCTTCAGTTCTCACTCTCCCAAAGCGTGTTCACATAGAAAAAAGCAAGACAAGAGCTCCCTTGCTCAAGCAGGCTGGGAAGGGGCTGTGATCTTATTCTTCAGCCTGGGCTAGAGGCGAACAGGCAGTGAGGATGGGCTGGCAAACCAAGACGGCGTCTTTCCTTCCAAGAATTCCTCTGAAGAACACCATCTCCCAAAGGCTGTGGGTAGATTCCTTTCTTGGGGAAATCAACCCAAAGCTCCTGGATTCATAAACATGAGCAGGAGAGGTTTCCTTGCTGTATTTGACAGCTGGTTTCACCTGAAAACCTCCATTGCCCAAAGACCAAACTCCCAAGCTTCCTTTTCACACTTTGTCCCTTGACTGCCCTGGGTACCTGCTCACACCACCATGTGTTGCTACCTAACCTCTCCATAGGTCTTGAAACTCGTGTGCTCTAACTCACACTGCTGCTTCTTAGAATTGCTACCTGCCTCTCCAAATTGGAACAGAAGAAGTAAAATTGTCATTATATATGGATGGCCTGATATTCTATATGAAAAAGCATAAAGACTCCATCAAAAAACTGTTGGATCTAAAAAATGAATTCAGTTAGGTTGCAGGATACAAAATTAATATTCAGAAACACGTTGCATTTCTATACATTTAAAAACAATCCCATTTACAATTGCACCAAAATGAATAAAATACCTAGGAATAAATTTAACCAAGGAGAGTAAACACCTTTACTCTGAAAACTCTTAAGACATTGATGCAAGAAACTGAAGATGACACAAATAAATGGAAGGATAGACCATGCTCATGGTTTGGAAGGATTAACATTTTTTAAATGCCCATACTATCCAAGGCAATCTACAGATTTAATGCAATCCCTACAAAAATGTCAATGACATTTTTCATAGAATTAGAACAATAATCCTAAAATAATTTTTTAAAAATATTTTTATTGATTTTTCAGAGAGAGAAAGACAGAGAGAGGGAGGGAGAAACACCAATGTAAGAGTGAAACATCAGCCGCCTCCCTACTGTGTATTGAGCCTGCAATCTGGGCATGTGCCCAGACCAGGATTCAAACAATGCTTCAGTGCACAGGACGATGCCCAACCAATCAAGCCACACTAGCCAGGGCAATAATCCTAACATTTATATAAAACCACAAAGACCCCAAATTGCCAAAACAATCTGGAGGAATAAGAACAAAGTTGGAGGTATCATGCTCCCTGATTTCAAACTATACTATAAAGCTATAGTAATCAAAACAGTATAGCACTGGCACAAAAACAAATAGATCAATGGAACAGAACAGAGAGTCAGAAATAGACCCACAATTCTATGGTCAATTAATCTATAACAAGGGAGGCAAGAATATATAATGAAGAAATGGCAGTTTCTTCAATAAATGGTGCTGGGGAAACTGGATAGATACATGCAAAAAATGAATATGGACCACCTTCTTCCTCCATATACAAAAATAAACTCAGTACCATAAAACCCCTAGGAAAAAACTTAGGCAGTAAACTCTCTGACATCAGTCTCAGATATATTTTTTTTGTATGTCTCCCTGAGCAAAGACAACAAAAGCAAAAGTAAAAAAGTGAAATTACATCAAACTAAAAAGCTTTTGCACAGGAAACCATCAACAAAAAGACTACCCACTGAATGGAAGAAAATATTCACAGAATATAACTCAGTGGTCGCCAACCCATGGTCTGTGAACCACTGAGATCCGAAAGGTTGGTGACCGCCGCTATATCTTATAAGGGATAAATACTCAAAATATATAAGGAATTCACAGTTTAACACACACACACACACAAAAGACCCAACAAACAACCCAATTAAAAATGGATAAATAGGTATTTCTCCATAAAGGACATACAGATGGCCAAAAGACATATGAAAAGATGCTCAACATCACTAATCATCAGGGAAATATAAATCAAAACTACAATGAGATATCACTTCACACCTGTCAGAATTGCTATTTTTTAAAAAGCCAACAAATAAGTGTTAGTGAAGATGTGATGAAACTGGAACCCTCATGTATTGTTGGTGAGGTTATAAATTAGTGTAGCCACTGTGAAAAATGGTATGGAAATTCCTCAAAAAATTTAAATATAGAACTGCCATACAACCCAGCAATTCCACTTCTGGGTAGCTATTCAAAGAAAAGAAAACACTAATTCTAAAAGATATATGCAGCCCTGTGTTCACTGCAGCATTTATTTAAATAGCCAAAATAATATTAAACAACCTAGGATTCCATCAGTAGATGAATGGATAATGAAGATTATACACACACACACACACACACACACACACACACACACACACACAATGAAATATTATTCAGCAATAAATAGGATGAAATATTACCATTTGCAACAACATAGATGGACTTACAGGGTATCTATGCTAAGTGAAATAAATCAGACAGAGAAAGATAAATACCATATGATTTCACTTATATGTGGAATCTAAAGAACAAAATAAACAAAACAAAAACAGACTCATAGATACAGAGAACAAACTGATGGTTGGCAGATGGCAGGAGGGTTGAGGGGCTGGGTGAAAAAGGTAAAAGGATTAAGAAGTACAAATTAGTAGTCACGAAATAGTCACAGGGATATAAAGTATAGCATAGGGAATACAGTCAATAATCTATAATAATAAAAGCGTGATATGCTAATTAGACCGGACAGCCAGACAACCTCCCAGATGTCCTTCCAGATGACCTTCTGGACAAAGCCGGGACTGCAAGGGCCTGGGGCAAGCCACTGTGGCTGCGAGGGCTGAGCCCCTTGCATGAATTTCGTGCACTGGGCCTTTAGTATTATAATAATTATGTATGATGCCAAGTGGGTACTAGAATTATCAGGGGAATCTCTACATAAATTACATAACTGTCTAACCACTATGCTGTATACCTAAAACTAATATAAAATAATATTGAATATCAAAACTAATTAAAATATTAAAAACACAAATAAAAAATAAACAAAACCAAAAAATAAACAAAACACAGTAACAACAGACTCAGATACAGAGAACAAACTGATGGTTGCCCAAAGGGAACAGGGTAGGGAGACAGGTGAAAAAAGTGAGGGGATATGAGATACAAACTTCCAATTATAAAATAAATAAGTCAGGGGGATGTAATTAATGTGCAGTGCAGGGAACAATTAATAATATTGTAATAACTTTGTATGCTGACAGATGGGGTACTAGACTTACCAGGGTGATCAATTTGTAAGGTATATAAATGTAGAATCACTATGTTGCACACCTGAAACTACTATAATATTGTATGTCAACTATACTTTTATAAAAATATTCTTTAAAATGTCCACCTGCCTGTGCAGCTGACTCTAGGGTCATCAACCATCTCTGTTTGCCCAGGCCCAGGGGGTTTCCTGGGAACAAGGGATTTTCCGTGTTAAAACCAGGAGAGTCCCAGGCAAATGGGCACAAGTTGGTCACCATAGTCCTCAGGAAGATTAAAAGAGAATCCATATAAAGAGAATCCATAGTAAGTGTTCATCAGTAATGCAGAACCATCATCACCACTGGCACAGTCACGCTTCCAGGGAGCAGAGTTTACATACAGTAGGTGCCCAATAAAGGCTGGTGGGTTGAATCAGGAGCATACAGCAGCTCAGTGGGGGTTCAGGATAGGCAGGGAGAAGGGAGGGAGGGTCACAGGTCTGGCCCCATAAACCCAGCACAGAAAGCGTCCCCACCGCCTTATTCTACAAAGCTTTCTCATTTCCTGAGCAGGCCCTGTGGTTGCAGGGGTGGCCTTTCCTCCACCTCTCAACAGGATATTTCCACACGGTGCTCAGAGTGACTTTTATGAGATAAAATCAACACTTAATTAAAAATCGGCGCCTCTGAAGAGGCGTCATTTATTTATCTATTTTTCAGTGTGTCTTCAGAGTCAAGCGGCAATGCTTGAATGTGCCAAGTGCTCAGTGGGCAGGAGAAATACAAGGACCGTGTGGGCTGCTTCCTCTCGTCCCTCGGCTGGTTTCACACACGTTGCCCTTATTTGCCTTTGCTTATTGTTTCTTTGAAAACTATAGTAGTTTTGTTTCTGGGGGGGGGGTGGAGGGGGGTGTTGAGGACTTTCTTTTAAGGCAACGCCTTCTTCCCCAGAGTGTAAATCTCTTCTGTGAGGTTTTTCCAATTGGAGATGATGGGGAATATTAATAATGCTGGCTGTCTCCCTCCGGATTTAAGGTCTCAACACTGAGACAAGGCATCTGGTAAATTACACAGGGCCTCTCAAGTATTCCCTGCATGGCCTGTAGCAAGTCCATTAGTCCCTGTCAGCTCATTGCTTTCATCTGCAAAATGGATCTCTCTCTTTGTTGTTTTTTTTTTTAATGACTTCAGAGAGGAAGGGAGAGGCAGAAAGAGAGAGAAGCATCAATGATGAGAGAGAATCACTGACTGGCTGCCTCCTGCACGCCTTCTATTGGGGATCAAGCCCACAACCCGGGCATGTGCCTTGACCAGGAATCAAACCATGATCTCCTGGTTCATAGGTCGATGCTCAACCACTGACCTACACCGGCTGGGCTCTTGCACTGACAAGAACACAGAGAAACAGGACTCACCAATGCACTGCAGGACGCCATCTCCTTGACCCGTAGCATGACCTCCTGGCTGAACGTGGTTGGCCAGAAGACCTGGGACACCAGTCCTCTGCTGCAAGCCTCCTGGGCAGTGAGCTTCCGCCCACAGAAGAGCATCTCATTGGCCTGAAAAAGCAAAGGCAGGGGAAGGCTGAGAGCCCGGAGGGCCTCTAGTGTCTGCTAGTGATGCCCGTGCTTGCTGTAAGTGTTCCAGGTCTGGAAAGCAGGAGTCTCAACCGGGTCCAATAAGCTTTGGAAACTATAATCAAACATTGTGTCTATGTGCATTTTTCTGAGCAAAGGGTCCACAGATTTCATTAAATTCCCAAAGAAGCCATGTACCTTCTGTTGCTTTGTTTGCCCAATTATCCTTCACCTATGTCTGGCAGCAGACCCACAGAAGTAGGCACACGCCTCCGACTGGGTGCATTTCTGTGCTGCGTGGTGACTGGCCTGGGGTTGACCAGATGATCCACCCTAGTCTCTATGGGGTTTCCAAGCTGAAGGCCCTGGGAAGAATCTTTCTCCTCTGGTTGCTGGCAAAAGTCAATGAGCCCAGGCCACCGACTACTGTGTCCCTGCTCTGTGGAGAGGCAGGTCCACAAAGAAGGAAGGAATGGAGAACAAGAGAACTGACAGTACTTGAATTCCTGGACTCATCACCCACCAGGGACATTCCACTTCTGGACTTGTCAGTTATGGAAATCATTATTCTTCCCCCGGCTCCCCTCAAGGCAAAGTGTTTTCATCACTGGCAGCCAAAAAGGTGTTGTGTAACTAACACCATAACACAACACAGAGCAGCGTCTCTCCTGGTGGCCCAGGGCTGTGCACAGACACTGCCCAGTCTTGAAAGGTGGAAAGTAACCCCTGCCTTCTGAGGACTCCTCTGCACCCCACTCCCCACAGAATTTCCTTTTGCTTTCAAGTTCACAGCTGTCATAGACTTCTGGGAGGACCTCCGTGGATAAGGTCCTAGGCACAGAGAGAGCATAGTGCTGTCACCACTGAAATTTACCAACAGGTGACTCTAGCACTGAAAATTAGGGCATGATGGTCATGGCCATGTGACAGGGTCCTTATCTCTTTCAGGATGAGTCCCTATCTCCTTCACAGGGCAGGCAACCCCTCCCTAATGGGCCATCCACCTGCCTCCCCTTCTTCCTTCCTGCCCCATTCGCTTAGCTGCTCCATGATAGACATGGAAATGCCAAGCTCCCTGAACCTCTGCGTCCATGCCTGGCTTCCCCCTTTGTTCTGGTTGTCACTGATGGGTCATGATTGACCCAACTGACCCAAAGGACAATTTTTCATGCCAGAGTGGAAAACGTGATCAGGTAACCAGTCCATAGAATGCACCAGGTTAGAGGTTGGAAGACAAATATTTATGTCTTCCAACAAATTATACTTATTTAGGAACACCTCGATCTCAGGAGAAATAAAGGAACTCAGTAGAAGGAGCCAAACAGGATGCAGTCCACAAGAAGAACAAGTCTCAAACAGCCACATTCTTGGGGTTTCAGAAATGATTGCAATGAAGGAGAAAAAGAGATAAGACTGTACAAAGTTAACATTTCTGTGACCACAGAGGACGGGAGGAACTGGAGTGGCAGTGAGCTGGGGCAGAACACAGTGGCTGAGATCAAAAGGGAAAGTGTTGCTTCCCAGGCTCCCTGCCTGCCTCATTTTTCTGCCACCCGTGAGACTGAGCAGCCTAGAGCAGCCCCCAGGGCACTGCTGAATCCGAATGGCCTTATCTGTCCCCACTGTAGGTCCTGCTGCATATATGTGGTGCTGGTGGGTTTGAGGGCTGAGGGTAACCTCTGCTGGTCTCTTAGTTGCTATTCCTGCTTCATGCTACCATCAAAGAGAGACAGCGCACACAGAAGCAATGGGAGGGCGGGCTCCCTTTCTTCTAGACCAGGGGTGGGCAAACTTTTGACTCAAGGGCCACAATGGGTTCTTAAACTGGACCGGAGGGCCGGAACAAAAGCATGGATGGAGTGTTTGTGTGAACTAATATAAATTCAAAGTAAACATCATTACATAAAAGGGTATGGTCTTTTTTTTTTAGTTTTATTCATTTCAAACGGGCCCGCGGGCCGTAGTTTGCCCACGGCTATTCTAGACTCATTCAAACAGTGCCCCTGCTGGGAGCCTCCTCACCTGCCCATAGGGTTTGGCCCTGTCATCTGGATTGTGATTCTTTGGTAGTTTTCTGGGGTCTCCCAGGACCACCAGCATCTGCAGGCAGAGTGCTCCCAAGCAGTCCTTGGTGAAGCCTGCACCACATCGAATCCATCTCAAAATGCCACCTCTCAGACTGAGTAGACCAACCACTTACTGAACCCTTCCTATATCCTAGTGGTGCTAGTCTCAGGCTCACTCATCAGAGGTGGGTTCCATTTTATAGCGTACTGGTTAAGAGCACAGGCTCTGTGCTCATACTCCACAACTTCCATTGCTACTGTGTGCCCTGAGACAACTCACTTAACCTCTCTGATTCTCAGTCTCCACATCTGTCAAGAGGGGATAACAGCAGTCCTACCTTACAGGTGTGTCTTGAGGATGGACTGAGTTAATGGCTGTCAAGCACTAGCCCCAGTGAGTGCTCTCTGAGCTGTTATGACTCACCCCTGCCCAGACTTGCTTCTGGCTGCTGGTGTAGAGTCTGACCACAGCCTACAGTGGGTGCTATGACCTTGCACGAACACCACTCTGCCTGCTTATGAGGAGGCTTACCAGCGCGACACCCAGGATCTGGGGGAAGGTGTACGAGGAGCAGCCAGCGGGCGTGAGGCGGATGGTGGCATAGGGGGTCTGAAACCAGGCCTTCTCGCTGGCCCACACGATGTCGCAGAGGGGCAGGATGGAGGCACCCAGGCCCAGGGCGGGCCCGTTGATTGCCACCACGATGGGCTTCTTAAACTGGATAAAGGCCTTCACAAAGTCCCTGGGGAAAAGAGAAGACCCTCTTTAATAGGCGGCCAGGCTTGCTGAGACCATGTGATGCCCTTGACTGTAGTGAGGCTGAAATAAGCTTCCCCAGGTGCAATGAAGCACGTGTAGGTCCTCAGAGAAGAGTGGGTGCCAGGCCAGCGTCACATTCTCCCAGGTTCTGGGCCACTGAGCTGCAGTCCAAGGCCTGCCACCCTCTCAGGTTGGTGCCAGGTTCCCAGAAGGGACCTAACGGGTGACCACATGTCTGGGTCTGCCCGGATGGCCCCAGGTCATGCCCATTGAGCCAACACTGCCCTTCCACTCCCTACACACTGACAAAAATTGTACATATCCCAAAAAAGACAACCTGAATGTTAAGATTCAGAACCAGAACTCGAACCAAAAAGAGGGTGTTACAAAGAGGCATATTTGAACTCAAGGAGAGAAGGAACATTCCAATGGCACTGGCTGAAGGTGGGGTGATGGCTCCAGGAGATGTGAATTCCTCATTATTGGAGATAACCTTGGCACGATGATAACTTTAGGTGAAATTATAGAGAGAATTCAAGCTTCGGATGGTGGGCATGGGTAGGGATTGGTGACATCTAAGATTTCTTTCAATTCCAGGAAAGATTCTGAATTGCTAAAGGGATGCCAGATTCTCAAGGGTAGTTCTAGAATGCTGACGAGGGTCTATGTGTTAGGGTGACCAAAATTGAGGAAAGATGGTGGACTCCCCTGGAGGCATTATCTGGAATAATGGCTACAGGATTAGGCAATATTTTATCTCCCTGACCTTCTGCATTGAGCAAGGTTACACCCTGCATCTTTATCTATTATGCAGAGCCACCCGAAATAACCTCTATTTCCTTTACCTTCGACATTTTTTGCCTCCCTGCTCCTTGCTATATAAGACCTATAAAATTTTAATATTCAACCTGACATGGAGGAAAGATCCAAGGTGTCTAGAAAATCTACATCCTTCATTATTCTCTGGTGATACACTGGAAACTACCAAGAACTCACAAGAATAAAATCCAAACTCCCAACAGTGACCTTGTTCTACCGCTGCTTAGGTCTCCAGGCTTATATCGTGTCTACGCACCCCTGCTCTCTGTGCATGAGCTGCACAGCCCTTCTGAGAGTTCTTGTAAAATAGCATTATCACAATTTGCAATTATCCTAATCGCTTGCTTGCTTACTTGTTTTTACATTCTCCTCCCCTCCAGCTCCATAGGAAAATCCATAGGTCTGCCTTGTGCACTGCGTGGTTTCATACATATTGCAATTAACACTCAGTAAATAGTTGTTGGATACAGGATTCTCCCAGAATGAGAGCAAAGACTGCAGATGTGTGGCAGTAACATACTATTTCTTCACCAGACTTATCCTGCCCTTTCCCTTCCTTCTTCTTCCTGAGTCTACTGCTAGAACACATTTCCCAGCCTCCCTTGAAATTGGCTGTGGCCAAGTAACCTAGTGCTGGCCAAAGGAATGTGAGTGGAAACCATACACACACTTCTAAGCCTGGTTTGTGGAAACCTCTCACCATGCAGTGCTCCCAGTCCTTTTCATCTTGATGGGCATGGCAATTGTATTGAGCCACAGGATAGAAGGAGTCTGGGTTCCTGAGTCATCACTTTAAGGCCAGCCATGGGCTCATCAGTAACATCTATTTTAGGTTCACATAAGCTAGAAGTAAATTTCTATCACAGCTGAGCCATCATATATATTTGGATTTGTTTGTTACAGCAGCTAATACTTAACTAATACAAATGTAAACCTGATTCATCCCTTCTCAATGGTTACCATCCTCCCCAATTCTTATCAAAATATGTGCTTATCATGGTGATATGTTGGGACTTAATTCAACTGTGAAAAGACTTCTTAATATTCTGCTGGGGTTGGGGGTGCCTTATGACCCATATGTTTTCATGAAAGAATACACCCTTGACCCAGGCTTGAGGCATCACATTTCCTGACTCTTGTATGATTCTGTGAGTAGATGATGGATTATCCCAGCCACTTCTGGCCCCACTGCAGCTGACCCCAAAAGGACACTGCCACAAAGAGGAGTGTTGTCACCATGGCCTTCTGATTTCCGGTTTTCCAGGCCCACTTCCTGGCTTGATTACTCAACCTGATGGTCTCAGTCACTGGTTTTAACAAGTGCTTTTTATCAAATGCAATTTGGAGTCTACAGGGATATGGGGCTTGTTTGCAGGATCCTTGGACCCACAGGGTTTAGGTGATTTTTGACAGACATTCCATTCCTAAAGACACTCGCTCAATTACAGGATCCTGGGTCTCAAAGTGGGAAGGACTTCAAGAGTCATCGAGACAAATCTTCCACTTGGTACGGGATTCTCCCCACAGCATCCTGAGGGTGCATTCTCTGGCCTCTGTTGGACATTTTCAAACAAGAGGGCCCTTCCCTATCAAGATGCCTTCCTATTGTGACTTCATGTGGTCTCTCTCATACTTGCATTCACTCTGCTCCATCAACCACATGACAGTCCTTCAGGAATTCAGCTCCACTCTCACCACCTTCCAGAAGCTTTCCCTTCCAGACCCCAGAGGCTTTTACTCTTTGGTTTCCAACCTGAGCTCTATGCAGGGGGATCAAGGGTCCCAGAGAAGGGCTAAGAGGACTAAATGTGCAACGCTCCCCCTACCCCTCCTGCAGTCCAAGCAGTTCATTTCCTTGACATAAAAAGATGATGCATCTTCCCATCCTTCTCCTCTCACCTCAAGCGGATCTCTATCACAAGGGCCCGGAGGGTGTAGAAGCCAGATAGCAAACAGGATATTGCATTACAGACGCTGCTGCTCAGATATCTGATTCTGACTTGGATGGCGGGGCTGAGCTAGGGAGATGACTCCCCGTCTTCCCCAGCAGCCATGTCTGCCTCACTGACCCTGGCCCTTGAAGCTTCCTCCATTCAACCTGAGCCTGTGGCTTTTGCTTTCCTGAGCTGTTGGGCTGTTCAGAGGCAGCAGAAGGAGCAAAAACTTGGGGGTCTTAAAGACTTGCGGTCAAGTCTTAACTGTGCCCCTAAGTAGGGGTGAGATCTTGGATGAGTTACAGTCTCTGCAGCCTCATTTTCCTACTGGGAAAATGGGAAAGCCACTGGTGCATCCCCACGGGCCATATGAGAATTGCATGAGACGTCCACCCAGGGCACCGGCACAGTGCCTGACACAGGGGCACCCTTGATCACTGCTGCGGAGCATGGATGCAGCTTTCATTCCACATTCAGTGGTCTGTGAGCCACACTCCTGGTCTAAAGGAGACTCAGAAGCAAAATTCTGCTCACAGGGGTGTCTGGATTTTACCAGGAGCAACTGGCATTTCTTTTGTGAGCCAGTTATTCATTCCTTTTAACCAGAGCCATGGGGTGCAGCCCTCCCACTGCCAAGTCTGCTGGTACAGGGCCTGTGAGCTCCCGATATATGGGCACTCTGGGAGCCCACTCTATCGTCAGACTCAGGCTTAGCTAAAACTGGGAATAACATGAAAAATAATTCTTTACACCTCTTCCAAGTACTTGTGATGTGCGGGAACAGGCCAAGTATTTCATGTGGGTCATCTGATTGATCTTCGTCCTAGCACCCCACCAGCAGGCCACCGCATCACCTGTGAGGAGTTCAGGTGTGGGCAGCCTCTTTCAAGATGGGGCAGACGGCTTTGTTTGGGGCCCAGGGAGAGGCTTCTGCAGAATGAATCACCCCAGCTCTCCCCACATCTGCTAGTTCATTCAGCAAACATCTGCAGAGTGAGCGCAGTGCACAGGGTCACGTGTAGGAGCGCCACTGGGGGAGCGATGGCTGTGGCCGTGTGGCATGCTCAAGATCCTGCAGGTCAGCGCAGCCCAGCGCATGCACGCCCCAAGAGAACTGCGAGGCATCTCAGGAGATGATAGGTTCTATGGCTAAAATATGTTTCAGCCATGCTCGATTTTGAACAACGCTCTTTCCCAGGAAACTACTCAGATTGTAAATATGTTAACATGCCTGGGAAGTCTGTGTGAGTGGGGACAGAACTTCTAGCGTGGCCCAAACTCAGTTACGACAGTGCCCTTTGCTCACGATGCTCCTCTGGAAATCTGAAGATTGTTCTCTGGGAAATGTTTCTCTGCCACATCGGGTCCCCAACTCTGGGTGTGGCTGCTGGAGGGAGCACTGCAAAGCCCGTGGAGCTGGACATCCCTGGAGGTGTGTGGTGGTGATGAGCAAGCCACGGTCACTTTCTGACCCAGGGACACCCTTCACTACTAGGTGTCCCTTCTTGAGACTCCTCACCCTCCCTATCCCTTCTATTACCTTCCTCTTCACCTTATTCTCTTATAGCCAACTTTCTTCTCTTGCATAAAAATAAGGACCTTTTTGTTTCCACACCTTTTAGTGCTCTCAGTCACTGGTGCTCTCAGATCACCCTCTTGGTTGGGATGGAGCAGGGGTTCTCAGCACTGGCTGCACATTCGAACCACAGAGGGAACTTTAAAACCAAAGATATGCTGGCCCCACCCCATGCTCATTAACTCAGAATCTCCTGGGGGTGCTGCCAAGCAGTTGGGTTTTGAAAAGCTCCCTGGGGAGAGTCTCTGTGCTGCTGGGGCTGAGAACCAGTGGCCTAGGGGACACCCCATTCCCCATCCCTTCCATGTCCCTGGCTGCTCATGCATTACGAGCTTCTGCTCCCTTTGACACACTGGGAAGAATTCCCTCGGCCCGCTCTCCCTCCACTCGGCCTAAGAGAAACTCACCTTCCCGATGAGAGGGCAAATGTTTGACTGCCACTGGCCGCCTTTCTCCAGCAGTGAGCTAATGTGCTCAGCATCTCCTCAAAGCTGGGACCTCCAGAAATTAGCTAATGCCTCCGCAGAAATTCATAAACCAGACGAAGGCTATGGCCAAGGTGCTCCTCAGCTGTAGAGACGGGCGCCCCATCTCCGATGGTCCCATAAATGAGGAAGGAGGCTTACTGGGGACCCTGCTGCTCCCCTGCCACCTGACAGGAGCAGAGAACAAACCATCGTGGCCATGGCCAGGGCTGTCTGCTCCCGGAGAGCCTGCGAGCTGCATGAAACCACATGCTTTTTCTAATAACATCATTCGGGATTTTCGTGTCTCTTTTAGGGGACAGGAAGCACACAGGTGTTTGGAGCATAGACTCCAGTGTGTGCATCACCCTGATTGGGACTCAGAACCCCACGTGCGTGTGAGGCCATCCCCGTGCCATTTCTTGGAGACTCTGCATACCCTGAAAGCCTCCCACAGCCTCATGGGAATCAGCTTCCATGTGACAATGTCACAACACAGTGAGGCTGGAGGGTCCAGAAAATCCCTAACCTGTGGCCCAAGGCTCCCTGACAGCCTGCAGAGTAAGTGTTCCTTCTCAAGGGACCAGGGAGCATTATTGAACTGTGACTCCTGTCCGAGCACTTTGCAAGGTGAGCAGTGAGTGGGGTGCGCTCCCCGCGGGGAGGACAGGCGGCAGCCCTTGCTGGAAATCACACTTGCTTTTGATGAATCTCGAAAGAAGGGCGACATCTACCCGTTAGTGTCCCAAAAGAGATACCGATGGTTGGGATCGGATATCACCCCAGGATCCCAACTTTTGCCCCAAAGGCAACAAGAGAGGGGGAAATACTCCCACACTGCCCAGGGAACCCATCCATCCTCCTCCCCAGTGCCGAGCCATGTCAGCTCCAGGAACAGAAATGCCCAGAAAGTCAAAGATTTCACCATCAGACAGAGGGCAGGAGAAGTGTGGATAATGCATGGGCATTACCAGATGCTGGGCTGGATATAAGAAAATAAAATATTTGGGGGATCAAAAGAATAAAATGCAATCTTACGGAGTAAAGGCATCCCTAATTTGGGCAGGAAAATACGGGACATCCCATCAAATTCCAAATTTCAGATAAACAACGAATATTTTTCAGTATAAGTATATCCCAAATGTTGCATGGGACATACTTATGCTAAAAAACAAACATTACTTGTTGTTTGAAGAGTTTAACTGAGCAGCCTGTATTTTCATGTGCTTAATTTGGCAATCCTAGGCGGGTCCCCTAGTGTCCGAACAGGAGCAGAGCTCACCTGATGGATTCTGCAATGCGGGTGCTCTCCTTTCTCCGGTCGCTGGACAACCGGCCAATTAGGTAGGAGTAATCCAGGCCGCTGCAGAACACGCTGCCCACCGCACTGAGGAGTAGCAGCTTGCTGTCATCTGTGGCCGCGTTGCAGAGAGCTCGCCGGACCTCCTTCATGATCTGCGGGCAGATATGGATTTGCGGAGATGTTAGATGTGTATCTGGAAGCCGGGGAAGAGGTGAGAAAATCTGCTCTGTCTGAGCAGGGAGCCTCCCCTGAATGAGCCATGTCCAGACCTAGCAAAGAAACAGCAAAACCAGAGCTCCCCTACACCCTCCCTGAAGCAGGCACGGAAGGCTGAGGAGGTGGCAGAGGGGTTACTGGCTGCAGACTTGGAATCCTGGCTTGGAGTCCTTTAATCCCTGGTAACTCTGCAAATCTTCCAGCATTTGCTTGGTTAGCCCTTTTCAAGGTGAAGGGGAAAATTCCTGTGCACAACACGTGAGTTAGGTAAGCTATCTCTAAAAAGCCAAATTAATTCTATACTCTTCTTCATCCTTAATTCAACAAAGACCCTTACACAGCTTATGGGTGGGAAGTGGGCTTTGCCATCAGAACCATAAAATGTTCAAGGTACCAGGCAAATAACCATCCAACATAAATTCTGTATCTAGCTAAACTATCATTCAAAGGCAAGGGTAAAAAGTAGGCATTTTCAGTAAAAGAATGTTTACCACGCTTAGACTCTTACTGAAAGAACTAAAAAAGGATGCACTTCAAGAAGAAAACTACATTCAGAAGAGAAAAAAACACACCTAACATTCAAGGAACAAAGCCATCAAAGAAATGGGTGAATGTGTTGATAAATCAATATAAGAACTGATGATAAAAATCACCATACTGATATTGACTAATGGGGGGTGCACAAGGTAGATCTATGGTACTGGGCACTAATATTGTGTCAGATGAAAGAAGGGGTGACCAGAGTTAGAGCATACCTAGGTTATGTATCAGGGAGAGATTACATTTAGGTTTTACTATGTGAACATAACATGGATAACTTCTTAAAAGTTCATAAAGAAAATCATTCATTCCAACAGAAGTTATGGGACAAGAAAAAATAAGCTCAGAAAGAGTGTGGTAAGAGAAAACAAGGCATGCACTTGACTGGGTAAAGCTGAGAATGCTTTGAGGGAGACAATAAGTGAATAGGCTTTTATTTTATTTTATTTTAAAGATTTTTTACTGACCTTTAGCGAGAGGGGAAGGGAGAGAGAGAGAGAGAAACATCTGTGTGAGAGAGGAACATTGCCTCCTATCAGGGATCGAGCCCACAACCCAGGTATGTGTCCTGACCGGGAATTGAACCAGCAACCTTTCAGAACATGGGATGACACCCAACCAACTGAGCCACACCAACCAGGGCGTGAATAGGCTTTTAAAGAATCATTGATTATTCAATCAGCATAATCATAGGATATAGTGTTGAAATGTTCTGAAAGTACTATTTTTTAAATATACTTTTTAGAGAACCCCCATTTATTAAGCACTTAGAGGTACAAGTGTAATTTCCACACAATATTTTATTCCAAACAGAAATCCTGGAAGGAAGGGAATGGCATCCCGATTTTATAGGTAGAGCAAGGAAAACTCAGAGAAGTGAAGTTGTCCAAAGTCACCAGTAACAGGCAGAACCACGATGCAAATCTCACCCCAACATCCCTTCTCTTGCTCCTACCTTCTCTTTCCACTGCTCCCACTGTAGGATGACTTACGTAAATGGATGAATTTGAGTGAAAAAACAGAGCTAGGCGTCCATCTGAATCAGGATCTGCCGGCCCATGCGTGCTCTGTGAGAAGGATGGGAGAAGCACTTTCCACTCTCGCAGGGTGTAAGCCACAGATACCCATTTTGAACATCTAAAAAGGTAACAGGCCGCTATCTTGTGGGTCTTTTCATCTATCTGCCTCCAAAAGCAGAGAGTCTGACCCACACGAGAATCTGTGTAAGGCGTGATTCTACTCACGACTCAGAGCGTAGTCTCTCTCTGAGGTCACACTTGCTTGTCAATGAGTAAAAACACAAATTCAAACGAAGCAGCCACCTCCTTTGTGAATTAAATGGGAAGCAAATTTGTGTTTCGTTGATGCAACAAATGTACAAACTACATTTCTTAATTTTTAAAAAAATTGTGTTTAGTGAGTATACTATGCCGTTGCCTGTCTCATGTTGATAATCCAATTTGGACTGATAGCCGGGGACCTTCTTGAAGGACCTGACTTTTATAATGTAACTGGTTGGTTTAAAGTAAAATGTGTTAAAAGCATCACCCTCCTTTACCTTCTTACACAGAATACATTGCCCACATGTCACTACTCGGTGGCCACTTGCTGGCCCGAAACAGACCGGTCCCCTCAGGGACTCCTGGGTTTGCCTCTAGAACAAACGCCCCCAGACCTCTCTGCATATTAAAGCCCTAAATCTGTTTGTGAGAATTATTCCCCGCGTTACACACATGCCAGCTGCCACTTGCTCCTGCTGTTAGTGTCCACCAGAGGAAGCACCCTCCTCCCCTGCTACTTCTAGCTGCTGACCTGCCTGTGGGTTGGAACCAGATAACCAAATGCATTCAAAGGGGTGTGAAATGCGAGGAAATCAGGGTCCCCCCTCCACTTCTTCTTTACTTGCTGAGCTCAGTCACCCAGGGCCCACCTCCACGGCAACCACCTTCCTGAAGGCCTTCCCACATATACCCAAGTAAATGCACACTCTTCCTTCTACTGACAGCCCAAGTGTTTAAACTCCCTGCTCTGACATTCTCCCTTGTCGAAGGTACATTCTTACCTTATCCTGCCTCCTCCCTAATGTAAATCCCTGTGTGGGCAGCCTCGGTGATGGCCCTCAATAACCCTTTCCTCTGGTATTCACACCCCTGTGTAATCCCCAACCCTGGAATGCAGACTGGACCCGGTGACTCACTTCTAGCCACGAGAATACAGCAAAGTGATGGGATGTCCCTTTCACGAGGAGATTCGGATGCAAAAAGACTATAGCTTGTCCTGGCTCTCTTTTCTTGCTGACTCCCTTTCTTACAGCTCTCAGTCTGGGGGAAGCAAGCAGCCAGCTAGTGAGTAGCTCATGGAGCCATTACTCCATAGTCCACGTGGAGTAGCCGCATAGCAAGACACTAATGTCTCTGGCCAGCGAGGACCTGAGACCTGCCGATAGCCACTGGGGAAGCTTGGAAGTGGATCCTCCCCTGTTGAGCCATTGGTTGAGGCTGCAGCCCCAGCCAACTCCTTGACTGCTGGCTTGTGAGAGACACTGAGCCAGAAGCATCAGCTAAGCCATGACTCGATTCCTACCCACAGAAACTGTGAGATAATAAATGTTTGTTGTCTTAAGATGCTAAGTTTAGGGCACTTTGTTATGCAGTAACAGATTAATACAATTCCTTAATCCTACCAGACCTGAGGCCCTGAACCTAACTGTCCCCTATACCTGGGCTCCTGAGCATTAAAGAGAAAAAACCAACATGATATAGAAAAATTTTAGTTACATGCAAACAAGTGGTTAGAATAAGATGGAACTTGGAGACATTGTAGAAAATAGGTCTACCTTTCATCTGCCTTTCATCTAGCGCCAATATTCCACCTTTGTGTGGAAATTACCGAAAAATCGGTACAGCGGTCTGGTAGGGTTAAGAGGTAAAATAGTATTCTTCTCATCTGAATAACCCTTGTAACACCTAGTCCAGAAATGTGCACATACTAGAATTTAATAAATATTTATTAAATTGAGCGAATGGCACAGTATCCAACCTTCAAAAGGTTTAGAGTCTAATGGGGGGAATGAGATATTTAACAAATTATCACACAATTACATATACACTAGCAGCTGCAATAAGTTCTGGTAAGGAGGGGTGCATGGTGCTAGGAAGGCAGATGAAAGACCTGATCCGGTCAGGGAGGTGAGGCAAGACTCTCTGGTGGAAGTGATGGCTGAGCTGAGATATGAATGAAGAGCAAAGGTCAGCTAAGTAAGAAGGAAAAGAAAAATGTTTTGGTCAGAAAGACAAGTATATACAAAGGTGCTGGGGCAGATGTGAGCATGAAGAAAGGCCAGAGTAACTGGAATGCAAGAGGAGAGAAGATGATGTGTGATAAGAGATGGAACTGGAGAGATGGGCAGGGTCAGAATGCATCTGCCCCCAGGCCACATTATGGTTTTTGATTCTTAACAAGAGCGATCAGAAGCCACTGATGTGTGTACGTGTGTGTGTGTGTGTGTGTGTGTGTGTGTGTGTGTGTAGACAGTGTAATTTGATCAGGTTAGCTCTTCCAACTGATCACCCTGCCTACCCTGTGGTGAGTGGATTAAAAGGCAGGACATGTGAAAGGGGGCAGAACTGTTAGCAGTTTATTACAATAGTCCAAAAAAGATAGCCTAGTGGTCTGAACTATAAGGGCTATGAAGGAAATTGAGAGAAAACACATTTGAGAACTATTCAAGATACTCAAGTTAACAGGCCTTGGGGATGGTGTGGATATGGGGTATGATCAAGAGGGCTGAGGGTTGACTCCCACATGTCGGGTGTGCCCATGGATGCTGGTGTGCTGTCTCTGAGAACTGGAGAAAACCAGGAGTTGAGTGAGGGTTTGGGGTCCTCTCCTAATGGGGAAGCAGATGAGCTTTGAATCACCAAGACTTTGGGCAATCTATGTTGCTGGCTCTTTCCCCAAGGAGCATTTCATTATTTCCCTGGTTCTTTGCTTTATTCCAGAGGGGAGAATTACTACAACATACCCACAAGCCTCAGAATCTAGTTAACAAACCTAGTAATGTATGACTTTTTGCCCATGAGGCCACTGTCAATTAGAAAAAGAAATTCAATTATGACCGTGAAGGTGGCCCTCCCAGTTCCTCCAAGAGTGAGTGAGACAGAGTCTGCTGGTGGCCATTAAATTGCCTCTGTTTCCTCTTAACAATGATAGGAACACCCACTGAATACCTCCTATGTGCCGGGTACTCTGTGAGCCTCTTTGCAGACAAGCAAGATACTGTATAACTTCTATAAATGAGGGAGTTCAGGGAGGCAAAGTAACTTCCTAAGGTAACAGAAGTGGTGAGTTGGTGCAGGCAGGACTCAACACCCAGGTTGGCTAGACTCCAAAATCTGCATTCCTCCACTAACACCACCTCTTCATTTCAAGAGGATCTTTCTTTCGGGACCACTTTACCCAGTTGCCGGTTTATCCGGAGACAATCCACATTGGTTGTGGAGACCGCTAAAAATACCAAATCAATATGTTTTCCATTTTTCTACCATTCTGTTACCAACAGACACCAATTAGAAGTGGACCTCTAATTAACCAAGCCCACAGGAAGTAAGAACCGATGTACCTTAAATCAGTCAGAGGCAACACATTTTCCATGATGAGTAACAGTTACCACCCAAAGCAACTCCAAAGGGACAGGATGAACCGGGAGACTTCGCACTTACTCGATTAATCGAAGGGAAATGCTGTGTCTTTTAAAGGATGCTTTTAAAAAGCAGTGAAGTAGGAAAAAAATCCAAGAATTGGTCTCAGTTGGATGCTTTATGATGAGCTTAAAAATAACAAGGTTTGCAGGTGTATAAACATGTACAGAGCAGCCTTCGAGGTAAGCCACGCTCTGGACTTCTCTGAAGCCTACACAGGGGTCTGCCCAGCACAAAACCCCCAGATGGTTCCTGAAGGTGGAGGAGGGAGAGAGCCCAGAACACCATGCTTAAAGGAGGGGAAACAAGCAACCACGAACCCCACAAACTGCACAGACTTTAGCCACATCCCTTTTTTCACACTTGGCATCATTTCTGAAGGTCACACCCACAATCCCATAAAACAACCCTAGCCTATGATAAGACATGTGATTGCAAGGTCAAGGACTCAGCAATCCCCACCCCACCCCACCCCACCCCACTTCCTGGACCTCCCTAAGTGTACTGGATACACTGGGCAATGCCAGGCCATCCCACCAAGCCAAGGCTGGGTGGTCAACCACTCCTTGACTGTGTCCCCTCAAACACAACCCTATGTTAACCCTCTATGTCCTCATTGCTACTATGGAGATAAGAGTGCAGGATACTGCAGGGACAGGAAGATACCACACTGAGAGAAATGAAATGAGGGCAAACCTTACAACAGTCCTAACCTTCTGAAGCTAAGCTGTGTGAGCCTGGGCCTGTGAATTTCTCTAAGCCTGTTTTCTCATCTGTGAAGATGTGGTTACAATAATCCTACATCAGAAGGGTACTGGTGGGATGGAATGGGATAAAGGGAAATACAAGGCCCGAAGAGTCGCAGTAAGCTGGCACTGCCCTGGGTTTTGTCCTTTGCCATTCTGCTGCCTCACTCTAGGTCGGTGGAGCTAGAGAGGACTGCTTGGATGAGTGCTTCCCACATCTGCACCACTAAGAATCTCTCAAAAAAAAATATGCATCTCCATTGTTCCTCCTAAGTACCCCTTATTTTGAGTGATGTTGTCTCCCTATCTGCATTAAGTCGTCATTGTTTCCCTGTTCTACTCACCTAGGACAGTGGTTCTCAACCTTGGCTGCACATTAGAATCACCTGGGAATCTTTTTAAAATCCTGATTTCTGGGCCTCATCCTCCAGAAATTCTGTTTCTTTGTTACTAATGTTGTGGCCCTACCCCATAAAAAAGAAACAGAATTTCCGGAGGATGAGGCCCAGAAATCAGGATTATAAAAAGATTCCCAGGTGATTCTAATGTGCAGCCAAGGTTGAGAACCACTGATCTAGGATGTCAGAATAAATAAAAAAAGTTACCTAGAAAAAATAAATTAGACTTCATCACAATTTCAAAATGTGTATGTCCAAGGACACTATGTAGAGAGTAAAATGACAACCCACAGAATGAGCGGGAGTACTTTCACATCATATACCCGATAAGGGTATAGTATCTAGAATATAGTATAAAGAACAATAAAGACACAATAACAAAAAAACACCAATTTTTAAAATAAAGTTTTGGGGTGAAGGCTTGAGAGGGGGTGGGGGCTACATGGAGGGGCTAAAGGGGAGAATGAAGGACATCAGTAATAGTGTCAAGATAAAAAAATTTAAAAATAAATAAAAATAAAAATAGGCAAAGGATTGGAATAGAAATTTCTCCAAAGAAGACAGACAAATGGCCAATAAACACATGGAAAGATTCCCATCAGGAAAATGCAAATTAAAACCATGAGACACCACCTCACAACTAGTAAAACCTAATTACCTAGCGTGACTAATAAAAAAGATACAATAGCCCTGGCCAATGTTACTCAGTGGTTTGAGCATCGGCCTGCGCACTGAAGGGTCATGGGTTCAATTCCCGGTCAAGGGCATGTGTCTGGGTGGCAGGCTCAATCCCTGGCCCTGGTTGGGGCGAGTGTCGGAGGAAACCAATCAATGTCTCTCACATCAATGTTTCTCTCTCTTTTTCTCCCCCTCTCTCTAAAAATCAATGGAAAAATATCCTCAGGTGAGGATTAACAACAATAAAAAGATACAATAACAAGTGTCAGGGAGCCTGTGGAGAAATTAGAACCCTCACACACTGCCGGTCCAAATGTAAAACGGTGAGTACCTGTGGAAAATAGTTTGACAGTTCCTCTGAAAGGTAAACTTAGTTACCTAATCACTCAGCAATTCCACAATTAGGAATATACCCAAGAAAACTAAAAACGTATGTTCATACAAAAACTTGTACACAAATGTTCATAGCAATATTCGTAATTGTCCAAGTGGAACCAACCCAAATCTCCCTCGGCTGAAGAACTAATTCACAAAATGGAAAATATCCATGCCATGAATATTTCCACGCGAGCCCTGGCACACACTCCAGCACGGGTAAACCGTGACAACACGATGCTGAGTGAAAGCCTGTCACGGAAGGCCAGCTACTGTATGATCCATTTCTATGAAATGCCCAGAACAGACAAATCTACAGAGACAGGAAGTAGACCAGTGGATGCCAGGGGCTGGAGGGAGGAAGAATGGGAGTGACTGCTAATGGGTACAGGGTTTCCATTTGGGGTGATGGAAATATTCTGGAATTAGTGGTGACGGTTGTGCAACTTTGTAAATATATCAGAAATATCACTGAATTGTTCATTTTAAAAGGGTGAAATTTATGGTATATGAATTATATCTCAAAAAAGTGTAAGTGAGCTGAGTAAATATCATTCCATCTGCAGCAATGAAACTGGACTTGCTTATTATACTGCAGCCTGAGGCCTCCTCTGACTAAGTCCTGACCAGCTGACTGAATCTCTCCATTTACCAGGGTCTTCATCTGTAACATGGGACAATAACGTTGCCGAGTCAGAAAGATCAAATGGAAAATGCACGGAAGTGATTAGCAAATGGTGCCCTGCCGTCAAGTGTGTGTGCACGCTGGCCACTTTCATCAGAGGCTCCCTGAAGGAACAAAGCGAAGCCAGCACCCCAATCTGATGGATGCGAGGCCCTCCCAAGCCTGACCCTCCCCTCTGGTCCTGCCCCCTCACCTCAGGGGTCAGCGCGTTGTTGTCTGAGGTCTGACTGGACAGCAGGATGTGTGTGAACCCCTCTTCCTTCCGCACGACAATGTCCCGAAACCGACAGTTGCTTTCATTCTGGCGGACGCTGTACCTGAGCCTCTTGTCAAAGACGTAGTCCTTCTCCGTGTCCAGCTTCCTCTTCACTGAGCTGTGCATGTTTAATCCCCCGTTGGTCAGAGCAGAGCCTTCCAAAATCAGATAAACAAAGTGAGACACGAAGACAGGGACCATCGTGCAAGAGCAAGATCAGAGAGCATTCAGATTTTCATTGGAAGGGTCGGATGTGGCTGGGACCCCCGTGCAGCCTCTCTTCTGGGTGCACTTACTATATCTCCAAATTCAGAAGAGGGTAGAGAGGGCTCTCCGGGAAGGACCCCATGTGATCCTTGAGTCCCCTCTCCCACACATAGGCTTGCTTCTTTAGCAAAAAGGAACCACTGCTTTGAAAGCGTACGGCCACAAGACAAAAGACTTGCAGCTCTATTTATAGCCATCAAAGATTGGGAGCAACCAATATGTCCTTTACCAGGTGCATGGATAAACAAACTATGGTCCATTCATACAATGGGATATCATTCTACAATAAAACTAAGTTAGCTATCAAATCACAAAAATACAGGAACGAATCTTAAATGCAGACTAAGTTAAAGAAGCTAGTCTGAAAAGGCTACACACTGCATGAGTCCAATTACATAACATTCCAGGAAAGGCACAGTGTCGAAGCAGTGAAAAGGTCAGTGGCTGCCAGGAGTTCAGGTGGAATGAGAAGAGGTGGATAGGTGAAGCTCGGGGTTTTTTGCTTTTGCTTTTGTTTTTAGGGCAGTGAAACTGTTCTGAATGACACTGTAATGGTGAATATGAGACATTACACATTTGTTGAATCCCAAAGAACTTCACAGTGTCCCTTACAGTGTGCAGATTTTTTAAAAAATGAAGAAACTGGGAGATTCCCAGGAAGGAATGCAGCATGTGGTCACAAAGAATGTAACTGTATTACAAATGTAGGAAACAACCTCGCTGAAGGGGGTGGGGAAAGGTGCTGACCTAGGGAAGCTTAGCAATGAGAGGAGTCTGTGAAACTACAGGTGAAATAACCCGTATAGAGCACTGTACTCTAACTGACAACTTGATTCCCACGGAAGTAGGTAGGAGTTAAGAATTTTGATACATGTGTGCTGGAAATGAACAGCGAAGTAGACAGTGCAGCAGATGACAGGAACAAGTTTTCCCACTGTGGGAAGGGAAGGGAAGGAGGTTAGAACGATCCACGTGATGACGGATTAGAATTGAAGACATCAACGTGAGCTCAGATTTAGCTTAATACAGTTACAGACGACGACATACAAAAATATTTACAGATAAGTGTATGCACACAGGTTAATATATACACATGTATTTCCTTGTTCTGTCAGCTGAGAGAATCAATGACGTGCCAGTAGCAGCAAGTACACCCAGGGCCCAGATCTCGATTTCTGATACCATTCTCAATAAAAGGAACCAGGGCTCCCTGGAGAAATGGCTGATTCTAGGACTGGGATAGGAAACACATCAGCTAGGCTTGTCGTGCCTGAAAGAAAGGACGCACTGAAATTTTTTAATTACCTTACAATGATGGGGTTTTCTAAAAGGACACAGAGCAACTGAAAGAGCTCATGATGGCCAAGGATGGAGCAATTTGAGCAACAAAATCAAGTAGTATTGCATTAAAACTGAAAGGGTAAAATCAAGATCCACGCGTCCACACTGATATAAATAAATGATGGAATAAGTGAATAAATGGGAGAGAAGAGACAGTTCTCCCATGCACAGAACTCGAGGCAGTTTGTGCAGACACTCTGCCTTCAAGGGGGAGGAGCATAGCACCACACTTTCTAAGTGGGGGCTGCACATACTGACTCCTTCCAAACAGTACAATATGGAAAGTTGGGGTGGGGCGGGGGGGGGGGGGATTAGTAACTGACAGTGAAGAACCCTGATGGTCAGTTGGAGAAGCCAAAGCCACCTCAGCCAGATGATCAAGGTCGACATCCAGTGATAAGTCAAGGTGACAGAATGTACCCTTGATTATGATGGGAGGAGAGTGGCACTTCACCTCTGTGGTCTTCCTCTCAGTAACCCACATCACGAGGTCAATGTCAAACAAATGCAGACTGAGGGGCATTCTACAAAGTACCTAATCAGTACACTTCAAAGCTGTGAAGGTCATCAAAAACCAGGGAAGTCTGAGAAGCTGTCACAGCCCAGAGGGACCAAAGGAGATGTGAGGGAGAAGAGTAATGTGGGATCTAAGAAAACCTGACTGAGGGATGGACTGTAGTTAGTAATCATACATCAATACTGGTTCATCAACTGTAACAAATGTACTACACAAATGCAAGATATTAATAATAGAAGAAGCTATATAGAAACTCTTTGTATTATCTTCCAAATTTCTCTGTAAATCTGAACCGGTTTAAAAAGTGAAGTTTATTTGCCCTGGCCAGTGTTGTCCAGTGGCTAGAGTGTTGGCCCACGCACTGAAGAGTCGAGGGTTCGATTCCTGGTCAAGGGCATGTACCTGGGTTACTGGTTCGATCCCCAGCCTGGTTGGGGTACGTGTGGGAGGCAACCAAGTGATGTGTCTCTCTCACACATCTATGTTTCGCTCCCTCTCCCCCGCTCTCCTTGCCTTTCCCACTCTCTATAAAGCAATGGAAAGAAAAAATATCCTTGGGTGAGGATTAACAACAAAAGGTGAAGTATATTTTAATGAACATATTTCAATAGTAAGTTAATAATAATTTTTTAAAAAACACAACACACTTCTTGGGTGATTCTGACATGCAGGCAAGTTTGTCGTTACACTTGAGCAGGCATCAGCACCCCCTGGAGAAAACCCAGCCTGCCGGGCCCACCCCATGGTGCTGCCATCACTCCCAAGACCAGGCTTTGAGAAGCAGAGTCCAGACAAGCCAGGTATCCTCCATCACCAGGCAGTTCCCCACCCCCAGGCGTGAGACGTCTCCCTCAAGCCCTGGACTTGAACAGTGATGAAGGCCTGAAAATCTTGTTGAGCTCAGCATTTCTGCTGGGGGCACAGGATGGAGCCCCATCTCAAAAACAACCTCACTGGGCTGCAATGATGTGGGCGGAAGGGTACAAGGAAACACGGAGAAGGATTTACTCTGTGCTAAGCATTACTGGACCTTTCATTTTGTTTCTGGCAAGGAAGGGAAAGAAGTCACGATGGAGGCTGCAGGGCTGCATCCCAACCAGAAGCTGGTCCCTTGAGGCCAAACCTGGCCCTCTTAGGAAAATTACTGTGGACAGAATGGACTCGTCCTGGTTGCTTATCCTCAGAGAGCAGGATCGAATGACATACATATTTAAAGGACCCACGATAAAAGTAAATAAGGAATAAATGGTAGCTTTTGTTTTCTAATCATCACGGCTCGGCTCAACATAAAAGTATTTCAATGATCCTCTCTCTCCAGCAACACTGTAAGCACTTTGAGGGCAGGGCCACTGCAACACACAACGCAGACCAGCATAACACCTGTGCACCGGAAGTCCACGGGAATTGTTCCTTGGCCTCTGGAGCCCTGGGTCCGCCTCTGGGTAGACTCAGATCCTTAACTAGCATCGGGGATCCTGGAAGCTCAAGAACCAAGCCAAAGGCAGAGACCAGGAAGTGCTTTACCCGACCCCTCCTCGGGAATGCTGCCCCCCCCCCAGGAGAGTGCCCAGCCTGGAAGGGGCACCCAGGTAGCGGTGCCTGTGTCCTCCCCACTGCCCCGAAGCTGCCTAGTGTTATACTTTTCCATCACTCCAAGCAACTGGGCTTTGTCAAAC
The DNA here is from genome assembly GCF_014108235.1 of Myotis myotis. Lineage (NCBI taxonomy): Eukaryota > Metazoa > Chordata > Mammalia > Chiroptera > Vespertilionidae > Myotis > Myotis myotis. The sequence continues at coordinate 20,972,839 of NW_023416323.1, read as the reverse complement.
ACCACGATGCCAGGAAAGTGATTCAATGAACTCTGGAAAGTAAACTCGAGCATCTAATTAAAAGACTTCTGTAGCCGAAACCGGTTCGGCTCAATGGATAGAGCGTCGGCCTGCGGACTGAGAGGTCCCAGGTTCGATTCCGGCCAAGGGCATGTACCTGGGTTGCGGGCACATCCCCAGTAGGAGATGTGCAGGAGGCAGCTGATCGATGTTTCTCTCTCATCGATGTTTCTAACTCTCTATCTCTCTCCCTTCCTCTCTGTAAAAAATCAATAAAATATATATATTTTTTTAAAAAAAAAGACTTCTGTAAAGGGAGATGTGTCTTCAGGGGTAACCTCAAAACCTTCAGCTCCTCAGAGGGGCTTTCTAATTGGGGCTGGCCACGGTTTCTGCAGCAGCCCAGGCAGATCCTCGGGGCGGTCCTGGGGGCGGAGGTGAGCGCATGACAGCCCGGGGGAAGTCAGAACCTTAGGGCGCTGGTACATCAATGCTTTCCAGGGCTGGGAACGGTTTGAATAAAATCCTCCCGCACCCCAACCAAACTGAGCTTCTAATTAACAGTTATATCAAGGAGGAGGACGGGAGGGTTCCCTGTGTTGAGCTCTCTACTGGTATGTTGCCTCTAAATTTCTCAGCGCTCTGATGAAATCACCATGAGTCCATTTTGCAGATAAGGAAAAGTGAATAATGTGCTGGAAGCCACAGAGGTCTTGAGTGGTAAAGCCAGGATAGGAGATAGCTGTCTCTCATTGGATTCATTCATTCACTCAAAATCTATTATCACCTCCCTATGGACTATCATACTAGATCGGTGATGGCGAACCTTTTGAGCTCGGCATGTCAGCATTTTGAAAAACCCTAACTTAACTCTGGTGCCGTGTCACATATAGAAATTTTTTGACATTTGCAACCATAACAAAACAAAGACATATTTTTGATGTTTATTTTATATATTTAAATGCCATTTAACAAAGAAAAATCAACCAAGAAAATGCGTTCGCGTGTCACCTCTGACACGCGTGTCATAGGTTCGCCATCACTGTACTAGATGATGGATACCCAAAAAACATTGAAAAAATAAGATGCCTGCCCTCACGGAGCTTGCTTGGTGGGGGCGGTGAAAAATAAAAAAGTAAATCAATACTGCATTAGATCCTGTTTCTGATTGTAAGTGGCTACAACGGGCCCTGTGTTTTAGGAGACCCAGAGGAAAGTCACCCCAGAGCCCAACAGGCTAACTTCACACAGAGCTGCCCTCAAGCCTCTCCCCTTCTGGGGTATTGAACCTTTGAAAAGACTGCAGCAAGCTGGCAGGGAAGGCACCACGGGAAAGAGAACATTCCAGAAGCATGGAAGTCTAGGGCTTTGCAGCCAGACAGCCCTATGTTTGCTAATTCGGAGAAGCTAAGAAGTCACATGAGCTTCCGAAGCATTCGTGTCCTTGATTATTAGATAGTCAATAGTACCCGCTTTTCAGGTTGTTGAGATATTTCAATTAAAGAACTGATATGGGATGTAACAAGTGCCCAGCTCATCCTAGGCATTCTGTAAGTTTTAGCTGAAGGACACTAAGTCATTTCACAAAAGAGGAATTAATTGGTGAGTCCTCAAAGCCTGACATGCCTGCTCCCAGGCCACACCCTCCCTCTAAGCCTGAGGCACAGGCACAGGCCATGCAATGGGGCATTCCAGGCACAGGGGACTGACCGCCCTGCTGAGCTGGAAGTGAGGGTGAACCCAGTGACAGGCCAGCGTTCAGGCCTCCCCATTCCCTCTCGTAAGCTGTAAGGCTGGTGGCTCAATATCCACTCTGTGCCCCCCACTTCCCACGTGAGGAATGGGAGAAACCATTCCTGCCTCACAGAATTGTTGTGAAGTAAAAGGAATGGTGTGTGCTGCACTTCTGCGACATAGGAAACCCTCAGTCTTGCTCCCTCCTTCCTTCTATTCCCTTCGAACCTTCTCACACACCTTCCTTCAGAATACAAAGGACTATCTGCCATTAAGAAGGCTCCGTAACATCAGGCTCTGACACAGACCCTCTGCTCCAAATACACAGGTAAATACTGGGCTCACCAACAAGATCATAGTCTGTGTGTCTGAGGGAGAACATCAACACAAAGCAGGAAGTGAGGCTGAGAGCTGGAGTGGTGGCCAAGAGGTAGATTCAGGGGCAGCAGAGAGCAAATTTCCCATGGAAGATGGTAGAGGGGACCCAGGCCCATGGCCTGACACTAGGGGGTGGTGTGAGGCCCCACCATGAAAGCACAACCATAATACCTACCCCTGTGCTGCCCAAGGCGAAGGCTTTATCTGGGCCAGGTGGAGGCAAACACAACTATGAGAGAGGAGGAGGGGGAGGGGGGGGAAAGAGGGGAGAGGGGAGGGGGAGGGGGAGAGGAAGGGAAAGGAGAAGGAGGAGAAGAAGGAGAAGGAGAAGGAAAAAAAGCAAAGAAAAGCAAAACACTTCCTTCATGAAATGAGCCTGTGCACCAAAATTCCAAACATGAAGCTATCTAAGGCTCAGAAACCTAGCCAACAAAACCAACACTTGTGACATGAATTATTCCAAATAAAATAAAGTGAATATCATAAAACAATCTGATAAGGACTTTAAAATAGGAATGTGTAGAACACACAAAATGATAGATGCAAGGAAAACATTCCTTTAAGATAAATAAGGAATTCTCACACTAATACAGACAGAAAGGAAACAAGAACAGGGTAAGGTAAAGAATTAATTAAAAACCAAACAAATGGGGCCAAATATATATATATATATATATATATATATATATATATATTTGCATATCACAGATAAAAGACAAAGATCCCCAAATTGCAAATAAACACTGAAGACAAAAGGACCAAAATGTCCTCCAAGAAAAAATGACCAGAAAACATGGACAGACATTCTTATTAAACATAAGAAAAGATTTCAACTTCACTCAATAATGCAAATTAAAAATCATAGGAAAAGAAATGAAGATTAAAACTATACCGAGATACCATTTTACCCACCAGCTTGGCAAAAGTTCAAAATCTTGACACGATACTCATCTAGAGAGGATGCGGGGAGTCAGGCATTCTCTTAATTGTGGGTAGAATGCAAAATGGTACAACTGCTAAGGAAGGAAATTTGGCAATATTTAACAAAACTGCTATACACTTATCCTGAACCCAGCAATCCCACTTGTAGAAATTTAACATGAAAATATGCTTCAGGCAGTATAAAATATATATGTGCATAATTTACGCTGCAAAATATGGGGAGGGGGAAAAGTGAGGAAGTGGTCAAAAGAATAACCAGTCAAAAGGACATAAGAGGCAGCTCCAAGGAGCTCCCACTAGCAAACTCTGGGATAATTTGAACATATAAATAAGTAAGGGCAGTAAATGGATCATAAACTGTTGCATAAAATAAAAATCCTCAAGTCTGCACTGACAATAGATGAGATGACAGACAGACAGACAGACTGACTGACAAATGATGGATGGATAAGAGAGAGCAATATCATATTAAGTATTTCAGTGAAGATGAATAACTTTAATCTTCAGACTATATCAGACAAACCCAAAGTGAGGGACACTATGTAAAATAACTGACCTGTAGTCTTCAAAAATGTCAGAGTCATTAAAGACAATGGAAGACTGAGAAATTGTGCCAGATTAAAGGAGACTAGAGACATGACAACTAAAGTGATCACAGGATTCTGGACTGAACTCTATATTGGAGGGAAAAATTATCTAAAGGACATCATTGACATAATAGAAAAAATTGAAATATGGACCATAGATTAAATAAAAGTATTAGTCAATGCCAATTTCTTGAAGTTTATAACTGTACTATGTTGAGTTATGAGAATATTCTTTTTCTTAGAAAATACCCTTACTAAGTACTAAGGGGTAAAGATGCATGACATACACAATCTACACTCAAATGGTTAAGAAAAACAATAACTTATATACTCAAACGGTTCAGAGAGAGAATAATCATTTGTATAATTATTTGTATATAAAATATGTTTATGTATATATGTATGAGTATATTTCCACACACATGTACATATGCACACACAGAAAAACAGCAAACATGGCATAATGTTAAAAACTGGTAGATTGGAAAAGGATTTCTTTACAATGTTTTCTGTAAATTTGAAATTATTTCAAAGCAAAAGGTTAAATAGATTTAAAAACAAATATTCTGCAAATAAGAATCAAATTAAAATTCAATACAAGGGATAATTTTAGGAAAGGAATATTTGAAGAGGTAAGAGCTAAATATTTTCCAGAAGTTATAAAAAAAGACAGGTTCTTAGCACTTTGAGCATGAAGCAGGATAAAAGACAAATGATAATAAAACTGCACAATGTCATCGGGGAAAAAACGATCTTAAAATATAGCATGGAGAGAAAAAATTATCTAAAAGGAATGGCAGGCTAATAGCAAAAGCAATAACAGAGGGCTAAAAAAATGAACTATCATCAAAATGCTGAGAGAAAATAACTATAAAATTCTTCAACCAAAAATTTCATACCCAACTAAAACAGCATTTAAAGGTCCAAGTAAATGGGCATTTTCAGACATCCCACCAGTATGAGAATTTATCTATGGCAGCCTCTAAAAGAATTATAAAGAAAAACTTCAGCAAATCAAAAAATTAATTCACAGAAAGACAAAAGAAAAAAATAAGTTTTACAAATTTAGTAAATATAATTACTGGCTGCAAAAAATAATAAAAATAATGTTTGGTGTTTAACAACACTGGGAAGACAAAACAAAATGAATATGTATAGAGAGAAGTTAAAGTAAAAAAGAGTCCTCCTTGCTATCCTATATAACAGTGATGGCGAACCCTTTGAGCTCGGCGTGTCAGCATTTTGAAAAACCCTAACTTAACTCTGGTGCCGTGTCACATATAGAATTTTTTTGATATTTGAAACCATAGTAAAACAAAGACTTATATTTTTGATATTTATTTTATATATTTAAATGCCATTTAACAAAGAAAAATCAACCAAAAAAATGAGTTCACGTTTCACCTCTGACACGCGTGTCATAGGTTCGCCATCACTGCTATATAATAAAAGCCTAATATGCTAAGTGTCCAGTCGTCCCGTCGGCCATTCAACCAATCAAAGTGTAATATGCTAATGATATGCTAAGGCCACTTAACTGCATGCTATGACCTGCTCTGACCACCAGGGGGCAGACAGTTGACCAGTCGCTATGACATGCATGCACTCACCACCAGGGGGCAGACGCTCCACCCAGTAGGTTAGCCTGCTGCTGGGTCCAGCCAATCAGGACTGAGCGAGATGGGCTGGACATGCCCTGGAGCCCTCCCGCAGTCCCTCTCCGGCTGGCCAACCTCCCATATCCCTCCCCGGCCCTGATCGTGCACTGTTGGGGTCCCTCAGCCTGGCCTGCGCCCTCTCACAATCCGGGACCCCTCGGGGGATATCGGAGAGCTGGTTTCGGCCCAATCCCACAGGCCAAGCCGAGGGACCCCACTGGTGCACGAATTCATGCACGAGGCCTCTAGTACTCAATAGGAGGACATCAAATTTATTAGAAAAAAATTACAGTTAAGTATGTATGCTGAAAGTTAAGAATAAAAATACAATCTATACCCAGCTTTTAAAACAGCCCAGGGAGAGAGAATATATAAAACATGTCAACTCAATAAAAAAGCATAAAAAGGTCAGGGGGTAGGGACGGGAGAGGGAGCAGGGAAATAGAATGATAAAAATAAAATGCAAAATAGGAGAGAAAAATCAAAATAGTATATTAATAAATCATTCATCTGAATAGATTAAACTCATTTATTAAAAGATAGAGATGATAAGATTGGACAATAATAAAGGATCCAAGTGTGTTGAAGATTCCCTAAGGAGAGACTCTTAAAGGCAGAAAAGGGCATCGTAACTCAGGCAGTGGGGGAAAGAAACCTGCCCAATGCGCCAAGAAATGACAGAATGACTCCAAAATTGTTAAGAAATGGTATATGGCTGTCCATGTGCAGCAAGAAAAGCTGTGTCAGGAAATACACTGCACTTGGTAGGATACACAAGCACAAAAGCAAACCTGTTATCTAAGAGACAAGAGGAAGCTGCCCTGGGACTAGGAGGGCAGGAGGTAAAGGGCTGAAGGAGGCCACAGAGGACGGGACAGACAAGGGACAGGTCACAGGACACTTCTGCCACGTAACAGCAGTTTCAGGAGACAGGCCACTCTACACAGGGCTCAGAGTCCGTGCTCATGTACCACCAAGAACATGTCACACCCCCAGGCACAGAAGAGCACCAAGCTTCCTCAGGACAGGGAAGAGAGGAGAAAAAGCTTAGACAGAGGATGCTATCCTCAGTTGAGGGATGTGTTATCCTGCTGGTTCCACATGTACAAAGTATTTATTTTATTATCATGGGCAACTGGGCTAGGAGCCATCCGCACATGCCCAGAATAATCCGAAATGGTGACTTGCAGGGCCGGTACAGCATCAACCTCAAAGTCCTTTCTCTCAATTGCTCGCCATAATGCAACAATTCTATTTTGTTGGGTGCTTACTGTGTGATTCACATTGCTTACCTCATTCAACCCTAATAAAAACCCTGTAGGGCACTATTTTATCTCAATTTTACAAAAGAGAAAAGCAAAACTCAAAGTCATGCCACGAGAAAGTGCCAGGGAAGGGTCCACACCAGCATCTCTAAACTTGATGTTAACTTGACTCACGCATCAAGACTCTGAAACCTAACCTGGTCTCAGGCCATCCCCCTGGTGTTGGCGCTGAGGGATCTTTTGCTTTTCTCCCTAAGATCCCAACCTTTGCTGAAAAAGAATGAAAATTTAAGTCATTACACCTGGCTCTGGTGTCACGTGACACTGTTACCAAGCCACGCTCATTTCCCGGCATTAGCATCATTTATACACCTGCCTGACGCCCCCCATTAGATGGTGGGCTCTTTGGGGACAAGACTGAGAGTTGTTCACTTTTGTATCTGAAGCACTGAGCCCAGTGCCCAGAAGATAGAAACTACTAACAAACTGTTCATCAAGTGAATGAATAGGCGAATAACGAATGGAGGAAACTGCCAAGATTGGTGTGACTCAGTTGGCTGAGCATCATCCTGTGCACCAAAAGGTCACCAGTTCAATTCCCAGTCAGAGCACATGCCCAGATTTCGGGTTCTGTCCCTGGTCAGGGTGTGTGTGGAAGGCCACTGATCAATGTTTCTCTCTCACATCTATGTTTCTCCCCCTTTCCCTTCCTTTCTCTCTCAAATCAATAAAAATATTTTTTAAATCGAGGAAACTGACTCATACTGTGTGCAACCTCATTGTACCATGTACCAACCTCGTAATTAACTCTCCTGAGGTTGGCCATTTTGTATTCATTTCTCAATGTGTTGATGACACTGCCAAACCTTTGTATTGGTTACATGTAAGAAAACACTGGTTTCCTAAATCAGGTTGATCTCACACCTAGATGACGCTGTGCTCATATCGCACCTGGCCTTCCTGCCTCACAACAGCTGAGTGAGATCTCACCTCTCAAAGATGCCCCGGGAGCGAACACAGTGTGAGCGCTATGAAGTTTCCTTCCCTTGAGAAGAAAATAGTAACACCTTCGGTGGTTTCAGCTATTAGAACACAAAAGGGAGAAGTCAAGATCCCAGAGACATTCTCTCTCCTAGAACGCTCTTCCTCTCTTGCCCTCATCCTCCTCACTGCAGCTCCGCTGTTGCCTGCTTAGGAATTCTTCCAGAACAGCTCACCCCTCTTCTGGTGGCTGTTTTTAACAGCCTTTACATTACAGGTAATCATTCTGCAGGATAATTATCTTGCAAATCCTGACATACCTTTTCTCACCTGTCTGACTCCCTCCTCAACTTCAGACAGATTCTTAAAAGCAGGGGCTATGTTAGTCATTCCTCTATCTTCATTAACAGTGCAGCCCAGCACACAGAAGGGGCCCCATCGCTGCTGAATAAATAAGTGAGCAGATAAACAAGTAAGTGCTACATGTACAATGGAGGGCCTACAGAGGTTCCTACCTCAGAACCAAAAAAGGCCACATGAGAGTGAGAAGCTGGAAAGCAGGATAAGGAAAGTGCAGTGAATCAGCTCCTAGTCCCATAAAAAGACCAAGAGCCAGGCGTTTTCCTTCCTGTCCATTCTTCTCAGCCTTCCAGTCCTGGTCACTGTCTTAGGAAGAAGATACAATTCGCAGACAGAAGTGGGGACTGGGACCACCCTGAGGGTTGGGTGAAGACGAGCTTAAAAAAGCAAGAAAAGACCCATTGGGTTTAGGGTTTTCCAGCTGCAGTTCTTAGAAGAGAGATAGCTCTTGTGCCTGAGAACCGTTCCCTAGTCTGTGGTTGACTCACCAAAGATCCCTAAAGCATGACCAACCGTTCTGGGTGTGTAACAAGAGGGGAAGTGAGAGGGTGCAAAGTTTACATGTCAAGACCATTTTTTCTGGCCTGGCCGGTGTGGCTCAGTGATTGAGTGATGACTAATGAACCAGGAGGTTAAGGTTCAATCCCCAGTCAGGGCACATGCCCAGGTTGCGGGCTCAATCCCCAGTGGGGGGCGTGAAGGAGGCAGCTGATCAATGATTCTCTCTCACCTTTGATGTTTCTTTCTAGTTCTCTCTCCCTCTCCCTTCCTCTCTCTGAAATCAATTTGGAAAAAACATATTTTAAAAACAAGGCCCTTTTTCTGTCTCAGCATATCAGATTCAGCAGCTGGGACAGCAGCTTCTTTCAACAGGAGCCAGCTGGGTGGTCAGGATCTTTAGAGGTGGGAGAAGGGAATAGAAGTTGGGGGAAAAAACAAGTCACTCCACCTACTTATGTCATGAGAGTTCATAGTGCCTAACCTGCACCTGAACTCTGTTTCATGGCTGCTCATTGTCCCAGACCTTAACTGTCACCTTATACAGAATCCCTGATCTCAGGGCTGAATTCAACAGCAAAGCTCAAATTTGCAGGTAGATTTTTAAAATCTTACTTAGCCATGTTAGCCATCATCGAGCATGTTATCATTATGCCTCCTAAGATAATTCACACACTACAAATTTCAAGAAAGTTTAGGTTCGAGGATTATTTAGAATTGCTGAGAGTGACGACCATACATCTTCTGATGTTTATTGTCAGGCAGCTAAACAGCAGAGCAAAGCATGAATTTAAAATGCAAAAGAGATTGATTAAAAGGACTGTTTTCCACAGGTTAGATGTCTCCTGTGTTATAACCATTCAAGGCCATGGCAACCCTCAAAACACTCCTAGGCCAGAATCCTTGGCTCAGACAGAAAGATCCCCTAGGGCAGCGGTTCTCAACCTGTGGGTCGCGACCCCTTTGGCAGTCGAACGACCCTTTCACAGGGGTCGCCTAAGACCATCCTGCATATCAGATATTTATATTACGATTCATAACAGTAGCAACATTACAGTTATGAAGTAGCAACGAAAATACTTTTATGGTTGGGTCACAACATGAGGAACTGTATTTAAAGGGCCAGAAGATTGAGAACCACTGCCTTAGGGTCTTCAAAGTATAAAGCAACCCCATTGAAAATTCCTTTTCTCATCTCTTCTTGCCTCTCCTCTACTCACAAACTCTACCTTCTGACCTTGTCCTGCTCTCCAAACTGAACTCCCTCTCCTGCCCCTGAAATACCCTAATTTCCAGGGCTGTCCCAGGTTCTCTAAAACACTCTGCACTTTCCTGCTTCTGGACCTTTTGCTTCAGCTGGCCCCCGGGCCCAGAATGCTATTGCCATCTACCTTCACACAGCAAGTCCTCGGGGCCACCTGCACTGCTTCTCCTCCAGACAGCTGTCTCTTTCTCCCCAAGTGCCCAGGAACGGGGCACCCCTGGGCCCCTGAGGCAGTCTGTCCGGGCCCTTCCCGAGTTCCCAGCACACTCAGCTCTGCAGCTGGTCATTTGGGACCAGCTGATCCCTTAATTAGCTTAATGAGCTACAAGTTCTTTGGAAGCGAGGCTAGTCCTCTCTCTGTCCCCAGTTGCCAGCACACAGTGGGAGCAAAGTAAACGCCTCTTGGACTGTATTGTAAGGGGAGGGGAGGGGGGATGGCAGAAATGATCTCAAAAGGCTAAGGGAAGGGAAGGGGTTCCAACCACACGGCGGTTCTCCTCGCGCGTCCAGGTAACAGCAGCAGGTAAGAGTATGGGCCTGGAGCTAGACCACTAGATCTGAATCCTGGAATAGTCACCTGCCAACTGACAGACCACAGCACAGGCGGGTTACTTGCCTCCATGTGCCTCAGTTTCCTTATCTGTAAAATAAAGAGAGAAAGAGACCCTACCTCCTAGGACAAGCTGAGTTACTATGCTCAGAACAAGGCATGGCTCATGGCACAGGCTCAATAAATAAATGCTGGCTTTTTTTGACATGGGTATGGAAATTCTTTATTTATTTGTCTTTTCCTTATTTATTTGCTTTCTTCCCTAAATTGTGAGCATCTTGTCTCATTCATGGTTCTATTCCCAGGGCAAGGCACACAGTGGCTCACTTCTAGATGCACAGTGCTGGCTTCTAGCAGTCACTAAATGTTTGATGAAGAAAGCATAAATGGAGCTTATTGGCGACGTCACATATTTTACACAAATATTCTTAATAAAATACACTTCTTACCATCCAGAACATTTCCCCTTCTCTTTGCCTGACCAAACTCTTCTCATCTTTCAGGCCTCGGGTTAGATGTGGGCCTCTACCACCTGGAAGTCCTTACTCTAACCTCCCAATTCTAGTGGGTTCTGCACTCATGCAGGGCACTCGCACGCACATCACAGTGTGCAGTAAAGTTCAGCCACTTTCTCAGGTTTTCCCAATAGAGTGTGAGCTGGGCAAGGACAGCAACCATCTCTTACACACGTCCATGGCCTCGGCACCCAACACCATGCCTGGCACACACGGGTACTCAGTAAACCTGTGGCCAATTGTTTCTCTTTCACCACCAAGTGCCAGGGAGGAGTAACTGGTGGGAAGGCAGACCAGCAATGGGACACTGCGTTTAAACTCCAGGAGATCAGCACAGATCCACTCCTCACCAGTGTGAAGAAGTGCAAGAGAATCGAGAAAGAGGCCAAAGGTGGGAAAAACCACCTGACTTCTTTTTTACAGAAGAATTAAGAATTATCTTGGAGACGGGAACCTCCAACCCAGTATCACTGTCGCCAAGATGGCAGGTGGAAGACTCAAGACTGACTTCCGTCGAGGATAGAAGTGACAGGGTCAGTCGTCTCACTGCCCAGACGTGGGGCCTCTTGAATTCACTTTGCTGGTTTACTTAAGCCAGTGGTTCTCAACCTTGGCTGCACATTAGAATCACCTGGGAATCTTTTTTTAAAAAAAAATATTTTATTGATTTTTCACAGAGATGAAGGGAGAGGGACAGAGAGCCAGAAACATCGATGAGAGAGAAGCATCAACCAACTGCCTCCTGCACACCCCCCACTCGGGATGTGCCCACAACCAAGGTACATGCCCTTGACCGGAATCGACACCGGGACCCTCCAGTCCACAGGCTGACGCTCTATCCGCTGAGCCCAACTGGTCAGGGCTGGAAATCTTTTTAAAATCCTGATTTCTGGGCCTCATCCTCCAAAAATTCTGTTTCTTTGTTATGGGGTGGGGCCACAACATTAGTAACAAAGAAACAGAATTTCCGGAGGATGAGGCCCAGAAATCAGGATTTTAAAAAGATTCCCAGGTGATTCTCATGTGCAGCCAAGGTTGAGAACCACTGACTTAAGCAGAATAAGAATTAATATCCTAGTATTGATGACAAAGCAACAGGGCACATGGTGGTAGGGTAAGAAAGCAAGTCTCTGAGGAAAGCAAGGACCTCCATAAGCAGCACGGTCTAAGAAAGCAGGGGGCGGGGGGTGGGGAGGGGGGCAGGGGTGTAGAAATTAACATTCTCTCAGCACTGACATGAGCGGGGACCCATCATTTAACCCCTGGTGGTAAGTACTGTTATTCCCATAGTACGGAGGGGACGGCTGAGGCTCCAGAGCCCGTGAGACCTGCCCAGTCAGGACTCAGCCAGAGGCAGTTTGCACTTGAATTCAAAGCCCACACTCGCGCCTTCCAGTTTCTTCCTCACCATGCTGCCTCCAAAGTTCATGGAAAGTTTTTGTTTGTTTTTGTTTTCACAGCAAATTTTAAAGAGAAATCTCAAAATCCTTTCTGTAGCTGGGACATCTACTAAGAAATCCATTGCATTTCCTCTTCGTCACGAGGGACTACACTAAGTCCAGAAAATACCACCCGAATGAATGCACTCTGCTGCACATGATCCCGCACAGCCCTTGATGGAGCGCAGCGTGTGTGCCGGGGCGGGGCTGGGGGGGTGGCGGAATGAACCCAGGAGCTTAATTAAGAGCTGGCGAGACTGTGTGAATATTAAGGGTGGAGAAGCGTAGCAAGTCGGGCCTTCGTGGCAGATGGTGAAAACAACTCTCAGATGAGACGGGAAAGGGAATCCTTCAGCTGCTGCAAAGAGCGCTGACAAAACACTAGCTCTCCATGACACGTTACAGGAGCAGGGAGCGCAACGTGAGCTGGCAAGACAAGCACAGGTGGGAGGGGGGACACCGAGACAGTGAGGGGAGCATTTAGCAGGTATGAGGAGAATTCACGGGGGGCCTCAGGACCCACATGTGAAGCAGGAAAGGCTTCTGGATTCCTCTTCTGTCCATTCATTCATTCACTCCTTCATTTGGCGGGTATTTCTTAAGCACCTACTCTGTGCCTGGCACTGTTAGGTGCAGGAGATACAACTGTGTGGGAAAACAGAGACCATGCCTGCCCCAGTGGAGCTCATGGCCTAGTGAGGGAGGCAGAGATTATGCAGGTAACCAGGTTGTGACCATTTCAAACGGGAGTGAGTGCTGTCAGTGAAGTAACATGGTTCCACGTGTGCAAACGAAACTGGAGGCTGACCAAAAGGGGGTCAGGGAAGGTTTCTGCGGGGGAATCACTGCTTGAGGGAGCCATGAAGGATGAGGAGGTGAAGTACTCACAGGTGGGCTGGAGGGGAAGCGGACACAGGGAAACGGTGTGGGGAAGGGTGGGAGGCAGACCTGGAGAGTGCGGGCTGCATGAAGGCTTCCTTACCCCTTCCAGAGAGAATCTAAAACACTGTCCTGGCTCCATCTGTCTGGTTCTTCAGCCATGAGAACCCTGACAGCACAGGGAATTCCCCGCAGCTTCAGCCTCCCCTGGGTGGGTGGTCGGGAACTGGCTGGGCTCCCATAGTCTTTGTGACCTGGTGTCACACACCCACATGCTGACCCAGGCTAGTGGCCCTGTGCATGCTGTCATCTGTCATCCCACCGCCCCTGCCTCTTTCCTCATTTATTCTGGCTCATTCTATCAGACTCAGCTTGCATATCACCTCCTCCAAGGAGCCCATTCCTAACTCCCTCCCAAGGTGGCTTAGGACTCTGCCCGCAGCTCCCTCCGTGTCTTCTGCATATCTCCATGATGGCATAAGACATTTCCATGATTTGTCTGAACAGTTTCTGGTCAGCTGCCCGGTGAGTACTGGTTGAGTTAACATATATAACAAGGGATAATATGCACAATATGTAAAGTGCTCTAAAAATCAAATAGGAAACTACAAAGACCCAGGTAGAAAAGTGGGCAAAGGACTGAAATAACAATAGCTAATATTTATCCAATGTCTACCATATGCCAAGTAATATGCTAAGGGCTTTTTATGAATGAAACCACTTATACTTTACCCCAACCCCATAAGGTATGAATATATCTGCATCTTATGAATGAACAACTTGGCCCAGAGAAGCTAAGCAATTTGCCTGAAGCAACATGGCCAAATGCCCTTGTCCACCCATCATACTCAGTGACACCTTCTCTACACTTGGCCTGACTATGCTTGGGCCACTCCCAGGGAAAGAAACACAGCGGCAGGAACATGAGAAGATGCTCACCCTCGTCTGCAAACTAAAATCAAAACAGCAGAGGCTGGGAGAGCATGATGATGACTGGCAATGCCAGGGCTGTCAAGAGTGTGCGTCCTGGGAGGCAGCCTAAATGCCCATCAGAGGGAGGCCCCGTTACCTGCACACTACAAAACCCTGGCCGCTAAAAGGGGGAAGCAGATCCACACGCCTGACACAGACAGGTTTCTGAGTTTAAAGCGAGATGTTCTCACCACCTCCGACCTTTACTCAGATGTCACCTTCTCAGTGGAGGCCTTGGTTTCCTACCTGTGCGCATGTGTGTGTATGTCTTTTCATCTAAGGCCCAGAGAAAAATCACTCAAGACCGGAGGGTCCACCTCCCTGGAATGCTAAGTCAGCATCTTTGGAACCATGGAAGGTGTTTCAAAGGAAGGCTGCCAGGACTTCCTCAGGACCCAGGGAAAGGGTGCTGATTTGAACCTACATCCTGGAAGTGCCCTTTTTCCTGTATAACATGGTTCACAGACCTCTGACGGCGTCAGCATCGCCAGACCTGACACCACATCACAACTCCTCCCCTTGGTGTTCTGTGTCAACTCTGAGCCTCAGTTTCCCCACCTAGAAACAAGACCATTCGTAGCTAACCCCGTTATGATGCTACGTAGTTAAGTTGCTAAATCCGAAAACCACTGAGGAGATGACATAGTATCCAGACAGCAGACACAAAGAACGAGGCTTAGACTTTGGAAGGAGTTCAGCATCACCATAATCACCGGGGTGGGGGTGGGGGACAAGCTGTGAGTCTGGGGGTTCACCCCAATGGAAAGGAGAAGCTTTTCACTAATGGTGGCAAACTGATTTTCAGTATTGTTTGGCAACCCTCTGCAGACCCTTACTGCTTGCACCTGGGGGTGGACTTCTCCACACCCCACTTGCTTTGGTTTACCACTGATGATGAATGGCAACTTGGAAACAGTTCCTAAGGTGTTTTCTTTTCTTTTCTTTTTGGATGTGTGTGTGTGTGTGTGTGTATGTGTGTGCTGTTTGTTTGTTTGTGTTTTACGTACTTGAGAGAAGAAAACAGTATCTGAGCTGGCAGGGAAAGGAATTAGTCCATTTCCGAATCTTGACAGTGGTTAAGATTCCATCTGCCTCTTCTGGATGCCAAAATCAAACCCCGGATCAGGGAACCAATCGGGAGCATGGATTTTCCCCTTGGACCTGCCACGGGTCAAGTTCGCAGTCAGATTTTCCATCACAGCCTGGCACTTTCCACTCAGAGGTGGTGGCCAAGTTGGACCGGTCTTCACGTTACCACATAAAAGGGTTTCATTAGCACAAGTCATTTACTTGCCACACATTGAAAGACAAAACATAACAACCCCTTAGGTTTTTGTTGTTGTTATTGGTTTGGAAAATGACCCACTTTTGAAAAAGAAAAAGGTTGGTCAAAATCTGTTGGCTTGGGAGTGGGTGTTTGAACTGTGTTAAAAGAACAGCTGTGCCCAGGGAAACAAATACCTGTGTTAACAAGAGGCCGCAGCGTGGACACCCTCTGTGGACTTTCTGTGATTTATTAGATGTCTTGGGGCCACTGCCCATGACACATGGGCTTCCCTGAGCCAGCTCCCCTAGGCCTCCTCCAGGGACAAGCTGGGCACCTTCAGAAGCCATGGTGATTCTAAAGGTCATGAGCTGGGGTCAAGTTCAGGGCACAGAGTGAGAAGTTTCTGGCACAGTCATGATTTTGAGGAAGTACCAAGGAGATGGTAGTAAGCCCAGGAGGGTTATTCAGGACTTTGACAACTGTATCTTCAAGTGAAACTGACCTATAATTTTCCTTGCTCCTCCTCCCGTCTTGCCGGGAGCCGGTCCATGCTTGCTGTTTCAAGGGACCTGGCATATATGGCATACCGTTCTTAATATGTTTGCTCACCTTCTTGGCACTATGTGTTTTAACCAAGGTCTCTGAGAAAGGTTGTTTCCTCAGGTAGGGATTTTCCCCTGAAGTTAGGGAGGGAATAAAACCTCTTAACTAAGTGCCAGGCGGGTAATTAAACACTTTAACTATGAACAATCATGCTTAAGCTACATAATCTTTACTCCCTGGAATGGAGATAAGAAACGCCCTAACCTTTGGAATAGAGATTGATAGGATTGGAATCAACTGGTATAAATACAGATGTAACAACACAGAACTTAGAAGACAGAACCTACACAGAACCTACACAGAACCTAGAGACAGAAGAACTTCGCTGGAGAGAGCATGGCAAAAGATCCTGGACAGAAACTGGCCACAGAACCTAGAGACAGAACCTAGCGAGAGAAGCTGGCTGAAGAACCTAGAGACAGAACCTGGATAGAACATGGCAAGAGAACCTGACTAGAACCTGGTGACTGAACCTGGCTGGAGAACCTGGACAGAACCTGGCTGGAGAACCTA
Organism: Myotis myotis; assembly: GCF_014108235.1. NCBI lineage: Eukaryota > Metazoa > Chordata > Mammalia > Chiroptera > Vespertilionidae > Myotis > Myotis myotis. The sequence continues at coordinate 20,956,434 of NW_023416323.1, read as the reverse complement.
GTGAGGGAACATGGCTACAGAACCTGGCTGGAGAACCTAACAAGAGAACATGGACACAGAACCTGGCTGGAGATCCTAGCCAGAACTTCGCTGGAGATCCAGACCAGAACTTGGCTGGAGATCCTGGCTAGAGATCCTGGCTAGGCTGCTGATCAACTGAACGCTGTCTCTGTGTCATTCCTTCTTCGCCGACTCCATCCACACCTTTGGGGACCCCTGGACCTGCTGGGGTTGGACCCCAGCACCGTCTGGTCGGAAATCCAGGTGATACTGGCCTCATCAAAGGAGTTGTAGTGCTTTCTCTTTCTCTGTTCTCTGCAACCATTTGGATAAGAGAGGGACTATCTGTTCTAGAATATTTGGTAGACTTTCCTGTAAAACCTTTGAGCCTTCTGTGACTTCTCCCCTGCTTTTTTATGAGAGCTCTGTAGTGGCTGAGTTAATAACTTCTTCAATAGTTACTGCTCTATTCAGGTTTTCCAGTCCTCCTTGAGTCTGTTTTGTTAGTTGCATTTTTCTAGAATACTGACCATTTTATCCAGGTTTTCAAATTGAATGGCATAGAGTTAGTCATAGTATCTCAGGCTTGGAAGGATTATATGCATCCAGGGAAAAGCAAAAGGGCAAGCCCAAGAAGTGGCTCCTGCCCCACCAGCCCTCCCGGCCCTGTTCAAGGCTCGTGTGCGGAACCGGCTGGGCAGTGATCTGGGGGCCAACTCTGTCTGGGTTTCTCTTCTAATCCCAACCTGAACATTTGTAACCTCAGTCTCCTCGATGGAGCAGGTACATCAACAGCTACCACTTAGGACTGCTCTAAGGATCATGAAAAGTACTTTGTAAACTCCAAGTCCTCATCATTCTCATACTCTCAAACTTTCAATTTAGAATGCAAATTCAAGGTCCAGGCCAAAGGTGCTTCAACTCTCCCCAATGTCACCAACTGGTATTCTCCTTGTTTTTCTTTTTATTGAATGTATTGGGGTGACCTTGGTTAATAAAATTACAGAGGTTTCAGGCGTACAATTCTGTAACACATCATCTGTGTATTGTATTGTGTGTTCACCACCCCAAGTCAAGTCTCCTTCCATCACCATTTATCCCCCGCTTTACCCTCTTCTACCTCCCCTCTCCACCTTTTCCCTCTGATAATCACCATACCGTTGTCTGTTTCTATGAGGTTGTTTGTTTGCTTTTTCTTAATCCCTTTACCTTTCTCACCCAGCTCCCGAAGCCCCGCCCCTCTGACAGCTGTCAGTCTGTTCTCTGTACCTCTGAGTCTGTTACCACCCACTGGTATTCTCAGTCACTGTCTGTCATTTTCGTCTCAACCATCCTGGTGCTTATTTGCCTGGAGCAGTGGTTCTGAAACTGGGTCCCTGGCCCTGCAGCAGCATCTGGGAACTTGCTAGAAATGCAGATCCTCAGCCCCCCTCCATACCTACTAAATCAGAAACTCTGAGGTTGGCACAGCCGTCTGAGTGGGGGTTTTGTTTGTTTTCTTATTTGTTTTTTCAATTGTAGTAATCTGTGCTTTAACACCCCCCTCCCCCAGGATCTGATACTGGTTTGATGTTCCAGAGCCCGAGATTCTTGAAAATCCCAGGGCATGGCCCATGCTCATGCTCAGTTCTGAAGTGCTGTTAAAGCATGGGAACCCCTTTATGTTCAACAAAGGAAAAAACCATAATCACATTGAAAGAGTGAGTAGGAAGAGATAAATAAACACTATACAAGTGAAAGCTGAGATAATTTTAAAGATCAATGGAGAAAACATGGCAAATGCTGCACGCTGGTGTGGGATGACTCACTCGATGAGAGGAACAATTCTGAAAACACGAATCAAGCAGTGTCTGGGATGCAGTGCCTGGGCGACAGACAACAGTCTCAGGACACAAGGAACATGATCTCAAATTCGTTGAAATGTTAACACAGGGCCACAGGCTCAGCATCAGGAGTGGAAACTCACTGGCTTCATGGGAGTTCGGAGAATGCTGGGCATCTGTGTGTTGTGCTGGGGTTTAGACTGACAGGTTGGTTCCTAGTGAGGGATATTTCCCAGGTGAAAGGCTCACCTGAGCCCGTTAAGTATCGATGCTCTAGCGCAGTGATGGCGAACCTATGACACGCGTGTCAGAGGTGACACGCGAACTCATTTTTTTGGTTGATTTTTCTTTGTTAAATGGCATTTAAATATATAAATAAATATCAAAAATATAAGTCTTTGTTTTACTATGGTTGCAAATATCAAAAAATTTCTATATGTGACACGCCACCAGAGTTAAGTCAAGGTTTTCAAAATGCAGACACGCCGAGCTCAAAAGGTTCGCCATCACTGCTCTAGCGCCTATTTAGGCCAAACAACATGAACCAGTCTTCCTGGACCAGACCACGGGAGTTAGCTAACCGAAAGTTTTTCCATACAGATGAAACTGCTGTTTTAGAATAAAAAGAGATGCCTAGTAGGAAGTGCATCAGCAAGAAGGAATTATGTCAGGTTTTAAACTTTGAAAGACCAAATCACATTCCCATTTACAAAGTGAAAATCCAAGCATTATATTTGGATCTACCCCAGTGGATCTATAAGCCATTACTTACAACCAAACGCATCCAAAGGAACTACATACATACATACATACCCAGGGCCATTAAAATTCAGCGTTTACAATACAGAACCCCCACCCTATCTCCTGAGATCCCGATTCATTCAATTGGGGTGGAGCCCATTTTTAACAAGCTCCCTAAGGGATACTGAGGCAGATGGTCCCTGGACCACAGGGCCGATTGCCATTATGGAAGAAAAATTGGAATCAAGAGCCGTACTGAGTCGCTTCACCAACACTGCTGGGGAGAATGCAGCCTGAAACCAAAACACCACCCTCCGGAGCCCCGATTTAGCACTTGTTCCCACAGCACAGATCAGGGAAGTCAGCAGCAAATGAGTAACGTGTTACATAATTTGCTTTTCTGTATGCAGAACCTTAATCCACCAAAGAGAAGTTAAAATCATATAAAAAGCAACAGCCCACCCCCAAAACAAATGCTGGGGAAGTGTAGCCAGGATCTCCCCAGCCACCTTCCTCCTCATCTGTTAGACAAAGAGGAGCCCTCCTCGGTGCTGAAAACCCCATCAGCTTGCCCCTGTGCCACTGGGAACTGGACCCTTTGGTAAAAGTGGTCAGGAAAGGGGGAGGAGGCTAAAAGAGGAGGAGGAAGAGGACATTTGTTCCACATGAGCACTGACTTGCTTCATCAAGGCTTCCCTCTCGTTGAAAACATAAGTGGAAACATGTACTTGACTATACCTCTGACCCGTTGCTGGAAAGTTCTGGAACCACAACACACCTTCTGCCTTGGGTCTTATCCAAGAACCTCAAACCACCCTCTCTCTCTAGAAAGGATTCCCAGTCTTTTCCTCTCCCCAGTTACCTCAAGACCTGAACAATAAGCTAGTTCTCACCGGAGTGTTAAAGGCCGACAGTGGTTGGGGCATTTATCACCCCAGTGACCACAGAAGAGGTCAAGGTGGGAATGACAAAGGTATACCATGTATATAGCATATGTATTACTCCTAATGAGCCAACCTCAGGAGTTCTCAACACTGAGCTAGAGACATCCATTTTGAACTCACTGGAGCATATATTGTAAGTTTCAGAGGAATTAGTCCTTATCTATCTTTTTATTATGCTACTCCAAGCAGCTAACATAGTGACTAACCCTTAGGAAGTTTTCAAAAAAATAAGTATTGAATTGACTTACATTGACATCTGATGTAAAACTTAATTGCCACCCACATATTGCCACAATGCATTAGAGTCACCCAGGGTACTTGTGAAAAAAAAACCCATCTTCTCCCTGGCCACTGTGGCTCCGTTGGTTGGGTGTCATCCTATGCACCACGAGGTTTCCAGTTCGATTCCCAGCCTGGGCACATGCTTGGGATGTGGGCTCAACCACCAGTGGGGAGCATGCAGGAGGCAGCTGATCTATGTTTCTCTCTCTCCCCCTCCCCTCCCTCTATCTCTCTTAAAAAAAAAACAAAAAACAAAAAACAAAAACAATAAAAATATATTTAAATAAACAAATACAAATAAAAGCCCATCTTCTGGGCTCCACCCCAGACATAGTAAATCAGACTCTCCGGGACCTGCATTCTTATCAAGGTGCGAGACAATCTTACACATGTGCAACCTGAGAACCACTGCCTTCACCTTCTGGGGAATCTCCAGGACACCAATGCTATGGGATGTGATTAAACAACAGGGCCCTTTGGGAGCCCCCAAAGCAGAACACAACAGAGGCAGGCAGCTTCCTCCTCTCTACCCAGGACGGGCCCCAGTGGAGTAAAGAACACAGGAAAAATGGGGCCAACAAGACCCGAGGTGAGAAGATCTGGAGAAGCATTCTGGAGCTTAGGCTGGACATGAATGAGGCCACCTCTGATCCCAGCAGGCTTGTCCTTGCCTATTTCCCCCAATGTCGGTAGCATGCCCACCATCAGGTCATGAACCAGGGGGCACTGACGCGGTCAAAGGATGGAGAGCAAATGGCTAGCACTCTGCTCAACTTGGGAAAGTTGCAGGGAACAAGAGGTACACCTTTATCTAGACTTCTCCACTGCCTTCTCTCCTTCATGCTGCAGTTTGGCAGCATATGTGAGCAAACCATCCTCCATCATGCTTCTCCCATCTCTCTGCAGCCACATTTTGAGCAGGACAGGGCATTTCTACCAGCCAGGATATGAGGAATCATGCCCAGGTTTCTACTGTCTGCATCCCAGGAGCTTCAGAAGCTCCCCTCGCCAGCCACCCTCCCCAAAACAGGGAATTCCTCTACTGCCAGCAGTTGTCACAGGAGCATCAAACACGATGTTTGTGCCAGGCCTCATTTGCAGGATCCCACTCCTCTTGGAAAGATGAATTTTTTAAGCAAACAGCGTTTACATATGGTAGCAGACAGAGTCATCTCAGCATCAGGAATCCCCAGGCGGAAACGGAAATCAATCTGGGGCAGAGACTGCGAAATAAATGCTGACTGGGTGAGACTCCTCTCTGGAGAAAGAGGAACCTTCAAGTGATTGCTCAGATTCCCCGGCAAGAGTCCCTAAGGACATCACACTCTCCCCAGCGGGTCACGCTTAGCACTCGGAACTCTGAAAGCACCATCACCCATCCCTCTGGGAGCTCTTCCAGCCCATGCCACTGGCGTCCTCGCACCCGTTCCCACCCACACCCTGTTCCACCCAGGCCACTGATGGCCCTACTCTGTTGGGCACAGGCACTCCACACTCGTGCAAGCTTTCCTGACATCTCAAGGCTCAGGATTCGGGCAGCTAAGGGAAAAAATGCCACCACACAGACACACAGGTATCCAAGAACTGGGGGAGTGCACGCAGGAGGTACACACAGCTAACCTCAGCCACAAGGACTCAGTCTGGGAGCAATGTGACTATTGGAGAAATGTCAGGCTTGGAAGTTTGAATTACCTGGGTTATTGCCTCCTCTGTCTTTAAGTTTGCCTTTGGGGACTCGGTAAGAGAGAGGAATTCTATCATCTTTGCTGTTATTTCCAGGATGGAGTAAGCAGTTAGGGGCCAACCAAAAGAATGTGCACAGGATGGGGATGGGGCAGCGTATGTAGGACGTAACTCAGAAATGGAGAAAGGTCATGCATGTTAGCTATAGATGCAGGGCAAGAGGCTCCCGCTTACAAATGAGTTAGTAGAACTGGGTCTGAGGAGGACCAGACCCCAACCCACACTTCACCTCTGTGGGCTACCCTGCCAGGCACCCCAGGAGATTGAAAGCAAGGGCTCTGAGAGGTGTGTGCTGCCCCCAAAAGGCACTGTCCCTCTGGGGACATGAGTCTCGGATCCTGGTGGGTGAGAACTTTGAGCTGCCTTCACAGGAGAACCTGTGGTTACCATGGCCTCGGGTGTCTTCAAGTGCAATAAGGAATTTTGGACCTGTTCCAGGCCTTGGCTGGAGTACCACTGGCCTGCCCTCTCCTACATGCATGGGTGTCTATAACCAATGTGGACACATAGCCAAGTCCACATGGCCCTAGGTGAGAGAGACCAAGGGAGAATTACTGCCTCGCTAAGAGTCAGGGACAGGTGGGGGTCTTGTGTGTGCATGCAAAGCCCCCACCCGCCATGACTGGAGCCAAAGGCAGGAGAAAGACAAGCCACATACCGAGCCCGTTCTCTGCCAGTGCCGCATGGTTGATGTCACACTCGCCCAGGTCTTGCTCTCCAATGTCATTCAAATCCAAGCCGGGCTGGTGGGACCCGTTTCCAAAGTGCCTCTCGTCCTTCTCAGATCCAGTGTCCCCGTTCTCCATTCCATTCTGAGCCTTTTTCAGGGGCATTATTTGCAAACCACTGGGGGTAGTCCTGTAAGACACGGTCTTGGCGGCCCTGTCACCTGCTGCAGGGGGCTTGGCTGGATACCCTTTCTTCGGCTTGGACAGGGAAGGGTTGATTCGCTTCCGTTTATGAGAAGTCCCCTTGCTCTTCCCAGATTCTGAAGGTCTGTTGGAGAGTTTCTCCACTGATGGGCCTCGGCTGTCGCGCAGGAGCTTAGAGGCGCTGGCCTGCTTCCCTGACTTGATCCTCTTGTCCTTGGACACGTGCAGCCCATTGAATTCATCGATAAACTCCTCACAGTGCAGCAGATGGTGCTCTGGCTCCCACGTGTCCTCTGTGCTCCCGTAGCCTTTCCATCGGATGAGATACTCCCATTTTCCTTTCTTGTTCTTTCTTTTGTCTACAATCCTTTCGACCTGGGATACAAAATGAGAGACAGGAAAGAGAGAAAGGAAAAAATCAGTCCCAGACAACAAGAACAGCACAAAGCCCTCAGGCTACGTCCTGGCCAGGGGGGCAGGGGGCACACTGTCCAACGCCCGTGACACTTTCAGGAGCATTCAAGGTGGCTGGTTTATTTTAGGACATCACTGAATGGAACCCAAGGTACATGGTCATTTCCCATGATTTACTGACGCTATGCCTAGCTGGTGCCATCTGTCTATCCATCCATCCAAGGCTTACTCTTGCTTGAAATCACATTGCAAGTTTTCAGTAAAGATCTTTATTCTTTTCATTGCACCAAAGTAGAATCAGACTTTTAAAGGCCAATTTGCTATTGGTTTTTCACCCCTACTACTACTGCTGCTGCTGCTGCTGCTACTAAGAATAATAATAATAATACAGTGGGGCCTCGACTTACGAGTTTAATTGGTTCCGTGACAGAGCTCGTAACTCAAATTACTCGTATGTCAAATCAAAAAGTGAACGAGTGAGACACGTGATGCTGGGCTGATGTTGTGGCGTTCACTGTGACGTTCGCTGTGCCAACTAGTGGTGGGGTATCTGAAGCTGGCTCGTAACCCGAATTTTAGTTCACAACTCAAAGCAAAAAATCGGCTGAGAGACGGCTCTCGTATCTCGAAAAAACTCGTTAGTCGGGACACTCGTAAGTCAAGGCCCCACTGTATAATAAATACGTAATATTTATTGAGCATTTGTATGGTAGGCACTATGCTGATGTATCCTTATAATAATACTAATGATTAGTAACATTCACTGGGCACATATGAGGCAGACATTACACTAAATGCTGGGCATGGATGTTTCCCTTTTGTCCTGACAACAACCCAATGCGGTAGGTATTCTTTCTAACTCCATTTTACAGTGAGGAAACTTGGGTTCAGAGAGATTAAATCACTCACCAAATTCCAAGCTGGTAAAGGCAGGGCTGGGATTGGAACCACCCTCCCCCAAGATTTATTTTCTTAATCATTACACCATATCAACTCTCAATAACAAAAATCTTCCATATTGATAAAAATGAATCGATTTGTCAAAGCCCAATTCCCCCCATTCAGAGCCACAAGCTGCAACACAGGGGGTGTAACTGAGGCAAGGTGATAGGTAATATTTGCAAAGACCCTATTATGTGACTTGTATAACCCCATGGGTGTATGTATACTATTATTACTCCCATTTGATAGATGAAGGGATTGAGCATGGGGCAATTCCCCTACAGTGCAGGGCTAAGAGGGGTGAGATCTGAACCTAAATCCATCTGGCTGTAAAGCCATGTGCTACTGTCTTCGCACCTTCAAATGTAAGACAATCTCCTCAAGTAATGCCATGGAAAAACACACTTAGGGAAATGCCAGTTCTAATGCTAATAACCAGTGTATTTAGGTGAAGGGTATGTGAGGGTCATTTATTAACCTTTCAACTTTCCTATAGATTTGAATTTTTTAATAAAAAAGTGACAGAAAATTTTAATGCTCTACCCCCAACAAGCAAAATTTCAAGGAAAAATTAAACAAATACATTCAAACATTTATTATATTTCAATGTCAACATAATATACTTTTCTAGAATAGAAATTTGACATTAAGTAATAATCTAGAAACTTATAAGAAGAAAAAATAATATGAGAGGGAAAAAGTGGGTAATACTGTAGTTCAGTGGTTCTCAACCTTCTGGCCCTTTAAATACAGTTCCTCATGTTGTGACCCAACCATAAAATTATTTTCGTTGCTCCTTCATAACTGTAATGTTGCTACTGTTATGAATTGTAATGTAAATATCTGATATGCAGGATGATCTTAGGCGACCCTGTGAAAGGGTCGTTCGACCGCAAAGGGGTCGCGACCCACAGGTTGAGAACCGCTGCTGTAGTTGATAATTGTTGAAGATGGGTAATGAGTATGTGGAGGTTCATTATATGACTGTTAACATGTTTAAATTTTTATGTTTAATTTTTTCCATAATAAAAAGAAAATTTTGAACACTGAGATTTTCTACCACAACAGAGGCTATGCAAAATAAATGACTTCCATTGCTTTGCACTTAATAAATAAGCAAATAGCTAAGATATACTGCTTCTTCATAATACTGCTTCTTCGTAGACAATTTTAACTGTCTCCTTAATTGATTAATCTCCAATCAAACAAGCTTACTTCTATTAAAACTTCTTTCCTTATAAGTGCCCTGTGAACATCATTTTAAGTTTAGTAAATATCTTTTAGCGGTATAACACAAACTCTAACAGTTTTAAAAGGTAAAATCATGCAAAACTAATATAACTTCCAATCTTTGGGCCAGGGAATGGGACCCGCTAAATATTCATTTATGACCATATCCAGGAAGTCGTGAGTGTTTCTGGAAGAGCCTGTAGCTTTGCACAGGTTGACGGAGGAAAGTGAACAAGCAAAAAGCCGCATTACCGAAAACACCAACCTACAAGAGTCAGGAGCAAGCCCAGGTATGACTTGGGAGCTAAGGAACTGGTGTTGACAAGAGGGTCTCCAGCCTCAGAAAGCTGGCCCCCAGATGGAGAAACTTCTTCCCCAGATGAAGCAGAAAACCACGCTAGACAAAGAGCCAACGCAATGAACAGGTTTGTAGGTGGATGGGTAGGTGTATGGGTGGATGGGTAGGTGTATGGGTGGATGGGTAGGTGGATGGGTGGATGGGTAGGTGGATGGGTGGATGGGTAGGTGGATGGGTAGGTGGATGGGTAGGTGGATGGGTAGATGGATGGGTGGATGGGTAGGTGGATGGGTAGGTGGATGGGTAGGTGGATGGGTAGGTGGATGGGTGGATGGGTAGGTGGATGGGTAGGTGGATGGGTAGGTGGATGGGTAGGTGGATGGGTGGATGGGTAGGTGGATGGGTGGATGGGTAGGTGGATGGGTGGATGGGTAGGTGGATGGGTAGGTGGATGGGTAGGTGGATGGGTAGGTGGATGGGTGGATGGGTAGGTGGATGGGTAGGTGGATGGGTAGGTGGATGGGTGGATGGGTAGGTGGATGGGTGGATGGGTAGGTGGATGGGTAGGTGGATGGGTAGGTGGATGGGTAGGTGGATGGGTAGGTGGATGGGTGGATGGGTAGGTGGATGGGTAGGTGGATGGGTGGATGGATGGGTAGGTGGATGGGTAGGTGGATAGGTAGGTGGATGGGTAGGTGGATGGGTGGATGCGTAGGTGGATGGGTAGGTGGATGGGTAGGTGGATGGGTAGGTGGATGGGTGGGTGGATGGGTAGGTGGATGGGTAGGTGGATGGGTAGGTGGATGGGTGGATGGGTAGGTGGATGGGTAGGTGGATGGGTAGGTGGATGGGTAGGTGGATGGGTGGATGGAAAAATGGATGGGTGGTGGAAGAATAAACAGATGGGAGGATAGTAGAATCAGGGATGAATAAAAGGATGGATAAATGGACTGATGACTGGATGAACGGGTGATGGGTAAAAGGGTGAGTAGAGAAGTGAATTCTGGAATAAATGGTGGCTGGAGAGCACTCATTCATTCAGTCGTCAGTCCGTTTATCCATCCTTTTATTCACCCCTGATTCTACTATCCCCTTATATGTATTTAAGAGTACAGGCCCCAGAGCAAGACTATCTGGCTTAAATCTCCTGCGGAACCTTTTATCATGTGTTCTTGAGCAAGTTGCTAAGCCAGATGACTCATCTAGCAAGGGGGAAATAACAGTACGTCATAGGGTAGTTGTGGAGAGTATACAAATAAGTAGTTTTGCATTCCCAAAGTAAAGGTCACTTAATTTTGCAAATCCTCCTGTGAATACAAACCTTGATGGTAATCTAAAGACAAATTGTTTCCCTACCTGCAGAATATGACCCTCTTAAAATATGCAGTGCCTCCCTGGGAAGAAGACAAAGTCCACCCACTTAGATGGCTCTCACTAGAGCTACTGGAGAAGCCTGGGGAGTCCGCAAGGGTGCAGTGTCAACACCCCTAACTGGAACCACAACAAGGGTGGGGGGAGGGGCAGCTTGGTTTTTCCCCCTCCACATTACTAGAGGATTGAGTCACAGAGTCACAGAGTCACAAGTGGCTTTATAGGTGACAGAAAGGCCACTGCTTTCACCTCCGGTCCCTTCCACAAATCCACTGCATGGCTTGACCACCATTTCTACTCAAATTAACCCAATACCAACAATAAACCATATTAACAGGATTGTCCCTAATAGTCTGATATGTGGGGAGGAAAAGCTGTGGGCTCCACCACTTTCTACCCACGTGACCCTGGGCAAATTGCCCAACCTCCCTGGCCCTCAGTGTCTCCATCTGTAAAATAGTAATAGCAATAACAATAACAACAATAATAATAGCAATGGCAGCAGCTACCTGAAAGATAATTGGAAGGAAGAAAGGAATACAATGGGGAGAGTAAAGTGCCTTGAACACCACAGAGCACAAGGAGGTGAGTGGAATTGCTCTAATATGTATGAAACTTCAGAGGACAAAAGTGCTGGTATATACATTATTTCCTCCACACTTTAAACATCTTTTTAAAGTTTTTTTTCAGGTTTAGAAAAACAATTGTTTTTTCTGAAAGACCAAAATGCCCACAAGGAGTTCACACCCCATCATACTTTGATTATGTCATCTCCTGGGACTTAATCTCCTCCCTCACATACCGGGTAGGTTTTCTGAGCCTCTTCTCGTTTGCTCAGAAGGATCACAAATAGAACCAGAATTCTAATTTGTTCTCTTGCTAACAAAGGCCCATGTTATTCATGACGTGATCTTGGGAAGGACTGCAACCTTCTCTGTCCGAGAAATCCTTTTTTCCTCTTAAGCTCCCCCAATCTCCACCACTATCCCCTGACTCCACACACCTGCTGGCAAGAGACCTGGGCCTCCAGGATGCTGGGGGCTGGCTCCTGATGCCCCCATCCCCTACCTGCACAGGACCCCCTCCACCCTCCACGTGGTGACAACCCTGTCAATCCCCTTCCCTTTTCCATGCACTTACTAACCACCACGTGGGTGATACTTTAAAACATTGTGCTCACACACACCCGCCAGCTTCTTATTTCAAAGACAAGCAATCTGAGACCATGAACTATTCCTTAGAGTTCAATCAAATCATTAATAACATTTACTCTCTGTAATCCCAGCTAATATGACATGCCATTCCACTGCAGGCAGGGGCAAGAGAATTCTGATGCATTATTAGTGGTGCCATGATGATGAGTGGATAGCTATCTCATTAGGAAAAATAATGATGGCAATCACCATTATTAGAACACTAGTGGCCCAGTGCATAGATTCATCACATTGAAAGGAAATTAATTAGAAGAAATATTTTAATATCGCTATTCACCCTTTCTCTATAATAGAAGTGTCAACCAAGTTCACAATCAAAAATGACAGATCGAAACACATGCATGCGATTGGTGCCAGCAAGAGCTTTATATGCATCGTGCATGGGTGAGTCAACTTAGCCTTTTATATATACAGAATAAACTTGCTTAATTAGACCTGCTTTAACTGAACTTTTTCCAGTCCAGTGAAGCATCCCAACTTCTCTTTCAGGTAATTGTCAGCAACACAGCAGTAAATATCAACATGAAGCAGATTACTACTCGTTTGAAAAATGAGCTATGAGGATCTCGTAGTGCCAAAAATAAGAAAGTGTTCAAAAAATAAGTAAATAAGTAAAGTAAATGATGGGGGAATGCCTAAGGAGCCCACTGAAAAAGTTCCCAATGGCAACAGCTGAAACAATTTGAATAATAAAATAAACAGTGGTAGTACTACATTTATAACCCCAAGAATAAAATAAATAAAAAATGAATGAATTATCAGAAGCTGGCCTGCAAGCCAAATCTGGCCTGATGCCTGTCTTTAAAAAATGAAGATTTATTGCCCTGCCGGTTTGGCTCGGTAGACAGAGTGTCAGCCTGTGCACTGAAGGTTCTCAGGTTCAATTCCAGCCAAGGGCATGTACCTTGGTTGCAGGCTCAATCCCCAGCCCTGCTCAGGGCATGTGCAGGAGGCAACCAATCGATGTATTTCTCTCACATCAATGATTCTCTCTCTTCTCTCTCTCTCTCTCTCTCTCTCTCTCTCTCTCTCTCTCTCTCTACCCCGCTCTTCCACTCTGGTTAGGATTAACAACAACAAAAAAGATTTTTTGGAACATAACCATGCCCAGCCATTTACGTATCTATGGCTATTTCACACTAAAGAGTATAGTTAGTCATGTGACAGAGACCTATGGCCCACAAAGTCTAAAATATTTGCTATCTAGCCCATTACAGAAAAAGACTGCTTACTCTGGAATAAACAAATAGGGAGAAGGGTTGAACAGTCCTTACAGAAGTATTCCAATAATAAATTTAAAAGAAAAGGGACACAGAAAAATCAGTGTTAGAACCCCACAGTAATAACTGGTACAGGCAAGATTCACACACCAAAAAATGCTAAAATAAGTGAGTAAAACTTCAGAGAGAAATGAATATTTGCATAGCCTCACAGTATCTCCCCTAACATATTAATTAACCATCATAATAGTTTTAACAGATGCCCACCAATTGATACCCCTCCCTTTAGGAGGCAGAACTTAATTCCTCTCACCTGAGTGACTGGACTTAATTGAGTACTTTAACTAACAGAATGAGCAAAGGAAAAATAGTAACTGTACAGCTGAGAAATCTGGCAAACCCCAGTGATCAAGGTAATATCACTAGTGATAAACCATGCTAATGTCATATATACTCTGAAATGATTCACTGAGAAGGCCACTTCCCCTTGGTGATATGATCCCCAAACCCATAACGTTATGAAAAAAACATCAGACAAACCCAAACTGCGGACAGTCTACAAAATACTTGACCAGTACTGTTGGAAAGTGTCAAGGTCATACAATGCAATGAAAGACCAAAATACTGCCTTAGATTGGAGGTTACTGAGGAACAGTAGTAACTAAATGCAATATGGATTGGATCTTGAAACAAAAAAGGATATTCATGGAAATACTGGTGACACCTAATTAGGTCTGTAGTTCAGTTCACAGTGCAGCACCAATGTTAATTTCTTCGTTTTGGTAACTGTACATGGTATCAGACGTACACCATCATGAAACCCGGTTAAGAGGTCTATGGGAACTCTTGTGTACTATGCATCTCTTCTGAAAAATACATAGTTAGCTCAAGTGTTTTAAAAAGTACAACTATGGGTTGTACTACAATTTTTAAAAGTATTAAAAATTGAATAGTAACAACATCGGAATAATAACAACAATAGTAACAACATCGGAATAGTAACAACAATCATAAAACCTAACAATTGTAAGAATTCATTACATACTTATTCACTTAGTGATAAGAGTTAAAAGAATGAGGAAAAATGTATCAGGCAGGATCAAATTTTGTAAAGAACATCAAAGTAAAACTGAGGTGCAAAATGCATTCAACTAGAAAGGAAGATTTGTTTAATTAAAAATACTCACTAAATACATAATAGTCATGAACTTTTCTGCACTGAATAGATAAAAAATTAACTTTGAAAAATTCAACAGAAAATGGAAACTATCTGAAGATTTAAACTCAATACTTTCAGACTAAGACAGATCAAGTAGATAGAAAATATAAAGAATCTGAATTATACAAAGATGATGGCCAGTCTGGTAAATATGACACATTTGCATCAGAAATTAATTGAAAGTGACGAAAGAAAATATTCTCAGTCAATAACTTGATAGCCAACAAAAACTTTCTTTTTATGAAAAAGAAAGAATTCCTCGGGCAAAAACTAAGGGAATTAATCTCCAGCAGACAGACTCAATACAAAATGTTAAAGGAAATTCTTCAGACAGAAGGAATATAAAACCAGACAGAAACTTGGGTCTACACAAAGAAATTAAGAGCAGTGAAATTGGGATAAATGAAGGTAAAAATAAACTCTTTTTTTCTTACTTTTAAATGCTCTAACGTTAAATGACTATCTTCAACAAAAAGAGCAGCAGTGTATTGTGTGTTCATGGCATATGCAAAGGTAACATGAATGACAACAATAGGACAAAGGCAGGAGGGAAATGAGAATATACTGTTGCAAGGCTGTTAAATTATATGTGAAGCAGTACAAGTTATAAGAAGGTACACTGAGTAAAGATATGTAAAGTGAGCTTTAGGACAATTACTTTTAAAAATAAACAAGAGATAAATAATTATATAGATTTTTTAAATCATGAGAAATGCTGAATTTTTAAAAATATTTCCTGTCAAAAGAAGGCAGGAAAATGAGCAAAATGTTTGCGCTAGGGATCAGTGAGGTACATCAGGGACGCCCTCTGAATATTCACCAATTCCCTTCTTTCCTTTCCTTTCTTACACTTCCCTCAGCCAAGCCAGACATTGCTAGTCAATCACAGCACTTGCCTCAATCAGTCTAGCTACCACGTGCAGGCACACATGTACAGTGCGATTGAAACTTCGTAGCCCATGCGCAGAAGTCGGTATTTTGTGGAAGAGCCACACTCAAGGGGTCAAAGAGCCGCATGTGCCTCGAGAGCTGCAGTTTGCCGACCACTGGTCTAGACCAACCCAAGATGCTCAGCACAGGACCCAATACACAGAAGCCCTTGGTAAATTCGTATTTTTTAATATAATACTCTAGACAGCCATAGCTACTCTCAGAGCTGATATGAAAGAAGGAACTCATTCATTCATTCATTCATCCATTCAACAAATAGTTACTGAATGCGTATCACACACCACGCACTGTAGTGGACACCAAAGATACAATGGTGAGTAAAAACAAGTGTGGTCCTTACTCTCATGGAACATAAAGTCTGAGTGGGGGGACGGGGACGGGGGGAGGCAGATCCTAATCAGTAATGTCACCAATCAATGCATAATGCAAAATGAGATAATTGCCCTACACAACAGGAATGATGTTCAATGGCTGCGGACCTGTTCTTGGAGGTAGGAAAGGCTCCTCTGAAAAAGCAACACTCTAGCTGAGAATGGAAGGAGAGTTGCCTTTAACTAAAAGGGAGTGTGCGGGAGGGGCGCAGAGGGAAGAGAGTTTCAGTCAGAGGGAACAGAATGGGCAAAGGCTCTGAGCCAAGTAGGCGTGTGGTCAATTTGAGGAATAGAGAGGTGGCTGGCTGAAGAAGAGAGGTAGGTTGATAAATGAGACTGAGAGGTTGGCAGGAGCCAAACCCTGTCCGGTCTCCAAGGGCATGTTAAGGACTCTGACCTCGTCATTATCTTAAGAGCAAGAGAAGCCACTCCAGGGTGTGACAAATAAGGGAGCTGGAAAAGGCGCAGTGACATTTCCCCTGGTCCAGGCCTGATATGCTTATACTCTAGCTGCCACCAGCTTCATGGAAAAGTGCTCATTCTTGTCTACTCTGTGTCTTTCCCTCAGGATCGCACACAACGCTCAGCTACCAAGAGATCAAATACCCACATCAAAAGCTAATAAAAACTTGTTTTACTCATACTAGTTGCCTCTGAGCCACAGGCCTAGCAATCTCCCAAGAACTTCCGAAAGGTTTATGAAAAGCAAATTCCCCTCCACCCTCTCCCCAGAGCATGAGCTCAGAAATCAGACAGCAAAGCTGGACCCATCCTCTCAAAGCTGGTGGTGCAGGGCTCAAGCTCAAAACAAGATCAACCTGAGCCTGGATCCAGGCTCTGATTCATGGGAGCAGAGGTGGGTGTTGGAAGAAGTGGCTCTTTGAGGGACTTGAATGAATCACACCTTCAGATGCATCTTCTGGCTGACAAAGTGAAGGTCTGAACTACAGCAGTCACGGGTTTTCCACCTGTGTTCTGGAAAGCCCTACAAATGGATGGAGGTGTCCCAGGAATTCAACTCAGAGCAGAGAGGGCTACTAAACTCCCCACATTCAACTCCAATCACCCAGAGCCAGCCACTCTGCTTGGGTATAGATATTGGGAAACTGCCCGGTATTGCATTTGGTGCTAAAAAGAACATTTTTAGACAATAAAAGTAAGTGTGAAAAGCCTTGAACAAAATGATCCTTGTTCAAGGAGCCTTTCAGAAGTTTCCTTCCAGTTCTATAATTTTAAATGCCTTGTTAGGGGAAAGAACCTCAAAGAGACCAGAACACAGAAATTCTTCAGGTTGGCGTCTCTAAACTCCAGACACTTTAGTGGTATCATTCTGATGTCCAGACCCAAAGCTGAAGTCATAACCCGTTCCTAGGTTTTAACAGAATTAATTTTGTACAAAACAAATCCCTGTGTGTAAGAGAAGGGTCAAATCCAGCACTTCAGATAGGCACCCGATAAAGTTAGGAGAATACAGCTTATCTGAACCCTGGCACAGATCAAAAGGTTGGTACTTCAAGGGCACTATTATACAAGGCACAACTGTTTCACTGCCATTCACTGGAAACATTCCAATAAGAGACCATTAATACCTCTTAGACCCGTAGTCGGCAAACTGCGGCTCGCGAGCCACATGCGGCACTTTGGCCCCTTGAGTGTGGCTCTTCCTAAGCCTTCGGAGTACCCTAATTAAGTTAATAACAATATACCTACCTATATAGTTTAAGTTTAAAAAATTTGGCTCTCAAAAGAAATTTCAATCGTTGTACTGTTGATATTTGGCTCTGTTGACTAATGAGTTTGCCGACCACTGTCCTAGACCATAAGTTTTCTCTCCAGGAGGGTGCTGGGGTACTGAGGAGGGCTAGATGGCCTTACAAATCATTCTTCTCTCAGCAGCCAGGCTGAGAGGACAACCCTCTCACTGCTAGAGCAAAGATGGTGCCCTTCCCTCTCTCATGTCTCCTGAGAAGGTTGTGGAGGATGTTAGTCAACAGAAAAACCAGAATGGAATGGAAGAATAGAAGGAGAAACTGTCATTTCCCCAACTGGAATTGGAGAAGTTATACCTATTACCTCAGTATACCCTCCATATCCCTTATGAGGACGCCAACGCCATCCCATTTTGAGGATGCGGTTCAGAGAGGACTCCCATCAAGGAGAAAACTCAACTTGTCCCATGAGACTGTAAAGAGCCTCGCGTTACCCAAGAGGTAATCAATAAATATTAGCCGGTAGTCAGACTTCCATTTTTAAATGAATAAATGAATGGGTTGTTATTTAGGAATGGAAAGTACTAGAAACCCATTGTGTAGTTCAAATTGTTCTCAGTCCCCAACTAAGAAAACAGAACAGATGGGAATTTGATACTGATGGAATCTTTATCATACATAAAAACTGATGCAATCTTTATTTATTATAAAGCAGAGTGAGGCAATTATCCATCTTTGTATTTTTAAATATGAAGAAAAAATGCTCTTCTAGCAACACAGCTCCTGTCTGCAAATTGAACAGGAGCATAAGATGCCAGTCAAACAAAAGGCAATATAAATAGAAAGCATGGTGAGCTCTGCTGTAACTTGTTTTGAAAACACAAATTTATTCTGATGCAACTGATATAAGGGAACCATCTGAGCCTAACACAGATTCTGCACTGGCTTGTGCATGATTTTCATCCATCAGAAACACTAGGTGAATGCAGAGACCCACACCCAGCCGAACTGAGCCACGTAGGGTACACACAATGTGCACACACCTCACATGTCTATCAGCTGCCCCAGTTCACCACGTGTTCTGACCCACACCTATCCACATCTTTCCTCAACTCAGACAACCATCCTTCCTCACTACACAATCACTCAGAAGCTGCAATCCTTCTCACACTCACTCGCACAGGCCGACTTCCGGTCACATTAATTGTAGCATGTATGTGTTCGTTCCTTAACCACTTAGCATGTGCAGAGCGGTGCTACCTACTTTTTTATTACTGTGTCACTGGTGACTTTTTTTATTTTTGTGCCCTAACCCCACTTTTCCCATAAGCCATGTGGGTTTTTTAATTGCATGATTCTGGATAGCACAGTGAATTTTAGGAACACCCAAGTCACATGATAGCAGAACTTACTGTTCTCCCACAGTCGGTTAAATTTTGAAAAAGGAAATGCATAGCATTATTAATTGGTACACCCTTCTAGCAGTCAGGTGGCAATACAGGGTGGGGCAAAAGCAGGTTCACAGTTGTGAGTACGTGAAACAGTTTATTCCTGTATTATCATTGAATATTGTATTATTTTCATATGAACAACTGTAAACCTACTTTTGCCCCCAGTCTGTATTGACCAAGCTATGCCCATATCTTTTGACCAAGTAACCCCATTTTAGGAAACACAAGATATAATTCAACAGGAATTATACACATAATTCAATAGGAAAAAGGAAATGAGATTAATGCATTAAGATGTTCATTGTGACATTGATCTGTGTGTGTGTGTAAAGCCACCAAACTTAAAATTTATAAATACTATGTAATAGTAAATGATATGATATATTATACACTAGGTGAAAAGGGGGGGGGAGTATTTAAACCGATTAATAATATGAAAACAAAGAGAAAAAATATTTGTTTATACACACATATATAGAGAGTTGTGTTTTTAAAAAAATTTTAAAGCTACGTCACCCAGAAGGGTTTTAAACATGCTAATTTTCCATCTTTTTAAAAAGTCAGAAATAGTTCTTCACTGCAGATCACATACCCAGCACACTATTTCTAAATGTGAAGTAATTTGAAATTTTAGTTTCATGAATACATATTTTTGTAACAGTACAAATCTGAATTCTGAACTACAGCTGGTCATCTTCATTTGTCACTAAAACTAATTTGCAGCCCTGCTGCTTGCTGTAAATATGGAAACAATAGTCCCTTTGCAACATGCAAACACACAGGACAAAGCATACCAACAGAAAGTAAAGGTTCTATTGAACAACAGGTAAGCTGTTGCTTGCACACTGATTGTGTTAATGGGAGAAAAAAGAGGTGGTAGAGTTTGATGCAAGCAAGGCCATTGCCAGGAAAGCTACTTTCTGGACAAACCAGATGGTCAACAGGAAGTGGGGCAATTTCATGTTTAGCGCTGAAGGAACCGCCCAATGGATTCTGTGAAAATATATAAAGTCCACATCAGAGTCTCCAAATCTGCCCAAACTCTTATGCAGGGAACCAGATGTTGACAGTGCATGTGGGGTCTCGGGTTGGGCAGATACACCTGCCTGCACACCAGGGAGGGGATAAAGATGGGCTTACTTTAATGTTTTTGAGTGTTTTTACTGTGTTTTAGTTGATTTCTAATTTCATTCCATCGTGATCTGAGAACATACTAGATTTGATTTCAATCTTCTTGAACTTGTAGAAACTTGTTTTGTGTCCTAACATGTGGTGTATCTTTGAAAATGACCCATGTGCATTTGAGAAGAATATATATTCTGCAACTTTGGGGTGAAATGTTCTATAAATGTCAATTAAATCCATCTGATCCAGTGTGTCATTTAGAGTCAGTGTTTCCTTGTTAATTTTTTGTCTGAAGGATTCAGTCAGTGAAGTCAGCAGTAGAAGTCCCCTGCTATAACTGTATTGTTGTCAATCACTCCCTTAAAGTCCTCTAGAAGTTTTATGTATAGATTTAGGTACTCCTATATTGGGTGCATATATATTTACCAGGGTTATAGCCCCTTATTGGAGCAATCCCTTTAGTATTATGTAAGTGGCCTTTGTTGTCTATTGTGATGGCCTTCATTTTGATGTCCATTTTGTCAAATATGAGCATTGTCACCCCAGGCTTTTCTTCGTTTCCATTTGCATGGAAAAAAATTTTCCAACCCTTCACTCTGATCCTGTGTGTCTTTTGTTCTGAGGTGGATCTCTTGTAGACAGCATATAATTGGGTCATGTTTTCATATCCATTCACCCTATGTCTTTTGATTGGAGCATTTAATCCATTTACATTTAATGTTATTATTGATAGGTATTTATTTATTGCCATTTTTAACTCTGTTTTTTCCAGGTCCGGCCTGCCCACAGAGCCCCCCCCCCCCCATTTTTAATTCTTTATGCCTATGTTTCTCTCTCTATTTCTTCTTCTCATTACAACAGTCCCTTTAACATTTCTTGCAGTGCTGGTTTGTTGGTGATAAACTCCTTTATCTTTTTTTTGTCTGGGAAGCACTTTATTTCGCCATCTATTTTGAATGATAGCCTTGCTGGATATAGTAATCTTGGTTTCAGATCCTTGCTTTTCATTACCTTGAATACTTCATGCCATTCCCTCCTGGCCTATAGAGCTTCTGATGGCAAATCATCTAACAGCCTTATTGGAGCTCCTTTGTAGGTAACAATTACTTTTCTCTTGCTTGTCTTTAAATTTTGGCATTTTAATTATGATGTGTCTGGACATGGGCCTGTTTGGGTTCTTCTTGCTTGGGACTCTCTGTGCCTCCTGAGCTTGTGTGACTTTTTCCTTTACCAGGTTAGGGAAGTTTTTGCCATTATTTCTTCAAGCATGTTCTCTATCCCTCGCTAACTTTCTGCCCCTTCTGGCCTCCTATTATGTGAATATTGTTGCATTTTATGTTGTCCTGCAACTCCCTTAAGCTGTCCTCCTGATTTTTGTTTTTTCTTTTTGGTTCTCTGATTGAGTGATTTTTTTTCGACTCTGTCTTCTAATTCACTGATCCAATCCTTGGCTTCTCCTAATATGCTGTGTTGTCCTTCCACTATGTTCTTTATTAGCATTATGTCATTCCTCATAGTTACTATATCTTTTCTCATGCTGTTGAGTAGCTTTGCCATCATTATTCTGAACTCTATGTCTGATAAATTTCTTCTCTCCATTTCATTTAGCTCTTCTTCTGATGGATTCTCTTGTTCTTTCATTTGGGGCTTTTTTTTATCTCCCAATTTTGGCTGCCTGTTTGGGTTTGTGTCTGTGTGTTAAGTAGATCTACTCTGACTCCCAATCTCTAGTGCAGGACAGTGTCAGACACTGTTTGTGACGGTCCTGAGTACCCTGTTTGGAGATATCCACAATTCACAGCTTGTGGCTCCCTCTACTTGGCTGGGTGCCTTTGGATAGGACCAAGTTGTGCACCAGGGTCTTCTTATCCTAGCCCCGGGCCCAGGATTAGATCAGGCAAGACTCAAAGCCTCCAGAGACCTGCCTCTGCCTGCAATCCCACTGACCTTTAGTTTTGATCAGCCTCAGGCTATCAACCACAGAGTCGGGCGAGAGGTCTTCCAATAAGGTGGGGCAACTGCCTCCCCCCTAGGCAAAAACTGCCTGGCAAGCAAAGGTCCACCAGAAAAAGATGTCCTCTGCAGTGTAAGGAAATGACTGCGCATAGGAAACCAGAGTGACTGCCCTTGGAGCTCCAACCCCAAAGTCCCCAAACCTGGCTTCTGCTCACACAGCTCCAGTCCACTCTGCCCTCCCTCAGTTGGAGCCCAAAGTAAGTGGCTACACACAAAATTTTGTGTGTTGGCCCTTTAAAAGAGGGTGCCTGCATTTCTAGCCATCTCTCACTGGAAGACAGTAATCATGCTGCTTTTCACAGTCAGATGTTATGTGGGCACCTTTCTCAGTTCTGGTGATCTGTGTTGGGGAGCCCAGCTTAGGGTTTAGACCCCAGAGTTCTCAGTAGGAACCCCTCACAGCTGAGGTATCTCTCCATAACTTCAGCTACTGTCTGTAGGAGCCCGGACAGCCCTTTCGCACCTCCACACTTCCTACCAGTCTCCATGCGGTCTCCACTTTCTGTCCTTCATTATCAAGGTTCTTCCCAGCTAGTCTTTAGCTGATTTTTCAGGGTGTTTTTTCTGTATTTTAGTTGTATTTCCAGTTTGGTCTTGGGAGAGTGTCAGTATTGCATCCACTGACTCCACCGCCATTTTGGAATCCTCTCAAGATGGGATTACTTTGAATGTTTAACAGAAAATCCTGTTTTTGTTGGCTTTCCCATACCAAAAAGTTCTCTCCTCTTCTGAACACCTGGGATGCAAAGTAGGAAAGAGTGTTCCAACTTTGGATCTTAACAGCCCTGGGATTTAATTCAAACTATTTTTTGTGTGATCCTCGACAAATTACTTTACCTCTCTGGGCCTCCCTTTCCCCTTCAAAAATGCAGAAATAAAAGTATCTCTCAAATGTTTGTTCTGAGGAGTCTTTTAAAAAGCAACATACCTGATCCGGAGAGGGGCTTAATAAATCCTCATTAAATCTAAAGTTTAATATTTTGAGACATTTTCCTACTGCCTCTACTCCCAACCTTGGCTTCAACCATGCCTGATGTCTCCAGAAAGAACATAATGGCCTGGCTGGCCCAGCTCAATGTGGCACCGAGGGATAGGAACTCCAACAGGATCCAAATTACCCATCATCTAACCAACACTGGATTAGGACAACCAGCTTCACCCACACCACCAGCCCAAGCTACATGTGTGAGGATGGTGAGGGTGGAAGGCAAAAGGGACAGTGAATATTAAGAATTGTTTGTCACATACAAAAAAAGAGAAAGAATCCGTACCACTGCTCATTATGATTCAACTGAATGCAGCTAAGTTTGTACCTGTTTTAAAGTAATATCTAAAAGCCCCTCAAAAATAACCACTTGATGTTAGAGAGGTTGGAGAGAAAAATGAACCCTTGCTCGTTGCTGGTGGGATTGTAAATTGGTACAGCCACGCCCTAACCAGTTTGGCTCAGTGAATAGAGCATCAGCCTGCGGGCTCAAGGTTCCCAGGTTCGATTCCGGTCAAGGGCATGTACCTTGGTTGTGGGCATATCCCCAGTAGGGAGTGTGCAGGAGGCAGCTGATCAATGTTTCTCTCTCATCGATGTTTCTAACTCTCTATCCCTCCCCTTTCCTCTCTGTAAAAAAATCAATAAAATATATTTTTAAAAATTTGGTACAGCAACTATGGAAAACAGTATGAAGATTCCTAAAAAAATTAAGACCATATGATACATAGTTGTATTTCCAGTTTGGTCCTGGTAATCCCTGTTCTGGGTATCTACCCCAAATTTTTTTAAAACAAGATATATGCACTCCTACATTCATTGTAGCATTATTCAGAGTGGCCAAAACATGAAAATAATCAAAGCATCTTTTGTTAAATTATTGGTTAAAGAAGATGAGGTACATATATACTATGAAATATTATTCACCCATAAGAAAAGATGAAATATTGCCATTTGCAACAACATGGATGGATCCTGATAATATCATGCTAAGTAAAATAAGTCAGATGAAAAAAAGTCAAGAACTGTATGATTTCACTCATATGTGGGATATAAAACTAAAAGCAACAAATGATCAAATAAGATGAACAAAAACTCATAGACAATGTAACAGTATGGTGGCTACCAGAGGGAAAGGGGAGGTATTAAAGGGTAAAGCGAGTCAAATATACGGTAACAGAATGATATTTGACTTTAGGTGGTGGACACACAATGCAACATATAGATGATATATTATAGAACTGTATACTTGAAACCTATATAATTTTATTAAGCAATGTCACTCCAATGAATTTAATTTTAAAAAAATTTTAAATCACTTTATCATGTGGAATCTGTTCCTATAGCCATTGGCGTAAATTATCACTGCCTGGTGTCCTTTGTCTGCCCTTGAAATTCTCTCTGATTCATTTCTCAGCATCATAATGATGTTGGTTGCTGGCTCTGCTACATGGCAGCTAGCCCCTCATGTCTCTCTGTTGCCTTGCCGCAGCAGCAAGAAATTGAATACTCACAGATACGATCCCCTCCCAAACAGCAACCCAAAGGCAGCCATATCTCCTCCCTCCACTGTGTAGGTGAGCTACTGCTAAGAGGACTCAGTAGGTCTGAACAGAGTGCTTAGGAAAAAAATCATAATGATGTCCCTCCTACGCCCCCATCCCCACCCCGCCGCCCCACACACCTCCTGCATGTGTATATGTAGCTGCAAAGCAGAGCTCTGAGATGAAAGGGAAATATAGTGGCTAAAAGAAAATGCAATTGCTAAGAAACAGATTTCCCTTCATCTGATTTATGTAGTATGCATAGTTGGCTCTGTCACTTTGGTATACCCACTGGCTGTCACTAGATAAGTAACACCCAGCCCAAAGGGGCCCTGCACTCCTTAGTAGCAAATGAGTGCTTTCTGCTGAAACCTAACAGAAAAGGACAAGAGGAGGAGGCCACCGGATATTGGAAGCCAAGGGCACCCAGGTCCAGGGGTGTGTGGCTTCATTAATAAAGTGTTTAGATGCAAATAAGAGCCTTTCCATGGCCCCAGAAATGCTACTTACTTGTACAAGAGTAATTCTTTAAGACATTACATTCCTTGAGCACATGGTCCCTGATCTACTGAGCGCCGTATTCTCCTCCTTCTCATACCACCTCATGCAATGCCTGGCACGCTATAGGCACTTAATAAGGGCTAGGTGGATGGGTGGCTAGGTGCATGTGTAGGCAGAAGCATGGATGAATACATGGAGGGGTAGCTGGATGGAATTTTTAAACAAGCTAAGAGGAGCTGTGAGTTCAGTGCATTGAAAGGGAAATTCTAATATCATTCAGGTGACAATCAGATTGCCATCTGCTATTTGTAGACAAACATTCAGAAGATTGGCAGCATTTTAATTAAATCAAATGGCCATTGAGATGCACTGTAACAACAGCCTGGGCTACTGTTCAAGAGGTTCTATTGGAATATTGATGCTTAGCCCAGAGCGCAAAAGATCCCTCTAAACCTTTGATTAGCTTCAATCAGAGATTCAATAGACATCTAAGGATGACCAAGACCTTGACATTTATTCTACCATCCTGCCTCTATCAACAGATTTATGAAAGTGACCCCGTATGGCTAGATCAAAGTCATTCATTTACACCATGCTCTCTTGGGACACTCATTCTTGGAAGCCAGCAGCCATGCTGTGAGAAAGCCCAAGAGAGCCCAGATGGGAAGAACACATGTAGGTGTTCCAGCAGACAGCACAGCTCAGGTCCCAGCCAAAAGCCAGGACCAACCACCAGACATGCAAGTAAAGATGCTTTCAGATGATTCCAGCCCCAACCATCAAGTCACCCCAGCCTTTAGGCCTTCACAGTGGAGGTCCTAGACACTGTGGAGCAGAGACAAACCATCCCCATGTTCCCTGCCTGAATTCCTGACCCACGAGCATTCATGTCGTCCACCAGTAATTTATGAGGTGGCTTGTTTGGCAGCAACGTTAATTGGAACACTGAAACTGAAACACTGTCCCCAAATCCACACCACTTAGCTGGAGCCTTGACACTGAGCCTCCATCCTGTTGGCCCCAAAATGGCAGTGGTGGCCCTTTCCTCCTGTACCTTTAGATATCTGTTAAGGTCTTACTATCTAACACCAATAAAATAAGTAAATCAAGAGGCTGCTGCTCGCCTGGTTTACTGCCCATTTTTTATACATCTGTTCCTGTGTCTCATGCATTAGGTCGGACTTCCTTGTATTTGCCATAAGTTCTGGCCACTTCAGTAAAGCCAGTTACTCTATCCCTGACCCCAGCTCTTTTTGCTTCTCCAATTGTTCTGGTCCATAAAATCCAGCATACTTCACATAGATGCCAACCTGGGAACCCTCAAAAGGAAATATCACCTCTGCATTCCACTCTCAATCTAACTAATCCAAGGCTCACCTGAGGCTGGCAGTGAGAGGTAAATTACTGCAAAAACAGACTATTGTCATATCTGATCAAAAGCTCCATTTTTTTTAGATATCAAGGGAAAGGTAAGCATTTGTAAAGCTCCTTAGTGGACAGGCAGATTCCACAAAACTGCATCAATATGACATTTTAATCCATCCTGCCAAGTGGGACATAATCAGAGCCTCAAAGCATACTCAGAGCCCCTGACGTCACTCAGGATCAGAGACATAATCCCCAGGCAGAAACATCAGTAGACACAGAGGGGGTGGTTAAGGTTATGCAAATCAGTGGACACATCTTACTCACCCAGAGGAGCAACTGAGAGGAGATCCAAGTAAGTGTAACTGAAGCATGACACACAAACACAACTAGGGCCATGAACTTGACTGTAGCTGCAAGAACCAGAGCAGTAAAGAGAGGAAGAAATGTATGGCTCAAGCCCCAAAGAAGGAGAAGTTGGAGAGCACATATGCACTCCTGTATCTTGGCAATGGCCTGAGGATACAGGAAACCTTGTGGAACCTCAAGTTATGACGCTTCCAAAATCAACAGTGACCGATGGCTTTAGAAGACCATAAGCACCACTGACACCCTGACTAAGCCAGCCATCAAGAGGAGAAGTTATTTTGACAACCAGAGGGTTTTCCTCCTCACCTCCCATATCCAAGACCTACTATTTTACTTCCTCAATTTCCTCCCAAGACACTTCTAGTTCTCCACTGTTACTGCCCTAGGGCAATCCACCAGCAGCTCACAGCAGCCTCCAAGTGGAAAACCCTTCATTCTCCACACTACCTCCAGATTTCTTCATAGTAAAATATAATCATGTCACACACACACACACACACACACAACCAGCCCTTCTTACAACTCTTCGATGGAGTCCCACAGCTCAAAGGTGAAAGTGCAAAATCCTTAATATGGTCTTTAAGGATTGCACAGTTTGGCATCTGCCTACATCTCCTGCTCAGTCATTACCCACCCCCCCACCCCCATACACACACACACAGCCTCTACACACTCTCTATCCTACAACCACTTTCTGGAACCATCTATGCCCCCAACCCTCATCTCAGGGCCTGCCTGATGCCCTGAAAGGTGCTTTCATTTTCCATTCCTCTTCTCCCAATTAACTGCTACCCACTTCTTAGATATAAAAAAAAAAAGGTGAGGGGGTTTCTGAAGCAGACTTCCTGGGTTCAAATTCCAGCCCTGTCACTGACTTGCACAGAGGGCTAAAACTCTAAGCATCTCAGATGGGATAAATAATCATTCCTACTTTGTGGGGTCCCTCTAAAGCTAAAGAATTAACATATATAAATTAAGTTAAAATGATCATAAGTGGGCCTAGCACATTAAAAGCACTCAGTAACTATAAGCCCCTTATTCTTATTCCAGCTGAAATGCCACTTCCACAGAGAGAAGCTACCTCTGTGGCCCCACACACTAAGGTTTACTCATTAAATGCTTTCCTTCAAAGCATTTAGTGCCTCATAACTTTAGTGGGACTATTTGATTAATGTATGTCCCACCCACTGGTCACAAGAGAAGGGTATGTGTCTGGTTTTGTTTACATTATATGCCAGTACTTAGTATGGCTCCTGGCATACGTAGGTATTAAATTAAAACTACATGAATAGAGTGATCAATGGGTGGGTGGGTGAGTGGATGAATGGGTGAATGAATGGAAGGTTGAATGGATGGATGGATGGACAAAGGGATATATAGATGTAGGGATGGGTGAATATAAAGACAGCCCAGATGACACAGAATGCAGAGGCTAGCCACTCTCACTATCCAACATTATGCCCAGCAGCTTCACCTTCATGAGCTACCTACTTCCCTGGACTGTGTGTCTTCTATGATGACCTTGAGTATCATCAATTCTCTTTCCCACCTCACTGTTTTTGGTGGGCTCCATATTATACAAAGACAGCAATCGGGCCAGAGGAAGATGAATTTCCTCATAGCAATAGAGTAAGACACTCCAATGACGATACACTGAACACAGCCACTGCAGCAAAGGAAGGTCAGTGAAGACAGTGGTATCCTGAGACGGGGTGGTCAAGAGCCCCCAGCCCTTGTCCAAGATTCCACCAGGGCAGCTTCAAAGGAGGCTGATTTACCTCCTTAGGAGCGATGGAAAGAAAACCCTGTGGCAAACTGGAGATTGAGCCAAATCCCTTCTCGGGTCTCCTCCACTCTCGGGGGTGCAAGAAGTATTCATGAGACCTGCTGGGGATGTGGAGCAGTGAAGAAGAGAGACGAGGCCCCTTGGGGATTACTAGGATGCATGGAACACAGAAAATAAATAATTAAAATGAATGATTAGTTAATTGCAAGTTTGCGAAGTACAAAGCAAGCAAGTAAACATGGGGGGCAGAGGAGTCTCTGTCTTATACTAGAAATCCCTGACATGTAGAATGTGGCATGGCTCTTAAAAGAGTTATCCCATGTGGTTTTGTGGAGGCAAACCAGGGGTGCATTGAGCAGGTCTGCTGCTAATAAGTTTCTCACTTGAAAGGCCCAACAGTGCTGTAAGGCCCTCATAGAGGTGCAGAGGTGCCCAGCTCTGCCTGCATGTACAATGTACCTCAGCTGTCCGGCTCATGTGGGGTGACTTCCCACGCACTGGCACCCTGACAAACCCAGGAGAGGCAATTGTCCCCCTTAACAGATGTAGCAACTGAGGCTTGGAGGTGTTAAATGAGTTGGTCACGTGGCTGAACCAGAATGAAACCCAACACTGTCTCCTAAGCCCATGCTCTTACTGCTATACTGTGCTACACGAGGAGTGAGAAGTGGGTTTTGTTTTGTCTTTGCACAAATGAGGGGCCTAATTTAAAATGAAATGTTAATGTGCAATACTCATTGTCAAGATAATCTGTAAGTAAAACTCACAACTTATTTAAAGACAGATGGCAAACTGTCACATAAGTTAAAACAGTGATAAACTCTTGGCCACCTTGACAATAAGGTGGCTCAGAAGCCACTTCTTGCCTCCAAGGAATGGATAGATGTTATTAGGGGAAGAGAGATGGGAAACAAAAACACCTTATATGCACAATTCCACCTACTCTTCACATCTCCCCACTGAAGGAGAGGTTAGGACCATCATACCTACTTTACAGATGTGGAAAAAGAGGCTTTAAGAGTTAGAGTGCTTATTTAAGGGCTAAGAGTTGAACCACTCCTGCACTTAAGATCACCTAACCATCTTGAAGAGCGGTGACTTACCACTCGGAGTCCTGGAAAGGTGGCCAGGCTCAGGTGTAGAATCGGCCACTCTGGAGAAAGGATGCATCTGAAGGAACTGAACATCCAGTCTAGCTGGTATAGCCTGACACCCAAGGCCCCAGCAGCAGATGGTAGGTGGTGCTGCCTGGCAGGATGGGGAACCCAGAATAGTGGACCTGCAGGCATCATCAGTAAAGCCTGCCCAAGTACGAGAGTCCCAGTAGCCAGGCCTGTGTTGGAGATAGAAGCCCAGTACCTAAGAAAGGAACTGACAAAAGCAAGGGAGGGCCTGGTATCTAGAGATATGGGGACAGTACAAAGGAGGCAAGGATTAGAACCAGGAAACAATGCAGGTTCCAGGAGCAAAACCAGGAAACCAGATGGAATTATTCTTGGCAATGAGACCAAAGTTGTCAGAGCACAAGTTCTGGGCTTGATGACATAAGGAACTCCCAAGGGACTCCTTTGAAGAGAACACTCTTTCACTCCTTCAGTAAGTATTGACTGAGCACCTGTTATGTTCCTGGCCAAGGTGAGACCCCAACGACACAGCTTTGAACATGACAGACACACTCCTGCCCTGTCCCCCCAACCTTGAGTGTCAGGTCCAGGGCAATGTCTCTGAAGCCAGCAACTGAGGGCTCTCTGGGGGTAGGCGGGGGGGTGGGGGGGGGTTGTATAAAAATGCAGATCCCTGGGCCCTGCCCCAGACCTGCTGAAGGAAGTTAGGAACAGGAGCCTGGACTTCTCAGAACCTCAGTTTCCCCATTTGTAAATAGGACTAGGAATAAGACTGGTTCAGGGTAGCTATATTAAATGATTATACCCAGCATGTGGTAGGGATTTGACACAAGCCAAGATCATCATGATCTTCATTTTAATTTTCTGCATCATCACCTAGGAATAGGATCTCTATTGAGTCTTCATTTCTACAATATCAGGAATCACTGGTACGCACTAAATTTTGAGAACCCCGCATTGTTTTTAGCTCTACAGGCAGTTCCTGCTTTCCCAACAGGGGGACCAGCCAACAACTCAGAATTGAGACAAACAAGCATCTGTACCCAGTCTGCCTGGACTAACACAAAGTTATCTGGGACCCCAGTTCTGAACCACCACCACCACCACCACCACCACCACCACCACCACCCCCCCCCCCCCCCCCCCCGCCTAGACATAACAACAGGAAACAAGGAGGCCATCCAGATGAGCTTCACGCTGTGCAGTCATGGAGGACAGGAAGCACCTTGCTCACAGCTTGTTTCTGTCTGTGCAGAGATTATAACAGCAGAATCAGCCCAGGGGGAAACCAAGAAGTGGCCGAGGTCTGCCTTCGTCACCTTCTTTCCCACCCCAGCCCTCCCCTGGCATCTCTGCCCCTCAGCCCTGTTGAGGGGGGAGTTTCAAAAGCATCGTCCATATTACCTGAGCTGAATCCTTTCGCAAAAATGTCCCTGTCACCCATGCCTCACACTGTAAAGATATTGGCCACTAATTATACAGCAAAAGGACATTTAAGTAGAAATGGGCAGGTCACAAATGAAGGTGGGAGGAGAGAAAACATGGGTTTCTCCAGGGCCCTGAAACTGTGCAGACTAAGGGGGTGAAGGCACTCATCTAGTTCAGGGAGCTCCCTCCACTTCCCTCAACTACGCCCCTCCCTGTAGACACCCAGATTCCATGCTGGAACCTGGAATTCACTGAAGGTCACCTGACCTCTAAGTGCCAGGAAACCAATGAAGCAAGGAAACAAAAACTAGGGACCAGGTTTGTCCATGCAGATGTGATGCTAATTCGTGCCACCTTTGTGGACAGTCACTATTTAGGACCAGGCAGTGCAAACACAACCCATGCATATCAATGCCTCCAAGGAACGCGGTGGTCGCTTTCATTGGCTCCAACAGGAAATACTCTGGCAATGAGTGTGTGGTCTTCTACCAGAGAAAGGAACCCGGTGCTCTGCTGATGTCTTCAAATGTTAGGGGCACTTTGCTCTGGACTATCTACCCATCCGCTCAACATGGCCTCTGAGGGAGTTGTTGCTGGTGGGAACGCACATCCCTTGCATTTCTACCTGGGATCCGAGATGCATCTTCCTCTTGGACCAACATACAAACAAGGGTAGGCTGCAGCCCATACAGGACTCTGATTAGCACTATTATTCTGCGGCATCAGCGAGTGAAGACCTCGGTGGGCTGGCCTGGGAATACAACTTGGAATACTACTTCTGGTATAAATTTAAATCTTGAGAGCCCAACCACTTCAGAAATTGAGCATGTGTGGTTGCTGAAAGGCTTTCTTTAGAGTCACCAGGTGGGTAACTTTTCTTAAATAAGAGAACAGACTAAAATAACCAACGAGAACCCACATTATATCATTAGAAGGAAGTGGCTGCCGGGAGATGTGCTCATTCTGAAGAGACTCTAAACACAGGGAACACAGTTTCTTCAAGGACCCCTGGGGAAAATGTCACCTCCTCCCAGGCAGTATGGGCTTCCTCCTCAGTGTCCTCAATACCCGTTCCAAACAAGGAGGACAAGAAATCACAATGAGAACAACCCCCACAGTACAAGAGCACTAAGAAAAGCAATCACTGCCATTGGCTGGCTGTGCCCATGTGCCTGACTCCTGTGAACCACTTCACCTGCGGTAACTTGCTGACTCCACACAGCAATCCTCAGGGGTACCTACTGCTATCATTTCCATTCGACAGATGAGCAAACTGAGGCTCTGAAACACTAAGGGGTCTGCTTCAACTCATATAGCTAACAGGTGCTGGAGCCAGGATTCAAAGCCATAACTGACTCAGAAGCCTGGGCTCTTTTCCAAGGCACAAGCAAGTCTGAGCAGAGAAAACACTGCCCCTCAGGAAGCCCTTCCATCAGGAATACTGGATAGCAGTGATGACTGTCCAGGCTGCTCCTAGAGCTGCGAGTTCTTCCTTGTCTGCTGGAGTCAAACACAGCCCTCGCACCTGCTGCTCAGCTGAGACACTGGTGACCACCTCCTTCGAAGCAGATTTATCATTTAGTATATGATCCGCCATATTTCATATTTAGTCCTTTCTAAAAAGGACACCATTCTCCATTTGGTCATCTCTGCAATCAGGCCTGAAATCAAGGTCGACCCTCTGCCTCTCCAGGACTGAGCTGAGAAGTACCCTCAGGGCAGACTCGGCTGTTATGCCCCTTCCCTACCATTGAGCCTGAGTCCAGGAGCCCCCGACTGCACGCTTGGGGACTGTGCACCAGGCAGGGCAAGGCAGAAATGTGACATCTCCCAGCTGTACCAGTGGCCTACAGAGACCCTTCTGATGCAAGAGGTGGGTGGGAAACGCCTCGAGAGTTAAGAAAAATGGCTCTATAAACAAACAAAACAAAAAATGCCAGTGATAAGGATGCACTGAATCATCATATAATGAATGGAGCAATATTTATTTTAGTGCAGTGGTTCTCAGTTTTACTACACACTGGCTTCATCTGAGAAGTCTGGTTTTTGTTAATACTGATAAAAATAAATAAGATGGGAAATGAATGAATGGGAAAATGAATGTATGAATAAAGCCCATGCTTAAATCCCAAATTACTGATGTAATTGGTCTGGGGTATGGCCTCGAAATCGAGATGTGTGAAAGCTTTCCTGGAGATTCTAAGGTTTAGAGGTACATAAAAGAAGAGAGAACCTTAGCATTGATGGTGCTTCAGGTTACAGAAAACAAATGCAATGCTGAACTTTCAGAATTTGTCCAATGAACTCAACCAGATCCCCCACATATGCCCCAGCTCCTTTTAATGAGATACTTTATCAAGTCAGCAATGGTCAAGCTGCCAACAATAGCATAGGTACACAAGCTTCATGTCTATTTTATCTGTAATTATCAGGATATACCTATGGCTAGTTTTACTAGGCCCATTTTACAGATGAGGTTATTGATGCTCAAATCAGTCCAATAACTTACACAAGGTTACAGAGGAAGTCATTGGCAGACCTCCAAACTGTATGTCCTTTGCAAAACATCATGCTGGCTTGCCAATATATTGTGTTCCCTCCAGAAGCTAGAATCTAAGGATGGATAAACCACCATATGTTCCAAGAGTTTATAATGTACTCCAGGAGGCAGGCTGGTAGCCTAGTCATTGTCATACAAGCTGCCTTGAGCTCTCCAAGTACAAAGGGCTGAGGAGGTCCACAAGAGGGGAAAATATTCTTGACTGGAAGAGTCAGTCTCGATAGAGAAGAACACTGGGCGTGGTCCTTGGAGAGTCAGGATGATTTCCATTGACAGAGCAGAGGAGAGGGCCCAGGCATAGAAGGACCAGGTGCCATGACCCATCCTGCTGCAGGAAAAAGGCCTCTTCCCTGCCAAGGACAGCAGGAGCGCTGTATACCCATCCTCCACGGCGCCTGTGTGTCACAGTACCCATTTCAGGCACATGCTCAGGCCTACCATTTGCCTCCAAGTGCATTTAGGTGTGTGGTGTGGTTCCAGGAATTCCTGGAAAGAGAAAAAGCAACCCCAGGGAGCCATCTCACACCATCTCCTTTTAGGAGCTGTTTCTCTGGGCACAAAGGCTGCATTCCCCGAAGCGTGAACCCAAGAGCAGGGAGCTTTGCCCAGAAGGGTTGTAGTAATTAATCGCTGGCCTGGTATCAAGTCCAGCTTCCGCCTCACAGCCCTGAGGAACTGAACTGAACATCTTACAGTTTGCATTCTGCCTGTGGCTAAATCTGAGGCTGGAAGATGGGACATCTCTAAGTAAGGACCTTAACTCCAAATGTCTCTGCACCCCAGGCTCCCCAGATGCAAAACTTCCAAGTGCCAAGTGCACCTTGGTCCCACTGGGTCTCCCTTGGGAAGGGCCACCACACTCCAGTGCTGTGACCTCATTGGGAGGCCTGGTGGGGCAAACACCACCTCCCAGCACACTGACTTTATCTCTACAAGCCCTCCTCCTTTCTTAATGATCCCACAATGGGTTATTATTTTCCCCTGTTCCTCAGAACAGGGGTTGGCAAACCACAGCCTGCAAATCTGGCCCACCATCTGTTTTTTTAAATAAAGTTTTATCAATAACACAGCCATGCACATTTATTTACATATTGTCTATATGAAGTAATTTTCCCCTCACAAGAAACAATGCCCCTGAAACCGGTGCTGGACATGTAGAGTGAATGAGAAATTGACCTTTTTTAATCCAGTCCACCGAGAGTTGAAGTTGTTAACCACAGCATAAATTAGCCCATAATAACTGTTACACTCCAGGAATAGTTAAAAAAAAAAAAAAAGTAAGGTGTAGATATAGGTTAAAAGGTAAAAGAAGACATACTGAAAATTATAAACACAAAAAAATGAGGTGAACTAGGACAACATAAATGACACTTTTAATGCTGAATATAATTGGTTGCCAATCTGTTTTACCAGGAAAGTAAAATTAAATATGTAAATAACCTTTTTAACAAACACCAAAAATCTGGGATTCAAATTCAATAATTCACTTTAATCTACTTTGAAAATTTTACAAGAAAATTTTATGAGTACTTTTATTGCCCATCTTACTAAACACATATGTGCTGAGGTAAGGATCATTAAAGTTTTCAGCACGCTAATAAATTTAGCATTGATCTAGTTGTAAAAAGAATGGAGTGAGAGTTGAAATATTGGGCACTTTTACATTCTTCTTTTCATATTTTTGAAATACATTTATTTTAGTAAGAAATATCTGCTTTACTATATGCAAGGAAAAAAATAACAATGAAAACAAACAAAGGATTACATTTTTTAAAGAAGGGTGCCAACCCCTGCCAAAAACAAAGAAGAAAAGGAGGAAAAAGGAGAGACCTGGAGAAATTATTTGTCTTATGTTTCCTGTCAAAGAGCTCTTTTGTTTTTTAATTGATGAGAGAGAGAGAGAGAGAGAGAGAGAGAGAGAGAGAGAGAGAGAGAAACATTGATTTGTTGTTCCATTTACTGATGCAGGGTTGCTTGTATGTTCCCTGACCAAGGATCAAACCTGCACCTTGGCATTTCCAGACAACACTCTAACCAGCTGAGCTACCTGGCCAGGACACAGAGCTTTTTTTCTATGCTTCCTTTTTCTCTCAAAGAATAAATCTGCTTAAAACTTTGGAGATACCCCACTTTGTACAGGACAAAGATCCTGATTTCTTAGCATGGTTCCTGAAATCGCATAACAGTCTCCGCCCACCTCAACCACATGACAAGCACACGTAGCATGGCATGACATGGCATGGCATGAAATAGATCAGTGTGCCTTGCCGGTAGTAAACGCAGCACTGTGTAAAATTTTTATTTCATACACATATACACACACACACATATTTGTGCACTGAGCCCACAATGCAAATTATATTTCTTTCAGTAGGTAATAGTCAAAAAAATTTTGAAAGCCACTAGACTAAAATTCTATGGATTAGATCACAAATCTACCCACTTCTCTGCATCACCAAGTCACAAAACCTCTCATCTGAGCCTTCCCTGTAGCCCCACCTGGTCTTCCTGCTTCAGTCTTGACCTCTACCAGTGGGCTTACACACATGGTGAACAACTCTGAAAAGCCCTGTTCTGAAGCCTTGTGGGGTTTCCCTCCATGTTAAGAATAAAATCCAGGCTTCTTACTACAGCCTAGAGCTTAACCATGGTCTGGAGTCTGCCTGCCTGCCTCACTCCTATACCACCTTCCAGCCATGCTGCCTCAGACATGTTCGGCTTGTTCCCATCACAGAACGTTTGTGGGTAACATCCCCTTGAATACTGGGGTTGAACTGATCTTAAGTTAATATATTAACCAAATATATTGAAGATATACTGGGCTTGGATAGTCCCAGTTCCCGCACACCCACCCCCAACACACACACACCCCTTGCTTCACCAACTCCAATTTATCATATAGGTCCTACTTTAATATCACTTCCTCCGCGTATCTTCCCTGACACCCTAGACAAAATCAGGAATGCCTAAATTTTCAGCACCCTTTTCTATCCCTCACAACATCATCTCAATTGTAATTAGCAATTTGTGTGATTCATAGTGACTATTCCCTTTTACCCTTGTATTGCAAGCCCCATGTAGCAGGATCTATGTGCATCCCATCCAACACTGTGTCCATAGCAACCCCCTGGCCCACAGTAGGTGCTTAAGAAACGTTCACTGAATGACTAAGTCCACACATCTCATCCCACAGTCTGCAAACCTCAGTCTACAAATTTCAAAGTTCCATCTTCACGTCTAGAGCTATACTCATTCACTAGGGTCTAAACCAGATGTGAAATTTTGAGAAGTTCACAAGAAATTCTGGCAATAGGTATTTTTGACTGATCTGAAAAACCTGAACCCAGACAGAATTGGAAAATACTTGATATATTTGGCTCCTGAAAGCCTGCCAGCCCCAGTGTGAGTGGGCATGCTTTTAAGATGAGCACGTGCCTGCTATCCAAGAAGAGTGGGATCTGAGTTCTATAGTCTGGATTAGTGAACCTCCATTTTTTTTTCAAATTCTCACTTGTCACAAACATTCTTGGTGTCATTCCACCCACAGGCTTTTAATATTCTGGGGCATGTATCTTTTATCTTCTGAAGGAGAATGACAATTAGTCATTCATTGGCCTTTAAAAGGGCCAACTGTGACATGTTCCTTAGCATTTATTTAAGCTTCCTCCATTATGTGTGGCTGAGTCACAAAAAAAGCAGTGAAATCGACTTCAAGTTCAAAAATGATTTGCTAATCAAGAAAAAAAATGTCAGGTTCAGATGAATTAAGATTGGACATGAGTTCAAACTGTTGAAGTTGGCTAATGGGTCCTTATACATTCTATTTTTGTGTTTGACATTTTCCACGTGAACACTGAAAAATTATTTGATGAGCATTTAGTGACTCAAATCAATATTCATCCATATTTTTGCTCCCAATAATAAGCATTTGTTATTATATTCGGCAAATGAAGGAGTACATAAAATAAAGAGAATGATTTTAGCCCAGCAATAATAATTGTATGACCCTATCTCCAATTTAATTATAACTCTTTACTAAATAACATTAAATTGTGAATGAGTTTCTAATTACTATGCGTAAAAAGTTAAATTCTACTTAGATGAAGTTTTAAATAACTAAAAACATGAACCCAAGTACAGAGCTTAGCATTCAATATGTATTTACTGAATGAAAGACCAGCTGAGGCAGCTTTCTCAATTAAACTACAACTATTTTTAGCTTAAGCAAAGAGAAAAAAAGATTAATAATGCCTAGAGTTCATATCTTGGTTCTGATATCATTCTCTAATAAAAGCAAAAAGAGCTCCTTGGAGAAATAACTGATTCTAGGGTTGGGGCAGGATATACAAAATGAGCCTGGAGCATCTTATAATGGCAATCTAAGAAAGTGACATTAAAATAATATTTTTGTAAATGCAGGCATGTCAAAGGCACAAAGGAGCCAACCTGAAAAGCTTCCAATGGCTAAAGCTGGAACAATTTGAGCAAACAAAATAAATCATGTAGCACCCAATTTATAAAATAAACTAGAGGCCTGGTGCACGAAATTTGTGCACTGAGGGGGGGGAGGGTGTCCCTCAGCCCAGCCTGCACCCTCTCCAATCTGGGACCCCCTGGGGGATGTCCGACTGCCAATTTAAACTGGCAGTTGGACATCCTTCTCACAATCTGGGACTGCTGGCTCCCAA
The DNA here is from genome assembly GCF_014108235.1 of Myotis myotis. Taxonomy (NCBI): domain Eukaryota; kingdom Metazoa; phylum Chordata; class Mammalia; order Chiroptera; family Vespertilionidae; genus Myotis; species Myotis myotis. The sequence goes on along the minus strand of NW_023416323.1, from coordinate 20,918,148 downwards.
CCGCTTGCCTGCCTTCCTACCTGCCAGCCTGATCACCCCCTAACCACTCCCCTGCCAGCCTCATCGATGCCTAACTGCTCCCCTGCTGGCCCAATTGCCCCTAACTGCCCTCCCCTTCCAACCCGATCGCCCCCAACTGCCCTCCCCTGCTGGCCTGGTCACCCCTAACTGCCCTCCCCTGACAGCCTGGTTCCCCCTAACTGCTCTCCCCTGCTGACCTGATCGACAACAACTGCCCTCCCTTGCCAGCCATCTTGTGGCGGCCATCTTATGCGAGGGTGTGATGGTCAATTTGCATACTACCTCTTCATTATATAGGAAGATATCTATTAGTCTGATTATATAAATTTATGATTAAGTAACTAAATAAATTAGGGAGAAGAAACAAAGTTCCCATACAGAATCCCAAATAAAATTTCAAATATAGATTTCCCCAGAAGAAGGTGGAGCTTAACTCTTCATTCTGGAGTATGGGCTGAGCTTGTCACTTTCTTTCAAAGAACAGAGTATGAAAAAGAGGAAGGGGAGTACCTTTACAGTGGAGAAATTGAAGAGACATGACTTCAGTCAGGTGGTCAAGGTCAACATCAATAGTGATAAGTCATGTACCTTTTTAATATGATGAGAATGGCACTTTACCTCTAGGGTATTCTTGTAAAAATCTATAACCCAATCTCATCAAGAAAAAAACATTGGACAACCCTAAATTGAGATACATTCTACAAAATACCTGCCTGGTACTTTTCAAAACTATCAACAGCAGTGGCTTGAGAGTCTGAGAAATTTTCATAGATGATAGATGGCCAGGAAGACATAACTAACAGTGTGATGTATCATTCTGAATGGAATCCTGTGTTCTAGAAATGAGCCATAGATGCCCCTATAGATTGGCCCCTAAGTTTTTTACTTCTTCATAACAGGCTGTAAAGCTTGCCGACACAAAACTCTAAATTTAACATATCCTATTATTTTAAACATAGCCCAAATGAGCAGATTTTTAGCCATTTAGAGCCTGCTTGCTTTGCATACTCCCAAAACTCCACCTAACATCTGCCACTCATAGATTAGATTAACCCCGTAACTATAAGACCCCAAGCCCCTGCTGTCTTTCACAGCTCTCAGAACCAGACCTTCCACTGGCTGCTGAGCAACATCACAACATCACCTAGACACATAAGGCTCCTGTCCAGTCCTCCGTGTCTTCCCCCCTTCTGAGTAGTGGCTCCTTACCATAGCCTCTGGATGACTGTGACCAACATATCATAGTATCTAAGATGTTAGCAATAAAGAAAACTGGGTGAGGAGTATAGAGACACTCTCTGTAGTATTTCTGTAGATTTTCCATGAATCTAAAACTATTCTAAAAGTATATTTAACAGTTAAAGCTTAAGCAGAGAGAAAAAAAAGTATATTTAAAGTTAAAGAATGATAAGAAGAAGAGGCAGAACTTCTGTAATAGCTGTGTGAGCACAGCAAATTCTCTCACCCCAAAAAACGACCACTTAACTGGTAAAAATTATAGAAGAAAAAAATAACATTTAACATCTCTGGAAATTGTCCTAAGTGCATATAGAGAAAATAGAAACATTTATTAAATAATACCTACTAAATCTCAATAACAATAGCAAGAGTCTGTGGCACTTGATCCATGACCTGCCCAGTTCTAAGTTACAGAAGAAGCTCTACTGCAAGAAGGAGGTCTCCCCAGCTCCCAGCCTAGAGCTACAATTCTTCCCTAGGTGGGGCAAGCCCCCAGAGTCTTCATCTTCCCTTCCTGCCCCACCTCTTCCCCAGCTCCATGCTGAAGAAACTCCGGTACAAGTGAGGGACTAGGAATTCCTTCCCTAACACAGATCGTACTAATAGGATAAAGGCTCTACAGATGCTTGACAGGGGTCAAGAAAAATGGGGCTTCAATCACCTCCCTCCAATTCTCATTGCTTGTACAATAGAGGCTACATGCATGGAGAGGAAAACTGAGAAGACCAAGGGCTACCATTCTTTCCCCAGTGCCCATGCACAGAGTGGAGGTGTAGCTCTGGGAGATGTGAGCTTCTGTCCCCACCTCCAACCTTGGTGCAGTGGTGGAAAGGTTCCGCACAAGGTTCTTCATTGTTTTGTTTTTGTTTTTGTTTTGTGAAACCCAAATTTATTTCTATTTAAAAATGCTCAAGAAACTTTAAACAGACCCAAAGGCTCAAAAGCCCAAAGGCATCCAGGTTTAATTTCAGATCATCCTGACTTGGTGTACTTCCGTTTCTCCTTTTGTGAGGCATCTATTTGATCCTTGTTAATGAGACACCACGGCAATTCTAGTTGGATCGTGGTGACATCTTGTGACTCCCGGTATCTGTCATAAGTGGCCATCAGGTTATGAACGATGAGAAACGTGAAGACCAGAAATAATCACGGGACGTCTGCAGATTTTACTTGAATATCCTTTCTGAATTATTCTTTGCAACCAGGCCCAGTGATCAATTTGAGTAGGGGAGATCATGATGAGTGTCACCTGCAAAGACTGGTATTAAATGCAGCTCTTTCAGAAAGAAACCAGCAAACGCCCTTCAAGATGAAAACGATTTTTTTTAAGCCAATTTCAAAGTTATTTGAGTAATTGGTTATTAAGATAACAGTCTCAGAAGCCATCAGAGAACTAATGTTGTCTAGAACAGAGCATGGAGAAAATCATGACTAAGGATATTGTTTAATGAAGAACCCGGTGGCAAGCAATTAAGAGAGGACTGGTAATTCCATGAAACTAGTAGCAACACGCAAAATGGCACACGAGTCTTAAGTTTAATAGAGAGAATCAGGGAAAAGGACAATGAAGAAGGGCCCTCCTGGAATCACACTCATCCCTGGGAATCCAGAAGCTTGGAGCATGCGTTAGGCAACACCCACTGGGAATAATCAGAGCTAGATGTGGAGCATTCTTAAATGCATTCCCCCACATGAACCCATCAGCAAAGGGCCTTACTGGTTGTAGGAGTTTAAGCATAACCTCAGACCAAACATTGACTGAATAATAAACGGCAATGGTCCTAGGAAGCTAGGCTTATAATCACATTCCTCTCTGCTGGTCTGGAAGACGGTGCACATGCCCATGGCTGCATCCTCTCAGGAGTGACCAGAGAGGAAAGATCCCAGATACCAGTCACCAACACAGGACAAAATTGTAAACCCTCTGAACTGTGAAAATAGTCTCCAAGCCACAGGCAAATTCCAACATTAAAGAGTGAAAACCTAGCTGGTTGAAAGAGCATAAGCACAACTTTTGACCAATAAGTGGCTTATGTTGACCTATGGGGAATCCCTAGGAAGCCAAGCTCGTAGACTAAAACAAGAGGGAAAAACGGAGCAGAGACATAAACTGCATACTGCAAAGACAAGAGATTTTAACAGCATTAGTTCAGCCTCGTCATTAAACACATATAAATGACTATATATAAACAAAAACAGGCCCTGGTTGGGGGTGGAGAAGGAGAATCAGTATCCATATTTGCTACAGTGTTATCTAAAATGATCAGTTTTCAACCGAAAATTATGAGACATGCAAAGAAACATGAGTGCACTGGGGGAGGGGGTAAAAGCAGACAATAGAAACTGTCTTTGAGGGGGCACAGATGTTAGACATAGTAGACTGAGACTTTAAAACTGCTGTTCTAACGATGTCCAAAGAACTAAAGGAAACGATATTTGAAGAATTAAATGAAAGTATTATGACCATAACACATCAAATAGAAAATATCGATAAGATGGATTTAAAAAAAAAAAAGAACCAAATGGAAATCCTGAAATTGAAAAATACAATAACCAAATTAAATATATCATTAACAAGGCTCATCTGAGTTGATAAAAAAAAAAAGAATCAGTGAACTTGAAGGTAAATAAGTAGAGATTATGTAATCTGAGAAACAGAAAAAAAGAATAAAGAAAATGAGCAAAGCCTTAGAAAAATGTGAGACACCATTAAGCATACCAACATATACATAATGGAAGTACCAGAAGGAGAGAAAGAGAAAATATATTAAAAGAAGTAATAGCTGAATATGTCTCAAATTTGATGAGAAAAACTAATCTACACTTCCAAGGAGCTCAATGAACTCTAAGTAGAATTAACACAAAGATATCACATTTAGACATGTCATAGTCAAATACTGAAAGCCAAAGATAAGGAGAAAATCTTTAAAGCAGTAAGAGAAAAATGACTCCATCACATACATAGGAACTACCAAGATTAACAGATGACTTATCATCAGAAACAATGGAGACCAGAGAACAGTGGGGGCAACATATTCCAAGTACCAAAAGAAAAATGAATGTCAACCATGAATCCAATATCTAGCAGAGATAACTCTCAAAAATTAAGGCAAATAAAGACATCCCAAGATAAACAAAAACAAAGCATTTGTTGTAAAGCTAAATAAAATAGCAAAACAACAATGTATAGCTAATACTCCAATAATGGAGATTTACATTTCTTTTAATTATTCAATTAATACAAAAGAAGGTAGAAAAGAGAGTGAAAGAAACAATGTACATATAGGACAAATAGAAAACAAACATTATGATGAAAGAACTAAGCCTAACCACATCAACAAAAACATTAAATGTAAATGGTCTAAAGACCCTAATCAAATTGGAAAAAAAGCAAGAACCAACTATATTCTGGCTACATTGAACACAATTTAAATACAGATATATAAATTGGTTAAATGTAAAAAGGTGTGAAAAGATATGTCATGTTAATACTCAAAGCCAGAGGCCATATTAATATCAAAGTTGATTTCACAGCAAAGTATATCACCAAAGAAAAGACATTGCATAATGAAAAAAGGGTCAATTTCATCAAGAGGAAATAAATTTAACATTTATGCACCTAATAATAGAGCCTCCAAATATAAAAAGCAAAAACTAATAGAAGTTGAAGGAGACAGGCCCACAATTATTGTCAAAAGCTTAAACATACCTCTCAAAAAATAATGAAATAAGAAAACAGAAAATCAGCACATATATAAAATCAGAATATAAAAAAAATATGAACACTACTATCAACCAATTTGACCTAGTTGGTACTCCATCATTACTAGCAATTCCTAATTGATGTGTACACACTAACCAGTAATAGTAAAATGAACATTATTTCCAAATGCATGTAGCATTTAACTCAAAGACAGAGTTATAAAACAAGTCTCAATAAGGTTAAGAAGTCATACAAAGTATGTTCTCTGACCAAAGTGGAATTAAATTAGAAATTAATAACGAAAAGATATCAGAAAAAATCCCTAAATATTTGGAAATTAAACAATGTACTTCTAAATAATCTATAGGTCAAAGAAGAAATCAAAAGAAAATTAGAAAATATTTTAAACTGAATAAAAATGAAAAGAAAGCATTTCAAATTTGTGGTATGCTGTTAAACCTACATTAGCAAAGAAGTAAGGTCTCAAATCAATTACTTAAGATTCTACCTTCAGAAACTAAAAAATAAATTTAAAAAATTTAGCCCAAAGCAAAATAAAGGAAATAATAAAGAGGAGGAAGTAATAAAATGGAAAACAGAAAAATGATAGCAAAAAAATCAATGAAACCTAAAGCTGGTTCAATGAGAAAAATCAGTAACACTGATAAACCTCTATCCAGATGGATCAGGAAAAGAGAGAAACTACAAATTAATAACATTAATTATGAGGGAGGCAACATCACCACAGATTCTATAAATATTAAAAGGATAACCAGAGAATGTTATCCTTTTAACTTTTTTTCCAATAAACATGGCAACTTTATGAAATGAAAAAATTCTTGGAGAGAGCCAAAGATAAGACACTTGAATTCGAGAAGAAATAGATAACAGAGATGAATTTATTTTGTAGTTTAAAATATTTTCACAGTGGAAACTCCATGTTTACCAAATATACACTACCACTAATAATAACAATAGTTCTAATTCAACACAAACTCTTCCAGAAAACTGAAGGAACTCATTTGATCAGGGAAACATTATCCTGCCATCAATATCATATATTACAAGAAAAGATATCAAACTATAAACCAATATCTACCATGCACATAAATGCAAAATTTCTACAATTTTAGCAAACAAAATCCAAAAATATATAAAAAGGATTATATATCATAGCCAAGTGGAATTTTCCTCCCAGAATGTAAAGTTGATTTAACATTCAAAAAGAAAATCAATTGAATTCACCATACTGACAAACAAAACAATAAAAATCATACAAATAACTAAGATACAGGGGGAAAAAAACAACACTTGACAAAATCTAATATCCATTCTTGATTTTAAAATTTCAGCAAATTAGGGACAGAGGAGATTTCCTCTACTTGATGAAATGCATCTACAAAAACAAAACAAAAAACACCTACAGTGAGCTATCACCACATCTAATGCTGAAAGACTGAATGCTTTCCCCCTTACACCATGAACAAGTCAAGGATGTCTCTCACCACTTCTAGTCAATATTTATTAGAGGTTCTATACAGAGCAATCAAGCAAGAAAAAGAAATAAATGGCATTCAGGTTGAAACAAAGAAGCAGCACCGGTTTTATTCCCAGAAAACAGTATTGTCTAGGTAGGTAACCGAATTAAATCTTTAAAAAATCTACTAGAGCTAATAAGTTTCATCACTCTGTATAATACAAGATGAATATGTAAATATCAAACATATTTCTACATGCTAGCAATGAACAACCAGAAGTTGAAAAATGTTTTTAAATGCCATTCACAATAGCATCAAAATACATGAAATACTTAAAGATAAATCGGATAAAAGATGTCAAAACTTGCACTGAAAACTACAAAACACTGTTGAGAAAAATTAGAGAACCAAGAAATCCAGCATCTATAAAACAGGAGTTCATGCCCTGGCTGATTTGGCTCATTGGATAGAGTGTCGGCCTGAGGACTGAAGGGTCCGGGTTCGATTCCGGTCAAGGGCACATGCCTGGGTCTCGGGCTCAATCCCCAGTGAATTGACATCATTGATGTTTCCATCTCTCCCTCTCTCTGCCTCTCTGAAATCAATAAAAATATATTAATAAATAAATAAATAAACAGGAGTTCAAGAAAGTAAAAACAGCCCTGGCTGGCATTGCTCAGGGGTTAGAGCATCAACTGCGCACTAAAGGGTCACAGGTCCAATTCCTGGTCAAGAGCATGTACCTGGATTGCGGGTTCAATCCCCAGCTCTGGAGCTCTGGTTGGGGCAAGTGCAGAAGGCAACTAATTGGTCTCTCTCTCTCTCTCTCTCTCTCTCTCTCTCTCTCTCTATCTATCTATCTTTGAGTGAGGATTAACAACAACAAAAAGAAAGTAAAAGCAGAAAAATTAAAAGGGAAGAAAGCAGTAAGATAATTCTGAAAAATTCCACAACAAATAATATAAAGTTTCCAGACTCACAGAGCCCACTAGGTATTGCATACAATGACCAAAAACAGGCTAACCAAGAACTGAATTTCACAGATAAATTCTGGAATCTTTCAAAAAGGAAAATAAAGTTTTGCATCCAAAGGACCAGGAACCAGAATAGCTTCAGATTTCTCTAGAGCAACCCTGAACACCAGAAGCAAGAGAGCAATACTTTTAAAATATTAAGGAAAATGATTCCCAACCTAGAATTCTATACTAAGCCAAATCAACCATCAAGTGGTAGAACAGAATAAAAGCATTTTTATAAGTGGACAATCTCAAAAAATTAACTTCTCATCCATCTTGCTCAAGAATCCTTTTGAGAATATGCTCCACCATAATAAGGGTGTAAATTAAGAAAGAGAACACATACAAGATGCAGCTCAGTTAAAAAGGCAGAGACTTCCTAAACTGATAGTGAAGGGACGCAGGATGACAGCTGTGCACTAGACCTTGAGGGAAATCAATTCAGACTGGAGCAGGTGTGGCATTATTTTTGGCCAACAGCAGCACAAGGCTCTAGGGCCGTTTTCTCTCCGGAATAAACAGACATAATGAAAGTCACTAGAACCATCACTTTTAAAATTTTATTTTCAACTATAGTTTACACTCGATTTTATTTTGTATTAGTTTCAGGTGTACAGCGTAGTGGTCAGATAATCATATACTTTATAAAGTATTCCCCCCAATATTCCCTGTACCCACCTCACACCATACATATCCATCACTTATTATTGATGAGATCCATAATGATGACAAGTGTACGGATGGCACTGAATGATGAGAAAATAAAGTACCATATTTCACTGATGCTGACACCACTTTTTTTTCACACTTCAACACCTCTGAAGTCAAGATATATCTTACAATTGAGGGAATGTCATAGTTTAACTGGCTGCATATTTTCTGTCTTAGTGGTCAATCATTATCATTGATAGCATTTTACATTCAGTGAAATACAGGATGTTCCCTACAAGACTGGCTACACTCATCTGGAGGCCCCTTCCAATCAAAATCATGGCAAGAGCCTTCTTGGTCTCCATAGGCTGCAATACCAAGAAAAACACAAATCTGTTTCATCAAGAAAATGTCTCCTCCATAAACATACAAGCTTGAATATGCACAGAATTTCTTACACAAAGCTAGTCACTCATGTGGTCATGTCTGGGAGATATTTAAGCGGCACTACTTTCCCTATGCACCCTTTTGACCCTTTTGAATTTTGTACCATGAGCATGCTTTGCCTATAAAAAGTAAAAGTTCAAAATAATTTAGTAAACGAATGTATAAAAAATATTTAGAAGGAAGTCTAAGATTCTGGCCATTAGCTGTGATGAAGAGGACAGTGAACTGCCAAACAGTGGTGTAAGGACTTCCTTTTGATCCATTTGTTATAAAAAAACAAACAAACTAAAGTAATCTCTCTTTTACTTATTTTTTATTTAAGTATAGTTGGTATACAATCCTATATTGGTTATATTAGTCTCAGGTGTACAATAAATATAGTGATTCAACATTTTTATACCTTACCATGTGATCACCCCACTCATTCTAGTAGTCGTTTATCAATAATATCATAGTATTAGAGGCCCAGTGCACAAATTCATGCACGGGTGTGTGCTGGCCAGCACAGCCAAGGGTTTGGTGAGCCTGAGTACGGGTGGTGAAGGATTAAAGAAAAGACAGACAAAGAGAATATAGCTGGGGCTCGGTGGATCTCCTGTGCCTGGATGAGGCCACAGAGAAGGATCCAGCCAGCAAGCTGAGGCTTTATTTTATAGTCAGAGAAAAACAAGGTAGTGGTCAACATAGTTACAATGTTCTTGTGAGTTTCACTTGTTTTGGCAGCACTTGCTGCATCTCCACAGCCCATTAGCTACCTAGGAAGGATCTAGGGGATGGCCATAAGGTCAAGCTTAATTATGCTAAGAGGGCTCTGCCCTCTAAGCTGGGACTTGTTTGTGGCTCTGCCACAGGTCAATCTGAGGCTTAACTCTAGAGCCGCTCACTACACGGGTGGGATCTGGCCAGCCTGCTCTGATCGGGGTGATCAGCTGGGCTGGCCAGGGGGAGGGGCCATGGGCAGTTAGCCGGCTGGCCCTGTCCCCGATCGGGGGGTGGGGGGGAGGGAAGCTGAGGGGAGGGGCTGCGGGTTGTTGGCCAGCCCCACCCCCTGGTCAAACTCCAGGTCAAACTCCTTCTCGAGGGGACAATTTGCATATTAGCCATTTATTATATAGGATTATTTGCTATATTCCCCTTCCTTTTTTCACCCATCCCTCCACCTCCTTCCTTCTAGTAACCATCCATTTGGTCTCTGTTTCTATTAAACTGGTCTCTTTTACAGCCCATCTTTGGATTAAACAACCCTCCTTAAATAAGAGTCAAGTTGAGAATGCTGAGGAATGAAAAACCACACACATTTTAATTTTGTTGCCTGTCTCAAGATGTGATGATCCATTCAGTCTATCAAAAGACATGAAAAGGCCCTTGAACGAAACAGACTCGGAGACATCTGTAGAAAAGAGTGAAGACTGTAGCAACAAGCCAATGCATCCCATGTCTCCAGATAACGTTCTTCCCACAACCACTTACACCCACCCCCACAGCACTGGCATCTCTTATAGGAAGGGTTAAGGTAGTTTACTGGGAGGGTATGGAGTTAGGAGGAAACTGAGGAAGCTTAATTCATAACATCACTTGTCAAAAATATATACTAGTAAAGCTTTTGACATTATTCCAGAATCACTGCTGCATATATTTTAAGTTACCCTGAGAATATCAAAGGGGCCATAGCTGCAGCCTGGTTGGCAAGTGGGATGGAATGAGTAGGAAGCCAATTTCTTTATGTGCTGGAAGCACTCCGAATAGTTTCATAATGCCATTTTGGCTAAGGAGTGGCCTCACCCTATTCCAACATTCTGAAAATTCTGGACATTCTCCAAGGCTCCCTGGACAGGTTTATGGCAGCTTCCTGGAAGGCATTTGTGACCTCTCTTCATGATCAGTAGGATGTGGCAGTTTCTAAACTCCCTCCGGGGACATCACCACTATGCCAAGATGGAGAAATGCCTGTCTGAACAAGAGGAAATGGAGTATCTTGGATGTGCCTCTTCCCCAGTGCTGTCAACAAACTCAAGTAAAGCAGTTGTCACCACAAAAAAATGAGAAAGAAAAAAACCCCACTACCCTGAGGATAAAGTATACAGTAGTGAAACTGGGATTTTAGATGCTCCCATAACAGATCACAAACACAATGATTACCTGTGACCAGAACTACTAACTGATCTTCTACCTACAGTCCCCTTCCTCCAAGCTCATTGCCACGTAGACACCAGGCTGGGTTTTCTAAAACATAAAACTCTTCAATGGCTCCCCAATAGGATTGAGTCCATTCCTGATGGCCAGACAGACAAGGTCTCCCATTATTCTGAATGGGAGACTGGCTTTACTAAGTAATTATGGCCAGGAATAAAGACAACAGATAAATTAGCATATATATAAAAAAAGGTATATTCAGTAAAGTTAATACCAAACCATCATAATTTATTTAGCTACCTGGGTGGGCATTTCACAACAGTTACCTTCTCACAGACTATATTAGGAAATGCCATCATGCAAGATGTGGTATTTCAAGAGTGTTGCTTTGAGACTTTATTTAGCCAGTGTGTATGTCTTGTTGAATCTAATGATAGGGCTGGGGGGAACTTTCACGGTAGCCAGGCTACACAGAGTAGAACTTTGGGTCAAAACCACTTATGTGTTTGTACCATGTAGTTTTTGAGGGACATTTTACCTGGGCACGAGGTTGTGATGGTTGGAATGTAGGCCAAGAAGACTAGAGAATGCCAGAGGCACAGGGGGTGAAGTCGCAGTTGGAAACCAGACATGCTATGAACAGACAGGACATCTAGGTAGAAAGCAACTGGACAGAAACTGGGAAAGGGAAGTTGGCTTGGGTAATAGAATAAGAGGAAGTCAATCTGTTTGTCAATTAGAGGTATGGGGATGGGACCCATTCATTCAACAAGATTTATGACATTAATACCTACTATATGAAAGATTGTGCTGGGCCTTGGGGGTATGGACATAAATTCCAGGAAACAGGTACTGAATGACTCATTGGCACATGCACACGCCGTCCAGAGCTGGTCCCCAGTTTTATAACCCAGCACTGGTTTCTTCAATTTAAGGTACAGGAAGTCATGCTAGATCTTCCACCATAGTATGTTCCAGCTACTGATAGTCATTGGACATTGAAGGCTGTGATGCTGCTGATGTCCTTCCATTCAGAGGCTTTCCAGCAATCCCCAGGGGCTGAGCTCATCCTGTCTCCTTCACCCATCCTGCCAGAGTGCACCTGCCGCCCATGACTTGCATTTATCTCCAAGCAAGAGCCTCTTTCTTGGTACTTGGTTGGTTCCTCTAGGCATGTCACTTGTTTGCCCTCTCTCTGCCCTCAAGGGCAAGAACTCTTCAAAAGAGCATGAAATGATATCAGGAAAAAAAGTGAGGAATATGCTAGAACCCAGCAGCCAAAAAGATAGTGGTGCCTAAGCTACTGAGCTTGCCAAAAAGCCATGAAGATAACATATTAATTGTGCTCTTCTTCTGCATCATAATGGATGTGTACATAAATCATAAAATATCTGAGATGAAATGGTGTTCCATAGGACAGTTCTAAACAAAATGTAGTCCTTACAGACCTCAGCAAGTTTCTCCCGACTCTATGTATCAGTTTCCTCATCTGTACAATGGGGTTAAGAATGACCTCTTTGCTGTCAGAACTAAAGGGCCTAATTCATATAACCACTTAGCTCTGTGCCTGGCACAGTATATACACTCACTGAATGGGGTGATTACCATTATCACCATGGCTAATATCATAAGATTCCAAAGGCCCAGCGGGGGTGGGGAGGGGCTGACAGGAATTCTCAGAGGCAGCACAGACCCCATTGCCTCAGATTCCAACTAAAGCTCTAGTGACTTGGTCTACAGGAGCACCCCAGAATTTCTGCTCATAGACATCATAGAAATAATCTTTCTCAGGGGCCTCAGAAATGATCATGGGACTCTCTACAGAGCGCTCTGCAAGTGCACTGCTTTCCGTCCACTCCTTCCATCTGAACAGTCTCCAAAAAAAACCTAAGCCAGTCAGGGAGCTTTGATCAGCTCCTACCTTTGGACAAGATATTTGTCTCTCACTGCCTCCAACACTGCCTGTCCTCCACAGAGCCTAGAGAGCGTAGTGAAAAAGCAGGCACTTTGGAATCACCGAGCCGGGGCCTGTGTATCCCAGCTCAGGGTCCTTGGCAGGTCAATAACCACTCCCAACCCCAGCCAGCTCTGGCCTCTGGACTAAAGGTCACCTTCCCAGCTTGCTCTCAGTGGCCGGCCCTTTATGGCACAGGACAGTGACCTTGAGACTGTGGAACACCCAGCTGTGACTGCTGGCCACAGGCCCAGGGGCAATGTGTGTGTAAACTTCCGTCTTTTGGGCCATTCGTTGGCTCCTAAATCTGATTGCAAATGGTGGCACATCCCCATCATCAATACGCTTATAACTCACATTGTTTCCAGGCCCTTAATGAACATTTTCTCATTTGTTCTTGTTTCTAACGGCAAAATATGACACTTAACAGTCACGCACAGAATACAAATACGAATAACCCCTTGAGTTTAGTTTGCAAAACTGTCCAAAACACAGCATTCAACAAATTAAGCACACATTGGTACTTTATTAAATGCTTACTATGTGCCACAACATCAGTGGGAAACAGAAGTAAAAACTGAATCCCCATCTAGGGCTGTGAGGAGGAGCTGGGAAGACACAGCTGGACAACACAGCCAGCGTGAACTTGCATGTGTGTTGAGGGAAGGCAGAGTAGCCGTGTGGCTGAAGCTGGGAGTGGGTTCAGATTTCACGCAGTCAAAAAGTAACTTGGGGCCCTAAAAAGGGAGAAGTACTGATACTTGCTACAATTGGATGAACCTTGAAAACATTATGTCAAGTGAAAGAAGCAAGAAACAAAAGGCCATGTAGGACATGATTCCATCTATATGAAAAGTCCAGAAAGTAGATTTGTAGTTGCCAGGGGCTGGGGGTAAGAGGGAAAAGGCAAGTGACTACTAATGGGTATGAGTTCCTTTTTGAGGTGATAAAAATGTTCTAAAATTGACGCTGATGACAGTTGTGCAAATCTGTGTATATTTTGTGGTGGGTGAATTATATCTCAATAAAGGTATTTTTTAAATAAAGTGACTTTGGGAAAATATATTAACTTCTCCAAGCCTCAGTTTCTTCCTGTGTAAAATGGAGATAATGAGAGTGGCAAGTTTTTAATTATTGTGAAAAGTCACAGGGATAACTTCATTAAAATTCCCTGCATTAACCACCATTATTATCAGCTATGAAAGATCTGGGGATCATTCATAATAGGCAAAGGGTGGAAGCTACCTGGTGTCCATCAAGGGATAAATGGATAAAGTAAGGTCTCTAATAATAAAGGAATATGCAAATTAGCTGGGATACCATAATGTCACGACCGAAAGCAGGCATGGCGCCTGGCCAGGGTGAGGGACCTCAGGCCACACACACCCCCTCACCCCCGGGCTTGACGGGGACCTCAGGCCGTGCCCCTCGCCCAGCAAGACTTGACAGGGGACCTCATGCCACGCCCCCCACCCCAGCGCTGGGCCGGGAGACCTCAGGCCATGCCCCCCACCTGGCAAGGCTTGACAAGAGACTTCAGGCCGTGCCCCCTACCCTGGCACTCAGCCAGTAGACCTCAGGCTGTGCCCCTCACCTGGCGGGGCTTGACAGGGGACCTCAGGCCTCGCCCCCCCACCTGGCAGGGCTTGACGGGGGACCTCATGCCGCCCTCCACCCCAGTGCTGGGCTGGGGGACTTCAGGCCATGCCCCCCATTCGGTGGGGCTTGACAGAGGACCTCAGGCCATGCCTCCCACCTGGCACTGGGCTGGGGGACCTGTGGCTGGCACTGGGCTGGGGAGGGGCTTGACGGGGGTGGGGCCGGCCGGGTCGGGGTCTCACCCAATGGGGGTGGGGTCAGCCGGGTCTGGGTCTCCTGCGTTTTCGAAGCGCGTGTGGGTGATGGACGAGGACTTGACTCTAGGTCCCGTGGCATGCCCCAGACTCTGACAGGAGGGAGATTTTCATATACATTTTACTAATTTTCTTTCATCTCTGACACTTCTATTATAGAGAAAGGGAAAATAGCAATATTAAAATATTTCCTCTAATTAATTCCCTTTTAATGTGCACAAATTTTGTGCACCTGGCCACTAGCATACATATAATCAAAAATTATTCAGCCTTAAAAAAGAAGGAAGCCGGAACCGGTTTGGCTCAGTGGATAGAGCGTCGGCCTGCGGACTGAAAGGTCCCAGGTTCAATTCCGGTCAAGGGCATATACCTGGGTTGCGGGCACATCCCCAGTAGGAGATGTGCAGGAGGCAGTTGATCGATGTTTCTCTCTCATCAATGTTTCTAGCTCTCTATCTCTCTCCCTTCCTCTCTGTAAAAAATCAATAAAATATATTTTTTTAAAAAAAGAAGGAAATCTTATCATATGCTACATCATGGATGAAACTTGAGAACATTTTGCTCATTGAAATAAGCCAGTCATAAAAAGACAAATACTGTATGATTCCACTTACATGAGGTGCTTAGAGTAGTCAAATTCATAGGGACAGAAAGTTGAAGGTGGTTACCCAGGGCTGGGGGAGGGGAAATGGGAAGTTAGTGTTTAATGAGAACACAATTCAGTTTTGCAAGATGAAAAGACCTCTGGAGATGGAAAGTGGTGATGGTCATGCAACCATGTGAATGTACTCAATACCACAGAACTGAACACTTAAAAAAGTCTAAGATGGTAAATTTTATGTTATATGTGTTTTATCACAATTTTTTAAAAAATGTAGATAGTGAGGGGATATAAGGGCTGCAGAAAGGGAGCATTGCAGGATGGAGGGAGGAATGTGGAGAAGGCTTCATAGGACACAAAGCAGAGCATGCTAACGGAGCTCCTCAGTGCCAGCAGTCCCAGGGCAGAGCCAGCACACCAGACGGACCCCGGTGCTGCCTTCCAAGTGCTCTGCCTTCCTCCCACTCTGCCAATCACTCTGCCAGCCAGCACCAGGCCACAGAGCATGAAGTACCAGCTGAGAGCTCGGGGGCATGGGAGCAGCAGCGAGTCACTGGAGCTCTGTTGTCAGACAGACTGACTCCCTGCCAGTCAAGGACACTCCCCAGAAACAGAAGCCCCACACCTGAGACGTCCCAGCCACACACAGGCCCTACAGTCCAATGATCCAGAAATGCTGATCTGGACAATCCCAACAGAACAGCTCACATCTGCTGAGAGTGAAGTCGAGTCACACTAATGTTCAGGAAGATAAGGCTTTGGCATTATTCATGGTTTCCCTTTGCTAGATTTCCCCCCATGTGGCTGTGCTGGGTGTGGGTACAGGAAGGTACTGGGGAGAAATTACAGAAGACAAGAGAGTTGTTTATAGGACTCTAACTCAGAAGAAAAAAAAAAAGAGAGACTGACTAAATTAGGCAGAAATGGCATCCACAGTCCAAGTTTGTCCCTTTAGTGTCCCTTGTCACTCTGGTATAGCCTGAAGAATAAACACATCCAGGAAGATGCAGGGAAAAAAAACAGGGTGCCTGAAATTTGGCCATTATGTTCCCTACTGCAACCTCCACCACTTAAAGGCCCAAGAATATAAATATGATATATATAGAGGTTGGGGGAGGGAAGAAGGGAGTACAAAAACAGCCAGACATAAGCATGGGCATATGTATCTGGGAAGTACTTGGAAGGCCTAATCCAGAGGTACAATATGATACCCACCCTTTCAAGTTCTATAATGCATAAAACTCCACCATTAAAAATGCAGCCCTGATGTCCAAAACCATTATTTTAAGTATTGTTTTAGAAACTCTAGCCAATGCAATAAGGCAGGAAACAAAAATACAGAGATAATCTATAGGAAGTAACCTAAAGATATTATTTTCATACATCATCATAAATTTAAATAGCTCAAGAGAATGTATTGAAAAAATTTTAAATGTATAAGAAAATTCAAAAGACATCTAGTTACAAAATAAAGATCTAATCAACATTCAGCATTAACTAGTTAGAAAATATAGTAGGCAAAAAATCCTATGTATGGAGGCAACAAAAAAAATAAAATGCCTAGAAATAAATTTAACAAAAAAGGTGCAAGATTAAATGAAGAAATCCATAAAACAACTGTGATACATAAAGAAATGATTTCACCAAGTGGAGACACTTCTATATTAGTGGATGGGAAGTTTCATTACTATAAACATGTCAATTTTCTTAAAATTAATTTTAAATTTAAAGCAATTTCCATCAGAATCCCATCTGGGTATTTTAAACCTGACAAATTTATTTTAAGTAAATAAGAAACAGTAATAGCTCAGAAATTTTTGAAACAAATAGAAAAATGAATTCAGAACTTGCATTACTGTTTATTAAAACATAAAGCTACAATAAAGTAGTAACTAGTATAAGCACACAAAAAGTAAAAAAGCCCTGAAATGGACTGATGTATACACATATACATGATTAGAATTTTGAATATAATAAAAATGGCATTTCAGATTCTAGATTCAGAAAAGAAAAAAAAAGTGGATCTGGATGACTGGTTAACTATTTAAAGAAAAACTGTGAGATGCCTAAGTCATATTATCAATCAACATAAATACAGTTTAATTCAAGAATTAAATGTAAAAAGTATATACACATATATTGGATGGAGAAAGGTCTTTCTAAGCTTAAAGGGAAATTTAAAAGCATTTATTACATAAAGATTTTTAATTTTCATATATCACTGTCATAATCTAAATTTAAAAAACATTCTAAAGTAAAGACATATCACATTAATTGTAAATAAACATTTATTTCTAATATTGAAATGAATCTTATGATTCAGTAAGACACAGATGAACACGTTAATGGAAAAGAAAACAGAAATGTGGGAGGGTAAAGAAATGTGAAATGACCAGAAAACAAACAAAAGATATTTAAACTCACCCCTAATAAAAGTTTGAAAAACAAAACAGTGACTTGGCTTTTTTTTTCTTTTGCTAAATTGGCAAAAGTTAAAATAACTGACCAGCAATGGCAGTATTTGAGTCAATGGGCACCCTTACATATTACTGGGAAGGTTAATTTACAACATTCCTGAAGGGCATTTTTTTTTTTTTTTTTTTTTTGCAATACCCATGAAAAACAAACCTTTGGAATAGTCACATCTTCTGATCAGTAATTCCACTTTTAGAAAATAGCCTAAGGAAATAGCAGAACTATGTGCAAAGTTTCAACATCATCATCACATGTTATGGGTACCATGTGCACTCACTTATTAGGCACAGTTCTATGCTTTAAATTGATTGTGTAATTTAATCTTACAAAAATAATATCTACATCCTGATGTCATCTTCATTTTTACAGATGAGGAAGCTGAAGGATAGAAAAATGTGGAAAAACATCCAAGGTCACAAAACTACTATCTGGTACTAGTAAAGCCGATATTCAAACCCAGGCAGTGTGACTGCCTAGCCCCAGACTCTTAAACACTAAGACATCATTGGGGACGCATCAATATCAGTAGCAAAACTTTTACATTACCTAATGTCAAACAATAGGGGCGTGATTAAATATTTTCTGGCATGTGCACATAATAGGATGAATGGATGGCCCAAATCACAAAACATTTGTTTGGGAATCTGTCCTTATTTTTATTGCCACTTTTATGTATTGAACATTAACTTCATGGCAGGCAAAGTTTCAGGTTCCATTTTAGCCCTAACCAAAAGAGGCAAGAGACAAACAGTAAAACACAAGGCTTCTGCTCCTAGGAGTAAAGGGTGCGTACAGACACTGTGAGGAAGGCCTAGGACCAGAAGGTGTCCTTTCCAAAGTTCTTAGAAACTCTTTGTTTCATAAAATAGGGAGAGTTCAAAGAAAGTCACAAACTGTGAAAGCCTTTATTTAAAGTCTGGGTCTTAAAAAAAAAAAACAGACTGAGATCCCAACAATTGTCTGCATTGATACAATAGCGCTGATAGAAGGAGGCAGCACCTCGGTGAGGACAGGGTGTGTGGGATACAGAAGATTTCCAAGGAGGCTGTAGAAGTGAGGACAAGATAAGAGGATTCAGATCAAGCCAAGAAAGATGTGCCCTACATCCCGCTCTGCTCCGGGTCTCACCGACGCCCTAGTGAGGAGGAGCAGCATTAACCCCCAGAACCGTATGGCATTGTGAGCTCTATGAGCATTATTTGTTGTTATCTTGATACAGGGAAGATTATTCTCTATAACAAAAATTATATTCGTTTGAGACTTTTTAATATTTATTTTTTAAAACATTTAATCCCTTCAAATACAATTAAGTATGAACACAGGCAACGGAAGGCAACATCCTGGTGCCCAGAAGAAACCAAAAGAAATATAAAGTGACTCAATGCATGAGTGGCACCTACTAAGTGCTCAATAAATCAGTTAGTGGTTGGAGCGGAGGTGGGACTATGCTTTTCATACTGGCTTCGCTAATACCCCTAAGGGAAGAGGGAATATTCAACTTGTGTGAGTCATGTACATACTTCACACCCACTGACTCACTTAATAACTCATTTGATACTTCAAACCCAGAAGTTAGGTATTATTATTCCCATTTGAAAAATAAAGAAACTGAGGCATAGGGAAATTAAAGCAACTTATCAAAGTCACACACTTAAGGCAACAAGAGATTCAAATCAAACCAGCATGCTTCTAAGTCCAGAGATGCAGAAAAGGCAGGTGTCCTGAGAAACTCACTCCAGGAAGTGGTTAGCACATGTGGGCAGATGTTACCCTGTTTTCCATGCTTCCCTTTCCTGCCTGATGTCCCCACCTCCCCATTCCCTGAGAACTCTGTAAACCACAGCAGAGCTCCAGACAGCTGTCGAGGACTCTTCCTCCCCTCCACATGCTGAATCCTTCACAGTGGACACCATGAAAATATCTTTCCCACAGGAACCCCAATTCTATAGTCCTGACCTCAAAAGGCAACAAGGTAATGACCAAAAAGGGAAAAAGAAATTCCCATGTAGGAGCACCCTACACCAAGTACTTCACATCTATCATTTTATTTAATCCTCCCAGCAGCCTTTCAAGAAAATGTCACAGTCCCCAACGTACAGGTGAAGACACCGAGGCTCTCAGAGGCTGAGCCACTTGCCCAAGTGATAGGTGTCACAGCAGCTTACCAACACCTGCAGTGAAAGGCCACAGGGGGTCTCACCTGAACTAAGGTTTTGACAGCATGTGTCAACCCAGCAAGGGACTTTCTAGTGAAGTGAGCTCCACAGGCTCTCTCCAGCAGCACACTCACTCATGATCAGAAAGGTGACAACCTTGGACCACCACCCTCCTGCTATCTATACTAACAATAGAGGAATATGCAAATTGTCCAGGATGCCGTCACAGTAACAGTAACGACCAGCAGACTGGGTGGGGCAACCAGGCCAATAGGGGAGTTAGTGAGGGACGACCAAATGACTGAACAGCAGGCTGCGTGGGGTGACCAGGCCGGCAGGGGGGTAGTAAGGAGCAACCAGGCCAGCAGAGGGGGGCAGTTGGGGGTGACCAGGCCGGCGGGGGAGAGGGGCAGTCAGGGGAAACCAGGTTGGCAGGGGGGGCAGTTAGGGGTGATCAGGATGGCAGGCAGGTGAGCAGTTAGGAGCTAGCAGTCCAAGATTGTGAGAGGGATGTCCGACTGCTGGTTAGGGGATCGAGCCTAAATCAGCAGTCGGAAATCCCCCAAGGGGTCCCAGATTGGAGAGGGTGGAAGCTGGACTGAGGGGACCCACCATTGTGCACAAATTTTGTGCACCGGGCCTCTAGTGAGTTATAAAAGCCCAACAGAAGGAAGCATTTTCCCTGAGCCATCTGCCCCTCTCCCCTCAGGAAAGCTCTGCAGACAGGCACACCGGAGGCCCTCTGGTGCCATGCACTTGCAAAGCCCTACAAGGTGGGCGATGGACATGGAATACTAAAAACACAATTGCTAGAGGCCCTCCAGCTGATGACATGCTTTCCCAGAACCTGTTTCCTTCACCTGCACAAGTATCTCAAGAGCCAGGTGTTGCCAGCAATCCTGCCCATTCAACAAAACAACCGAGGTAAGAAATTCAAGCAACCTGGCCCAGGGCCCGCGGCTTCAATGTGGGGTCTGGGATTTTTACCCAAGACCTTCTGACTCCAAGTCCCATGGTTTGTGCATGACACCAGGGAACCTCTTTCCTATGAACTGAGCATTGAAAGCCAGATGTCCACTCCTTAGGACATTAGTGACTCTGAAGCCAGGAGTCAGATGAAACCCTGTCACAAATACTCAAAACCCCCAAAGCGAAAGGCAGTCAGCGGTGGAGTCAAGAGTGTCTGGGGTGCATAATCCCAGCCCACTCACTAACTAGCTGTGTGACCCTGGAAACGCCACTTTGCCTCTCCGTGCTTGGAGTTTCTCAAGGAGAATAACAGCAACCACCTATTAAGTTGGTCTGAAGATTAAATGAGCTAACACCTACAATACACTTCAAATAATGTCTGTTACCATAAGCACTCAGTAAATCAATAAATGTTAGCAACTATTATTATTACTATTGTTACAAACAGATGACAGTGCACCAGAGTTACCAGCTTATAACAGGAGGTGATATTGCTATAGATTTGGCTTTCAGGAGCAAAACAACACAATTGTAACATTACTCAGTGACACCTGTGTGTGTGTGTGGGGGGGGGGGGGTTTGTTGTTGTTAATCCTCACCAGAGGATATTCTTCCACTGATTTTTTAAAGAGAGTAGAATGGAGGGGGAGAGACACAGAGAGAAACATGGATGTAAGAAAGACACATCGATTGGTTGCCCCGCTCCCGCCCTCCCCCATCCCCACCCACCACCACACACACACACATACACACAACCCAACCAGGGCCTGGGATGGAGGCTGCAACCGAAGTACATGCCCTTGACCAGAATTGAACCCGGGACTCTTTAGTCCACAGGCCGACACTATCCACTGACCCACACCAGCTAGGGCGCCTGTAGGGAATCTGAAATCAACCCCAGCCCTGACTGGTTTGGCTCAGTGGTTAGAGCGTCAGCCCAAGGACTGAAGGGCCGTGGGTTCGATTCCTAGTCAAGGGCATATACCTGGGTTGCAGGCTTGATCCCTGGCCCATCTGGGAGGAAGGCAATCAATCGATGTGCATCTCTCACGTCCACATTTCTCTGTCTCTCTCGTTCCTTCCCTGTCTTCCATTCTCTCTCTTAAAAAAAAAAAAAAAAAAAATCAACCCCATACTAAACACTGGTTTTCACACCAAACACTGAGGTGTCCTCGTTTGCTTGGAAACGTTTCGGCACTCACCTTTCATTCCTGCTGCCCTCTTGCCTCAGAGGACAGGGGAGGGCAGGGAGGACCAATGACACCACTGGCTCACCCAGAACAGCTAGCCTGCTGCCTCCACCTGCTTACATAGCCCCTGGGTGTGAGGACACCCTTCCCACTGCTGAGCAGCATGCCTGCCACTGAGCCGAGTCAGCACTACCTCCACCCAGTCCCTTGGAATCTGAAGAGTGGAGGGGAGAGGGAATGAAATACACAAGACGAGGCCTGTTCCCAAGGCCTCCCTTCTATCTTCGGCGCTGGGGACGCGGCACCTCTCCAGCAGGTACCACTCGGGGTGTTAGCTGCCCCTGGGTGAAAAGGAAGGGCAGTGATAACTCCCACCATCATGAAGACTGCAAATGACGGGAGCCTGAAATTGCGCCCTGTCTGTCTGAGTGGAGGCATGGGCTGAGAGTGTAACAAATTGACACAAAATTATGCTACTCCGCTGACCAGGCAGATCTGACCTGACCCCGCGTTCTCTGAACTCAGCAGTGAACTGTGGCTCCAGGAAGAAAAGGGCTTCTTGAAACGTGCTCAAAATGTTCCACTTGGCACTGACTCCAGCAGTGGCCACTTCTTTTCTTCTCAAAGCCAGATTTTTAAAGTGCGGATTCTCAGCAATTTTCCTTGAATCCTCTCAAGTGTTCTGGAATCTTCTGACTGTTCAGAATTGGTGTTGAAGACAGGAAAAGTAACCCCAAGAATGTAGGGCACAGGAAACGAAGTGGCCAGGACAGACTGAGAGCTATGCCTGGCTCGGTCCAGACAGGATCTTCCCATGGCACCGGACGTGCCAGGGGAGAAGCACACCTCGTACGTAGGTCAGCAGGTCCCCTCCCCAGCGTGCGAGGGAGACCTGTACGGTTGCGGGAGGGTCTCTGCAGAAGGGCACAGCTGGGAGACAGGCTTTTCTGCACAGCCATATCACTGTTGACTTGGGGTCATCTTACAACTGAGCTTTTAAAAACTGGTTGACTTCACTTAAAGTCCAGATTCCCAGCTTCTCTTTTGAAATAAAAATAATAAGAGGAGGAAGAAAGAACTGGCAGCCCTGTGTCTACATTCGGACAACCGGCCGGATTTTTAACAACCATTACCCTTCCTGGCTGTGCCACAATCCCTACTACTGCCGACTGTGCCCCAAAGCTGAGGGCCAGTCACCTTCTATTATCAAATGTGGACTTGTCAATATATTTATGGCACTGAAATACTTAAGGCATCAAAAAAATAATAATAAAACAAAGGGTAGACAAAAAGGCCACATTTCAAGAAAACTGGGAAGTGGCCCACCACGAGGCATTTTCCTCATTTGTACTGCCAGCCCGGACCCCCTGGGGAAGAGCATAGCATCTCCTGTCAGAGGGGCTAGGCAACTTCTTAGTGGTGGGACTGTGGGTATGTGCTTAACTTGCCAAGCCTTGGGTTCCTCAGTATTAAAGTACCTAGGCTCTGCGGGGCTTGGGGAAGGATTTAAAAAGATAATGCATACTAAGTGCTAGACATGGGGCCTGGGACCCAGTATGTGCTCAATAAACGCTGGCAGTCCTTGTAATCGATGTTGTTAGAAGCAGCAGTGGGGTGGCGTGGGAGCTGCTGAGAGCAGGTGGGAGTTTCCCAGTGCAGTCCCTTCTTCCATCCAGCATGGGCTTGCTCCCCTCCCAACTTTGAAGGCTGGAGAAGCATGCGCCACTCAAAAGAATCATGGCCACACCCCAGGGCTGCCCACACAGACTCCGCTAGACCACTGAGCATGCCCCCAGTTTCTTTGCCTTGCAGCTTCATCTGTGTTTCCTGCATGTACACCTGTTATCTGGCCTCTCCTGCTCTGTCTGAAAGGAACACCCTTCCCAACTCTGCCCACCTGGCAGGCCCTTACTCTGGTCAAACATCAGCACCTAAAAGCCTTTCCAGAATTCTCAGTCAAGATTCCTGAATCCCAAATCCTATTTTGTATCTGTTCATCTCCCCGCCTAGACCATGAGACCTTTAAAAGTAGGGCACAGTCAGCTCTGTGGCCCCAGCCCCAGGCCAGTGCCCAGCACAGAGTGTACACAGCACTCAAGCTCAGCCACAGAGCTGTTCACACCACTAGGTGATTCTGGAAAGACAGCAGAGTATATAGGAAAGATGCGGGTTCAGGAGCCAGAGCTGTCTCCTGGCTCTGCCATTTAAACTCAGGGTAACCCTGAGCCAGTCCACTTAATCCTCAAAGTCTTGGTTTGCACAAATGGAAGGCTGGGTTAACATGAAGGATCTTTGTGAAGAACATATAACATTAGCAAAACAACACAGTGCATTATTATCAGCAACCACCAACTACTATCAGATCCAGCACCACAAACACCAAGAACAAATCTCTCCCTTCCCCATCCCCAACTTAACTTGTGGTCCCTCAACTTGAACTGTCCTATCTCTCACTCTCCTAACCTCCACCTCTGCACTGAGAGCTCTAAGGAACATAATGTGGCCATGGGTTCCATATAAGCCCACCCTGACATAAAGACAGCCATCAAAGAGAAGAATGTCACAGAAGGCAGCTAATCGTATGTTCTCTCTGTACATAAAGAACATTTAAGATATAGGCTTCAGATATAAAGTGCATGTAAAGCTGTATGTACAATGTGGTCCCAATTGTGTAAAATATGTAAAGCAAAACAGATCCAAAGAAACTTGCCCAAATGTTAAAAGTGAGAATGATTATGGGTCCCTAGTATTTATTATTTATACTTTTGTTTTCCAAATTTTCTCTAGTAGTCACGTTTTATTTTATGATTAAAAAGTGAAAACTCTATCAAATTCCTAGCAGTGTTTTATTTAGAGCAAGAAATTGATTAGTCCATTGTTGAAAAAGTAAATTATTAAAAATATATAAAGCAATTGGTGATCTGTCTATAGTAGTCTTAGACCATTCACAATAATAAATGCAAAACATAGTCTTTTTAAATGTCCATGGAACATTTACAAAAAATATTCAGCAAGTATCAGTCCACCAGAAATACTCAATAAATACCAAAACCCAGAAATTAAATTCTGTCCACAAAGCAATAAAAAGCAAAATCAATAGCTAAAAATAAGCAAACCTCAGAACATCCCAACAATTAAGCTTTGGCTAAGGAAGGTAATCCAAACAAATTATGAGCTACGTATAAAATTATGGTAACAGCTCCAACATACACCCACCAAAATGTACAGGATTTCGCCAAAGCTGATCTCAGAGGGAAAAAAATTAGCCTGCCATGAAATTTATTTAATAAATCAAGAATCAATGAAAATTTGGGACATACTTACTTAGAACAAAAAACTAAAAACAACACCACCAACAAAAAAGAGCCTAATCAAAGCAAGAGAAAGGGATTAATTTTTAAGTACAAAATAATTAAGAGAAATAAACAGTAAAAAGGATAAACTGGGTCAAAAAATTTAACTATTAGTGCCTTTTAAAGGGGCTGATAAGAAAATATAAACCTCTAGCAAACCAAACAAGAGAGAGAAACTCAAAACCCAAAACACTATTTATGAGAAATGGGCTATAAACACAGAGAGATCCTAAACTATTATATTTCCTCTGCAACCAATAAAATGGGAAATACAGAAGAAAGTAATGATTATATATATATACTTTTAAAACATCAATTTTCAAAAGACCTGACTAAACTAATAACCAAGAAAGACATTAGGAAAAGGTGCCAATGAGCAACTTGAGCTGGGGGAGGATGAGCCATGTCCAAGTGACTATGTTAATAAATTGAAACTTCCCAAGGATAATGTAAAAGCTAGTCAGTAGAATTTAGATTATAGAAAAATACGGGAATCTCCCAATGTATTTTGGGATCATAATTCTGGTTCCAAAATCAACATAGACAATGCAAAAAAAAACCAAACCAAACACAAAAAGACTTTAAACGCCTAGCCCAGCCAACACAGAGCAACTTTTAGAAAACCAACGTCTCTGCCAAGAACAACTAGGAAAGCTGCTAAGATTCATCACCTGCGACATTCAAGTGCTGCCGAGGCAGCCAGGATTCGAAACACCACAACCTCAGAGAAAAAATTCATGGAGGTGTGCCTGACGTTCTGCATTCCTGCCGCCCCCTCGGGTTATTTGCCCGTCTTTAATGGGTGGGGATAGATGCTACAAAGCTTGGCGGAAACACACACACACACACACAAAATATAGAAAAGCTTGTGGAAGCTAAAGGGAGCTTTCCACAGTCTAAGGGGCTAGAAAGACAAAAAAAAAAAAATGTGGTTATTAGCACCTCGCAAGGGCTTGAGAGGCCAACCCAGACTTGTGGGTCCAAAAGATGGGATAGAAGGGAGGCAGAAAGAAGCATGCCTATACTCTGTACCTGCTTTCCTTTCAAAGCAGTTGATGACTCCTGATAAATAAATAAATAAAAATGAGAGACTAAAGTGCTGAGCAAAAAGAGGCCGAATAGCTGAGCTCAACTTTCAGGAGGGTTGTGGTGCTGGGGAAATTCTCTTTCGAGTTCAGGACCTACTAAGGCAGAAATAAACACCAGGCTCTCAGGGAGAGGGGGGTAATCAGAAGTAGCCCAGCCTCACAAAGACTGCAAACCAGCCTCAGTTTCTGATCAAAGTGAGGTTATCTGACGCTTCTCTGCCCGATGGAGGACAGGGTAAATCCTCTCAGAAGACGGGCTGGGTGAATCCTCTTTGCAAGAAGGGCACATCATCCAGGCCCTGAATAGCTGTCCAGCATTCAGGCACACCAAGAAGTAGGACCCAAAGTAGACCCGCAGGGGATACAAATACTGGAGTTATCAAACACAGCCTTTAAAATATCTGCCCCCAAAAATAAGCATGTGGAGAATTTAACCAGAGCAGAGTTAATCTCAAACTAAAAAACAGTAAATGAAATTAAGAATTCAGCCCGGCTGGAGTGGCTCAGTTTATTGGGTCATCCTATGCACCAAAGAGTTGCCAGTTGGATTCCTGGTCAGAACACATGCCTGGGTTGCAGTTCGATCCCTGGTCGGGGTGCATGTGGAAGGCAACTGATCAATGTTTCTCTCTCACATCAACATTTCTCTCTCTTCTCCCTTCCTCCCTCCTTCCTTCCCTCTCTGTCTCCCTTCCTCACTCTAAACATGTCCTCAGGTGACTATTTAAAAAATGGTACTTCAATAAATGAGTTTATCAGCATATAAAACACATATTGAATCCGTAAATATATTAGAAGAAAATATTCAGATGGGAACAGAGAGCAAAGACAGGTAGAAATGGCTCAAAAAAGAAAGTACTGATTTGTAGTTTCCGATTTCTGTGATATAAATACTCCCGCCATCGCTGATTTTAAGCTACCAATGTGACATCACTGAATGTGAGTTGGAAAGAGATGTGCACAAGCAACTCTCAGGAGCACACCATTGTTACCAACAGAATTTGAAAAACAGTTATTTAGAAAGAAGAAAATTTCTGAAATTTGGAAATGTAAGGAAGAATGAAAATCAACAGAAAAAAAAATATTGTGAGTAAATATAAATTAATATTCATTTATAAAACAATAGAATGGCATGTGGTCTTTAAAATAAATGTAGAATTAAAAAGCATGACATTAACAAAAGAAGAAAAAATGGGGTAAATGTAGTCAATGTTTTCTAAGGTCTAGGGCAGTGGTCGGCAAACTGCGGCCCCTTGAGTGTGGCTCTTCCACAAAATACCACGTGCGGGCACACACATACAGTGCGATTGAAACTTCGTGGCCACACTCAAGGGGCCAAAGAGCCGCATGTGGCTCGCGAGCCGCAGTTTGCCAACCACTGGTCTAGGGAGTGGTAAAATTCTCATTTACATTAGTCTTTAATAAGTCAAACGTCAATCAATTTATTATAAAGGGAACACTGCAACAGGGAAAGAATGGCCTTTTCAAGAAATAGTAAATTCCCAATTAAAAAAAAAATTTGACCCTACCTCACACCATATACAAAAAAATCAATCCAGATCCATCACCTACCTAAATGCAATCAGTAAAATAATAAAACTTCTAGAAGATAACATAGCAGCATATCTTCACAACCTTCAGGTAGAAAAACATCTTAAACTAGGACCCAAAAAGCATAAAGGAACAAAAAGAGCTGATCAACTGAACTTCATTAAAACCAAGAACTTGTACTTACCAAAAGGCACAATTAAGAGAATAAAAAGGTAATCCATAGATCATGAGAAGATATGCAGAACACATATTTCTGACAAAGGATTTGTTTCTAAAATATATAATCCACTTGGTCAAAGGCCAGGGTTTTGAGAAGAACAGTCATAGGAGAGGGGGTTAAGGTGACATGATGATGATAAAGGCATGTCTTATGCATCATCATAATTAATCTTCACAATAATCCTTTGAAGCAAGCGCAATTTTTTATCCCTGTTTGATAGGCTTGGCACAATCCTAGTCTCCAAAATGCACTCAAGAGCAACCACCACTGAGATGCTTGGCGAGACACAAACTATAACCAATCCTTGCCAATCTGTAATATACTAGGAAGGAGGTGACTATATCACAGGTCCACCTGGAAAGAGGGACTGCAACCAATATCTGGGTAGACTATATTAAATTTAGACTATCTGGCTTTCTGATGGCTGTGTAGACAAGAGTCTGGGATTCAGGACAAATGGAGATTAAGCCAGGAGCAGAGGCCACCGCAATATCAGATATTAGAAGACACTGCGATTAGAGAAAAGGATGTTCTGCAAAGGAACTTCGTGTAGCTTGGAAAACATGCCAGAATCTGAGAACTGTCACATGCCTCATGATCCATAAGAGGTGGCCTCATGTGGCCACCTGTAATACTGTGGGAAGGGCAGTCCAGTGTCAGCCCAGGTGTCTCCATGGCCTGTCTGTGGTGTGACTCTGGACAAGTCAGTTTGTCACTCTAAGCTTTACTTCCCTCATCTGTACAATGGAGAAGGTAACAGCCCTCCATCAGAGAGGACTCAGCAGGGGAAGCCACATGGAGCCCTGGCATACAGTAGGAGCTCAATAAATTACTATGTTGGGGTTTTAAAGTTCATCTGGGAGTGTGATGGGATTTGGCCTCTGTCCTTCCAAGTATTAATGACCTCCTGATAAGGGGCGGGGGGGGTGGGGGAAGCAGCCTCAGAACTTCACTCCTGCACTTGGGCAGTGGCCCACCAACACAACCTGCACTTGATGAGCGGGAAGAAGAGAGGCTGGTTGGTAAGGGGCTCAGACTCTTACTGGCTGCCTATCTCACTTCCATTCTCCGAGTCTGTCTTCTCATCCACATTCTACTTAATGTGTGTGTGTGTGTTTTTTAAGATGGCAAAATATGTTAAATGCCTAAGATATCCTGTTTGCTCAGCAAGTGTCAGGACACTTCTGTGTGTCAGCAGGAATGTGTGGAGACTGCTTGCAATTGGAGAGCAAAGATAACTGTGAATTCTTCCCCTTAATCTACCAAGGAGTCTAGGTATCTCAGATCTATGTGAGGATGAATAGGAAGGCTTCCCGACCCCCTCACCCCAGAGCCCTCCTCAGGAAGAGGGGAAGGCTGTGGGGAACCAGAACCCATGCTCAGCACTTCACTGTTCGTCCACCAAGAACTGG
Source organism: Myotis myotis (assembly GCF_014108235.1). Lineage (NCBI taxonomy): Eukaryota > Metazoa > Chordata > Mammalia > Chiroptera > Vespertilionidae > Myotis > Myotis myotis. Next base: position 20,888,638 of record NW_023416323.1, on the reverse strand, counting down.
CATCTGTGGGAAATGACTTCTAATACCTACACCAAGAAAAGGCAGAGCTGTCCTGATGACCAAAAGGACATAGAAAGCAGAAGCCTGGAAAAGATTCTTACCCTTTGACCTGCTAATCCTACTTCTGGAAACCTATCCTAAGAGAATAATTTTAGACACAGAAAAATGCAGAATATTCATCACAGAGCTATAAAGAAATTTCAAACATATAAACAAAAGCCTCCACCATGTAGGAAAGACTCTCTTAAATAATTATTGGCCCAATGGATAAAGAAACAAAATTACAAATTAATTAGAAAATAGCAATAGTGATAATATAGCATGTAATAATCTAGGACAGAGATACGGCCAAAACTATAATCCTAAGAAAATTATTAAGTAATTTATTATTTTAAAAGAAAGCAAAAAAATGAATGCATCAATAATCCAATTCAAGAAGTTAGAAAAAGAACAACAAAATAAAACCTAAAAAAAAACATAATCAAGGTATTATTAAGGTTAAAAGTAGGAATGGATTCATTACAAACTAAAAAGCAGAATTCAAGAGCTGGTTCTCTGAAAAACACTACTATAAACAAAAACTACCACCAACAGGCAAACCTCTATCTAGTCTAATGAAAACCATAATGAAAAACACAAACAGGCACAGTAAAGAATGAAAAAATAGTATTTAACAAAAAATATGGCAGCAACTCACAAATAATGGGAAATTATTATTTAAAATTTAATAAATTTGAAAATGCTCAATAAAATATAAGATTTTCTGAATAAATACAAAATAACACAATTTACTTAATAAGAAATAAGAACATCAAATTAAGCAAAAGCTATAGATGAATTTGAAAAGGTTGCTAAAGAATGCTCTCTGAAGCTTTATAAAATGTTCCCAACAGAGTAAAAAAGGAATGTTTCCCCATTCATTTTATGACATTTAGTGACCTTGACAGAAAAATCTCACACACACACACAATAAAACCACAGCCCAGTATCACTTAGAAATATACATAAAAGAATTCAAAATAAAATATTTTTGAAAGCCACTAGCATAATAAAAGGAAATACACATCTATTAACAAGAATTTGTCCTAGAAAAATATAATAGATTAATATAATCATCATATCCATTCGTTTAAAAAAATCACATGACTTCAATAATTTTAAAAGGCCTTTGATACCATTTCCTATTTTTAAAAAATAGCAAACTAGGGCCAGAAGAACATTCTTAGCCGTAAACTAATAGCCAGCATCAAACTTAAGCTGATATAATACAAGCATTTCCATTAAAGTCATGGGTCAGGATCCTATCACAACTAGTATTTAATACTGATAAATAAACCTAAAAGTATTTAACACTGGTAAACAAAGCAAGTGAAAGACATGAGCTCCCACTGTCAGGAAGGGCAGGGAAATTGGCCATTGTTTGCTTCAGATAAAACTAGAGAATTAAGCAGAAGACTATAATAATTAATAAGAGAATCAAAACATTGCAGGTTATAAAATAAGTATTCAACAGCCAGCAATTTGCCCTGTAAAATTAATTTTTAAATATATAATAGGGAAAGATGTATTCTCAATAATTAAAACTGAAAAGAACAATATGCCTGGGGGAGGGAAATATAACAAGAAATATATAAAATCCAAAGAGGAAATAAAAAAATTATTGAAGGATATAAATGAGACCTGGGCAAATTAGAGAGAAAAGCCAATTGGTCTACTATAAATAAGTCAGGTTTTCCCAAGTTTAACAATAAATTAAACACCATTCCAATCTCAGCTACTAAGATTTTATTTTACTTGAAATTGATTCCACAAATCCATATGGAATATAACTTGGCAATAAAATTTTGAAGTACAAGAATAAAATTGTTATATATGTTAAATAGAAAGTTTAGTCCTAAGCAGTGCGATTTATTTTATTTTATTTTATTTTATTTTATTTTATTTTATTTTATTTTATTTTATTTTTTGCAAGCCTTCTATATGAGCTGGCTTCTCATGTGTTCTCTCAGGTAACTGAATGATTCTAACTACTGATTAGAGTCATGACCTATATACCAATGAATATTATCTCATTTAAAGATAACATGCTAAAAGAATAAATAACTTGCTAACAGAACAATGAGGCAAAAATAATAAATTATAATCATTTTAAATATTGGAGTACTTTTGTGATGACGGCTATCAAATTATCCTTTTTTAATGATTTAAGAGACAGAAGGGAAAGGGAGAGGAAGAGGGAGAGAGAAAGAGAGAAACATCAATCTGTTGCCTCCCACAGGCACTCTAAGGATCCAACACACACTCCAGGTATGTGCCATGAATGGCAATCAGATTGGCGATCTTTTAGTTCATGGGTCGATGCTCAACCAATTGAGCCACACCTGCCAAGGCCTTTTGGGCTTTTGGATAGTGTTTGCTGCTTATGTGGATAAGAAGAAGGAGTTACAACCTCCCCTCCCCTTGAAGGTAGCAAAACAGCCCCCAAGTATGAGTGTAAGACGATACCTGGAAGTAAATGCATAATATGCACAGTTGCATAGGTAAAACTGCACTGAAAAAAAAAAAAAAAACCTAATAGTAATAACAAATTCAGGGATTGCACAAACCACTTCAAGTCTAACCACACTTGCAAAAGTTTCCCTAAGACCAGGAAACTCCTGGGGGGATTCTAAGATTCCCTGAAACATGTGGAAAGCCTTGAACTATATTTTTTTCCTTTGAGGTCCTGTCCTAAATTCTAAGAAAATTGACTCAGACTGTTTTGAAATTAATAGAGTTATTACAATTACTAGAAATTACTGTCTTGGGGTAAATTAACTGTAGAGGCACAAAGACTCTATTTAGAGATTAGTGCTTTCATTTTAAGGAAAAGGTGAAAATCTACCTTTATAAATTGAGTGTCACTATTCACTCTACAAAGATGGTTTAAAGATAGACTTCCCTCCTGCAATTACAATATTATGCAACTTGGTAATGCATTCATCTATTGTCCAGGCACCTAGGGTAGGCAAGAACTTAATGTCAATAGCAATTGCCCCTAAGAAAGCATCCTGCTATATAACCAAAAAAGTCCATTGCCTCTCGTATGTTAAAAACACTGTCAAAATACTTGAATTCCTTGCAAGCATCTTCTCACCTAGGTTTCTATTATTGGTGAGAAGATAAAAAATCTTATAAAAGTAATACATCACTAACTACAACACTGGGTATTTAATGCAGGAAGGATGAAATGAGAAGAAGAAGACTCAGAAGTGATCCAGGGCTGTATTCTCGAAATCATTGAATACGAAACCGTAGAAATCATAATTCCAATCCATCTCCTCAGGCTATGTGACTTTGGAAAAGTTACTTAGCCACTGTGAGCTCCTGTTTCCTCATCTGTAAATTTGGGTTCATCAAAGCATGTATCTATGCCCAGGGATTGTATTAAAACATACAAACAGCTTAATAAGGAGCCTGACACCTGGTAAAGGTACCATAAACGTTGATGGTGGTAGTTTTGATGGTTATCATTTTAACCATTGTCAACTTTACCACAGCTCTCAATACAACTGGCTCGCAAACCCCTCCCCACCCACAGATCAGAATTACCTGTGGAAAGTTTTTAAACACATCTATACATAGACTACACCCCTTTGCAATTGTTGACTCAGTTGGTTTGGGGCAAGGCCAATGTCACTGTGTTTTAAAAACCCCACAGGTGACTTAGATGTGCACCTCCACTTGAAAACCCAAACTTTAGGAAAGCAGACTCAAAACACTTTGAGATTCAAAGGCTATGTCCATTGTCCAGGGATGCTAAGAAGAAAGATGGTTCAAATGAACTTCAGAAGAGCCCCCAGGGTGAAATTCTAACGATGCAAGTGCAGATGATCCCAAGAAATAGAGGGGGAAAAAGTTACCTGAGGAAGAATATGACTGTGCAAGATGAGCTTGGGCTCCAAAGGGACATAAACCAAAGGCAGAAGAAGCTGAATAGAACTATGGTCAAAAACAGTAGGCAACGCTAAGTCCCAAAAGGAGATGACAAGTGTCAGCCTGATAATATCAAGTCATTGCAGACCACAGGGTAATACAGGGAAGGCCCCTCCACTGCTTGGAAAAGATACTAGTCACACCAAATGAAACTATTATTCGCAGACTCTGTATTTGCAAATTTTACTAGATAAAAATTTATTTTCTCACCCTCCAAATCAATACCCAAGGTATTTTATGGTTATTCAAGGACGTGCAAAGAGCAGGAAAGTTTTTGAGTCGTCCAACATATACGTGTTCAGTGGAGGTTGAATTAGGCAACATCTGCCTTCACAGTTCAGCTCTCATACTGTCAACAAGTGTCCTTCTTCTGTCTATTTAGTGCCATGTTATTTGCATTTTTGTGGTTTTTGTTGGTAATTTCACTGTTTAAAACAGCCCCCAGGTGCAGTGTTGAAGTGCTATCTAGTGTCTGCAAGAGCAAAACTGAAAATACATGAGTTAGAAGAGCTTTCTTCAGGCACAAGTTCAATGGCGATGAATTACCTATGTGTATTAAATAAGGTGTCCTTGAACAGAAACACACATAAAATGAGGTTATGTATTGATCAGTTGACAAAAATATGACCAGAGACTCACAAGAACAAAACCATGTATTTCCTCCAGGGAAATGATTCAGTATCAGCTAATTGCATGTTCACAGCAACTTTATAAAGAACCTGACTGTGACTAAGAAGCACTGCAAATATTGAAAACCAAGTGTAGCCACTCAAAACCTCATTTGCTTCCATCATCTCCAACAAAGACTAGGATCTTCTCACTAGAAGGAGTAAAACGAAGTCAGAGTAAGGGAGCACCAATCCACTTCAAAAGTTTCAGACCTCTGAGCTCAGATTAATTATAATCTCGAGTCCCAAAATAATGCAGATTCTTCCATTCAACAAATATTTACTGAGACATAAAGCCAGGTGCGGTATGAAGGGATACAGTGGTGAAGATGAACAAAAATCACTATCTTTGGGGAGCTTACATTACACTATTTAAAAACTTACTTTTTAAGTAAGGTTAAAGAAAATATATGGTATTTCAAAGAGTGTTAAAAACTAGGACAAAGGACAAAATAGAGGAGGGGGTATCAAGTGAGAAAGGAGTGTTGAGAATGAAACAGGGTACCCAGGAAAAGCAGAGAGAAATAAGAGATGTAAAAGAAATGACTCATAATTATTGAAAAGGACAAGACAACAAGTAGTCTTTAACGCGGTATGATTTAATATGTTAAAAAAAAGTGTGTGAAATATAAGCATCTAATAAAAACAAATATTTATTGTATATAATATAGTAAGTCCTCAACGTCGTCGGTAGGTTCTGCAACTTTAAGCAAAACAATGTATAAAGAAAAAATTTCACCACAGGCTAGTTGACATAAACAACAGTTAAGTTCCTATGTCATCTCATCAACATTATAAGGAAATGATGTTGAACAAAACGACGTTATTTGAGGACCTACTGTATATAAAAATCACTTACTTTCTCATATTCCAGCAATCTATATCTATAAAAGCCTAATATGCAGTGTCCTCTCGGGAGTTTAACCAACCATGAGTTCGATCACTCACTATGACGTGCACTGACCACCAGGGGACAGTGCAGAATGAAGGGAGGCCCCAGCCGGCAGCCGGCAGCTGCTAGGGACCCTACCCGTGCACGAATTTCATGCACCAATTTCATGCACTGGGCCTCTAGCAGCCTCTATGAAACACGATTTTAAAACATTCTCTACTCAGTAGCTTCAAAAGCTATATACAATCTAACACTGGCCTTAAGAAATACCCATGACCTATATAAAGACAACTGCAAAACTGTTCTAAAAAGAGATTTAGAACAATGGAGTTAGGTGTCTTATTCCAGAGAGGAAGACTAAAGAGAAAAAAAGGATCAAAATCTCCCCAAATTACATTTTAAGAATGATGCAATTCCAATCCTCATTCCAATGGGAGAATAGAAAATAAAATCTTTTCCTATAAGAATAATTAAAAGAGACAAGTATTATCAATACCAAAATATTTATAATGAATAAAAGGGTATGTTGATGAGACAAGAACAAACAGAGCTACAGAAAATAATAGAGATTGAAAGCTTGCTAGTAAGCATCCATGCACTATAGTGAGACACCAGTGAGATAAATGGTCTTTGATATAGTAGTATACTGAAGGAGTCATCTCCATCTGTGGGAAAGGAGTTTCGTAAAAAAATAGACCTGGGACAATTGATTAGTAACATGATGGGTTGAATTTAGCTCCTCATACAATATGCCTGAATTAATTCCTTACCAATTATACACCAAGAAAAACTAAATAAATGTTGCATAAATGATTCCTTAATGTTCTCCTGTTTTTATCTTACTCCAGAGGATGAGCAAAACGGCAAAGCATCAGTCTGGTAACAAGGAATTGTCCACATTATTACTATGATTATTTCCCTTCGGAAATAGAACTTAAAAAAAAAAAGCAGCCCTGGCCGATGTGGCTCAGATAATTGGAATATCGGCCAGTATACCAAAGAGTGTGGCTTTTATTCCCAGTCAGGACATGCCCAGGTTTGGGGTTTGATCCCCTGTTGGGGTGCATATGGGAAAGTAACCAATTGATCTTTCTCTTTCTCTCTCCCCCCTTTCTCTATCTCTCTCTTTCTCCCTTCCCTCCCTCCTATCCCCCTCTTTCTAAAATGAATAAGCATGTCATAAAACCAATAAATAAGAGTTAAAACCAATAAACATATCCTTGGGTGAGGAGATATATATATATTCTATTTGCACCTCTTCCAAAAATATGTTAAAATAAGGATAAGATGGTGCTCTGACTAAATATAAATTACCAAAAATTACTCAAGGAGAAATATGAAAAACTCAACAGCCATTGAAAATGCTATAAAAAAAAAACTGTCTCAGAAAAATAATCTAGACACAGAAAATATAACCAACTTATTTGTTTCCAAATACATTAGAAAGAAAGCTTAATTGACATGTTGTATGAATTATTTCTAAAAACAGAGGAAAATAAAAGGTTAATCAATTCCTTTTATGAAACCAGCATTATTCTGACATTAACAATTGGAGTAAATTAGCACACATATTTATCAGTATCAATACTAAAATTCTAAACACACACAGCAGCTAGCTGACCTTAACAATACTAAAATAAAAACTGTGTTATCAGCACATGTACTTATTTCAAAATAAGGAAAGTTAGCCTTAGGAAGTTGGCTACTAAATTATATGAAGGGATAAGGAGGAAGATTATATGACCACCCCAGTAAGTGTGAAAAAATATGTAACAGCTATTCCTTGTTAAAAAAAAAAAAATAGTAAATGAAGTATAGGAACTTTAACAGAAAATATATCTGCCTTTTATCAGTAGCCACTGCCTTAATTAATGGTGAAACAAAAGGCAGTTTTATTAAATCAGAAACAAGATATAAGACACAATTGCTGGCTATCACATTACTATTTAGTGCTTTCTGAAAATTATGGCTAATAAAATAAGAGTAGAAAAATATACAAGTGTATAAAGATGGGTGAGATAATATAATTTGAGGATGATGTGACCACATAAAATTCCAAAAGGAACTGAATGAAATATATTAGGCTAATAAGAATTCAGAAGGTGAATAGTTAAACACAAATATCCAAAAAAATTTACTCTTGTAATGTACAGTAGTCTCTCTGTATCCAAGGTTTTGCTTTCTGTGGTTTCAGTTACCCACAGTCAACTGAAGTCTGAAAATATTAAATGGAAAATTCTCCCTCACTTCATCTCGTCACATAGGTATTATATTATCTCACATCATCACGAGAAGGGTGAGTACAGTACAATAAGATACTTTAAGAGAGACCGCATTCATAAGTTTTATTACGGTATATTGTTAGAGTTGTTCTATTTTATTAGTTATTGTTGTTAATATGTTACTGCGCTAATTTGTAAATTAAACTTCATCATAGGTATGTACAGGTTAGGACAAAAGTAGGTTTAGTTGTTCATATGAAAAATAATACAATAATTGATAAATAATTATACAAGAATATAACTGTGTTTCACGTACTCACAACTGTAGACCTACTTTTGCCCCACCCTGCATATATAGAAAAAAAACACATTATATATAGGGTCTGATATTATCCGTGGTTTCAGGCATCCATTGGGGGGTTCTGGAATGTAGACCCTGTGGCTAAGGGGGGACTACCGTATAAACAACAATGAATTATACATAAAACCGTATTCACAGGAGCAACACATTTTTAAACTACCTAGTAATAACCTTAGGATCTGAATCTCGAAAACTTTACTAACACACTTAAAAGAAGTTTACTAGGGAGAAATGTTTTATTGAATGAGAAGACTCAAATCACAAAGATGTCAACTTTCCCCAAAGTGATCTATAACTCTAGTGCAATTAAAAGAACAATCTCATTGGAATTTTATTCTGAAACTTTATTAACAGAAATAATCAAAAGTATGTTGAGAAAAGAATTATGAAAGTGAACTTGAATTACCAAATAAAATATTTTTAAAAGAACAATAATTCAAACTGTGAAAGACAGTGGAATGTCCATAAACAAAATCATAGTAATATATGAAATAATCTCATCAATACTAGATATGATATTTTAAATCAGAAGGAAAATAATTATTCAATAAATAGATTGAAACAATAGATTAACAATGGCAGTGACCATATCCCTACTTCACACCACAGAGCAAAACAAATTACAGCTAAACATATTAAAACACCACACAGCAAAACATATTAAATGTGCACTTTAATGTATAAAAATTGTGCCATAAAAGAAATAAAAGATTACAGATGAATGGTTAGATACTTTGGCATAAGGAAGACTTTCTCTCTATTTCAAGGAAAGAAATTAGGAAGAGAAGGAAGGGAAGGAAGGGAAGGGAAGGGAAGGGAAGGGAAGGGAAGGGAAGGGAAGGGAAGGGAAGGGAAGGGAAGGGAAGGGAAGGGAAGGGAAGGGAAGGGAAGGGAAGGGAAGGGAGAGAGGGAGGGAGGGAGGGAGGGAGGGAGGGAGGGAGGGAGGGAGGGAGGGAGGAAGGAAGGGAGGAAGGAAGGAAGGAAGGAAGGAAGGAAGGAAGGAAGGAAGGAAGGAAGGAAGGGGAGAGAAAGGATAAATGAGAAGGAATCATACCTATATATTTAATCTGGTGTAAAATTTAAGTTACTTTCCATATTAAAAAAACACAATAGGCAAAATTCACAACTAATCAGAAAAAATATTTTTGTTAATGTATGCTATAGACAAGGCTTAAACTCGTTAATGGTTTTTTTGAATCTTTACATATCAATAAGAAATGAAAATACCTCTCAAGTTACTACCAGTAGTGCTGAGAGCCCAGTGAAATAAACATACCAGTCACCACTGGCAATATCTGTTCTGGATGGCAAGCAAATCCCTTCTGGAGAACAATTTGGCATTAGCACAAGTCTTTATAAGGGGCATACTCATTGATCTTTCACATCTAGAAACTTATCATAAAGAAATAAAAGCAACATATACCAAGATTTATAAAAAAAAAAAAATTGTTACACTACCATTTAAAAACATAGTGAAAATTTCAAAAACAAAGTAAGTAAATAATCTAATATACTACAACAAGGTGATAAATGATATGGTATAGCACATTGAAATTATGTCATAGGAACTACTAAATAAAGTAAGGAAAACAAAAAATATCACTAAAAAGAGTTGCAAGCTATTTTCCATAGTACAGCCATAATTTTGTATTTAATAGCTATTACATATGCATTTAGATATCCCTTATGTAAGTAGAAAAAGAGATTAGATGGATATACATCTATGTTAACAGATGTATACTGCTAAATAAGTGAACTGGGGTTTTTTTCTTTTCTTTTTTTCTATTTTTAAAAATTTTGACAGGGAATACATAGTTGCTTTATAATCTGATTTTTAAAATGTATTCAGAAAACATGAAATAGGGAAGAGGAACTGAGTTAAGAGAGCCAAGAAGAAGACATCCGAACACCTATTACTGTAACTGATTTCAGCCTTACGGACCCAAATTTACTATAATCTGAGGACCCGGCTACAATCTTGAAAAGAAAGTTTTAGAACAATGACTGGCAATTATTTTTTAATCCTGAAAAATGAGAACTGCATGGAGAAGAGGTACACACCTGCTTTTCCTATTCTACAAACGGCTCACTCAGTAGCTTTCCGTAAGTTCTTGGAAAAATCCTAAAATGCATTTTTGAAAAGTCAGTTTATAGGTCTATATGAAAATATGGAATTATTTATCAATAACAACATTGAGCCACTATAACAAGCAAGACCCTCATACCAACCTCATTTCCTCCTTTAACAGGATTCACGTAGTTGACACACAAGGAAAATGATGCAGATGTATGATATCTTAAAAGCAACAAAGACATGACAAAATTTTTAATATCATTCAGATTAAGGCTAAAAAATGTTACTAACACAAGGGTAGTGTCAGTAAAAAATAGTGGACTAAGGACCTCCATAAATTCTCTCCTCCATAAAAGCAATAAGAAAACTTGCAAAAATTATCAGAACCAACTTTTTCAGATCCCTGGAAATTAACCAAAGGCTTGCAGTAATCCTAGGAGTATTTATTCAAGAAACATATCTTAATCTCAGTAAGAAAAGCTCTGTGATGTTTTAACTTTCCCTATTTCATTTCATGCCTGGTACTCACTTGTCCAAAACACTTCTCTGTGTTAAACCCAGAAATAAATAAAATAAAATAAAATAAAATAAAATAAAATAAAATAAAATAAAATAAAATAAAATAAAATAATACAAGCAGGAAATAACATCCAATCATATTTTCAAAATAATTTCAAAAAGCAGAAAAGTGGCAGCTTAACAGAAATAACTGTAATATACATATTTAGGTTAGAGAACCAAAACAGAAGAACAGGCTCTAGATCCATTCCTGGGAACTGTTTGTGTTAGAAGAAATTTAGAAGGTTTTCAATGACCTCAAGATTCATATCACACAATCAAGTAACAAAATGGCATTTTAAAAATGCCCATACTATTCAATCCATCAATAAGATATAATGATTATATATATATGTGCACCTAACAACACAGCCCCAAAATATGTATATGAAGCAAAATGACAGAATGGAAGGGAAAAATGCACAGTTCTACAATAGCTGAAGACTTCAATACCCCGCACTTAATAAGGAATAGAACACAGAGATCAATAATGGAACAGACGACTTGAAGAACACTATTAATCAATTATACCAAACATACACATAACAGAATTCTCAACAGCTGAATATACATTCTTCTCAAGTGCACATGGTACACTCTCCAAAACAGACCACAAGTTAGGCCACAAAACAAGTTTTAATAAATTTTAAAAGATTTAAATGACACAATGTCTCTTTTCTGACCACAACGGAATAAAGTTAGGAATCAATAATAGGAAAATTGGAAAACTCACAGATACATGAAAATTAAACAGCACTCAAACAACTAATCAGGTAAAGAAAAAAAAAAGTCAAAGAGAAAATTAGAAAATATTTTAAAGCAAAAACAAAACATATCAAAACTTATGAGATGCAATGAAAACAGGACTCAGAGAGAAATTTATAGCTATAAACACCTACATGAAAAAAGAATAAAGATCAATAACCTAACTATTTACCTTAAGGAACTAGAGGGGGGGAAAAGAGCAAACGAAGTCCAAAGCAGAAGGAAGGAAATAATAAAGATGAGAGTGAAAACAAAATAGAGAATAAAAAAAGATGAATACCATATGCTCTCACTTATATGTGGAATCTAATCAACAAAATAAATTGACAAACAAAATAGAAACAGAGGCATGAACACGTGGAACAGACTGACAGCTTTCAGAGGGGAGGAGTGTGAGGGGACTGGATGAAAGAAGGTGAAGGGATTAGCCAAAGAACATATAGGCATAACCCATAAACACAGACAACAGTATTGTGATGGCCAATGGGAAGGGGGGCAGGAGCTGGATGAAAGTGGGCAAAACGGGGTGGGGGGATGGGGATATATGTAATAGTGTCAACAACAACAAACAGAAAAGTACAAAAAACAAATGTAAATAAATAAAGGCTAAAGATTTGAATAAAAAATAGGAAAAATCAACAAAAGCAAAAGTTGGTTCTTTGAAAATACCAAAAAAATTGCCAAACCTTTACTAGACTAAGAAAAAAAGAGAGGCTTAAATTGCTAAAATCAGAAATTACAGGACATTACTACAGACCTTACAGAAACAAAAGAGAATTATGAGAGAATGCTATAAAGAAAATAAATAGCATTGTTCATGTAGGTTATACAATTTGTTGTATACCTAATTACATGAAAAAACTGAATAACCTCCATGAAATGGGGAGATTCCTAGAAACTGCCCAGACTGACTCAAGAATAGACATCATGTATTTGAGTGTTTTTTTAGTTTTTTTATTGTAGTTGATTTCTGACTTCATGCCATTGTGATCTGAGAAGATACTTGGTATTATTTCAGTCTTCTTGAAATTTGTAAAGACTTGTTTTGTGTCCTAACATGTAACCTATCTCTGAGAATGTTCCATGTGCACTTGAGAAGAATGTATATTCTGTTGCTTTGGGGTGAAATGTTCTATAAGTATCAGTTAGATCCATTTGATCTAGTGTGTCATTTAAGGCCCCTGTTTCCTTGTTGATTTTTTGTCTGGAAATTGTATCCAGTGATGTTACTAGGGTGTTAAAATCGCCTACTTGATTGTATTGCTGTCAATCTCTCCCTTAAAGTCCATCAAGGTCTGTTTTTTTATGTACTTAGGGTGTCCTATAGCGGGGGTATATATGTTTATAAGGGTTATATTTTCTTATTGAATCATGCCTTTTAATATTATATAGTGGCCTTCTTTGTCTCTTGTTATGGTCTTTGTTTTGAAGTCTATTTTGTCTGATATCTCACGTAGCAGAATTTTTGCCAATACCTCTCCTAGGGCAAAGGAAACTAAGCAGAAAAATAAACAAATGGGACTACATCAAAATGAACAGCTTCTGCACAGCAAAAGAAGCCACCATCAAAATGAAAAAGAAACCCACTGTATGGGAGAACATATTTGCCGATGATACATCTGATAAGGGTTAATATCCATAATATATAAAGTACTCATACAACTCAACAAAAGACAAACTATCCAATTTAAAAATGGACAGGAGCCCAACCAGAGTGGCTCAGAGGTTGTCTACTTATGAACCAGGAGGTCACAGTTCTATTCCCAGTTGGGGTACATGCCCAGGGTTGCGGGCTCAATTCCCAATGTGGGGTGTGCAGGAGGCAGCCGATCATTGACTCTTCCATCATTGATATTTCTATCTCTCCCTTTCCCTACCTCTCTGAAATCAATAAAAATATTTTTTTTTAATGGGAAGAAGACCTGAATAGACATTTCTCCAAAGAGGACATATAAATGGCCAAGAGACATATGAAAAAATGCTCAAAGCCACTAATCAACAGAGAAATGCAAATTAAAACCACAATGAGATATCATCTCATACCTGTCAGAATGGCTATCATTAAAAAAAAAAAATCAACAAACAAGTGCTGACGAGGATGTGGATGAAAGGGAACACTAGTTCACTGCTGGTGGAATGCAGATTGGTGCAGACACTATGGAAAACAGCATGGAGTTTCCTCAAAAAATTAAAAAAGGAACTTCCATTTGACCCAGCAATCCCACTTCTGGGAATATATCCTAAAAACCCTGAAACACCAATCAGAAAGAATATATGCACTCCTGTGTTCATATCAGTGTTATTTACAATAGCTATGATTTGGAAACAGCCCAAGAGCCCATCAGTAGATGAATGGATAAAAATGCTTGGGACATTTACACAATGGAATACTATGCAGCTGTAAAAAAAGAGGGATCTCTTACCCTTTGGGACAGCATAGATGGACCTGGAGGATATTATGCTAAGTGAAATAAGCCAATCTGAGAAATACAAATGTCACATGATCTCACTTATTTGTGGAGTCTAATGAACAAAATAGACCAACAAAATAAGACCCAAAGCATGGAGGCATAGAACAGACTGGCATACCTTAATGTGGCAATGGGGGGACGAGAGGAGCTAAGCCAAAGAATGTATATACTTATATGCATAGCGCATGGTCATGGGCAATAGGGTGGTGAAGACCTGGAGGGATGGGTAGGGGCTGGGAGTAGGGAGGTAACAGGGGGGAAATGGGAGACATCTGTAATACTATCAACAATAAATATATATTTAATTAATTAATAATAAAAATGGAATATAGCAATGTGATTTTTTAAGATATATTTTTTATTGATTTGAGAGAGGAAGGAGAGGGACAGAGAGACAGAAACATCATTGATGAGAGAGAACCATTAATGGGCTGCCTCCTGCACGCCACCACACTGGGGATCAAGCCCGCAACCCAGGCATGTGCCCTGACTAGGAATCGAACCATGACCTCCTGGTTCATAGGTTGACGCTCAACCGCCCACACCGGCCAGGCACAAGGTAATTTTTTAACATTGATCTTTCTTAGTACCTTTTTCAAAGGTACATAAAATCCTGAACTACCACATTTATATAGTTATCATTTACTCTTTGAAGTTGTTTATATGTATTTTCTTCCAAACTGTCTCATAAGTACATTTTTGTACTAATCTGGAACATAAATAAATTAAAATATTGTTCTTAAAAAAAAAGAATAAATAGAAAATCTGTATAGACCTGTAACAAGTAAGGAGATTTAATCAGTAATCAAAACTTCCAAAAGAAAAAAAAAAAAAGGCCAGGTCCAGATGACTTCACTGGTAAATTCTATCAAATATTTAAAGAACAATAAACATTAATCCTTCTCAAAATCTTCCAAAAATTTAAAGAGGAGGAAATATTTCCTAATTCATTTTATGATGCCAACATTACCCTGATATCAAAGCCAAACAAGACATAGCAAAAAAAAACTAGGTCAATATCTCTTATGACTACAGGTGCAAAAATTCTCATCAAAATACTAGCAAATCAAATCCAGCAGCATATTAGAAGGATCATAAACCATGACCAAGTGGAATTTATACCAGGAATGCAAGGGTGGTTCAATATATGAGAACCAATAGATGTAATACACTACATTAATAGAATGAAGAAACACATGATCATTTCAAGTGACACAGAAAAAACATTTGACAATATTCAACATCCTTTCATAATTAAAAAAAAAAGTCCAGAAAACTAGGTACAGAAGGAAACTTTCTCAACATGATAAAGAGCATTTATGGAAAATCCACAGCCAACATCATACTCAATGGTAAAAGGTTGAAAGTTTTTCTCCTAACCTCAAGAACAAGACTGCAATGCCTGCTTTCTCCCCTTCAATTCAAACTGAATTTCTACTCTAAATCTAACACCAAAACCACGGGCAATGAAAGAAAAAATAGATACTGAATTAAAATCACAACTTTTGTACATCAAAGAACATTGTCATGAGAGTGAAAAGACAACCCATAGAATTCGAGGAAATGTTTTCAAATCATTTATAAGAATGTAATATCCATAATATGTAAAGAACTCCTACAACTCAACAACAGAAAAACAACCCAATTTAAAAATGGGCAAAGCACATAAACAGACATTTCTTCAAAGACGATACAAATGCCAATAAACACATGAAAACATGTTCAACGTCATTAGTCATTTAAGGAAATATAAATCAAAACCATGAGATACTATTTCTTAACTACCAAGATGGCTACAATTTTTTTAAAAAATGAAACTACCAAAACTGACTCAAGAATAAATACATAAATAATCGGTATAGACCTACAACAAGGAGATCAAATCAGTAATCAAAACTTCCCAATAAAAACGGCCACGCCCAGCTGGCATGGCTCAGTGGTTGAGTGCCAACCTATGAACCAGGGGTCTCGGTTCGATTCCTTGTCAGGGCACATGCCTGGGTTGCGGATTCAATCCCCCAGAGTGGGGTACGCAGGAGGCAGCCGATCAATGATTCTCTCTGATCATTGATGTTTGTTTCTCTCTCCCTCTCCCTTCCTCTCTGAAATCAATAAAAATATACATATTTTTTAAAAGGCTTCACTGGTAAAAGAAAAGTAACAAGTATTAGTGAAGGTGTGCATAAATTGGAACCCTCAGTGCATTGCTGGTGAGAACGTAAGATGGTGCAGATATTGTGGAAAACAGGCAGTTTCTCAAAAAGTGAAAGACAGAATTACAATATAACCCAGCAATTTCACTCTTAGGTATACCGTATATCCAAAAGAATAGAAAATGGGTACTCAAACAGATACTTGCAAGCCAAATTCATAGCAGCATTGCTCACAATAGCCAAAAGGTAAAAAACAAACCCAAGTGCCCATCAACAGATGAACAGATAAACAAAATGTGGTGTACATATATACTAGCGTATATTATTCAGCCATAAAAAGGAAATTCTGACTGCATGCCAAAACACACATAAACTGCCCTAGCTAGTTTGGCTCAGTGGCTAGAGCATCGGCCTGAGGACTGAAAGGTCCCGGGTTTGATTCCAGTCAAGGGCACATGTCAGGGTTGCAGGCTCAATCACCAGTAGGGGGCGTGCAGGAAGCAGCCGATCAATGATTCTCTCTCATTATTGATGTTTCTATCTCTCTCTCCCTCTCCCTTCCTCTCAGAAATCAATAAATATATATCACATAAACCTTAAAAACACTATGGTAAGTTAAACAAATCCAGATACAAAAGGCTATATATTGCATGATCCTATTTATATGAAATATCCAAAATAGGTAAATCCACAAAGACAGAGAGCAGATTAGTGGTTGCCATGAGAGGGAGAAATGGGGAATGAGTACTTAATGGGCATGAGGTTTCCTCCTGGTGTGATAAAAAAGTGTTTTGGATAAGACAGTGGTGACGGTTGCACAACATTGTAAAAATATCAAATGCCACTGAACTGTACACTTAAAAATGTTTAACATGGCAAATTTTATATTATATTTTACAACAATAAAAAATAGTATATATGTATGTAAAACTTTGACATAAAAAGCTAATACAACCTTTACTACACTTATTCTACTATTTTTATCTTTTATACTTTATTAACCTGTTTTGCTTTTATTTATATTTATTCCTTCCTTTATTTATTGTTATTCTTTTTGTAACTTTTTGAGATGAACAATTAGTTTATTCCGTTTTGTTTTTATTCCAACGTGTTTGTTATAAATGTTCCTCAAACCACCAATTTACCAATCTCACAGAAGTTCCAAGACTATTGTTTTCATTCGTGTTATTTTTTTTAAATATTTATTCTGAAATTCAGGTTCTGGTTTTTCCTGAGACTAAATTAATTTTTAAAAAGCCCAAATTACAAGAAGTGAACTTTGCTGATAAAGCAAGAATTATTCTAGGTAATACATTGAAAGTAGGGCATTAAGCAGATCAGAGATATCTATGAGAGAACAACCAGGAGGGTGAAGGACTGGGAAACACAGCTGATAAAAGCAGGAAGAAAAAAAAGATAGGGATGCTTAAGAGTCCTAGTTTCTAGTGGCCCAGAACTTTCTGGAATACTTGAAAAACCCAAAAGCACCTCTTAGGCTCTAGGTGCTGTAGATAAATCACTGAAGCAGAGGAGACCCTGCCTTCAAAAAGACAGTCCTTAAATAAGTACAAAAATAATGGACTGATTACAAGCACCAATGCTGTGGAGGATAAGCACAGGGTTCTCAGAGAACATGTAACAGGGAGGTCTACCCTGACCTGGGGTCAGGAAGGCAGCCTCGATGATCAACTTTAGAGCTGAAAAGTGAGGGACGAGCAGACCAGGCAGAGTCAGGGGCCTTCAGACACAAGAAACAGCATGAGGCAATGCGCTGAAGCAAAGGAGGTTCGAATGACCTGAGAAGAGGCAATGAGGGTGGCACACTGGGAAGCAGGGAGCATGTGTTCGCCGAGCCTGGAAAGGCAGGCCGGTCTTATATCATGTTAAGTATTTGGGACATTTGCCCAAGAGTGATGGAAGGCCAACGGAGACTTTGGAAAGAGAGTGACATGTTCAGAATTACCTTTTCAATCAATCACTTTAGATATGGTATGAGAATAGAGGGTGGCAAAGAGGAAATGTTGGGGAATCCAGTTAAGAAGCCTATTGTTTCTTCCAGAGGGAGAAAGGAATCGCATGGACTTGGATGACAGCAGGGGAAATGGCGCTACCTAGGAAATGAAACTGATAGTTTTCGGTGACTGAATTTACCAACGCACTTACCAACAGGTAGAAATTGCTCAAGAAGGCAGACTTTGGTTCGCAAAGCATTTTCCAACAGCTAACACTCTATGCCAAAATAAAAGATTCTGCCCTTCAAGATAGAGCACCCTATTTTCTTAGAAAGTTTCCCGGGAGGGTAGGTGATCATATGTGAAGGATGTATGTGCTGGGTGAAGAATTAAGACTAGATGACATCTAAGATATTCCAACCTCTAAGACTCTTTGCTAAAATTAATATAAATGTTAGGCCATCTGGACAACTCAATGTAAAACACCTAGAAAAGAAATAAATCATATCTCTTTATGTATGTATATGGATTATCTTATATCTCTGTTTTCCTCTCTATTCAAGCTGAGTTTTGTACAGAAAAATTCACTCATAAATTACCATTACTTTACAGCTAATCTTGCAGATGGTGAAAAAATAGTATTGTATAGCTCTTTCTGGTTCCTTGTATTTCTTTACGTATTGGTGTAAATATTTCTACTCATTTGTACATTTTATCTTAATTTTAGTAAATATCAATAATGTGTATGCTCTGCCAATATTTTTTTAAAGCCAAGTAAGCAGACTCATTTGATAGACTCTGAGATTATTTGCTTTACCAATAGGAAACCCAGTTGTTTTGAGCACAAATCCATATGAGGCACTATTGTCCACCAGGCACCAAACTGTAAGTACAGTATATGGTAGTAAAGAAAGAGTTTCAAACACACTACCCTGCCAATTCCAACCACAGAGGGATACAAACACCATGCCAACCAAAAGGGGGGCAAGGGGAAGCACATGGAAAAATGTACCGAGGCTCAGAAATATACTGAAACAACGAGACAAGAGATGTTACTAACTGCCTTCAAAGCCAGTGTTCTCCTCAATACTAAAGCCTTAGTGAAGGTCAACCAACACAGACCTGACCAGTGCTGCTAAGTGGGTAGAGCATTGGCCCTTGGACCAAATAGGTTTGATCCCCAGCCGCAATGCATGCGGGAGGCAACCAATCAATATGTCTCTCTAACATCAATGTTTCTCTCTCTCTCTCTCCCTCTCCCTCTCCCTCTCTCCCTCTCCCTCCCTCCCTCCCTCCCCCTTCTCCCTTCCTCTCTCTCTAAAATCAATAAAAACATATTTTTTTAAAAAGGTCAACCAACACCAAGACCCCCTGAAACTGGTTCCTCCATGGTAATTACTAAATCAATATGGGTTAAAGCATGGTTAACAAATATCTACTCAGACAGACTCAAAGGGAGGCTTTCCCATTCCAATAACTCATTTCACAGGCACTCCTTCACATGCCAACACATAGACTGGCCTACGCAATCCCTCTCCTGAATGAATGATACGACATACACAACTGTGTTTTCATGCTATAAGCACAGAGAAGCAAGAAGATTTCCTTGTTCCTTTTGTTCTTAGTGCAACCTTCACTGACCTATACCTGGGATTCGGTGTAAAGCACAGGGGCAAGAGAGTGTGAAGGTAGAAGTACCGCCTAGCAACAAAAGGAGGAAAGTTAGAAGGGAAAGATGAGTAGTGGTGCTTCGGTTTAAATCTTGGCTCTACCAACAACTTCTAAATCATAAAATGGGGACTAGTACCCATCCTGCAGGAAGAACTAAACGAGATCATGCACATGAAGAATTTAGACAATGTCTGGCACCCAATACACACCCATGAAATGCTATTATTACTGTTTTTCCTATTATTGTTAAGATTATGTTATACAAGAATCATAGCAAGTTGCACTTCAATAACCTCTTTATTCAACAACCAGAATCAGAGAGTAGATTTCTTCAAAAGGCATACCAGTTCATTAAGTCAAAAATTAATGGGATTTGCATCAGCTTCCCCCAAAAGGCAATACTATAGACATGGCCACGAAAGACTGGGCAGTGGGGGATATAAAACATATGCCTCAACATATCAAACACTTTGCCATCTTTGCCACGTTTGATAACCAAGGTAAGAAAACAATCCATGAATTTCTACATAGTATCAAACCATATATCAATTCAGAGATAAAACTAAGTCTATAGTTGGAAGAAAGTCCTTGCATCCCAAAGGCAGCCATTGTGTAGTTCCCTTCCTCATTCTATTAACTACAAGACCCTTCACAAAGTTGTTTCACAGGGCTCCGTGTGTACCATATTCTTCAACGTGAACGTGGTTTTAGGTGGCAACACAGACAAGCAAGTCTAGCAATGTAAATATCAAGACACAAAAAGTTTTACCCCTTTGTTTTTTACTGCAGCAGGTGCTTTAGATTTCATTACTTGATCTGACATCCAACGGTTCGTAAATGAGTTTGGATTTCCAAGAAAAGCTAAGATATGGAAAGATCCCCAGAATGTCAAGGCCTGTGATGTCAGTCAGTCGAGGCAGGTCCTGACCCCACTGTCCATCAACAAGAGAATTAAACAAGATTCAAGGCTGTGCTGAGCTTCACTGGCCTCCTTTACTAAGTCTTGCATAAGAAAGCAATAATGACGTCAAGATTTTCAAGGCAACTCTACAGAATAGCCCAGGAAGATATGGTCTCTGTCTCATGTATGATGTTAGTAAAGGCAAATAGCCAGCGTTTGTATCCTTTAATGAGTAAAAGAGGCCACGCTTGCCCTAGTTGGTGTGCCTCAGTTAACTGAGCATCACCCATGCACCAAGAAGTCACTGGTTTGATTCCAGGTCAGGGCATATGTCTGGGTTGCAGGCTCGATCCCCAGTAGAGGGCATGCAGGAGGCAGCCAATCAATGTTTCTCTCTAATCGATACTTCTATCTCTCTCTCCCTCTCTCTCCCTTTCTCTTTAAAGTCAATAAAAATATATTTTTAAAAAGATGCCAACACTTTTTTATCTTTATTTTTTTCCTTGTTATTGAATGTATTTGGGGTGACACTGGTTAACAAAAATATACAGGTTTCATGAGCACAATTCCACAGGATCTATACACCGTATTGCGTGTTCACCATCCCAAGTTAAGTCTCTGTCCATCACCATTTATCCTCCCTATACCCTCCTCGCCTCCCTCATTCACTCCCCACAGAAGTCACCACACTGTTGTCCCTGTTCATGAATTTTTTCTATTTTTTCTCAATCCCTCCAGTCTCACCCCAAACCCCTCACCAACAGCAGCTATCAGCTTGCTCTCTATCCATGAGTCTGTCAATATTTTGCTTGTAAGTTCATTTTGTTCATTGGATTCCACATATAAGTGAGATCATATGGCACTTGTCTTTCTCTGACTGGCTTGTTTCATGTAACACAATGCTCTCCTGCTCCATCCATGCTCTTGTAAAGGATAAGAGAGCTTTCTTTTTTACAGCTGCATAGTATTCCATTATGTAAATGTACCACAGCTTTTTTTATCCAGTCATTTATTGATGGACAGTTGGGCTGCTTCCAAATCTTGGCTATTATAAATAACACTGCAATGAACATAGGGGTGCATATACTCTTGAAATAGTGCTTCAGGTTTCTTTGGATATAGTCCAAGAAGTAGAACTGCTGGATCATAAAGCAGTTCCATTTTTAATTTTTTGAGGTAACTCCATACTGCTTTCCACAGTAGCTGCACCAATTTACATTCCCACCAACAGGGCACGAGGGTTCCCTTTTCTTCACTTCCTCACAAACATTTGTTGGTTGTTGATTTATTGATGATAGCCATTCTGACAGGTGTGAGATGATATCTTATTGTGGTTTTAATTTGCATTTCTCTAATGATTAGTGATGTTGAGCATCTTTTCATATATCTATGGGCCATCTGTATGTCATCTTTGGAGAAGTGTCTATTCAGGATTGTTTGCTTTTCAGTGTGGAAAAGAGGCCAACACTTTTTTAAAAAATATGTTTTTATTGATTTGAGAGAGAGAGAGAGAGAGAGAGAGAGAGAGAGAGAGAGAGAGCCCATAACCTGGGCATATGTTCTGAACAGGAATCAAACCAGCGGCCTTGAGGTGCACAGAACGTCACTCAACCAACTAAGCCACATAGGCCAGGGCGAGGCCAACACTTTTAATCACTTGCTGGAGATGTTAATGAAGACTAAAAAGATGACTTCAAACTCCCATCCAACTACAAGTTTCAGCAACCCTCTGAATACAAGACTGCATTAGCTTTATTGATAACACAAACCTGAATGCTGTCAGTGAGTTTTGCTTATAAGAAATCAATTCCACTGATTAATTCATCAATAAAAAAAACATAGAAAGTAGACTCAAGAGTTGTAAGCCCTTAGGAAAACTGAAATGCTGAAAATGCCTTCAAGCTTCATACAAAACAGTTTGTAGTGATGTCGAAGACAATTTCAACCTATGTTAATTCTTTCATTCAACAGACTGTTTCTTGAGTCTTGCACTACGCTAAGCTAAAGATGGAACAAGACACAGAGATTCACTGCCCTCAGAAAACTTACAATGTGGTGGGAGATTCAGAAAATAAGATAATAAACTACAACATATCTGAGTGCTATAATGACAAAGGAACAGGGTTCCACTGGAGCCCAAAGAAAACCCTTAATGAGTCACAGAATTTTTGCCAAGAACATTAAAGCTGAGACTTAAAGGATAAGTAAAAATTAATCAAGCAAAAATGTGGCAGGGCAGATAATGGAGAGTGCTCCAGTCATTTGGAAGAGGACGAAAGTAGAGCACCTGGCAAACAAGGAACTGAGGACAGGTCTCCCCGGATAAACTATATACTAAGTGGAGAACTCAGTAGGAAGTGAGAAGAGGTCAAATCACAAAGCACCTGAATCACTTAAAGGTATTTCATCAAGAGAGAGACATGATAAAATGGCGGGTTTAGCAAGATCCTTGTGATGGAGAAAAATTGGACTACATGCAGAGATATCACCTGAGAGGTGCTGGAGTGGCCAAAACAATGGGAGTTGTCTCTTAAATTAAAGTGGTGAGAGTGAACATGAAGAAAAAAAAGATGATTAAAGAAATACGCAGGGAGAGAACCAAGATGGCGGCATAGGTTAACGCTGGAGTTTGCTGCCTCGAACAACCACTTCAAAAATACAACTAAAAGACGGAACGGACATCGCCCAGAACCACAGGAAGGCTGGCAGAGTGGAAGTCCTACAACTAGGAGGAAAGAGAAATGCATACCGAGACTCAGAGGAGGCGCAGTGCTGAAGTCAAATACTAAGGTGCGGAGTGCGCAGAGCGGGCTGGTGGCTAAGGCTGGCGTTTTCAATCGGAAGGGAGTCACAGACTCTGAGCTCCAGAACCGGACGAGTCTTTAGGGACCCAGACTCAAATGGGAGAAGCGGGACTGTCTGGCTTCGGTCGGAACTCGAAGGCAGCTTTCTCTCCGAGGTTTGCAGCGGTTGCTGGGACTCAGAGAGGCAGAGCCCCTGGGGACGGGACTGAGAGCAGCCATAACTGCTCGCTCCGGCCCACCCTGTTGATCCCGTGCGACCCGCCCAGCCCCTCCCCGCCCAAGCCCTGCACAAAGGCATTTGCCGGATAGCCTCAGGCAAAGGCTAGATTAGCACCTCCCTAGAGGACAGAAGTTCTCTCACTGCAGACACAGCTGATTCTCACAGCCAGTTGGCCTGGAGGTCAAATCCCCGTCAGTATTACCTACAACAATCTAGGCTTAACTACAACAAGACTGCGCATAAAGACCACTAGGGTTTATTTGCAGACGACATGATATTATACATACAAAACCCTAGAGACTCCATCAAAAAACTACTAGAAGACCACTAGGGGTTGCACCAAGAAAGCATAAAAAATGCGGAGACAAAGAAACAGGACGCAGATGTCAGAAATGGAAGATATAGAGCTCAAAACCACACTTTTAAGGTCTTTCAATAATTTCCTAAAAACTGCCGATAAATGTAGTGAGATCCTCAAGAAATCTAATGAGACCCTCGATGTTGTGATAACCAACTAGAAATTAAGTATACACTGACTGAAATAAAGAATATTATACAGACACCCAACAGCAGACCAGAGGAGCGCAAGAATCAAGTCAAAGAATTGAAATGTGAAGAAGCAAAAAACACCCACCCGGAAAAGCAAAATGAAAAAAGAATCCGAAAATACGAAGATAGTGTAAGGAGCCTCTGGGACAGCTTCAAGCATACCAACATCAGAATTATAGGGGTGCCAGAAGATGAGAGAGACCAAGATATTGAAAACCTATTTGAAGAAATAATGACAGAAAACTTCCCCCACCTGGTGAAAGAAATAGACTTACAGGTCCAAGAAGCGCAGAGAACCCCAAACAAAAGGAATCCAAAGAGGACCACACCAAGACACATCATAATTAAAATGCCAAGAGCAAAAGACAAAGAGAGAATCTTAAAAGCAGCAAGAGAAAGAAACTCAGTTACCTACAAGGGAATACTCATACGACTGTCAGCTGATTTCTCAACAGAAACTTTGCAGGCCAGAAGGGAGTGGCAAGAAATATTCAAAGTGATGAATGCCAAGAACCTACAACCAAGATTACTTTATCCAGCAAAGCTATCATTCAGAATTGAAGGTCAGATAAAGAGCTTCACAGATAAGGAAAAGCTAAAGGAGTGCATCACCACCAAACCAGTATTATATGAAATGCTGAAAGGTATCCTTTAAGAAGAGGAAGAAGAAGAAAAAGGTAAAGATACAAATTATGAACAACAAACATGCATCTATCAACAAGTGAATCTAAGAATCAAGTGAATAAATAATCTGATGAACAGAATGAACTGGTGATTATAATAGAATCAGGGACATAGAAAGGGAATGGACTGACTATTCTTGGGGGGGAAAGGGGTGTGAGAGATGCGGGAAGAGACTGGACAAAGATCGTGCACCTATGGATGAGGACAGTGGGTGGGGAGTGAGGGCGGAGGGTGGGGCGGGAACTGGGAGGAGGGGAATTATGGGGGGAAAAAAGAGGAACAAATGTAATAATCTGAACAATAAAGATTTAATTAAAAAAAATACGCAGGATGCTGATTCAACAGAACATACACTGTTTCTGGGTCAAAAAGGAGGCCATACTTTTAGCTAAGGAACAGATGGAGGAATGACTGATCTAGGAACCCAGAAGGAAAAGCATTTTACATAGGAAGATCCTAGGTCCAACTTTGGATATTTTGAGTCTTATGAGAGACCAAGTGGAGTTGGATAGATAGCTCTGGAGCTCAGGAGAAAAATCCAGACAAGTGTCAGAGTCTAGGAAATCATCCATACAGTCACTGTAGCACAAGGAAAGGACAGAAGAGCCCTGGGTCAAAACCGTAAGAAGCTCCAAAGTTTAAGGAACAGACAACAGAAGATGAAGACAAAAGGCAACTGATGAACAGAAGAAACATTTGGGGAAAATGTCTCAAGAATAAGGGGCTGGTCAGATGGGTGCAAAACTTACCAGGTGATCACTTTGTAAGTTATATAAATGTCTAACCACTATGCTATACAGCTGAAACTAATATTGATTGAATGTCAACTGTAACTAAAAAATTAATGAAAGAAAATTTTTTAAACAATAAGGGGCAGGGACCCAACAGCCTCTGAAATATGCCCCTACAGGTGGTCCTGTGCTACATGATATATATGTAGAAACAAGAGAATCATAAGAGAGACATAATAAAATGGGGGGGGGGGGGTAGAAAGATCCCTGTGAGTACCTACCATAGTTCTAGATCTGCTGAAACATAATTTTTGAAACACTGGACAACCACCACCATCACCCTACACATGGTCATCTGTCAGTACTCAAGACCCAAGATGACCCAAGAGGCTGTCAAATGACAATGTGTCTTCAAAGTAGGCACCAATAACCTAAATATAACCAAGGTGACATATGTGTATTCTGGAGGATCCAGAGCAGAGAGACTCACCAATGAGTGAAAGGCAAGAATTGATGGTACAGTGATATTCCACCCAGCTCCCCTTCAGGGTCGAGGTGCCCATCCCCTCAGCTTCTAGAAATATTCTGTTGCTCAAGGCTCACAGATGTGTCCCTCAAAGGGAACTGTCCTCCACCCCAGGACCATCCCTGCTCAAGAACATACTCCCTCCCATAGGCTGCCTACCAGCAGTGACAGGATGATGCAGGGATTGGAGGGCCCAGTTCTCTTGCTTTGATCTGGGACATTTCTGAAGGGCCATCCCAGCTTCAGAGCCGCCCATAGGATCAGATGACACCTTAGCAGTCACCTTACTGCAGGTCAGCTTCACCATCTGTCCAATCCTACCTTCCTCACTTCCTCACAGGTGTATCTCTCGAGAGCATTCTCTGGATATAATTCTTCATTTCAGAGTCCATTTCCAGGCAACCCAATGTAAAATGAATGGTGTTCATCAAACTGGGCCAAGCCACTGAGGCTAAAGAAAAGAGGCAGAGTTGCCAATGCAGAGGCAGCTGTAAACCTCGCAGCAGTCTTTGTGTGTGTCGGCATGAAAGGGACTCTGTCACATGCAGGACTTCACAGAGATGGGTTACTCTCTGTCTAGTCATCAACTGTGATGAGGGACAATGGCTTGAATGTTTCCATTCATTTTATGGGACTGTTATTACCCAATAAATCTATACAAGAACTGCTAGAATCAAAATGGAAACTTGAAGTTCAAGGACAATCTGAAGGAATCTTCTTAGAAAAGGAAGAGAGTAACACCAAACAGGTAGCCTTAAAGGAAGTTCACTCAAGAGAAGGCCAAGGTGTCCTGGAAGCATAGGCTTGATCATTTTCAATGAGTCACTCAACAAGTATTTGTTAAAATGCTACGACGTGCCCAGCCACGTGCCATGAGACAGGAATGCCATCATGAATAATGTAGACATGGTCCCTACCCTTACAAAGCTGAGAATCTAGCAGAAAATGTTGGAGCTAAGCAATGCAAGCCTTTCCCCAATCAAAATGTTTCTAGGAAACCTAACATAAAATCAGAAGCACGTGGTAATTGCTTAGTGCAGCTGTCTTTTGTAAATTTAACTTATGACACTTTCTTATCACTGAGTTAAACTCAGGAGCTCAGTAAAAACTATTTTCATTAATAGCACCAAGTGAGGTCCGAGGACGTTAGCTGTCTTCCTAGAACAGCCTGGGAAATGTATATCTGCATTTGGTTAGTTTTCAAATAAGAAAATGATCTTGATTTTCTCTGAAACATGGTTATAAGAGGCAGCAGGTTTCGTTTGGTTTGATCATCCTGTTTTGCAATCTCAGAGCATTCTGCATTCTAACTGATCCTGAAGTCTAAAAGAAGAGATGAAGGAAATGTTTGTTCCATGGTTGAACCTCTAACATAGAGCAACTGCTCGCATTCCTTCTCTCAAATTTAAAAGTCAGAGCAGAAGGACCTAGAACTCTCAGTAAGCCCAACATTACATTTTTTAAAAATATATATTTTTATTGATTTCATAGAGGAAGGGAGAGGGAGAGATAGAAACATCAATGATGAGAAAGAGTCATTGATCGGCTGCCTCCTGCATGCCCCCCATGGGGGTGAGCCCGCAACCCAGGCATGTGCCCTTGACTGGAATCGAACCTGGGACCCTTCAGTCCGCAGGCCAACGCTCTATCCACTGAGCCAAACCATCTAGGGCCCAACATTACATTTTGATAGCATTTAAGAATACAAGGTGTTAGACATTTTGTCATTATCACACACTATTACACCACATCTAGAACATTCACCAACCACCACAACCTGAACCTCGAGGCATTTTTAATTAGAAACGACCAATTAAATGCATTGTGCTATAAAACATGTTTGCTTGTACATTTTGTGTGAGGAGATATGAACAGGCCTGAATTTTTTAAGACCATTGCAGACCTACAACATTGCTAAAACAATGTATATACCAGTTCAAATATATGTCCAGACATGGCAGGAAAAGCTGTATTTTTTTTTAAATTTAAATTTTTATTGTTGAAAGTCTTACCTATGTCTTTTTTTTCCCCCATTGACTTCTCCCTGCCCACTCCCACCCCCCAGCACATTCCTACTGTGTGCTGTCCATTGGTTATGCTTATATGCACCCATACAAGTCCTTTGATTAACCTCTCAGCCCCCGACCCACCCACCCCTGCCTTCCCTCTGAGGTTTAACAGTCGGTTCGATGCTTCTATGTCTCTATTTTTGTTCATCAGTTTATGTTGTTCATTATATTCCACAAATTAGTGAGATCATGTGATACTTGTCTTTGACTAACTTATTTCGCTCAGCATAATGCTCTCCAGGTCCATCCATGCTGCTGCAAATGGTAAGAGTTCTTTTTCACAGCAGCATAGTATTCCACTGTGTAGATGTACCACAGGTTTTTAATCCACTCATCTGCTGATGGGCACTTAGGCTGTTTCCAAATCTTAGCTATTGTAAATTGTGCTGCTATAAACATAGGAACGCATATATTCTTTCTGATTGGTGTTTCTGATTTCTTTGGATATATTCCTAAAAGTGGGATGACTGGGTCAAATGGGAGTTCAATTTTAATTTTTTGAGGAAACTCCATAGTTTTTCACAGTGGCTGCACCAGTCTTCCTCCCCACCAGCAGTTCCTTTTTCTCCACATCCACACCAGCACTTGTCATTTGTTGTTTTGTTGATGTTAGCCATTCTGACAGGTATGAGGTGGTACCTCATTGACGTTTTGATTTGCATCTCTTGGATGATAAGTGACTTGGAGCATTTTTTTCATATGTCTCTTGGCTTTCTATATGCCCACTTTCGAAAAGCGTCTATTTAGGTCTTTTGCCCATTTTTTGATTGGATTATTTATCTTCCTTTTGTTGAGTTGTATGAGTTCCCTATAAATTTTGGAGATTAAACCCTTATTGGATGTAACATTGGTAAATATGTTCTCCCATGCAGTGGGCTTTCTTGTTGTTTTGTTGGTTTCTTTTGTGGTGCAGAAGCTTTTTATTTTGATGTAATCCCATTTGTTTATTTTCTCCTTAGTTTCCATTATCCTAAGAGATGTGTCAATAAAGATATTGGTACGAGGTATGTCTGATATTTTTGCTGCCTATGGATTCTTTTAAGGTTTTTATGGTTCCCCGTCTTACGTGTAAGTCCTTTATCCATTTTGAGTTTATTTTTGTGTATGGTGTTAAGTTGCTGAACTAGTTTCATTCTTTTTTTTTTTTTTTTGCATGTATCTGTCCAATTTTCCCAACCTTGAATTCCATTTATTGAAGAGACTGTCTTGACTCCATTGTATGCTCTTGCCTCCTTTGTCAAATATTGAGCATAATGGCTTGGGTCGATTTCTGGGTTCTCTGTTCTGTTTCATTGGTTTGTACAGCTGTTCTTGTGCCAGTACCAGGCAGTTTTGAAAACAGTGGCTTAGTAATATAGCTTGATACCTGGTATTGTGATCCCTACAACTCTTTTCTTCTTTTTTCTTCTTTCTCAGGATTGCTGCAGCTATTCGGGGGTTTTTATTATTCTGTATAAAATTTTGGATAGTTTGTTCTAGGTCTGTGAAATATGCTATTGGTATTTTAATAGGGATTGCATTGAATCTATAGATTGCTTTGGGTAGTACTGACATTTTAATGATGTTGATTTTACCAATCCATAAACACAGTATATTCTTCCACTTGTTTATAACTTCCTCTATCTCTTTTTTCAATGTCCTGTAGTTTTCTGAGTACAGATCTTTTGCCTCCTTGGTTAAGTTTATTCCTAAGAATATTAATTTTTTTGTTGCAATGGTAAATAGGAATGTTTGTTTAGTTTCTCTTTCTGTAAGTTCATTATTGGTGTATAAAAATGCCATAGATTTCTGGGTGTTAATTTTTTATCCTGCTATGTTGCCGAATTCATTTATTAAATCTAGTAGTTTTTTGATGGAGTCTTTAGGGTTTTCAATGTACAATATCACATCATCTAAGAAAAATGACAGTTTTACTTCTTCTTTTCCAATTTGAATACCTTTTATTTCTTCTTCTTGTCTGATCACTATGGCTAGCACTTCCAATACTATGTCAAGCAGGAGTGGTGAAAGTGGGCATCTCTGTTTTGTTCCTGTTCTTAGGGGAAATAGTTTTAGCTTTTGCCCACTGAGTATGATGTTGGCTGTAGGTTTGTCATAGAAGGTTTTTATTATGTTGAGGTAGATCCCTTTATTCCCACTTTGCTGAGAGTTTTTATCAAAAAAGGGTGAAAAGCTGTATTCTGAGGTCTGCTCATCAAAAAAGAGTTGACCTGGCTGTCATTTTAACACACTGAACACTCCAATGTGTTAAAAATACGGTCTTTAACTACATGTGGGTGTTAGGTTTTTTAATGATCACATTCTGAACAATAGTTTAAAAGACATTTGTGGCTGCAGCCTCAGCACTTACCATAGTTCGAGGCACATAGTTGACAAACAATAAATATTTGGTTGATGGATTATTGAACAAGACTATTTTTAAATAAAATCCAGCAGTTGTATGAAATTCATGGTTTGTTAGTAAGACCCATTGAAACATAATTTGTAAAGCACTGGACTAGAAGACAAAGAATGAAAATCAAAGAGGAAAATTCCTTCATTGAGAATCTCAGACTATGGTGGTGATCTTTGGCAGGGGAATTCCTAGCGTGGCAGAGTGTGGCCCAGAGCCCCAGTCCCACAGACGTGTCCCTAAAGTTTCCAGGCTGACAATCCTCTGAGTCATTTACAAAGCAATGTAGTGGTGGGTTAATGCTGGGGATTCCGAGAGAGATGGGGTCAGGGGGGAATAACTGGGAGCAGCATCCTTTATAGTAAGAAAAAGCAGGGTGTACAAAGACAAACTAATGGCCCTCCAAGGCTTCTCAGGAACCACTTACTTTATTAGTCCTGGTCAACTGGTGGGGCTTTCACAGGAGTGATGTGACCTTTGGAAGAAGCAGCTTCTACCCACTGTCTAAGGCAGCCGTGGGCAAACTACGGCCCGCGGGCCAGATCCGGCCCGTTTGAAATGAATAAAACTAAAAAAAAAAAAGACCGTACCCTTTTATGTAATGATGTTTACTTTGAATTTATATTAGTTCACACAAACACTCCATCCATGCTTTTGTTCAGGCCTCCCGGTCCAGTTTAAGAACCCATTGTGGCCCTCGAGTCAAAAAGTTTGCCCACCCCTGGAGACTCTAAGGCTAACGGGGCAATGTCAGAAGGAGATGATGCACGGAAAGAAGGGGCAGTAAGGGGTGGATCGGGACCAAGAGGAGCTACTCTTCATTGTTTACTCAACCACCAGAGCCAAAGGCTGACTCAAGGCAGAACCAGGAGAGGGCTAGGCTAGCACCTACCTATGCCTGCCATCCCAAGCATGGCTCCACCAGAACAACTCTAGTTGATACCAAGGCCGAGCAGGGTTCTTGGAACTCTAGGATTACCCCTCTTCACACATGTATACAAACATTGGCTTTTATTATAATCTACATATAAATGATTCCCAATCTCTACCTTCACGCCAAATACTGCGTCTGAGCTTCAGACTCACATGACCTACCTCTATGGACACCTGTATCTGGTTGTCCCACACTCTGAATTCATTGTCCTTTGCATTGCCTCCACTGCCTTCAATCAATGCGTCTTCCTAGGTTCTCTATCTCCATGACTGGTTTCATCAGACACCTAATGGACTAAAACAGAAACCAATCCCTTTATACTGTCAAAAGGGAGAAGGGAGAATGCAGCTGAAAATCACACTTCCTAGCCTCTTTTGCAGCTAGATGACCACATAATTAGGTCCGGCCAATGAGCTGAAAGCAGGATTGTATGGAACTTCTAAACAGCTGTTTATAGAGGATGACCCAACTTTTTCCCTTCCCTCCTTCTTGTTTCTTCCTTCTCTTTATAAAAAAAAGATGGCTAGGGCTCCATGACCATCATGGAACAAGTAGTGACCTTGAGGACAGAGGCCACAGCTGAAGATGAAAGAGACAGAGGGAGCCTGCTACCCTGAGAACTTCATAGAGCATAATAACAACCTTGAACTCCATGCTTATTTCAATTCACATTTGAAAACAAATCCTGTTTAAGCAACTGTATATTTTCTATTACATGCATCCAAACATAATACTGACTGATATACAAATTGTGTTCTTTTTAAATCTTTCAATTCCATCCAGGTCTCTCTCCATCTCTACTACCACTCCCTTAGTTCAATCCACCAACACTGCTTGTTTCAATTACTGAAACAGCATATTAACTGGTCACCCTGCTTCTAGTCTTCCTTCAAGCTAATCCATTGCCCATTTCTGGCAATCAAACCAACAACCTTTCAGTGTACGGGACCGCACCCAAACAACTAAGCCACACTGGCCAGGGCGTAAATTGCCTTGACTCTGTCTCCCACCAAACCATAAGCTCATTGAGAACATAAGGTCATCAGCCCTCTAGTGCTTGGCATATATTTGGTGTTCTATTTATGTGAAATAAATTGTGATGGTACTATGAATTCAACCACATCTATACCTCTCCTCACCATCCAAAAGATCCAGAACAATCCATATCTTTAGGATCTAAATGTATGTCTCCAATACATATGATTTTCAATAGTAACAATGCCTAAGCACAAGGCTTTAAGGCAGTGGTTCTCAACCTTCTGGCCCTTTAAATACAGTTCCTCATGTTGTGATCCAACCATAAAATTATTTTCGTTGCTACTTCATAACCGTAATGTTGCTACTGTTATGAATCGTAATGTAAATATCTGATATGCAGGATGGTCTTAGGCGACACCTGTGAAAGGGTCGTTCGATCGCCAAAGGGGTCGCGACCCACAGGTTGAGAACTGCTTCTTTAAGGAATGGACTGACCTGTTAAGGGCAAACACTAGTCAGGTGGAGGCTTAAGCAAACTATATTTTTCTTAGATGTCTTTTTGGTTTTGATTCTAGTTACAAAGTTCAATAGATTTCAACAGTCTGCCTCAATCCATTTTTCCAAATAAGCCCTGCTATTTTTTAGTGCATGATTTTTCAAAACACAAGGTGTATATATATATCACTACAGCAGAAATCCCAAGGTTCATCCCAGCAGCAAAGTCGATTTTTGACCAAATTTCTTTCAACAAAACTAAAATTATCCTATTATTATTATTTGGTTTGTGTGTTTTTTGGAATGAAATGAAAGCAGTATTTTCATACACACACACACACACACACACACACACACAATCACATGCGCGTATATGTTAAATAAGCATCAATGCATGCATCAACCCCAAAAAAGACATATGGTACATTTCATCCTTTTAAAATAGACTTTGGGAAGTATAAATAAACTGAATGTTGACAAATACACAAAGAACTATCACTGTCAAGCCCATCTCTATAAATTGGCCACTGCTGACTTACTCTATAGAAATAGAGCATTCCCTTTGAACATTTTTGCCAAGTGCAGACCTCCACAATGCTAGCTAACACAAGGACAGGGGTGAAAAATACTGCCCAAAATCCACATGGTTGAAGCTTAGATGCATTCAACCTTCTAATGAATAACAGTATAGTTCTCTGGAAAGGGATTCACTCACTTCCTTCCAGAAGGAACTGACAGCCACCCCTACACATGGTGTTAACACCACTAAGAGACCATGAGCTAGGGAAGAAAAGAGAACAAAGAGTAACAACACGAGGATAACAAAGGTCACCCACTGTACTTTATCTATACTTAATTCAGTCTTCTGTTCACTGATTCGGTCAACAAGTATCAGAATGTGCAAGGAGTTAGGGACACAGAGATGGACAAGACAAGAGAACTGGGTTCCTGATACCCAAACATCTTAACAAATGATTGGCTAGAATCCTGGTATTGCAAGCTCTCATGCTTCCTGAAGCCAGATAAGCAATGGAAGAGTGAAGGAGAATGGGTACATGGTAATAGGGAGCGTGGGACAAGGACAAACTAGAGATCACATGCTCCATCTAAAGGTACTTAAATCCATTTTTCTTATTTACCTTTGAGGTAAAGCATAGGTAGCCTAGACCTGGCTCACAGACTACCACTTTATGACCCTTATGTTTAGCAGAATGTAGACCAGGGCACCTGGATAAGAGATTTCTTTCTGTATCCAGACAGATACCTGATGCTAAGATCAACCAATATTTAAGATCATTTTTCTGTAAGTGATGGCTGTAATCCAACAAATGATGAGAACTCTACTATAGGAAAAACAAAGTAGAACAATCTACCAAGAACCAAAATTTTGAAAACTGAGCTTGAGTCCATATTTCTTCATTATGATTGAAGAGTGCTATTACATAAACAAAGTTTTCATTTTCTGACCTAAAATCTACTATTTGGGGAAGGTTTATGCTTTACAATTTAATTATCTGAAATACCAAAGAGAAGATGAAGAAGCTCTATAACTCAAATCACATCTTCACCAGAAAGGGTCAAGAATAATGTCAGTAGACACACAAGTGAAATATATCAATTACAAATGTAATAGTTCTTAGCCCATTCAAAATGTGGTTTTTTGGTTAGAGGTTACAAGAAGCCATTTTATAAATACTCAAATATATATTTAATGTAATACCAATGTTGAGCATTAATCAGTTTCCTTCTCTTTTTTTCTTTCAAGGTCAATCAAAGTACTAAATAATCCAAGTGTTATCCTTAAGTAAATATCCTATTTTTTAAACACACAACAAATTTACAGTTAAAGCTACATTTGTTAATGTACAATTAGCACTTCTTAATTGTTTTTAACGCTCTATTTGGACAACAATTTAAATTCCTCAGTATATGTTAAGTGTTGTAGACACAGGCTATAAAAATGTTGACATTGGCTATAATATCATAATTCAATTTAGCCTTTTAAGTAATGTCTATGCAAAAAAAAAAAGCCACGGGAAAATTATTTTACATCTAGTACAATTACCTACTATCACAGAAGAAATTATTATTATTGTCCTGTTTATTGAATTTCAATAAGAACTCTTGAGGTGCTAAGACAGTTCCAAGGACAGTGTGAAAACTCCCCTTTTAACAGACTCATCTGGCAACTATAATTACCAATGTTAAGGAGGGCAGTTTCAGATGAACATTAAACAAGAAATTATCCCCTGAAGATTCATAAGTTCCAAACTTTACATGGGTAAATACTGACAGTTCCTAATATGTTCTCTTAACACCTTCATGATGTAACTTTTTACTCAGGCATGGTCAGCAGCTCTAAGATGACTCAATAATAATGGGTAGAAAAATCCACACTCCCAACGAGATGAGTTTTGCCCCTGAACAATATCTATTTTTGGCCAATGCACAAATAGGGCTAGTTACACTTCAAAAAGCTCAATCAAACCTCCGATTTTACTGTGCTTCAACTTGTTATTTCAGAAAATTGCTCTGCCATCTTAACACAGACCAGAGTGCTTCCTTGGCCATAATCTGACAGAATTTTTCACCAAGTTTCTACCCAACTTCGTCTTCCTTATTAGCATAGGGATGAGGAAGGCAGTAGAGTAGAGGTCAACTTGCATCATTCTTTCAATGAGTGCTAAGATCACCCATCCATCCCACCTGAGCCCACCTGCTAGCGGTCCATGACTAGGCCTCACCAAGTCCAGAATCATCTAAAAGACCCTGGTGGCACAAGAAGCCAAGATGCCAACTTGCTTGTTCTCCATTCTTCTCACACCAGCCAGCAAACCCACCATCTTGAAAAAACTTCAGCTGCTCAGAGGGCCAGAGAAAAAAGCTCATCGCAGGTGAATCACCCCTGCATTCTCTTCTGGGTGAATCACCCTTGCAAGTCTCTTACCCACAAGGCTAATTCCACCTTTTCAGAATTTTACCAAACACTTTTACCAAAAGCCTTGAGAACCAGGGTGAGTGTCAATGGATTTACATTCGGGGAGTCCAGGTCCAAGCTGACTGATGACGCTTGGTTCTTGGAGGACCAACAGGCCTTCGGGCTGAAGATGGCTGGTCTCTTAGCTTCCTCATCCTGAACCTTCTCTTGGGGACCAATACCTCTTCGGGGGCACTCTCCCTAAGGAGCAGAGGTTGTTCTTACTTTGTCCACTTGTGGGGACTCCAAACGCATGAACAGTTGTGTCCAGAGCTAGCGAAAACCTAGCTTCCCATAGGCCATGGCTGTTTACTGTTTCAAAGATGACAGATTCATGTATATCTTGACCACTTCTGAGACGCTTGCAAAGTATCAGCTGCGGGCCACTACCTGTGTGTACCTGGAGACAGGTATCCACGGAAGGTGACAGAGTATTGGGAGCACCGCTCACATCCCCTGTCTTCTAGCAACGTGTTACCGTGTTACCACCCACCTCCGACTTCCACGTTCTCTTCCTTCCACCAGGGGCCATCTGCAGCGCCCCCTTCCGCCCCGAGTGAGCGCCACACCTGCAAGGACGGCCCCCCACGCCCCGACATGGAGGGCTTCTCCCGTGCCTGGGGCAGCAGGTGGGGGGAGGGGGCGTTGGCCTGGTGGCCCGGGAGAGCTGTTTGACGGGGCGTCTCCCGAACCCCCACCCTGCCGCCTCCTCCGCACCTCCCCCACCAGGACCCCGCTTCGCCCGGGCTGGGCTCCGCTCCCATCGCCCCCCCCTCTTCCGCGCCCCCGGCCCACCCCGGGCCACGCACCTCCCGCCCCGCACCCCCGCTGGCCGCGATGCGGCCCCCCGCATTCCCGGCACGTCCGGCTCTGACTTTTACCTGTACTTTCTGTACTCGAGGCGGCTCGTCGGGCGAGAAACACCTCCCCGGGACCGCTACCTCCCCCGCCCCGGCTCCGCCCGGCTTCCTCCTTCCCCTCCAAGGCCGCAAAGTAGATGGAGTAAGAGTGTGTGTGCGAGAGAAAGAGAAAGAGGGAGCGGGCGCGGGCGCCGCGGGAGGGCGGGCGGGAGGGAGGCGCGCCCGGCCCCCGCCGCCCTCCGGCCGCCGCTGCCGCGAGCTCGGCAACTCCGGCTCGCGCCCGGCCCCGGCTCCGGCCCGGTCCCCGCCGCCCGCCGCCCGCCGCCGCCCACGGGCTGGGGCCGCCCGAGCCCCCGCGTCCCCGTACCTCGTAAAGGTCCCCAGAAGCCATGCCAGGCTGCGGAACTTGGCTCGCCGGGTGTGCGCGTCGGCTCCTCGCTCGCGCCCTCCGTGCGTGTGCGCGGGGGGCGAGGGTGCGCGTGTGTGCGCGCGTGTGTGTGCGAGTGTGTGTGTGGTGTGTTGAGTAAACTGTGTTTTTGCAGAATGACAGGCTTGGGGGCTGCCTATGCGCAGAATCAGAGCGGGCGGCGGCGGAGCTGGCGTAACCGGCAGCGGCGGCGGCGGCGGTGGCGGCGGCACTAGCGCGGGCAGCAGCGACGGCCGCGCAGCGCGCCCGGGTGGCACCGACGCGGCCCGAGCGCCGCGGCCCCCGCGACCCGGCGGCGGTGGCTGCAGCGGGCGAAGGCTCGCCCCGGCGCCGCCTGCAGGAAGCCGCCCCGCGCCCGCCGCCGGCCCGGACGCTGCTGCCACTGGGCGAGTCCCCGCCCCCCGGGAACCCGGCCCGGCCCCCGGGGCGGGAGGGGGGCGGGGGCGATTGCCGGGCCGCGCCCCGGGGGACCGGTCCGGTGTAGGGGAACGCTGGGGCCCGCCCCGCCGCCCCGGGCCGGCTCTCGAGGCGGCGGGTAGAGCCCCCTGGGGTGACGGGCCAGGTGCTCGCCCTTCGAACCTGGGCCCAGGCTGCGAAGGGGCGGCCGGGAGACAGGTAGAGGGCTATGGTGACAGGTCGCAGGGCAGGGGCCCCAGCGGGGCTCAGCGAGTCCCAGGTCCTCACCTCTTCCCCCCCGCCACACACACACCCCAGAAAGGGAGTGGGCGCCGCCCTACAAGACCTGGCTCCCCGGGGCTGCACCTCCGGACCTTGGCTGCATAAGCCCTTCCTCCAGGCTGGTTTGTAAGATGTGGAGGCCACAGGGAGGAGGGAAGAAATGGCTCATCCAGAGGCGCCAGGGAGGGCTAGGACAGCGTCCCATAAACCCTAGAAACTCTTTAGAACCATGCTTGGCCTTCCCTCAACACCCCCACCACCATCTCAAAATTCATTCACTCATCCATTATTCAACAAATGGTTTCCAAAGTTTACCCAAACTGCACAGTGTTCCTGGAAAGACACAATTGGGACCCTGCCCACAAGGGACTTCGAATCCAAAAGGAGAGGCTAACCACAGCACGTGAGGATTCAATCCTTCAACAAAAAGGGGTTCCTACTATGTGCCAGCGCCAGAGCGGGAGGGACTGGAGAAGCTTCCTAAAATCCAAACTCCTAAAGTCACCTCTTTCTACTAATATCATAGACATCTGGTCACCCTTCTATTTAAAGGTTTCTCTCTATAAAAGATATAGTTAACTCAGAACCTGAGAAGGCAAGGTGTTCTGAAATGGGAGGAACGATCCTCCTCATCCCAGTCCCAAAAATGCCCCATTGGTTAGATTCTCCAGAGTTGGATGTTACTCACATCATCCCTCCATTATTTCCTATTTGTGACACCTTGAACAAGTCATTTTATCCATCTGAACCTTGATTCCCTCATCTCTGAATTGGGGATAGTGTCAACACCTAAGATGGTGTGAAAATTAGAGGATCTATGTATATATGAAATGAACTATACCAGCAGATCTCAAATACAGATTATTTGCATCTGGATCTAGTCCCTGAACTGACCTTGTGAAGAGCAAGATGGCAAAGGGGTGTGTATGACAAAGGGAAAGGGCTTAATTCAATCCAGAGGATGTCAAACTCAAAAGTCACCAAAGTTTCAATTTAAAAATTCCACAGGATCTGGACCACAAAGTTTTCATGTCTGGCTCATTCTAGGATGCAGGAGTTTGTATATGCTGTTCCCTCTGTCTAGAATGTCTTGGTACATTGAATCCATCTGGAAAACTCTTCATCTTCTGGCACGGGCTTATCTTTGTATCACAAGCATCTATCACTATTCCTGCCAGAGAGTAGATACACAATAAATGTCTGTCAAACTATTCCAACACAACAAAGTTTATACCAATTTCTAGTTTAAAATCCCAGATTAAAATGGTGAGAGGGTGAACAAAGGTGAGGATGTGGAAAATTATAAATAACAAAGTGTATTTGTTTTAGAAACTGTGGAAATTATTATAGCAGTTCTCTTTCTCATACTATCCCAATGGTCATGGCTTTAAATAATAACATTAATAATCAGTTCTCTATCTCTACGTTGCAAAACCAAATTTAATGATCTTTAATTTGTACTTGGGAATAAATGCACAACCATAGCATGAAGATAGCATTTGGAAGTAGAAGACAAGAAAGAAACTGGGCTTGGAAATAATATGCTCAGCCAAATTTGAATATATAATCAGTAGTTTTACAAAAACACCAAAAACTTGACTTGTGCTGGCCAAATACTTCCTAGAAATGTGAGCACAGTTTGTAAAACTCTAGTCTAGACAGCAATGTTTACAGAGTTCACAGAAAGGGGTGTTCACTGTGGATTGGCATGCTAAGGAAGTATTTTATGGAGGAATCGGATTGAAAGGGATCTTGAAGACTCAGAGAAAAGGAGTGTTTTAATTTGAGGAAAGAGATAAGGGTAGATGGTAAGCCGTGATGCAATGGGAGGGTGTGAGAAGACTGGGAAAGTTGATTT
Organism: Myotis myotis; assembly: GCF_014108235.1. Lineage (NCBI taxonomy): Eukaryota > Metazoa > Chordata > Mammalia > Chiroptera > Vespertilionidae > Myotis > Myotis myotis. Next base: position 20,848,793 of record NW_023416323.1, on the reverse strand, counting down.
GTGGATGTCACAGATCACTGTATAGCAAATGCGGGCCAGTGCATGAAGAGTTGTAAACACCAAGCTAAGAAGTTTTTAGCATGTCAGCAGTGGACAACTGAAGACTTTTTACTTTATCAAAAGCATGTGGCCATCAAAAGTGTGCATTAGAAAACAAATTCTAGAAGAAATATGAGAAATGGACTGCAAGGGGCGAGGTTAGAGGCAAGGAGACCAATTGCAATGGTCCACGGTGGTGACCATAGCAATGAAGAAGAAAAACTGGATTTGCAAGATGTCCAGAGGAAGAGTCTGTTGGCCACCAACTTTCATTATAGTTACTCCACCCACTTCCATAAAGCGTTTGATCCAAATCAACAGGACTCGGTGACTAACAGGATGTCTGTGTGTATGCTAAGAACTGGGGGAAGGGGTGAGCAACTAAGGAAAGAAAGGATACAGAAATGACGAAGGTTTTAAACCAAATGACTGAGCTACCCATCCATCATAACACTGTTTTATTTTGCTTACCTTCAGACCATCACTGGCTTCCAGAAAAAGCCAGATGCTTCCTGGAGGATGAAGGCAAGGGTCTTCACCCTCTGTGGGAAGGTCAGCCCAATTGGTGAACAGTTCTCCAAGTTCTTCTGATGACATAGGACCACTGTTGCCCATGGAGAATGGAAGGTACCTACAGATGTTCCACAAACTAGAATAGGCTCTTCGTACACTCATAACCCAAGGGCAAGCAATAGAAACTCAAACTAATTTAAAACAAAGAGAGAATTTATTGACTCACAAAGATTAGAAAGGATGGAATTGCTCTCAGGGTTGGCTGTATTCAAGTTCTCAAAGGACATAAAATGGCCTCCCTCACTCTGCCTTTTCTGCATGCTGACATCTTTCCTGTTGAAGATCAGCTTCCTCCATGCATCTCACATCATCTGCCTTAGAGACCTCATACAGCATTTCTAAATCCCAGGGAAGGACTCTTCTTGGCTGATGTACCTCAGTGCACTGGTTTTGAACCAATTACTGTAGTCAATCACTGATAGTACTCTATGATTATCCAACTTGTCATACACCCACCTATAGGACAGGAAGAGTGCAATGACTGGCAGCTTTACTAGAATTACATCATTGCAAGTAGGGATGAGCACAAGCCAAGAGGAATGGGTGAAGCGATACTGGTAAGATAAGTGTCCACTATATGCTGGATCAAGCCTGGGGCAGATAGGAAACTTAAAAGCAAGGGCAGTGGCTGCCTAGAACATAACCTTGGAATGGTGCTAGTTTAATATCCAAGCAAAGGTTGTGTCCTCTGCCCTGACAGTGGCATTAGAATGTGACAATATTCTCCTTCTAGTATTACTTGAGACATGATCTTGACCTCCTGTATAATGTGGTGGTTGAATATATGGGCTCTAGAGTCAGACTGCCTGAGCCAGTTCTTGCATTATCATTACTAGCTATATGCTATGGGGTTCTTGGCTTAACCTGTCTTTCCATCTCCCATTTTTTTTTTCTTTTTGCTGCACAATAAGCTACCTGTAAAACTTCGTGACTTAAAACAAAAGGTATTTCTTATCTCACAGTGTCTGTGGGTTAGGGAATCAGGAGCAGCTTAACTGAATGGTTCTGGATTACAGTTTTTTATGGGATTTCAGGCAAAATGTTGGCTAGGACTGCAGTTATTTGAAGAGTTAACTGAGACTAGAGGATCTACCTCCAAGATAGTGCCCACACATGGCTGTTATCAGGAAGCTTCAGCTCCTAGCCATGGGAGCCTCTTACATGGTTACTTGAGTGTCCTCTTGTCATTCTCATCTGGTCCCCCTAAATAAAGCAAAACTGTCAAAGCTTCAGCATTAGAGCAGCTAATTAATCTGATGTCTTAGTCCATATTAAGCAGGGGATTTGATACAGAGGTGATCTGCAGCATGTCAGACTGAATGCCTGGAGATGTCATCCAATCCACACCCGTCACTTTAAAAAAGAGAAAACTAAAACTCAGATTGGGTGAACCAGGAGAGAGGGAGCAAGGAGGGAGTCACAATGCCTTTGACCATCTAAGCCTGGAAGCCAACCACTGTCACTTCCACTATATTCTATCCTTTAGAACTGAGCCTCTAAGCCTACACCACACTCAGAGGGAGGTAAATTAATTCCCACCTGTTAAAGGGAGGGCTGTCACAGAAATTATGGACATATTTTATTTTTTTAAATATATTTTTATTGATTTCAGAAAGGAAGGGAGAGGGAGACAGAAACATCAATGATGAGAGAGAATCATTGATCAGCTGCTTCCTACATGCCCTCCCTCCACTAGGGATCGAGCCCATAAGCTGGGCATGTGCCCTGACCTGGAATCAAACCATGACCTCCTGGTTCATAGGTTGACACTCAACCACTAAGCCACACTAGCCGGGCGATTCGATTATGGATATATTTTAAAACCATCATACCACATCTGTAAATTGAGATGATAGATAGCCCATAGCATCATTCTGAGAATTAGATAGGATAATCCATGCAAGGCAACAACTGCCACTAATAACAGCTGAATAATGGCATCTGTTATAATTACTATAACAACTACTATTCCCAGTTTCAAACTTGATATGCGTCACTAATAACCTTGAATAGTTAAGATTAATATTGAAATGCATTAAGCCAAATAAAACCTTCAAAATGAATATTGTTCTCAAGCCACATAGAAACTTTTATTACTAATTAACTTTACTTTATAAAAGTAATAGAAGTAAAGTTGTACTTATTCAGTGTCTATAAAATGTAGGTATTATTCTCATTGAACAAAACAAAGAATGCCCTGCCTTCATGGAGCTTATAGTATAGTGGAGGAGACAGAGAATACAAGGAAATATATATATATTTAGAGAGAGAGAGAGAGAGAGAGAGAGAGAGAGAGAGAGAGAGAGAGAGAGAATGATTTTAGGTGTTGATAAGAACAAAAAATCAACTAAGTAAAAAGACACAGTACCTATGCCTGGGCCAGGTACTGATTTAGATAAGGTGTTTAGGCAAGATGTCACCAAGTGGGTGACATTTGTGCTGAAACCTAAACACAGTGATGGCGAGCACAAATTAAATAAGAAGGCAGAGAATGTCAGAGAAAATAGCAAGGGGAAAGCCCTGAGGCTGAAGGAGCTTGGTATGTTCAAGGTCCAGCAATTAAGCAGGTGGGGTTGAAGCTGAGCATGAGAGTGCATGGGAAAAGGTAAATCGAAAGCTATGCAAAGGCCAGGTATTTGCAGGGACTTGTAGTGATATGAGAGGGCAAAGAATTGGGACTTTAAGTGATATAAGCGGTCATTGGAATAAGACTGAACAAGGGAATAAGATGATTGCATCACTTGGCTCCTGGGTAGAGACTGGAATGAAGACAGACAAGAGGACACTGCACGCCATAACAGAACCCAGGTGTAAGACCCGAGTGTGTGGACTAAGGAGGGAGGTGTCAAGACAAAGAGAAGTGGTTGGATTGGGGGCATATGGGAGGGTATGTAGGATATGAGGAAACTAGAAGAATCCTAAAATCTTGGTCTGAATGGATGAATGGAGTTGCCATCTACTCAGGTGGAAAAATGGGGCTGAGGGGAGCAGCATATTTGGTAGGTGGTATTAGGTCTGGGTGAGGGCAAATCAATAGTACAGTTTTAGGACTTGCTAATTTTGAGATGTGTCTTAGACCTTCAAGTAAAGATGAGGAGGTATTCAACATGCAAATCAGGAACTCAAACTGGACCTCCTGGGAAGGATCAGCAATAGTAAGGAAAGGGACCAGTTAATAGTAAGGAACGGGACCAGTTATGGTCACCGATGGAGTGGGCACAGACCTAAAAAGGAAGAGGACCTAAGATGGAGCCCTAAGGCAGTTGAGCATTTAAAGGTCAGGAAGAGGGTGAGGAGGCAGCAGAGGAGTCTGAGAAGAGGTGATTGAAGTTGGAGGAAACCAAGAGAGTGTTGTGTCCCAATTCCAAGTGAGAGACAGAGGACTGAAAAATACCAGTGGAGGGTTGGGTAAGAAAAAGACTGATTGCCCACGGGATTCAGCAAGGTGGGGATCGTTGACAGGACCAGCTTCAGTGGAGCAGTAAAGTTGGAAGCTAGACTGAAGGGAGTAAAAGGGAGTTTGGGCAGAGAGGAAGTGCAGATGGCGAGTGCAGGTGACTCATTCCAGGCCTTTTGCTATAAAGAGCAGAGAAATGGGTCAGTAGGTGGAGGGGGCGTTGGATGCAGGAAGGTTTTTTTAAAATAGATGACATGACAGCATGTCTATACAATTATAGGAATAGCACAATAAAGAAGAGGAAATGGCCATGGAGTACAGAGGAGAAAGAACTGCAGAAACAGTTCTCTCTCCCGAGGGGGAGGGGACAAAGAAGGCCAAAGTGGAGTTAGGAGCACAGAGTCTACCTATACTGGTGTATCTTTAAAATCCATGTCCACGTGGAACCAGGATGTGACTTTATTTGCAGGTGTGATTAGTTAAAATGAGATCATATAGTATTAAGGCTGGCCCTAGTACAGTAACTAATGTCCTCTTAAGGAGAGAAAATAGAGGCAGGCACACAAAGGGAGAATTTCATGTGATGATGGAAACAGAGATTGTAGCAATGTGTCTACAAGCCAAGTAATGCCAAGGATTGTCAGCAACCACCGGGAACTAGGAAGGAAGAATCTTTCCCACAGCCATTGGAGGGAGTGTAGCCCTGCCAATGCCTTGATTTCATACTTCCAGCCTCCAGAACTGTGAGAGAATACATTTTTGGTATTTTTAAGCCAACGCGTTTATAGTAAACTGCTATGGCACAGGAAACTAATAGACCATCCACTGGAAGAACAAAGAAGGCCAAGTACAAGGCTACAGATGAAGTCGTTGGCAGATTTGGAAATCTCTTCTATTATTTCTATAGTCTCTGTGAAATAAGCCATGAAATCATCAGGTGAAAGTGAGGAGAAAGGAAAGGTATCAGATAGGGGAATATGATTTGCCTGAAGCAATACTGTTTAGCCAGTTGTCCCCCAAATCTATTAATAACAGCCCCTTTCACTCCCAAGGATATCTAGATTTAGACAATATATGTATGGTTTTTCAAGTGTATAGATGTTGGAGAACAGATTTAAAAATAAGAAAAGTCAACTCAGAGAACAGTGGATTGACTAGAAAAAAATATAATGGCCTTGCTCAAGGGAGGTACTGAAGGTCCACTGGAAATGTGTGGTCATAAGTTAATCAGACCAGTCAGACCAGTAAACATGGTTGTGATTGATCCAAGTACATCCAGTTGTTTAGGGAACAAGCTGAGCACTGGGTTTAGCCCAGGGCAGGATTTGCTATATGAGTTCAATGGAAGAAGAGAGAAAGGGGGTTAGGAATATATGTAAGGAAGTGATTATAATGATAGGATGATGGTTGCTCAATGTAAGCTAAAGAGAAGTGTGATGACATGGGGACTGGGGTAGAGGTAATACAAGCAAAATTGTTGACCAATGAATTGGAGCAAAGATTGTTAGAGTAAGAAGGACTCTTGAAATGATGCAGTTAGTAATGAAAGCCCCCACTCAGTAGCAGCTACGTAGGGCACATGCTTTCCACGTGTGATTATTTTTTGTTTCCTTCAACTCTCTGTTGCTTACCCTACTCACACTGCAAGGACCTGCCTTGTCCCAGCAGGAAAGGCAGGATCCATGTTCAGAACCTTGAAGATGTTAAGAATAGAGGGTGAATTTGGGGTGAAGACTGAGGGATTGGAAAAAAACATAGATATTGGAGCTGGGAGGGGGGCTGCTGAGTAAGAACAGGAGAGCAAAAAGTAAGGACCTCCTGGAAACCCAACAGAAATATTCTTTGAATGACCTCAACTGAAGGAAAAGTAATGAAATGTGTTGAGATGTTTATGGGCTCCAGTGATTTTTAATGGAGTGAACCTGCCATTCCTTCTTGGCATTTGAGGCAGAACTCAATTATGATATGCATGTTGTATCATTTTATCTTTTCAACAAGGTAAGAGCCATTGGCTTCACTTTACAGATGTAAGAAGAAAAGGCCATGACGCCTACCATATGCTTTTGAAGTGGCAGGTAGAGCTTCTGTTATGTTAAGTTGGCCCAGACTCCCTCTGGGCTATGTGCTTGGCAAAAAATGATTTCCGGCAGAGACCACCAGGGGAGAAGGAAAACCCAAGTGTTTGGCCTTGAACTTGGACTGCGAATTGATCCCGTGACTTTGAAATCTCAAGGTAGGAGAAGGGTGGATTCTGGGAAGCAAACTATCTTTTTTTAGTAGTGTGTGTGTGTGTGTGTGTGTGTGTGTGTGTGTGTTGTAAGAAGAAGGAACTTAATTTTTTTTGGCCCAATACTCCTTTGTCTAGAAAGATCAAATACAATTTTTATTTCTACATAGAAAATCAGTGACATTATTGTGAAACAGATGTACCTACCAGTGTGGTTTCAAATGACTAAACTGCCCTGTGTATCAGAGGTTCTCTATTTTCTTTTATCTCAGAACCCATTGACACTCATGATAAATAACTACTAAGAGTTTGGTTTATGTGAGTTATATCTACTGATAGTGTACTTGAAAGAATTTTAAACATGGAATTTACGCACATAACAATAGCACACAAACACACACTCCCTTAGTTACCAGAAGGATAAAGTTATCTAGTCATGTAACTTCTAGAAAAGTCCTTTGCACATTGGTGAAAGAATGAGAGTGAAAAAGGCAAAAACATTGGGGCATTATTATGAAATTGTTTGGACTGTGTGGATCCCTGAAATGGTTTCAGGGGCCATGAGGTTGCCTGGACCACTCTGAAAATTGCATCTCCACAGAATCATGTAAAAGGCTGTCTTTGTTGTGCCTAAAATTGCATCTTTGACGATTATATGAAAATGTTTCTTTTCTAAGTAGACTTAGACTGCATTGTTCTGACATCTTGGGAGGTGAGTGCATATTCTCATTCAGGAAGGTTCCCTCAAAGGAGCCAGGACCTGAGCACAACCTTCTTCACCACAAGCTTCTGGAGGAACCTAAAAGGAACACAACTAAATGTATTGGTGAAATCTTACAGGGGGAATTCTCCTCCACCTCATCCTCCTACTCCTTCTCCTTCTCCTTCTTTCATTTAATCTTTTTGGAAAATTCCAAACCTGTTCAAAAGTAGAGAGAAAAATGCAGTGAGCCTGCATGTACCCATTCCCCAGTTACAAAACCCACCAGGCCAACGCCATTCTTATTTCATCTCTACCACCCCATTTCAACACCCCACAAACTAGATTATTTTGGTGCGAGTCTCAAACATCACACCATTTCATCTGAAACATGTCAGTATGGATCTCTATAATACAAGTACTGGTCTCTTAAATGTAACCACAACACCACCATCACACAAATTAATATTAACTCCATGATGTCATCAAATATTCAATTGATGTCCAAATTTCCCCAGTTGTCTCATAAACACTTTTTGACATTTGGTTTGTATAAGTCAGGATCCAAACATCCATACTTTGCATTTGTTTGTGATCTCCCTTAAATCTTTAGGTACCTCCCTCCTCCCACACTCTTCCTGTTTTGTTTTTCTTGCAATTTATTAGCTAAAGAAACTAGATCATGTCATCAATGTCATTTAGCATGTGCTTCTGTACCCAGTATTTTCTGTGTTAGTAGCTAGATCTAGATTAGGATTTATTTGGGGGCAAAAAAATATTTCATAGCTGGTGCTAGATGCACTTCCCCCATAAGGCACAGAATGTCTGCTTGTCTTGCTTTTTGTGATTTTAGTAGCAAAGGATGATTTTTGCCTAGACCCATTTCAATGAGGTTGTAAAGTGGTGACTGTCATTCCTTCCTTATTTATCAGCTGGATACTTTCCTTTTATTTATAAGTTTCCAAATCATGAGTTGGTTCTCTAACATCTCCAAAAGATCATGAGGTATTTGTTTCAGTGTCATTATAAACTCAGGAATGTTAATATATTTAATATGTTCCATGCCATTACCATTGTTCCTCTTCTATGGCTTCAAATAGCTCCTGTTTTGGTCAGCAGAGCCTCTTCCAGTTGGTTCTTGACTCTTTGAATGCATCCTTGCTTTCTGTTATGAGAAGATGCTTGGACATCTTGACTGCTTCCTGTACCAGACCTACTATCCATCATTTCACCGAAGATCCCTGTGTTTGTTTTTTTAATGAGAAATGGCATTAAGATACCATAAAGTGAACACCAGCTGGTGGCTATAGGCTGGTCATTATTTCTAGGCTGGACAAAGGTAGAAATGTTTTGTAGGTGTTTCAGTCCTTAGAGTATCTCACAAGAAATGTCCAATCACATTCCTTTGCTTTAAAGTCACTTGAACTAGGTTTTCTATGATTGGTTAAGTCACCAACTCACTACACATTTAGTTTCATTTGTTTTCATTGTGATTTTTAGGGATTGCATTTTTATTTTTATTTAGTTTTTTAATTGTGTAAATATGTACATGTTTCCAAAGTTTAATCTACGGACAGGGTATATATAGGTAAGTGTAGCTTCTATCATTTTTCTTCCACTCTGTTCCCTTTCTCCCCTTGTAGGTAACCATTTTATTTCATGGTTTATGATTGCATTTTTAATATAAACAAACATATACATACACCCTTTTTTAGATAAATCTAAGTATACTATGCACACTTTTTTGTCACTAAACATATCCTGGAAATAATTATTTAGCATTATTTAGAATTATTCTTCTTATGGCTGCATAATGCTCCATGATATAGCAGTATCATAATTTATTCGTCCTGTTGATGGACAACCTTTTTCAGTAACAAATAGTACTGCAATGATTAGCTTTGTCCTTTTTAATTTATGCTAGCCTATAGGAGGATTTCCATTTTCTGCTGAATAATTGGTCTTCAGAAAATGTACTGATTATTACAATCTGCTGGAAGACAGGGTGTTCAAAAGCAAGCCCCACCCCTGTGGGTAAGGCGCTAGCATTACTTTTCTTTCTGAGAGGAGTGGCTGCTGAAATTGCCAATCATCATGGCAGGAAAACAATATGGAGATGACAGAGGCAAACTGACTTAGGGAGGGAACCTGAGTCTCCATGAAAGAGAAAGGCAGGAGATGAAGCCATTGGAGAATAGAGGCGAATGAAGTGGACCTCCCCAGAATTACCCAGTCTAGGAATTGGCCCTGGCAGAGCCAGCTGGGGACTCAGGGGGTGGAACTTGGACCTCTGGTCTCAGGGAACAATCCAGTAATTTGTTTTAACATTCTCTATGCTCAATTTCTCTTCTTTTATCTCAAGTTCTTTAGACAAGTTTTGTAAAACATTACAGCGGTATCTCAGTTGTGCAATGGGAAAATGCAGAGACAAGCCTGTATATATGATTGGAATGCAGCGATAAAGCACAGAGTAGCTGTCCTTCCTTATGCCCTTCCCCCAATGCAGCGGCAGCAGCTCAAGAGAAGGTAGTGGCTCACAGTTCCAGAGAATGGGTGAACACTAAGCCTGTAGAAATCCTTGCAGCACAGAGAATGGTGCCATGTAACTAGGACAGTGGTCGGCAAACTCATTAGTCAACAGAGCCAAATATCAACAGTACTTCTTCAAAATAGACTTGCTCAGGCCGAAAACCGACTTCTGCGCATGGGCCATGAAGTTTCAATCGCACTGTACGTGAATCCCCACACGTGGTATTTTATGGAAGAGCCACACTCAAGGGGCCAAAGAGCTGCATGTGGCTCGCGAGAGGCAGTTTGCCGACCACTGAACTAGGAAATGGTCCAAATTCCTTATCAACTTGTTGAGTGGAATCAGACTCCCTGATGAAGAAAGGCCACAGAAAAGAGGCATAGATGCCTAGACACTTATTCTCAAGGGGTCTTTCCGTTTAAGTAGAAAAGGACTGTTGGCTAAGGAATATTAATGATATAAAATTAAGTGATTAATAAACAGACTTCAAAACAAGGAGTTCATTTTTCTAATTAACCATATATACAATGTAAAATATTTATGTATGGTGTGTAAATAGACACCTCAAAATGAAAATGATAGCAATGAAATCAGAACAAGTTATGAAGTCATGGGTAATTTTTCTCATTGTTCTTAAATTTTTTCCATATTGAGTATGGGTTTATTGTGAAGTTAAAATGTCATATTAAGATAATAAACAGCCCTAACCGGTTTGGCTCAGTGTATAGAGAGTCGGCCTGCGGACTGAAAGGTCCCAGGTTTGATTCCGGCCAAGGGCATGTACCTTGGTTGCGGGCACATCCCCAGTAGGAGGTGTGCAGGAGGCAGCTGATCGATGTTTCTATCTCATCCATGTTTCTAACTCTCTATCCCTCTCCCTTCCTCTCTGTGAAAATTCAATAAAATATATTTTTTAAAAAAGATAATAAACAAAAATGGGCAAGGATATTCATAGGCAATATAGAAATGAAATATGAATGAGAAAGAACTTGTACAAAGAGTATTCAAACACACTTGTAATAAAAGAAATCCAATGCAAAATAAATAATAAATAAATTTTAAAAATCCAATGTAAAACAACAGCAAGATGTCATTTTAATTAATCAATTGATTATTTATTTATTTATTTTCTTTTTGTTAATCCTCACCAGAGAATATTTTTTCCATTGATTTTTCTAGAGAAAGTAGAAGTGGCCGGGAGAGACAGAGAGAGAAAAACATCCATGTAAGACACATCGATTGGTTGCCTCTGGCACATGCCCCGACTGGGGCCAGGATAGAGCCTGCAACTGAGGTATGTGCCCTTGATCAGGAATTGAACCCAAGACACTTCAGTCCACAAGCCAATGTTCTAACCACTAAGCCAAAGTGGCTAGGGCGATGATTTTTAAAAATTATTCCAATACCTAGCATTGCTAAAGATGTAGAGAAAATAGCACATACACAATCTTGGCCGGGAGCTATATTAATGCTATCTTTTGTGGAAGGAAATTTGACAGTTTATCATTTCCCTAGGGCCTAGTAATTTAATACCACAAAATATTCTAAGTAAAAAATCAGATGTACATAATTACTTATGTTTAGGAATATTTATTATAATTATTTATAATACTAAATATCATTAAAATGTAAATGTCCAAAAGGTTAATACTCAGCAGGTAATTAAAAGCATGACCTTCAAGAATAGTTAATGACATGGGGGAAGCTCATTATCCATTGTTGAGTGGAAAAGGCAAATTATAAAATGGTATATCTAGTGTAATTACAGTTTTGTTCATAAAAGGGTGTGTGTGTGTTGAAATGTTAACAGTGATTGAATATAAGACATTGCTGAATTTTCAAAATATTCTACAGTGAGCATGTATTACACATACACATAAACAGACATTTTTTAAATCAGGACATTTTGTTTTTTAAGAAAACCTTATTTTAAAAGTAAAGCTAGGTCCTTGATGGAAGTTTACAGAGAAGCAATGGGAGGGCACTAGAATGACCCATGTGATAATGAGCTGGAGTTGGAGACATCAGTATGAATTCATGTTTAGTTTAACAAGTAATTACACACAGAAATCTTTCTAGGTATGTTATACGTACCAGTGATTATACACACATATGTTTCCTTGCTCTGTCAGCTGAAAGGGCATAGAAGTAAGGATACCTCAGAAGCACTGAACACACCTACTGACCAGATCTTGGTCTCTAATACCATTCTCCAATAAAAAGAGCCAAGGCTGGTGGGAGTAGGACAGGAAATAGACAAAATGAGCCGAGAATATCTTATAGTACCAAAAATTAAGAAAATGCTCAGAATGAATGAATAAACCCAGAATGGTGGGATTATGTCAAAAAAGCCAACTAATAAAGCTCCCAATGGCTAAAGCTGCAATAATTTGGGTAACAAAATAAATGAAGTAGAAATGAATTATATCCAAAGTCTAAAATAAATATTATGAATCAATATGGATATAAATGAATACTTGACTAAACAAATAAATAAGTGAAATAAGCCAGTCAGAGAAAGACAAGTATCACATGATCTCATTCATATGTGGAATCTAATGAACAAAATAAACTGTTGAACAAAATAGATCCAGAGACAGAGAAACATGGAACAGACTGTCGAATCTTAGAGGGAAGGCAGGGGTGGGTGGGAAGAGATCAACCAAGAACTTGTATGCATATATGCATAACCCTTGGACACAGACAATAGGGTGGTAGAGGCCTGGGGCGGGGGAAGGGTGGGGGAGGAGGGGAGGTGGCTAGAAAGGGTCAATTGGGGGAAAAGGTGACATCTGTAATACTTTCAACAATAAAGATTTTTTAAAAATATAAAAACAATAAATAAATAAGTGAAAAGAGGTTAATTTCCTGTGCAGGAGAATTTCAAATAATTTATATAGATACTCTACCCTAAAGGAGGTGGAATTGAACTTCTCACTCCTTAGGTGTGAGCTGCACATAGTGACTTCCTTCCCAATTGCACAGGATAGAAAGGGGGGGAGTAATTTTACAGAAGAGAAACCTAACAAGTATGATCTCAACCAAGTGATCAAGACCATGATCAGCCCTGGCTGGGTAGCTCAGTTGGTTGGAGCATTATTCCATACACCAAGGTTGTAGGTTTAATTTCAGGTCAGAACATATACCTTGGTTACAGGTTCGAGCCCTGGTAGAGGCTTGTTTGGGAGGCAACCAATCAATGTTTCTTTCTCACATCAATGTTTCTCTCTCTCTCTCTCTCTCTCTCTCTCTCTCTCTCTCTCTCTCTCTCAAGTAAAAACGTATCCTTGGGTGAGGATGGGGGGGGGGGGGGGGGGGGGGAAGGGGGGCAAGGCCACGACCAACAATGATAACTCATTAATTAGATAAATACCAACTGAGGGATAATCTACAAAATATCCAACCAGTGCTTATCAAAAACAAGGGAAGTCTGACAAATTGTCAAAGCCAAGAGGAGTCTAAGGTAGCATGATGATTAAATGTAAGGTGGTATCCTTGAAGGGATCCTGGAACAGGAAAAAAATATATTAGGTAAAAATTAAGGTAATGTGAATAAAGCACGGCCTTTATTAATAATAATGTATCAGTATTGGTAGCTAGTTGTGATAAATGTACCATACTTTTGTAAAGTGGAAATAATAAGGGAATCTGAATGAAAAGTATATGGAAATTCTCTGTACCATCTTTCAATTTTTTGTAAATGAAAAACTATTTTAAACTATAAACTTTATTTTTTTAAAAGCGAGAGTCTGAAACAAAATATTATGAAAAGCGTTCTCAGACATTATCTCTACAGGATAGGGGGAAGATAACCTAAAGGCAAGGTGTGTGTTTTTTCCTAGAGAAAGTTATTGTACTGATTTCAAAACAGCACGACTAAAGATCCACCTTAACAGGAAGAATATTTTTTCTCTTCATTAATAGAAGGGTAAAATGGTACATTCTTTTAAAGGTATAGATGTCAACTATAATTTCACTCTTCTTTGTCACAAAGTACAAGCGATAACAGTGAATTTATCCGAGGAAAAGGCAGGCCAAAACAATGCTATAAGAAGCCTGGGAACGGGAAGACTCTCGGGAAAAAGCTGCCTCTGAAAGTGAGCTACTCCAAAATTCAGAAGGAATTGTTCAAAATCTGGTTGGGAATCTCAAAAAAGGACAAAAAATAATAGGCTACATAAATAATGATAAAAGTATCATGAGAAAAGAAAGAGGTAGCCCGGCCAGCATGGCTCAGTGGTTGAGCGTCCTCCTATAAACCGGGAGGTCATATTTTGATTCCCCCTCATGGCACATGGCCGGGTTATAGACTCAGTCCCCAGTGTGGGGCATGCAGAAGGCAGCTGATCAATAATTCTCTCTCATCATTGATGTTTCTATCTATCCTCCCTTCCTCTCTGAAATCAATAAAAAAAAAAAATTTTTTTAAATATAGAGTTCAATAGGCAAAAGAGGTAAAAGGGAAGATGAGTGACAGAAAACTTAAAATGATGTAGCAGAATTAAAATCAACATTAAAGAGAATAAATGACAGTATGTGATGTGAACAGCTAATTTAAGAATACCCTCCAGAATTTAAAATAAAAGGACAATGATATTAAGTTAAAGAGAGAAAATGTAATAATCATGGGAGATGGAGGATGGGGAACAAGGATGTGATTTTTAAAAAGTACAACTGAAGAAGAGAAAAAATGGAACAAAAACAAAATCTGAAAATATCAAAGAAAACAGCAATGAGCTAACATCTTACCACTTTATAAAAATTTAAAATGTTAACAATTTTATACAAAGCAGTAGTTTATATGTAAAGGCAATACAATAACATTCTCACATGAACAAGAACTCAGAAAATGTACTTTTGTTTTAAAAAATTACCTTACTATTTTCTTCACTCAAAATAAAATCCTCAGAAATAGAATAACATAAAGAAACCAGCAATAAATACTAAAATTAGAAAGAATACTTAGTCTAAATAATTGTTGTAAATCTAATTTTAAAACTGAAAGTGAATGTAAAAGTAACAATGTACAAATATCTGGCACTAAAACCCTAACAATAACCACTACTAAAATTTATATGATATATTAGCCCCTAAAACACAGACAAATATAAAAGCAAAGTCAATATAACCCACATAGCATAAGATAGGAAATAAAGGAGATAGCAAAAAAACATAAAATCAGAAAACTTGAATTAAGATGACAGGGTAATATTTATTATAATGACAAAAGTGGGATAAATGCCCATGATAAAGGCAAAGAACCTTAAATTAGGCCACACAATATAATGTTAAGCTAAAAGCTACATGTTTTTCACAAACATAAATATAAATAAAAGCGATATAACACACTTAAACAAAAGAATATGAGAAGACATGATATAAATGTAAAATGAATATTAGATGAAAAAGAAATCTAAGCAAAAACACTAAATAAGGCAAAAAGGGACATTTATAATAATAAGGGATATAATTCAACATGAAGACATGGTACAATATTCAGCAAACACTTATCAATTCCTATAGCTTTTCAGGAATAAAAAATGCATGTGAAGCATTTAATGCTAGCTACTAAAATTTAAAATAAGATATATAACTTTTTTATACTTATTTTCTTTACCATATTCCATTTAAATCTATAAATTAAAAAACTGTTGGAAAAACTGATCCAAACACTGTAATTTTGTAAAACATCAAATACCATTCTTGTTTTGGATTCATAAATAAGCCAAAAAATAAAGATATAAAGGGTATAAATCATAAACTTAGCACTTTAATTTTTTTAGTGGGATAAAGAGAAAGTACATTTTCCCATTAATTATGAAAAATTTATAAACATAGAAGACATAACAATAAAATACAACAGTTCAATACAATTATATATTAGTAACTGACATTAACTGAGGATAATTGATTCTGAGAATAATCTATGTAAAGTAAACCTCCTTAAAAGGAAGTTCAAAATTTTACAATGACCACTGAAGAAAAGTTGGAGTGGAACTTTATCTTAAAAAATGAAACAAAATTATTAAGATATATTTACTTTATTGCATAGTTAATAAAATTAAAGAACAAAAATGTTGATTTTGGCATATTTGTTCAGACAAAAGTTGGGACCTCATGATATAATATACTTCATGCTTGAATAATAGAATAATTTTCTGAAAAAAAAATTAAAGCTTTTCTCAGTTTCCTATTTAGACATTTCACCTCAGAAGCCATCATGGTATCATCTTGTCGATTTTTCTTTTACTTTCATTTGCATTATGCCAGATCCTTATTTGTCAAAGAAATTTGGGTGATTCCAGCAGTTTTCCAACATCACCTTCAACCTATGAAACTGTGAAGACTCTTTTTTAAATCAAATATAATGTGCTTGCTTTGTTTTGTCAGGGAAACATCCAACAGTCAGCTGGAGGTAACTGGACAAAGAGACCAAATGGACAGGTAAAGATCCTGGTTTTATGCTCGGCCAGCATGGCTCAGTGATTGAGCATCGACCTATGAACCAAGAGGTCACAGTTCGATTCTCAGTCAGGGCACATGCCTGGGTTGCGGGCTTGATCCCATGGCGGGCGGGGGGGGGGGGGGGGGATGTTAGGAGGCAGCCGATCAATGATTCTCTCTCATCATTGATGTTTCTGTCTCTCTCTTCCTCTCCCTTCCTCTCTGAAATCAATAAAATTTAAAAAATTAAAAGGCCCTGGTTTTACCACCAAAGGGACCTTTCAGATGAGATTGATTTCATAGGTGGTTAATTCATCAGGAAACATTTCATTTTATGAGAATTTTGCACCCCTATACAACTTCATAACTGTGGGGAGTTAGATAATGAAATTTCCCCTTCATGAAATGTAGAACATCATCCTACCAAATTATGTACAAGGAAATATTAAAATTGCAGTGACATTATGGAGTTAAGTGCTTTCATGATTAAACAATACTTAAATAAACTAAGCACTTAACTTTTAAAGAACTGAAAAAAAGATATGAAATTTTAAAATATGGAATTAACACAGATATAAAGGACAGTCAAAAAATAAATCTGAGCTCTGATTCCTTGAAAACACCAACACATTCCAAGGCTAGTTAAGACAAAGAAGAAAGGAAACTATGGAAAGAGGGAGGAAGGGAGGAAGGGAGAGAGGGAGAGAGAGATGGGGGTAATAACATGAGAAAGAAGAAAATGAGGGAAGGAGAGAGGAAAGGGAAGAATCATATAATGCTAGGAGTGGTAAAAGGTCTTGCTCTGAACAGATCTGGTTCTGAAAGTCTGTAAAAGTCCATTTGCTTCTATAACTAAGGGAACAATATAAAGTGATTGCTATTTTCTCCTTAGTTTCCTTTTCCCTAGAGGAGATGTATTGGTAAACATATTGATATGAAAGATGTCTGAGATTTTGCTGCCTAAAATCTTCTTCTAAGATTTATGGTTTCACGACTTACATTTAAGTCTTTTATTCATGTTGAGTTTATTCTTGTATATGGTGTAAGTTGGTGGTCTAGTTTCACTTTTTTGCATGTACTTGTCCAATTTTCCCAACACCATTTATTGAAGAGATTGCCTTTACCCCATTTGACCCAGTGATCCCACTTCTAGGAATATACCATAAGAAACCAGAAATACCAATCAAAAGAATATTTGCACCCTTATGTACATAGCAGCACAATTTACTAGAGCTAAGATTTGGAAATAGCCCAAGTGCCCATCAGCAGATGAGTGGATAAAAAAGCTGTAGTACATTTACACACTGGAATACTATGCAGCTGTAAAAAAAGAAAAAACTCTTACCATTTGCAACAGCATGGATGGACCTGGAGAGCATTATGATAAGCAAAATAAGCCAGTCAGAGAAAGATAAGTATCACATTATTTCACTCAGATGTGAAATCTAGTGAACAAAATAAATTGATGAACAAAATAGATCCAGAGACATAGAAGCAAGGAACAGTCTGATGGATTTGAGAGGGAAGGTAGGGGTAAGGAGTGATTAACCAAGGAACTTAATTGGAGTCCCTCAGCCTGGCCTGTGCCCTCTTGCAATCCAGGACCCCTCAGGGGATGTCGGACTGCCGATTTTGGCCTGGTCCCCGCAGGCCAGGCTGAGGGACCCCACTGGTGCATGAATCCGTGCACCGGGCCTCTAGTACACATATAAGATTTTTTGTTAACCTCTTTCCGCCCTCCCCGCTTTCCTCTGAAATTAATCAGTCTGTTCCATATTTCCATGCCTGTGCGTTGAGTGTCTGCCCCTGGTGGTCAGTGCTCATCATAGCTACCAGTAGAATGGTTGAACGGTTACTTAGGCTTTTATATATATACATATGCATAGCCCATGGACATAGACAATAGAGTGGCGAAGACCTGGGAGGGGCTGGTGTGGGATGGAGGGGGTCAATGGGAAAAAACAAATAAACAAAGGGGACATCTGTAATACTTTCAACAATAAAGACAAATTTAAAAATAAATAAATAAAGTGACTGCTATCGCCATCTGTTGGTGGCAGACAGAACTGACATCTCTGCTCTGGTTTTGTTCATATCTAAGAAATCTTGTAAATTGAAATTTCAAAATTGTTTTAAACTTATAGTTTCTGAAGTATTATAAATGATACAAGATACTTTAGATGTTATGTCAGTTAATTTAAAAATCTTGATTAAATGTTAAAATGTGTTAAATGTTATGAAAAGCTAACACTGACTTAAGACACATGTCACCATGCAAGTAGTAAAAAAAAATTTTTTTTTCAAGTTTTCCCCAACATGTTTTAGGACCAGGCAGTGAGTACTTTTAAGAAAGGGATTCATTAAAAAAGGGGGGGATTCATTCCTATACTCTTGAAATTGTTCCAAAATGTACAAAAAGAAGGTGACTCTCTAATTTTGTAAAATTAGTATAACTCTGATACCGTTAAAAATCTAGCAAACCCCTCCCCCCCAAAAAAAGGAAATTTAAAGACAAATTAAAATATTAGGTATGGATTCAAAAGTCATTTTAAAAATTATATCAAGTTAAATAAAAACATATATTCAAAGAATATCACAGTGTGTTCAGTTAGCATTATTTCTAGATATTCAAGGATAGTTCAATATGATTAAATCACCCTTCTAATTCACCATGGTAATAGATCAAAAGAGAAAAACCTTGTGAAGATCTTGAAGAATAAAAAGAAAATATTTTAATAAAGTTCAACTATATGCCAGGTTATAAATCCTACTACACTAGGATTAGAAGAATCGCTCATAAACATCAATTAAGACTTCCTCTCCTAAATAATAGGAGTAAGAAAATACCTAAAATAACCACTATTATTCAATATTGTCTTGGAATTTTTTTATCAGTGCAACAAGTTAGAAACAAATGATATGTAAATTATAGAAGGGTATATAGCTATTTGGTTTAAACCAAAGAGAAAGCTACTAAAAATTATCAAATTAATAAATGAGATCAGAGTTCTAATTTTATTTCAAAATAAATATGAAACAACAATGGCTTTCCCATATGCTAATTAAATCATTTACAAAATATCATGGGGGGGAAATTATTTCACAGAATTATCAAAAACTCTGAAATTTCTTGAAATAAATTTTAAGTTTAAGACACTTTTTAAAAATCTACAACACTCTAAGAAAAAGATAAATAGTTAGGACAATTAAAGTAACTATGTTCATGGATGACTTACTATTACAAACGAGTCAGCCCCTCCCCCCAAAAAAAAAAATAATTAATCCAAACATATAATGCAATCCAACCAATATCTCAATAGGACTGCTTTTGGGGAATAAATACAGGTCTTCAAAAATTAAGTTGGAATAATAAACATAGGCATTTTTTAAATGAAGGAAAATAAAGTGGGCCTTTCCCTAGCTGACTTTAAAAATACTACCAGTCCTGATGCAGGACTAGAAAAATAGATCAAGGAAACCCAGTAGAATATCCAGGAACTGTAAGAAGGATGTAGAAGAACGTGCCATCACAGAGCAGCATGGAGAATAAGACTATTAATAAATGGTACTGAAAAGTATGGTAGATTGTACTTAGTTCTGAATTATCCACTGTCCTTCCTATGAGATTCTACTTCCGTACCCCATTGATGCTGACTTAGCCATGTGACTTGACTTGGCCAATGAATGTGAACAGAAGTGAATCCTAGAATTCAATGTGCCATTGCATGGTTCCATCATCATTCTTTATCCCTCTGGCAGGTGACAGGGATAGAGGCTGCTCCTTGAGGCTGGGTCCCAGAATGAGGTGTACCTGGAACAGCACCAAAACTAGCCTGCAGCCAATATGGAAAGTGAGTGAGAAATAAATATGCATTATCATAAGCCACTTAAATCTTAGAGTCAGTTGTTACCATGAACAACCTAAAGAAAAGTTGGATGATACAGAAATAGAAAGATGAGCCCTAACTGGTTTGGCTCAGTGGATAGAGCGTTGGCCTGTGGACTGAAAGGTCCCAGGTTCGATTCCAGTCAAGGGCATGTACCTTGGTTGCAGGCACATCCCCAGTAGGGAGTGTGCAGGAGGCAGCTGGTCGATGTTTCTCTCTCATTGATGTTTCTAACTCTCTATCCTTCTCCCTTCCTCTCTGTAAAAATCAATAAAATATATATATTTTTAAAAGAAATAGAAAGATGAAGTGTAAAAAAGAAACCATGATGTCTCTAGAGGAAAATACTGATGAATGTCTATATAATCTTATGTCTAGGTAAATATAATATGGAGGAACAATATTTAAATAAACAATTTAAAGCTTTGGCTATAATAAAAGCTAAAAAAAAATTTTTTTGTACAAAATACTCAGCCAATAAAAAACTGAGGAATTCATGTGCAACATACCTGTCAAAGGATTCATATATATAAAGTTCTTTCATGTGAAAAAAGGATCAATGTTCTAAGGAGCCAAGGGTATCAATAAAAGTCAATTCTCAAAAGAAAGGATTCAAATAAGAACAAGTGTTAAAACATATTTGACCTCACGAATTACCAAATAAGTGTAAAAAGTATTGAGATTTCCTTCTTAACTATCACATTAGCAGAGATAAAATGTATGATCACACCCAGTGTTGGAAAAGAAATAGGGAAAGAGGCACTCTTCTATGCTGATCTTTAAAGTGTAAATTTTTTGGAAAGCAATTGGGCAAAATATTAGCAGACTTAAAAGTGACTCAAAAAGTCTACTGTCTGGAATTTATCTTTAAAAATATTGGACAAGTTGCAAAACTGTATATACAGCTCAGTGCCATTTATAATAGGAAAATATCTTTAAAAATCTTAAGTGGTTAAGTAAATTATGATACACCTATACAATGGAATATTATACAACCATTAAGGCTGATTATGTAAATATATATTTATAAGTAAAGACATGCACATAAAAAGTGAAGAAACAGCTGTAACCGGTTTGGCTCAGTGGATAGAGCGTCGGCCTGTGGACTGAGGGGTCCCAGGTTCGATTCCAGTCAAGGGCATGTACCTTGGTTGCGGGCACATCTCCAGTAGGGAGTGTGCAGGAGGCAGCTGATTGATGTTTCTCTCTCATCAATGTTTCTAACTCTCTATCTCTCTCCCTTCCTTTCTGTAAAAAAATCAATAAAATATTTTTTTTTTTAAAAGTGAAGAAACAATTTTAAAACATTTGGTTACTTCCAATTATTTTATAACTAATATTTATATGTACATTTTAATTGTGTATTCATATTTGTATACATATATAATTTTTAATATCTAAAACTTGAGGAATAGCTAAATAATTAGTCTTTGGTGTGGTTTTTTCCATATGCAGTTTCAAAAACTTCAACAATGTGTTATTTATGTATTGGAAAATAATAAAGTTTTAAAAGACTATCCTAACAGGTTGTGTTTAACCCCTGTTAGAGTCACAGATCTCTGAGGATATATTGAGAGCTATTGATTGGCTGGCCTTGACAATGCACATTTATAGCTAGACACAGAATTTTGTATGGATTTCCAGTGACTTCTCATTCCTCTTAAATAGAAATCCGTGGACATCTAGATGAAAACCCTGGGCATAGAAGTACTGTACACCTGATTTCTGTCTACTCTGGATGTCATAACCATTCAGTCCAAGTATGTATAATGAACAAGAGGTGGAGTTGTTTAACTTAGTGTTTTATTAAGGTGACAAATATGTCTTGACAATGAATGGTTCCAAGTTCTGTCATGAGAAATACTTCGTCTATCCTCCATCATTCGGAACATCTTACTAGGAGTATATACAGACTTCTTGATCCAACTGCCCATCCTCCCAAAGGAATGGGTGAATTCAACTTAACCAGGATGGCCAAAGGAAATAAAGAAACATGCTATACTATGTTCTGGTCTGATTTTCCTGAGTTTGACGTTCCTCAAACTGAGGCCCATACTGAGTCTCTACTTCTTTATCCAGGCTGAGTGATGTTTCAGCTTTCTCACCTGGATTTTGTCCTATATCTGGGTCCATTTTGCCTGTTCTGCTTTCTCCCCATCTTTTTCTCTCTAAGGGAGTGAAGGAGGCTCTATGTTCCTCCCTCTACCTGAAGGATACCGATGGATGAGTTCCAAACTGGAAACCCATCATCTCCTTCCAACTGCCAAGGCTGGCACAGCATTAGTCCCAGGGTCATTATCTAGCCAGTTAACACTCCGTAATGGGTGGCTCTGAAAATGTACTGATTTCCTTCACAGACAAGGCATTCCAAAGGCTCCTGAGATCCTGGGATCACCCAGCCAACCACAACAACTGCTCGCACTTGAATTCCTTCTAAACTGAAAGATTAAATGAAGTTATAACACCCAACAGCTTCTACAAGTAAAGGTAAGTCAAATCAATAAGCTTTTATTTGACCTTATTTGACCTCTGTAACGGTTTAGCTCTGTAGGAGGTCTTAGCAGAGATACAGAGTAAGAAGAATTTAGGATGATAATCTCTAAACATGTGAAATATCTAGGCAACAAGATAATCTGTTAATCCAAATATTTAAGGAGAAATGTTGCAAAAATGGGAAGTTTACTGTTTTCAAGAAAAAGCTTTAAAAAAACATGGAAATTTTTCAAAAGAAGCTGAAACATTTCCCTGCCTTAGGCAGAATATGTGAAGCATAGATTAACCTTTTCTATACATCTCTGGATAGGTAGGAATGTCAACTTTGACACTGTGCTGTGATATAGGGATGCCCTTAGGGATTTTCAAGTGTATGGGTGCCAGTAGCTATACTAAATGAGACCTACTACAATGCTCACTTCATATTTTTGCTTTTTATCATGTGTTGTTGTTTTGTCTCCTCCTATGTTGTCATCACTTTCTTGCTTTGAGCAGGATTCCGACCATTTAGCCAAGTTTTGATAAAAATTGTATTCAAAGTAAGAGTATATAATCTACAATAATAAAAGCATAATATGCTAATTAGACCAGACGACCTTCCGGACGAAGCCGGGGCTGCGAGAGAAGCCCAGGTGCCTACCAGCAGCTGGAGAAAAGCCTGGATCCTGGGTGCCAGAGGGAAGCTGGTGCTGGCAGCCGGGGGAAGGAAGACCTACTGTTGCACAAATTTTGTGCATCGGGCCTCTAATATATATATATATATATATATATATATATATATATATATATATATATGCTAATATGCGAAGTGTCTCCTTGGGAGTTCGACCAGGAGAACAGGAGTCTGATCACTCACTATGACGTGCACTGACCACCAGGGTGTGGGGCGGTGCAGAACATGGTGACCAGTGACAGCGGGGCGCTGAGGGATCGAGGGAAGGAGGAGGCAGGGAGGCGGGGAGGCAGGGAGGTGGGGAACCTGATCAGCCCTGATTGCCAGCCAGGCCTAGGGACCTACCTGTGCATGAATTTCATACACCTCAAGTCTATGATAAAAGCTGAGAGGTGCTCTGATTTGATTCTATCTACTTTTAGATTTATACTACTTATATAGTATTATGTTTCTGCATCTAATTTTCTACACAATTGCCATTAATTATTGTTGTTTTTCCTAGATTCTTGACTACGTTGAAAAAAGGTAGGTTTTGTTGATAGGTGACATTCAGTCAAATAAGATGTAATTTGATAAAATCAAAAGTGTAATGAAGATATGTATAAAAGAAAGAAATGGGGTCCTTGGGAAATGACACTGGAAAAGCAAAACTTACACCAAACCAGAAGAGAGGAGGGAAGGGAAAAAGGTCTTGGCACTTACTGCCTTTCGCTATTGCCAAGGACTAGGATGATTACATACTGTTTCACACTTAGGATTCACAGTTAGGATTGCATTTGTCTGCAGCAGAAAACAGGAATTTATTTAACTTATATAACAAAAAGCCTAGCAACTAGTGATAGCTGCCTTTTGTTCAGCTTCTCAGTGATACCTTCAGTGGCTTGGGTTCTTTCTCTTTCTGCTCTGCCATCAATCACAGATTGCCTATAACAGGGGTCCTCAAACTTTTTAAACAGGGGGCCAGGTCACTGTCCCTCAGATCGTTGGAGGGCCGGACTATAGTTTAAAAAAAAAAACTATGAACAAATTCCTATGCACACTGCACATATCTTATTTTGAAGTAAAAAAACAAAATGGGAACAAATACAGTATTTGTATTTGCATGTGGCCTGCAGGCCGTAGTTTGAAGACCCCTGGCCTATAGCCTGTGATTACTGTTGCAGTCCTAGACATCACATCCAACATTCAGAGCAGAATAAAGAGGAAGGGGCAAAGACTATCCCTGTGAGACTTTGTCTTTTTATTTGGAATATCAGCTTTCTTTGGCAAACTCATTTCACTTCCTTATCCAGATCTAGGTCACAGAACCCCAGGCTGAGAAAGATTCTACTACCCCGAAATAAATTAGAATGCTGTTAACAATCTATCCTATGTAATAAAAGGCTAATATGTAAATTGTCCCCTCGGGAGTTCAACCGACCGGGAGTTCGACTGACCGGGAGTTTGATCACTCACTATGACGTGTGCTGACCACCATGGGGCAGCGTGGAACAAAGGAAGGCCCTGGCCAGCAGCCGGCAACCGGGGGAAGGAAGGCCCCAATTTGCCCTGATCAATAGCCAGGCCTAGGGACCCTACCCATGCAAGAATTTTGTACACCGGGCCTCTAGTATATAAATAAAGATGGCTGCTGAGTAGGCCACAGACGATGTCTGCCATGTACATGTTGTTTCATTTAATCCTAACAAAAATAACTTTTCTTATTCTAATAGCGAAACTGAGGCTCAGATATGTGACTTATCCAAATGCACACGAGGCTAAATTTGGATTTGAACCTACTGCTCTTCCTTTCTCCGTGACTATGCATTGATAGTGAAACCACACCACTCATCTCTAGAAAATATACTCCAGCATGAGGAGTTAAGCTATTTCCTGAGTATATAAAGAATCTTCCAAGAAGTAGTATCTTTATTTTTGCTCTAATTTGTAAAGGCAGAGTGGCTATTGCCAAAGAGCTGGAGAGCAGGTGGGATCCCAAGAGGTGGAAGCCTCACTCAGTGTGCTGTCCCTTCTTTATGGCTCTAAGGCTAACATCACTCTTCCTGCCTCTTGTCAGAGCTGCTCAGTCAAGGCCACAAACCTCAGCAGGTACCTGCCTTGCCCCACGCATTGAAATTTCAGCAGCAGCCTCACTTCTGGTCCCAGAAGTCATAACATTTAACCATCCTATCCACCTCTCCCTTACTTCTCCACCTAATTCCAGTGAGTTGGGACAAGACACTATTTTCTTTGGGGTGTTTTTCTTCTTCACAGTGTTACCATCATTTTATTTTGTTTAAATCTTTATTGTTGAAAGTATACATATGTCCCCTTCCCCCCCCCCCCATTGATCTCTTCTAGCCTGCCCCCACTTCCTGTCCCAGGCCTTCACCACACTATTATCTGTGTCCATGGGTTATGTATATCCTATATAATAAAAGCCCAGCAACCAAATGGCGGAACTACCAGAACAACTGGTCAACCAGTTGCTATGACTCACACTGACCACCAGGGAGCAGACACTCAATGCAAGAACTTCCCCCTGGAGGTCAGTGCGCTCGCTCCCACAGTGGGAGTGCCACTCAGCTGACCAGAATGAGCAGCGTTCCCACAGCGGGCTGATCCGCACAGGCCATGCCCCCCACCAGTGCACGAATCCTGTGCACCGGGCCTCTAGTATGCATATAAGTTATTTGGTTGATCTCTTCTCACCCACCTACCCTCTCTCACCTTTCCTCTGAGATTCAACAGTCTGTTCCACGCTTCTGTGTTTCTGGGTCTATTTTGTTCATCACTTTATTTTAATCATTAGATTCCACATATAAGTGAGATTTCATCATTTCCAAGCACATTGTAGAAAATAAAAATTGTTCCTTTTTGTTTTATTAAAAGTCCTGCCTTTGGTCACATGATAAGCAAATTGCCTAATTTTCTTTTGTATTTAAATGTTTTGAGTAAAATAATGCAGTATTTTGCAAATGTGTGAAAAGGGAAGTGACTGCACTATAATTCTTTCCCAGTATTTAAAATCTCCCTTAGATCCTATTTATCTCTATGTTGCTTCCATGAGAACTGTTCCAACCCTATTGCTTCTATGATGTCCCATTACGTAGAGGAAGAGTTCTTAACTTTGGAACTCACAAATGATCTTTAGAACATACAAAATTGCAGATGAGTGTGCATACATAATGTCTTTTTCTGGAGGGAAGATCCATAGATTTCATCAATACCCTAAGAAATTGGATTAGTTTCCTATAGTAATAACAAATTATTAAAAAACTGATGGCTTAAAAGAACAGAGTTTTATTCTCTCACAGTTCTGGAGGCCAGAAGTCCAAATTCAAGATGTTCAAAGGACCACATTCTCTCTAAAGGCTCTAGGGGAGAATTCTTCCTTGCTTCTTCCAGCTTCTGGTGGCTTCTGGCATTCCTTTGTGGTCACATCATTCGAATACACAGCCTTCTTCCCTGAGTCTCTCTGTGTCCTTTTATGTCTGTTATAAAAACACTCATTGGGTTTAGGGCTCACCCTAATCCAGCCTGATCTCTTCCTGACCCTTATCTTAATTACATCTACACAGACTATTTCCGTATGAAGTCAAATTCTGAGGTTTGGGGTGGATGTGAATTTGGGGGGGACATTATTTAACCCACTATGAATCCAGGACCTTAAATAGTTAAGAACAAATGATACACTAAGGTCCTGGGATGACATTCCAGGATGTTATGAATGACATTCCAAGGCCTTCAGCCTCTGCTGCCTTCCCATATCTCTGACCTCTGCAGACACCCACACTGGCCCCAGCTCCCCACACCACTGCACTGGTCTGCTTCATACCCTCTCTGGATGCCTTCTCTCTAAGGCTTTTCCATCTTGCTGTGAATGCAATACACAACTCAATCTTTGACCATCCACATCTTTGCTCCACACTCATCCCACTAGAGAATGCAGCCACGCCCATGACTGACTTCTTAATTCCCAGAAAAAGAATTTCAAATGGAAATCTATTCATTTTAAAAAGTGGTTTCACTTATTCATTCACTTGCTCATTTACTAAATGAACATTTCCTGAGAACCTGTTACATGCAGAACACAATTGTAATATAGTGGGGCTACAGTGGTGAACACATTAGATGAGATCCTGGTCTTCACTGGGCTTATATTCTAGTAGGAGAAAGACAATAACCAAGAAAGAATTATACAAGCCAATACAGTGGTGATAAGTACTATTTAAAAAGCTATTATAGAATTGCATAGAGGTGGGCGAGCAATACTCTAGACTGGGAGGTCAGCGAAGGTCTCTGCAGGGAGATAGCATTTGAACTAATGTGAGCAATGAGGGATCAACGAAGTGAAGATTTAGGGGCAAGATTAAGTGGAAAGCCCAGGAGAGAAATGGGGAGTAAAGGAGAGAGAAGGAGAAGAAGAAAAAAAGTGGTGATGGTGGTGGTGGAGAAGGAGGAGGAGGAGGAGTGTTAGGGCTGATTTAATGAGCAAATCTCCAGAGTAGAGAGAAGTTTATGGGACCCAAAGCACAGCAATAATACACAAAGATTACAATTTCTACAGCCACATGTAAACAGCCTTGGTAGCATTGGGGGGAAAGGTGAATTATTGTCATTTGGACACTCTGTAACTCTTCATTAGTACTCCTGAGTAATGGAAGATGACAAAGATCGGACAAGAATAATAACTGCAGCAAATGCCTTGGCATCTCCAACTTTTCACCTTTTGGCAAACAGCCTCTTGTTCTGTGTTTGGTAGCTGGGCAATTCCAGAACTACAGGGAGACACAGCAGATGTGATCTTTGCAATGCAGCAAAACCAAGAGATCCTCAGGGGGCAGGCTCCAGAAGATGACGTAGAATTCATCCATCATCTGAAGCAAGCGATGCCATCAGAAGGCCTGGGCTCCACCCATGCAACC
This sequence comes from Myotis myotis, assembly GCF_014108235.1. Taxonomy (NCBI): domain Eukaryota; kingdom Metazoa; phylum Chordata; class Mammalia; order Chiroptera; family Vespertilionidae; genus Myotis; species Myotis myotis. The sequence goes on along the minus strand of NW_023416323.1, from coordinate 20,820,923 downwards.
CCAGGCTGTCCCATCTCAGAACCATTCCTGTCACACCTCCCTTCCCCTCTTTCCTGTAGCCAGGTTACACAAGAAGGATTAGACTCCAGCTGCTTGGGAGAGCTTCGGGCTGCATGTGTCACCAAAAAGCCTTAAGAAAACTATGAGAAAATTCCTAGATATCTGCATAGGAAACATTTTCCCAAGAAGACTCATGAAAGGGCAGGGTCCGCTTTGCAGATCTGGCAGGTGTCACCATTGCTTGACAATTCTCATTGACTCGGTTCTGTAAACCAGATGTCCTCAGCACTGTCTAGCTTGCTGAAGGCACATATTCTTTTATTATCCAAACTAGAGGCCCGGTGCACAAAATTAATGCACTGGGAGGGGAGGTTCCTTCAGCCCTGCCTGTGCCCTCTTGTAGTCCTGGACCCCTTGGGGGATGTCTGCCTGCTGGCTTAGGCCCACTCCCCACAAGGAGTGGGCCTAACCCAGTAGTCGGACATCCCTCTCGCAGTCCACGACTCCTCGCTCCTTACCGGCCGTCTGCTCGCTGCTCCTTAGCTCAGCCTTGGAGGCAGGAGAGGCTCCTGCCACTGCTACTGCGCTCGCCAGCCATGAACCCAGCTTCTGGCTGAGCAGTGCTCCCCCTGTGGGAGCACACTGACCACCAGGGGGCAGCTCCTGCATTGAGCATCTGCCCCTTGGTCATCAATGCACATCACAGCACCTGGTTGTTCTGCCATAACGGTCACTTAGGTTTTTATTATATAGATAATATGGCTCCAGCCCCCATCACAGTATTTAGAGAAGTCCTGTGACCTTCCTAGTATCTCAGAGAGTGAGAATGAGGAGGAGAAATGAATAGGGTAAAGCTTATATTTCTACTGCTCATCTCTTTTCCTTCCTTTTCTGAACCCCATTCATCTTCCTTCCTCTTTCCTCCAAACAACACTGTCCAAGGCTCTTGTGTATGATTAATTTTTGCTGAGACTTTTTCTAATCCTTACCCAAGGATAAGTTTATTAATTGATTTTTTAGAGAGAGGGAAAGTGGGGGGAGAGAAGGACAGAAACAATGTGAAAGAGAAACACCCCAGTGGGGGATCAAACCTGCAACCTAGATATGTACCCTGACCAGAAGTCAAGCCACAACCTTTTGGTGCATTGCATGATGCTCCAACTGACTGAGGCACCCAATCAGGGTTTTACTGAGGCTTTTAAAGATAACAGAAGTGGTTTCTTCAAAATCACATTTTCACAACCAGAAAAAAACAAAAAAAAAACAGATTCAAGTAGATACACCAGAGCTGGATGTTAAAGGTAAACTAATTACAATGTTAAGAAGAGGGAAACAGGGATCTGGGCAGAACAGCAAAGTGAGGCATATTCTAGGCCAAGCATGTCAAACTCAAAGACTAACACGGGCCAAATAAACAAGGTTTAAGTTTATGTGGCTGTAAAAAAAAAAAACTTCAATTTTCATAGAAATGTAGGTTTATTTCTATAGAGACATGCTGAATACAAAGGGCTGAAATCAATGAGTAATTGTTAACATAAGGTAATAGAACATTTTAATGAAAATTAATATTTTTTCTCGAACATTAACTTACCAGACACTGAATAACTGCACAAATTAATAAGCGTAACTCAAATAAACCTAGTTTTCTTGTTCTCTGAAAGCAAAATATTTCCTGTTGCGCACACCAAACAAGTCAGTCCAAGACTAATGACGTGGCAATTGGCTGTTCAAATATTCGCTGCTGGTATTAGTGGAGAGAAATGGTGTGCCTGCGCATAAGGGAAATAAATGCAGCACACGATTATAGTAATCAGTCATTAGTGAGCGTTGTAGTTTGTTATGAATAATTATGTATAACAGGATATTATAAAAATTAAGTTACAAAATTTTTATTAAAACGTTTCTTACATACCATTATATTGGCTGGGCCGCAAAAATATTCACTGTGGGCCGCATGCGTCCCATGGACCACGAGTTTGACATGCTTGTTCTAGGCAGTGTCTTCAAACTTTGCTTTAGGAATAGCGACCTCCTTCACCAGGACCCTAAGGAGAGGCGAGCAGAGCGGCTTGCTCTCCATGAAGCAGGATGTCTCCTCTCCCCTTCCCCCTTCCCCTGCCCTTCCCCACCCCAGACCTGCGGAATCAGAATCTGCATTTGGGAGGAGCCCCAGGGGACACCTGTTCCCATTAAATCTGAGAAGTGCTACGGGAGGACAAGGAAATCTATTTCCCCCAAGTGCCCCAGGGAGAGGGGTTATAATCAGGTGAGTCAAGGAATACTGCTGCTCTACCATTTCTCTCTTTTGGAAATTGTCCTCCATTGCCAAGCCCAGGCCACCCAAAGCCACAGTTAATAACAGCTTGAGAGAGACATAAAGGAGTGTTGTATAGAAGTCAACTTATGCCCCACCCCAAAAGCTGTGGTACATTTGGAGAATACTATGCAGATGTAAAAAAGAAGGAACTCTGACCCTTTGCAACAGCATGGATAGACCTGGAGATTATTATACTAAGTGAAATAAGCCAGTTAGAGAAAGACAAATACCATATGATCTCACTAATATGTGGAATCTAATGAACAATGAAACTGATGAACAAAATAAAAACGGAGGCATGGATACATGAAATCTACCAACAGCTGTCAGAGGGGGAGGGGGTGGGGAGGACTGGATGAAAGAAGGTGAAGAGATTAGCCAAAGAACGTATATACATAGCCCATGGACATAGATAACAATGTGGTGAAGGCCAAGGGGAGGGGGGCAGGGGTTGGGTGGAGGTGAGCAAAGGAGAGGGAAATGAGAAACATCTTGTAATAGTATCAAAAGTAAAAAATAAAAGAACAACACCCTCCCCAAATAGTCTTCACCATATGAAAAAAAGTCCAGTAAAATTTGAGCTTGTTTTTGACAGTTCAGAGTTAAAGCAACTGTGATACTTAATGGACATAAATCTCTATCATCAGCATGTTTAATTCAGCTAGTGTTTTCACATCAAGAAAGAGAGAGAGAGAGAGAGAGAGAGAGAGAGAGAGAGAGAGAGAGAGAAAGGAAGGGAGGGAGGGAGAGAGAGAGAGAGAAAGGAAGGGAGGGAGGGAGGGAGGGAGGGAGGGAGGGAGGGAGGGAGGGAGGGAGGGAGGGAGAGAGAGAGGAGAAAAGGAAAAGGAAAAGGAAAAAGGAAAAAGAAAAAGAAAAGGGAAAGGGAAATGCATTGTGAAATCCAGCCAAAGCTGATCCCCCCCCACCAGGTTTCACTCTAAGCAGCGGTTCTCAACCTGTGGGTCGCGACCCTTTGGGGGGTTGAACGACCTTTTCACAGGGGTCGCCTAAGACCATCGGAAAACAGATACATAATTACATATTGTTTTTGTGATTAATCACTATGCTTTAATTATGTTCAATTTGGGTTTTTTGTTGTTGCTGTTTTTTTAATTAAATCTTTATTGTTCAGATTATTACATTTGTTCCTCTTTTTTCCCCCCCATAACTCCCCTCCTCCCAGTTCCCACCCCACCCTCCGCCCTCACTCCCCACCCACTGTCCTCATCCATAGGTGCACGATTTTTGTCCACTCTCTTCCCACATCCCCCACACCCCTTTCCCCCCCAAGAATAGTCAGTCCATTCCCTTTCTATGTCCCTGATTCTATTATAATCACCAGTTCATTCTGTTCATCAGATTATTTATTCACTTGATTCTTAGATTCACTTGTTGATAGATGCGTATCTGTTGTTCATAATCTCTATCTTTACCTTTTTCTTCTTCTTCCTCTTCATAAAGAATACCTTTCAGCATTTCACTGTCTAGAAGCAGCCAATAAATTTAGTAAGGCCCTCGAAAAGACTAGTGAGACCGCCGATAAATATAGTGAGATCCTCAAGAAATCTAATGAGACCCTCAAGGTTGTGATAAAGGACCAACTAGAAATTAAGCATACACTGACTGAAATAAAGAATATTATACAGACTCCCAACAGCAGACCAGAGGAGCGCAAGAATCAAGTTAAAGATTTGAAATGCGAAGAAGCAAAAAACACCCAACCGGAAAAGCAAAATGAAAAAAGAATCCGAAAATACGAAGATAGTGTAAGGAGCCTCTGGGACAGCTTCAAGCGTACCAACATCAGAATTATAGGGGTGCCAGAAGATGAGAGAGAGCAAAATATTGAAAACCTATTTGAAGAAATAATGACAGAAAACTTCCCCTACCTGGTGAAAGAAATAGACTTACAAGTCCAGGAAGCGCAGAGAACCCCAAACAAAAGGAATCCAAAGAGGACCACACCAAGACACATCATAATTAAAATGCCAATAGCAAAAGACAAAGAGAGAATCTTAAAAGCAGCAAGAAAAAGAACCTCAGTTACCTACAAGGGAATACCCATACGACTGTTAGCTGATTTCTCAACAGAAACTTTGCAGGCCAGAAGGGAGTGGCAAGAAATATTCAAAGTGATGACTAGCAAGAACCTACAACCAAGATTACTTTATCCAACAAAGCTATCATTCAGAATTGAAGGTCAGATAAAGAGCTTCACAGATAAGGAAAAGCTAAAGGAGTTCATCACCACCAAACCAGAATTATGTTCAATTTGTAACAGTGAAATTGGAGGTCACCATAACATGAGGAACTATATTAAAGGGTCGCGGCATTAGGAAGGTTGAGAACCACTGCTTTAAGCATTGGGGGTTCCCCTCGGGCTGCCAATGAGCCAACCCAGCCAGTTTCCACGTGGCATCTTCATGACCCTCACTTTCCCTTGCTCCAACTCTTTTCTTGGCACTGCCACATCCATGGGGCAGTGTAACTGCAATGCACTGATAGAGACTTGGTGTTTCAGGAAGGCTGCATTCATTTTTGCACAGTTCCCCATATTTTCTCCTCCATAGGGAATTTCTCACTGCCATGATTTTCCCCAAGGTGCTGCCTACTGCCATATTACTGGGACTTCTTCTCATATGCTGGGTCCCTCAAACCCACCAAATAGAACTGCCTGCCAACACTCACAATCCTTACTGTCTTCTTAATGGAAGCAGTTGAGCTTTCTCACTCACCCTCACAAGTCCAGGCTTTGCCTGCAAGTTAGCAAAAAAGCAAGACGGAAGCTCCTCTTTCTCAACCACACAGTCCATCAAAGTATTTTACTCCATCCAAGAGCCATTTCACCTCTGATGCTCATGCTGTTCTTCCCCTCAAAGGCAGAAACTTGAAACTCTTTTTAACTAAATAGCAATGTTTTTCTGCCATGCTGCCTCATGATCCTATCAAGATATATCAAGACAAACACCATTAACAAATTCACTTCCCTCCACAGGAATGCTTTAAAGAAAAAACGTGATGCTTTAAAGAAAAAAAATATATATCCAGAAGTTAAATCAGGTTATTTGAATGTTTTCCATTGGTGTCAACGTTTGATGATAGTGGCGTCAACTTACCGTGATGTCCTAGACTCAGTGCTTTGGCTAACTAATGACACCTCAATAAATTGATCCCATCCTTTATAAAAATAAGCTTGGCTAGAAAGGAAAATGAGAAGACTTAGATAGTCAAGTAGAATATTAGATGGAGACATTCTTTAAGGGGGACAAGGGAAAACCTTGGCCTCCTTCTATGCTGGCCAAGAGCAGCCCTGCTTTTCTTTATTCACTTGTCTGGGCTGCTTCTTTCAATTCTCCAGACTCTGATTCATTCATCCACTCAATAAATGTTGGCCAAGGACTACTTTGGGCTATGACCTGTATTAGTGACTGGGGATGTAAGGATGAATAAGTCTTGAGGAAGCAGAATATCATGATGAAGAACTCGGGTCCCAGAATCAGATATATCTGGGTTCTAATCCTAGCTCTTTGCCACTTAACGATTTGTGTAAGTCATTTACCCTTCCCGGCTTCAGTTTATTCTTTTGTAAAAGAATAAAAAATTTAAATGATACAACAATATAATACACTAGCACAGGCCTTGGAACAGTCAATGATCTAGATTTTAAAATGTTAGAGATGATGATGGTGGTAATAATGATATTTCTTAACACTATTCTCAGAGAGCTCAAGGTCAAGTGTGTATCAGGGAAAGAGGGGAGATGAGTAATTGAAGCCAAGTGTGCTGGGTGCTGGAACATAAATCTCATGGAGTGTGGTGTTGACACACAAAAGAGAATGGTCAATCATCCTATAAGAGAGGACGAAGAAGAAAGTCCACCTAGAGAAAGATGTAAGATGGTGCTAGGACTGTCATATAATCACCTCTCTCCTCAGGAGTGTTGCCCTTTGACCGAGGTCTCCAAGTAATTCTACTTGAGAACCCAGAAGGGTAGCCATTGGAAGAACCCATGCAGGCTCTTCTCCAACAGAAAGGAGGATGAAGTCACACATCAGCTGTGTCGAAGGAAAGAAGTCAACACCAAGGTGGAGAAGAAGGTCGAGAAAAGGCCTGGGGACAGAAGAGCGAGTTCCTCCACAAGCCAGAAGGCTCAACTGCTACATTACAATTCTTGTTTCCACCCCACAACGGTTTTAAGGTGGCCATGTTTACAAGTGTTCACAGCCGGCAGTGATAAGATAAGGGAGAGAAGACAGGGAGCTACTCTGTTTCCAACAACTAATATGTTATGCTTACATAGCTTTCAGTCTTTCAGGAAAGGAGACGGTCTAGAGAAGAATCACAAGGGTTTTGCAGAGGAAACCTATAATCGGTGTCATAAGGATTCTTTCATCTCTACAAATTACAAAAATGCAAAGCTGTCATGCTCATTCCTCCTTATAATTTAGATGCATATTTCATACCCAAGGTGAAGAATTTATAAAGAACAGAGAGTTTTATTTAGGCATTGAAACTCAGGGCACCACATTTACTCAACTCCATGATGAGAAAATGACACCCAAGACACCATTAAAGCTTTCATAACAAGTGGAAAGGTCAACAGGGAGATTACTGGGCTATTTCTAGAGCATGGATGTTGCCTTGGGAAGACATATTTTGTTCTTTTAAAAATAAAATGCGTCTGCTTTGAAGACTTTCCTGTTTTGAAATCCTATCAGTTCTAAAAATCAAGATGCTTTCTTCAGCTTATTTATGCAAGAAGAAGGTTCCTTGATATTTGATATTGATATTTCTTCCACAAAGGCATTGAGAGTCCCAAGATAGGAAGTTATTCACAAGCTGCTTGTTTTGGCATATGCTTGGCTATTTACTTTTTTATTTCAAGTCCTTGAAAATGAACTTTAACACCTCTTTCTGATTGCTATGGTACACATTTAAGCTGTCCATGGAAATGTAAAAGACTGCTTATATTTTTGAAGATCCTATTATTTCTTGTGTAAGTTTTGGTTATTGTTCAAGATTAAGTAAAATTGAGGTTAGTTTTTTTCTTTTGCAGGGCTCTTCTTTCCCTGTGCATCCCACTTCAATTAGCACACTCTATTCCCTGTTCACCATAAACTTTCCTGAAGAGACTGGTTAACAAAGAGATTTAAAAGCTTGTCCTCATTTTGAAGGAGGATGCTTATGCTAAAGATTTATGGACATTGAGCTCCCTGACTCTTTGATAAGAAAAAGAAAATTCATTGTGAAATAGGTTTGTTAAAAGAAGCATTGGATTCCTCAACTGTGTTTTGCTGTGTGTTTTTTTTTTTTAGCCTTAACTTTCCTGGTTATTTATGAGTCTGTATTCTTTCCCAGACACTATTTGAAATGAGTTGTAAAATTTGATGACATTTGGGGAATCAAATATATAAATGTAAATGAAAAATGTTCTTGCCTCCAGGGGCCAAGCTCTTATTCCTTGAAAGAATAAAACCCATTTCATACACACCCATAAACAATAAGCTCTTAGTTTTTTGTTGATTTAATTTTCCATTCAACTAACTTGTTGTTGTTGTTGTTAATCCTCATCTGGGGATATTTTTTCCACTGATTCTTAGAGAGAGTGGAAGGGAGAAAGGAACGGGGGAGTGGGGGGGGGGGAGAGGGAATGAAAGGGAGAGAGGTAGAGAGAAACATCAATGTGAGAGAGACACATCGATTGGTTGCCTTTCACATGCACCCAAATCAGGGATCGAACCCACAACTCAGGTACATGTCCTTGACCGGGAATTGAACCCCCACTCCTTTGATGCAGGGGCCTGTATCTAACCACTGCTCAACACCAGCCAGGGCTCCATTCAACTAATATTTATTGATGTCCTGTTATTTGCTAGGTACCAAGGATACACAGGTGATAAAAAAACAGTCATGGTCCTTGTTCTCATGGAGCTTACAGTGGTGAGAGAAAATTACAAGTAAAAGAGAAACACGAGTAAGTACAACATAGAAAGTACAGCCCAATGGGGGAAGGAGGAGAGTGGGGGTGGGCTAACCATTGAGTGGCTTAAAATTTTTAAAGTCAGTTAAAAAACAGTGTGCCATTAAGCAATACATACAGTAAACATATAAAAATATACACATGCACGTTGTTTAACCAATGTTTGCAATGGAGAGGCAAGGACTTTTCTGTGGACATAAGACAACTAACCGCAGTATTGTCCAGTGTAGAACTCTCTGAGTATGGGAATGTTCTATACCTGTTCTAATGTAATTTTCATTAGATACACGTGGCTACAGCTACACCTGTGTGCTATGATGGGCAACACATGACAAGAATCCTCTGTTATCTTTCCTATTAAACCACACCCTTATGCCTTCTCTTTGATTTTCAGTCCCAATTTCTTTAAAATGGAGTGAGAACTTAAAGATAATTGTGACACATTCTGAGAGCAGAATCCTTTTAAATTTTAATATCGTTTTGTAATTGTTTACAGGTGAAAGGTTAATTTTTTGTAATAAAAAAGTGGTCATCAATGAAATTTTTTTTCACTCACACCTCATCTGATCATTATTTTCTGTAGTAACTTGCATCTTTTAGGTCCTTTGATACTTTGAACACCTAGCTCCCTTTTCCATTCCTATCTGGTTCCTTTCTTGAGATGGTCAGCTTCTTGTATAGAAAGACCAGGGGTGGGGTGGAATCAGTTCCAGTAGGCAAAGATTCTGTAGAAATTCCTCACTCTGAGCTGGGGAAGAGCCCTGAGGCCAGCATCTGAAAACCTTGAGGCAGAGATTGTAAATGACAGATCTCAGAAAGAGTGTGCTCTGTAGGGATACAAGGAGTCCTGAGGTGAGAGCATCAGTTCTGTCAAGTATTATGGTATGCATGGCTCCTAAGAGGCCATGGAGATACGAAACAGATCTTTGATGATAAAAGAACTCAAAGACCCCTTGCAGTGAGATGTTCTTCTCAGGCCCTCAGCAAGGGACTGCTGCCCACCTTCTGCCACCCCTAGCTTCCCATTATAGTAGAAATTCCTTTATCTTCCACCAGTCAGAGGTCAGCCTCTACTTGGAATCCTGTAACAAGCTGACCTATGGCTGTTTTTAAAATAACGTATTAAAGGAAACACAGCAGTTAGAGAATGGGAGGACAATCAGAACATACAAAACATTTGGCCAGGGACATAGAGCTTCTAGAAACAACAAAGGACAACCTGAACAAGCAAATAACAAGGGAAGTTAAGGAGATTAAAATTCAGCACACAAAAAGGATGTCTGGACCTTAGAAAAAAATATGATTTCTTCATTGAATAGGGTTTCCAAATTTAGCACATACAGAAAAGCTACAGAGTGTCCCATTAAATCTGAATTTCACACCCTGTCTGGGTGGCTCACTTGTTTGGAGTGTCATCCCGTACACCAACAGGTTGTGGGCTTGATTCCCAGTCAGGGCACATACCTAGGTTGCAGGTTGGATTCCTGGTCAGTGTGCGTATGAGAGGTAACCTATCTATGTTTCTCTATCACATCAATGTCTCTCTCTCTCTCTCTCTCTCTCTCTCTCTCTCTCTCTCTCTCTCTCTCTCCCTTCCACTTTCTAAATCAATAAAAACATCCTTAGGTAAGGATTTTTAAAATTTGAATTTCACATAAACAATAAGTGAGTTTAGTGTAATATGACCCATGCTATATTTCAACATACTAAAAGATTATTGTTTCTTTGAAATTCAAATTTAACTGGTTGTATTGTATTTATCTGGCAGCCCTACAATTGAACTCAGTGGATGAATTGAAAGGAAGTTTGGTCATTGAAGATATATGAACTAGTGACTGGGAAGCACCCAGAAAAACTCTCACTGCACAGAACAAGCAAAGAGGTGAACCAATGAGAGAAAAGATGAGACTTGGGGCTGGATCCAGGAGGCACACTATTAGCAATAATATGAATTCCAAGAGCAAAAGGAAACACAGAAGAGAAAATAATTTTAAAGTGTGTAATAAAGGAACTTTCTTCCTCAGCTGAAGAGACCCAGAGTTTAGAGACTGAAAAGACCCACAGAGTTCTAGACTTGATTGATAAAGAAAAACATTCATGTGGGTAAGTCCTGGTAAATTTCCTGAATGAAATTACAAAACAAAAATCTGACAAGCTTCCAAACAGAAAGAACAAATTACGTGCTAACAGAAAAGCATGCTGTTGACATCTGACTTATTATCGGCAACACTGGAAGATAGAAGATAATGGAATACATTTGCCAATGACCAGGCTGAAAACCATCAGGATCCTTTGCTTAGTTGAGATGACCATCACTGGCCAAGGTGAAATGAGAATTTTAAACATGAAAAAAATTTGGAGAGTATATCCCCCACAATTCCTACTTGAGGAAAATAATCAAAGGTTTTAAAAAGAAAGAATTTGATTAAAGAATTTAAGATATAGGAAGATGAAGAGGAGAGAAAACAGTGATGAACAATGAACCCAACATAGACAAGTAAAGGTAAATGGATATTAATGGACTGTTGGGCACTGTATGATTTAAATGTTACTTAAGGTCTTTGGAAATAGAAGGGACATATGGCAAGAGAAACTTAAATAATTACCCAGAACTGAAGTCCTGGAGAAGCCCAGGCACTAGAGGTGGAGAGGGAGTGAAAAAGTAAAATAGCCCAAAAATCTCACTTTTCAGAGAAGGAAAGGGGTGATGTGAAGGAGGGAGGAAAATGAAACGTTCTATAGCAGCAATTTTCAAATTGTGCACCACAAGAATTTTAAAAACATGCAATACCCAACTATTTAGTCAGGGGCACTGACCTTCTTTCCCTTAGATTGTTGAATAAAAAATGACAACAGCCAACACAACAGTAGACATCCACTGTGAATGAATAAAGATTATACCTATTTTTTTGTATCAGATTGGCAAAAATATATTTTTCGGTGTGTTACAGAATTTTAGTAATTAGTTTATGTGTTCCGTGAGATGAAAAAGATTGAAAATTGCTGTTCTAGAGGTTTCATCTTCCTCAGGATTGAGACGTGCAGGGAGCAGAACAGCATGGTGAGTGAACAGTGTGCCTTACTTTTTTTTTTTCTTTTTGAGAGGGAGAGAGACAGTGAGATAGAAATATCAATGATGAGAGAGAATCATTGATCAACTGCCTCTTAGGGATCGAACTCACAACCTGGGGATTTGCCCTGACCGGGATTCAAACCCTGACATCCTGGTTCATAAGTTGACGCTCAACCACTGAGCCATGCCACCTGGGCCAGTGTGCCTTTCTTAAGGAAATAGTTGAACTCTTGTTTGCAAATAATAATGTACAGGTATCTTATTAACAAATGCAAGAGAAGGAAACAAAATAAAATAGAAATGTTCAACAGAACACCCAAATAACAAGGGGGAATACAATGAAAAATACAATGAACAGCAATCTAAATCTTAAAATCAGAAAAAAAATTAAGTTTTAAAAAGAAATAATCATTAAATAAATAATTTTGAAATAATTACCAATCTTAGAACTTGCCATTATTCCCTCTTCCACATCTGTGCTGCCCCTCTAGGTTTACCCTCCATGCCTTTCACTGTGCCATGAGGCTGACCAGTGTGGATTGCATCAATGGGTTCTCTTGCTCTCTGGCTTCTTGTTGAGTGCAGCCAATGAAAGGGGCCAACAGAGATTGGAGAGAGGAAGGAGAATGAGTCAGGGCAGTTATTCCCTGAGCTCCTTCTGTACCTGATTGCTGCTGTTGCTGTGTCCCTCTGTAGAAGTAGACCCATGTTTATAGCTTCCCAATGGTGTTCCCATAACGGACTCTTCCCCTTAACCCTTCAGGTCCAGATGGTAATGCTTCAGGTTGTCACTGTCCCCAGTTCGGTTCCCTTGAACTCTGCCCATGTCTTCATAAGTAGTCACTCTATTGACCTCTCTTCAAATGATCCAGACTACACGTGCCATCTGTTTCCTGCTAAGACCTTGATCATGTACTTCTCTCTGCCTACATGCCTCCCTCTGGCCATCTCTGCCTCATGAGCTCCTGCTGATACCTGAAGGAATATAGTAAACATCAGCTCCTCTGTGAGAGTGTGTGCTAAGTAAGAAACAGTGTTGACTGAAGTCTTACGGACTGGGGACCACATTTTGGCTCTGCCCTGTGACCAAGGAAAAGTTATATCCATTCTCCAAAAATAGAGATGATGGCACTGACATCGCAGGCTATCATGAGGATTATGCATTCTGTAAATGCTAGTTCCCATCCTCATGATACTGGCAGGGGGTCTGTGTATTTCCTTTGCTTTCATAGCATTTATAACAGCTTTATTGAGATATCATTCACATATCATAACAATTTACCTATTCAAAGTGTGTAACTTGGGGGAATGGGTGAAAAAGGTGAAGGGATTAAGAAATACAAAATGGTAGTTACAGAATAGTCATAGGTATGTAAAATGCAGCATAGGGAATATAGTCAATAATATTGTAATAACTATTATGGTATCAGATGGGTACTAGATTTATCAGGGTATTGCTTCATAAGTTACATAAATTGTCTACTTGCTGGTTGTACAATTGAAACTAATATAATATTGTATGTCAGCTGTAATTGAAAAAAATTTTAAATTATTTTTAAAAAGATCACACTAATGTAATACACTATTAATTACACTTGCCAAGATCAGGGGTCTGCAAACTTCTGTAAAGAGCCAAATACTAAATATTTTAGGCTTTGTAGGCCACATGGTCTCTGTCACAACTTCTCAACTTTGCCATAGTAGGGGGAAAGCAGCCATGGGTGTGGTTGTGTTCCAATAAAACTTCATTTTAAAAAATAATAATAAAGTGTGTAACTCAATGGCTTTTAGTATATTGAGAGTTGTGCATCTATCACCATAATCAATATAAGAACATTTTCATTATTCCCCAAAGGAGCCTGCTCCCATTAGCCATCACCCCTCCATCCTCCCTCCCCCAACTCCTAGCCCTAGGCAACCACTAAATTACTTTCTATCTCTATAGATTGGCTTATTCTAGACATTTCAAGTACATAGAATTGTACAATATGTGGTCCTTTGTGTCTGACTTCTATCACTTAGCATAATGTTTTCAAGGCTCATCCATGTGGTACCATTAGCACTTAATTACACTTCATTGCCAAATCATCTCCATTTTGTTCCATTCATCAGTTGATGGACATTTGGATTGTTTCCACTTTTTGGCTATCAGAAAGAATGCATTTGTGCATCCCATAGCAGTCTATACTACACCATGCCATAGTCACCTGTTGGCATGTCTGCTCTTTTCCCCATTCTCCACTCATTCACCAGATAGTAAAATTCCTGTGGGCAGTGTCATGTCATAGCCACTCCTGCTATGCACAGGAATTAGCACAGTGTCTGCCACTAATAGACATTCTATAATGTCTGTAAAATAACGAATACAGTAAGTCCACCATCTTTGACAAGCAGCAAAAAATGGCTATGGCCATATCTATATTCAGCAGTCGAGCAAGCAAGGAGGGAAAATTCTTGAATCTGAAACTTCTACCTCCTTTGAGCCTGGGACCTCAATAATCTCACTATCAGTTTTTAAAAGCCATTGGTCTCATGGAAGCATGGAACAGAGTGCGGAATCTCAGAGGGAAGGCAGGGGAGGGTGGGTGGGAGGTAATCAACCGAAGACCTTGTATGCATATATGCATGTCCCATGGACACAGACAATGGGGTGGTGAGGGCCTGGGGCAGGGGGCAGGAGGCAGAGGTGGACTGGAGGGGGTCAATGGGGAGAAAATGAGACATATATAATAATTTCAACAATAAAGAATTATTAAAAAATAAAAGCCATGGGCCTCACAATTCTTCATTTCCTAAAACATAACACTACTTATAAAGGCCTTTAATCTTGCCTAGATTGTTTTGAAGTTTGGTAACTTTCATTGAATTTTTGCACTGCACCAGTAACAGATAGACAGGCTACACAAAAAGCTACCATCAAACTCAGATATGGGAGAGGGTATCCACCAGCATCTGCATCCCTAGGAGAGAACTGAGAACAATACTCATTGTTCTTCAACACTGGATATTGATGTTATGGTACATTCAAGAAGGAGTAGACAGAAAATCAATGAAGAGTCTGGTCGGTCATAAGGATCAAAAATGAAAATAGTATATTCAATAGGAAGACATTTGGTCTGATTAACTAGAACACCTGAAAGTGGACTTTGTATGAGGTTCTGTATATGATGATGAATGTATGGGATTATTTAGAATACAATATAACACTAACTGAAAGAGAATTACTGAATCAGAATTAAACAAACATCTCAGCTAAAAATAAATCATGTCTTGGTTAGAAAACCGCTTCAGCCTGTGGGCCCGATAAAGACTGTAAATGTAAATGAAGGAGGGAAGTTGGAGAGAAAGTGTGGTACATTTTGAGAGGAGTTTCTGCAGCTGACAGATAAACTGCTTTCTGGATGAGTAAAAAGGATACATTGAGATGACATGCTTGAGAGCAACCTGGTGTGGTATCATCCTGCCATCTTTTTCCATCTTTATGCTTGCAAGCATGAAACCAGCTACATTGCTTAAAAGCTGTGCTGTGTGAAGAAAAAAATAGATAATAAGGTAATGAAATTACTTGTCTGACAATTTCTGAATGTTGACTGGTGAGGCCAGCTACGGGGGTGACAAACAATCATTCTTCCTATTTCTTACCACGCCAAAATGGCAGAGTCCACCTGGCGATGTGCTAAGAAATCAAGAGAGATCATAAAATGTTCTGAAGTTCAAGAGAAAGAGGTGAAATACTAAGTAAAGTTCAAAGAAGATTTTCCAGTAAAATAGTTTTACAAAGGAAGCTTATTTAGCCATAAGATCCATGATTTGACCTCGCACAGAATAATGTAATATTTTCAGATTTAGATGTCTTAGCTTCCAATGAGCACAGTAATTTTTAAAGCATTTGAAAATATTGTGTGGTACCTATGACATAGTAAAAAATAAACTCGTAAAAAAATAAATCAATAAATAAATAAATAAACTCGTTTTAAAGGTATTTTATGTCCTAGAAGAGTTTCATCTAATATAAATGTATTCATGCAAGCTCACTGAAGAATGTGTTAAACATAAGTCATCATGCTGTGTCCATGAAAAACTGGGTTAACTTGAAAATGGAAAAAAATAACATGTATCTAAATATTTAATAATGGAAACACAGCAAATATTTTCTTTAAAAATGACAAATACATAAAAAAATGACAAATGAGTTTTTTAAATGAAGTTTTATTTCCCAGGAAATCCTTGTTGATCTGAACAGAGAGATGTGGCGAGGGCTCCTTTTCAACAGGATTTGATGTAACGTCAGCACAGAAACTGGAGCTGGAACAGTGCCAAAGCGTCGGCGAAGAGATCCATCATCTGCACTTCCTTCCTCCGCTTTCCTTTTTCAGGTTTCTCTTCCAGCCTCTATATCTGAGCCATCTCCAGGTCAGTAATAAATGACGTCTGTCCCATGAAATGTATGAGCTTTCACAGTATAAAATCGCATTGGATAAAGGCATTATCCCTCCATCCGTTACAGCTCTCACCACCACAGACCCAGCTCAGTGGTGCTCACCATCAGAATGAACCATGAGCTTCAGAAAATTATTCTTCAATTATTATAATAAATGATTTTTTAAGTAGGCAATCATTTTTTTCTTTTAAAAAATGACTATGTAATAAAATTCCATTATATACTCTTATGTTCTGGATAAATGACCTTCTACTGAAGTTCATGAAATAATAGTTCATAAAATATCCACCTCTTGTGTTCAATAAGATACAGGGATATATTTTCTATGAAATAAGAATAATCCGACCTAAACCAATAACAAGTATAAAAAATTGTAATAAGGAAAAAAAAACAACAGGAGTGGGGAATAATTAACCAAAGAACTTATATGCATAATCCATGGACACAGGCAATAGTGCAGTAAAAGCCTGGGGGGAGGGGGGCGTTGGCTGGTGTGAGGTAGAGGGGGTCAGTGGAGGAGGGGGGAAGGGAGGCATCTGTAATACCTTCAACAATAAAGATAAATTATTTTAAAAAAAAGAAAAACAGTCGTATGGGAAATGGTAGACTTAGAGCTGCCAAAAAAATGATTAAATGATGCAGAGAATAAATTTAAGAAACACTAACAGAATTTTAAAAATCAATTATCAAATCAACATTGAATGAAAATGAAAATATTACATGAGTTGGCAGATAAACTGGATAGAGCACAAAGACTCAACTAATTAGTGTATGTTTTGGCAGAAAAAGACAAAGCAAATAGATCAAAGCCATAATCAAAAGTGTAATAAGAGAAAATTTATACAAACTAAGCATTTTTAACTTCTGAGAATGAAATAACTATATTTCAGGCAAAACTGAAAAACATCCTTCCCAAGACACATAATTGTCAAATTTTTAAAGAAAAACACAGATGCTCCTTGGCTTACAATGGAGTTACTTTCTGATAAACCCATCATCAGTTTAAAATATTCTAAGAAGTAAAAATGCATTTAATACATCTAACCTGCCAAGCATCATAGCTTAGCCTGGCTACCTCAAATATGCTCAGAACACTGACATTAACTTACAGTTGGGCAGAATCACCTAACACAATGAATGCACTGTAGAGTATAGGCTGTTTCCCATGTTGATGATGTGCCTGACTGGGAGCTATGGCTCTCTACCACTGCTCAGCATCACAAGGGAGGATTATACTGCATATCACTAGCCCATGAAAAATCATACATGCATAGCCCATGGACACAGGCAATCATTTGGTGAAGGCTTGGGCAGGGTGAGAAGTAGGGGGATGAGGGTCAATGGGGAGGGAAGGGGGTGGAAAAGGGACATCTGTAATACTTTCAACAATAGAGATAATTTTTTTTTTAAAGAGCAAAACTCAAAATTCAATGTTTGGTGTCTACTAAATGCGGCTTGTTTTTGTCCCATCATAAGGTTGAAAAATTGAAAGTGAAGCCATCATAAGTCAGAGATCATTTGTATAGGATTGGAAAGTGGCCTTCAAATTAGGCAACCCAGAAGTCAAGATAAGAGTCAAACTTCTTTAAAAAGTGGTCAGTTTTCGCAACCTTCATTTATTTACCACCAACTTAGTCCTCATCCAACTTATTATAACTGCCACCTGTTCCACAGAAACTTCTCTCACCAGGAAAAATCAATGCTTTTATGTGATTAAATCCAAAGGACTTTGCAGCCCTCATCTTGTTTGACCTGCCTGCAACATTTGACACCCCTGACTACTCTTTTTGAGAAATGTCCTGTTCCTTGGTTTCAAGGGTGCCAAACTTTTCTGGTTTCCCTCCACCTTTTCTAAGTATTTCTATTCATTCTCCTTTCTTGAATCTACCTTTCATCCATCCTTAACATTAGTCAGTCTTCTAAGTTCTGTCTTTCTTTCTGACTCCATTTCTGCTTCTATGTGCAACCCTATCCTCTTCCCGACTTCCATTACCACAGATATGCCAACAACTCTCAAATTCATATCCCTAATTCAAACCTTTCCCTGGATCTTCAGATCCATATATTTTATTTCCTGAATATGGCTACACTTGATCTCCTAATTTTTCTCCCTTCCTCTCCAAGACTTGTTCCTGTGCTAGTGTTCCCTATCTTCATAAATGGCACCATCATCTATTCTGTTCCTCAAGCCAGAAATATCAACATTCTTTCCTCTCTCTCTCTCTCTCTCTCTCTCTCTCTCTCTCTCTCTCCCTCCCTCCCTCCCTTTCTCATACAGTTAAAGAACTAGTCCTGTTGATTTAACATGCTAAGCATTTTTCACATCTGTACATGTCTCCCAATTCCTTCTATGGGCACAATAGTTTAAGCCACAATTATCTTTCAACTAGGTTCCTATAGTAGCCTCAAATCTGGCTTCCTAGCAACCAATACAGTGTCCCATACCTAAGTCCATTAATCATTCAAACAGAAATATCTTTCTAAAATATAAAGATAATTGTGTTACCTACCCAAACCCACCACCTATAGCTATTTAAAACTTTTCATTTGGGCTCTTCTTTTAGAAAAATTTCTCAGTAGGCAATCATTTCTCAAATAATCTTATAGAACTCTTATACCTGCATACTTTAGGTATCATTCTCCTTGTGCTTGATTATCTTCCAGTCTCCCTTAAATGTGGCACCTATTCCTTAACTACTTGCATTGGCATATAATGTTCTCTTTGTCTATACACTTTTCTTTCCCACCCACTTCCTGTCTCTACAACCTATATAACTCTGAATCATTCAAGTTTGGCAGCTTTTGAGTAAGTGCTTCATCAGGAAAGCTTCTCTTTCTTCCTTAGTTGGGTTAAATCAGTGGTTCTCAACCTTCCTAATGCCACGACCCTTTAATACCGTTCCTCATGTTGTGGTGACCCCCATACATAAAATTATTTTTGTTGCTACTTCATAACTGTAATTTTGCTACTGTTATGAATCATAATGTAAATATCTGATATGCAGGATGTATTTAGGTGACCCCTGTGAAAGGGTCGTTCAACCCCCAAAGGGGTCGCGACCCAAAGGTTGAGAACCGCTGGGTTAAATTCATCTAGTCAGAAAGCAGTTTAAAGACCTAACAGATACCTCACCTAAGAAAATATAATGATGGCAAACAAGCACATGAAAAGGTACTCCACATCATAGATCATCAGAAAAATGCAAATTAAAGCAAGGAGATACCACTACACATCTATTAGAATGGCCAAAATCTGGGAAACTGACAACACCAAATGCTGGTGAGGCTGTAAGAGAAAGAATTCTCATTCATTGCTGGTGAGAATGCAAAACGGTAGTGCTACATTGGGAGATAGTTTGGCAGCTTCTTACTATATGATTCACAATCATGCTCCTTCATATTTACCCAAAGGAGTTGAAAACATGTCCAGACAAAAACCTGCACATGGATGTTGAGAG
Source organism: Myotis myotis (assembly GCF_014108235.1). Lineage (NCBI taxonomy): Eukaryota > Metazoa > Chordata > Mammalia > Chiroptera > Vespertilionidae > Myotis > Myotis myotis. Next base: position 20,801,654 of record NW_023416323.1, on the reverse strand, counting down.
TAGCTTTATTTATAACTAGAGGCCTGATGCACGAAATTCCTGCATGGGTAGGGTCCCTAGGCCTGGCCGGCAATCAGGGCTGATCTGTGGGGTGATCAGTGGGGTGATCAGGGCCCCCCACTGGCACCCGCCTTGGCCAGCCTGGTGCCGCCTACTCATCAGCCCCGCCCCACACCACTGCCACTGGTCACCTCCCTCTGCGGGGTGACCGGTGGGGTGATTGGGGGGGGGGGGGGCCTCTGCTCACACCCGCCTTGACTGGCCTGGGGCCTGCAGGCTGGGGGCAGCTCCTGTGTTGAGTATCTTCCCCCGGTGGTCAGTGCATGTCATAGCAACCAGTCATTCTGCCGGTCATTCCACCATTCAGTCAGTTTGCATATTAGGCTTTTATTATATAGGATTGCCAAAACTTGGAATCAACCAAGATATCCTTCAACAAGTAAGTAGATAAATAAAATGTGATGCATCTAGAAAATGGAATACTATTCAGCACTAAAAATTAGGAACTATCAAGTCATTAAGAGACACGGAGGAAACTTAAGTGAAAGAAGCCAAACTAAAAAGTCATACTATATAATTCCAATTATATAACATACTGGAAAAGGCAAGCGACCAGAACGATGGAACAACCAGAATGACTGAAAAGACATGAATGACCTGTCGCTATGGCGCATTGTGGCGGCCAATTGGCCAAGGCCCTGATTGGCACACCCCAACCTCCTGCGGACCCTCCCACCAGCCGGCCCAGCCCCCGATCACCCCCCCCACCCCAATCAGGGGCGGTTCCTACTGGCCAACCACCCACAGCTCCTCCCCCCGATTGGCCCCATCCCTGATTGGCCCTCCCACCCCAATCAGGGGCAGGTCCCACCAGCCAACCACCCGTGGCCCCTCCTCCCTTCCAACCCCGCCCCCGATCGGTCCCCCTACCCTGATCGGGGGGCAGGCCGGCCAAACCCCACCCATGCACAAATTTGTGCACCAGACTTCTAGTCCTATATAATAAAACCCTAATATGCAAATCAACCGAATGGCGGAACGACCAGCAGAACAACTAGTCACTATGACGCGCACTGACCACCAGGGGGCATATGCTCAACACAGGAGCTGCCCCCAGTCAGGGCCAGCTCCTGCGTTGAACGTCTGCCCCCTGAGAGGGAGGTGCCAGTGGTGGTGATCAGGGGGCAAGACCAGCCAGCGAGTGCCACACTGGTTGCCTCCTGCAGCCAAGGCAGGTGCCAGTGAGAGCCCCCCGATCACCCCGCCCACCAGTTGCCCCACAGGTCAGCCCTGATCACTGGCAGGCCTAGGGACCCTACCCTATACTAGTATATTGGGAACAGTCTCTTAGATTTAAAAATTAAAACCTAGCAAGGCTAATCTAACACTGAAAAACAGGATGATCCAGCAATGACATGCATGGACTCTGGCTTGCTCATTTTGTGGTCAGCCCTGATTCTGACACTAATAACTGTTTGACAAAGCCAATTACTTAACTTCTCTCTGCTTCAGTTTTTCCACCCATAAGATGGGGGAAATGGTACTACTGCCTCAGAAGGATCATGTTATGTACTACTTTTTATAATCAGGGCAAAATAATGTAGCTGCCCATACAATAGCAAGATGCCTTTCCCCTGTATGAAAAGTATGGTCACTGGTGCATGCAGCCTCCCGGATTACGAGAGGGATGTCCGACTGTCGGTTTAGGCCCTATCCTGGGGGATCAGGCCTAAACCGACAGTCAGACATCCCCTGAGGGTGCAGGCTGTGCTGAAGGCCCCTCCCCAAGGACAAATTTTGTGCACTGGGCCTCTAGTATAACATATAATATCATAACTAATAAATAAGTTTAGCAAGGTCACATGATCTAAGATCAGGATATGAATAATTATTGTATTTCTGTATATTAGTAATAAATAATCCTAAAATAAAATTAAGAAAACAGTCTGGCTGTTGTGGCTCAGTAGTTGAGCGTTCACCTATAAACCACGAGGTCAAGGTTTGATTCCCGATCAGGGTTTCAGGCTTGATCCCCTGTATGGGGTATGTATGAGGCAACTGATGGATGATTCTCTCTCATCATTGATGTTTCTATCTCTCTCTCCTTCTCCCTTCCTCTTTTAAATCAATAAAAATATTTTTTTAAAGAAAAAGTAAATTTCAGAGCAAAGCATATAACCAAGAATAAATGAAATCATTTCATGTGATAGAGGGGTCAATTCATGAGTATTATGTACTTAATAACTGATCTTCAAAATTCAAAAACTGATTGAACTATAAGGAGAAATAGACAAATCCACAACTAGAATTTATTTCAAAACCCACCTCAATAATTTATAGAACAAAGGGAAAATCATTAAATGCACAGAAGATATGAACAACAATATAAATCAACTTGATATAATTGAAATTTATAGAGCACTTACACATTATTTTTAAATACAAATGGAACTTTTACAAAATAGGTCATATTCTCACTCATGAAATAAGGTTCAATTAATTTAAACTATTCATCTTATATAAAATATGTTCTCTGACCACAAAGAAATTATATTAGAAATCCTTAAAAGAAAAATTTCTATAAAATCCTCCAAATATGTGGAAACTAAATAAGACACTTCTAAAATAATCCATGGCTCAAGAAGAAATTAGGGAAATTATAAAGTACTTTGTCTGAATGGAAATAAAAAGACAACATGTCAAAATTTGTGGAAAGCAGGGAAAGAAACTTCAACACTTACAACAAATGCAAAAAATACATCAGACTTAAATATAAATCTAAACTGTAAAACTTCTAGAAGAAATAATTAGGGAAATCTTTATGATCATGGGAAGGATGATATTTCTTACCCTGGGATATAAAATGTACAGACTGTGTAAGAAAAATAAATAGACTCCATCAAAATTAAAAACATCTGCTTCTCAAAAGACACTATTTGAAAAAAGAAAAAGATGAGCCACAAACTGGGATAAAATATTTGCAAAACACATATCTCACCTAGAACTTATATTCAGGACATTCAAAGAACACTCAAAATATTATAATAAAAAAAAACTTAATTTAAAAATTGAGCAAAATTTTGAACTAACACTTCACCAAAGAAGACATAAAGATGGCAAAAATAGCCACATGAAAAGATGCTTAATATAATTTAGACATTAGGGAACTGAAAATCAAAACCACAATGAAATATCAATACACTCTTATTAGAATGGCAAATATTTTTTAAAAACTGTCAATACTAAGTGTTGGTGGGGATAAGGAGCAAATAGATCTCTATACATAGGTGGTGATAATTCAAATGCTACATACAGCCACTTTAGAAAATAGTTTGACAGTTTCTTATAAAGTTACACATAAAATTACCATATGACCCAACAATGCCAATCCCAAATATTTATCCATGAAAAATGAAACAAGTGTCCCTCAAAGACCTGAACATGAATGTTTATAGCAGCCCTGTTCATAATCATCCAAATCAAGAAACAACCCAACTGTCCATTAATAATGAGCACATTGATTGTGTTCTTATAGTCTTACAATGAAAGACTACATGGGAATGAGAAGGAAGGAAACTGTGTCCACTCAACAATATCAACAAACCTCAAGTGCATTGTGCTAAATGAAAAAAGTCAGACACAAAGGTTATACACTGTGTGATTCCATTCATATGACAATCTGGAAAAGACAAAATATAGACATAACTCAAATGAATGGTTGTCAGGGGCTGAGGTGGAAATAGGAGATCAACTATAAAGGAGACAAGGGAACTTTTGGGGGTGATGAAATATTCTGATTTTAGTGATGGTTACATAATTATTATGTCAAAATCCACCAAACAGTATGTCTAAATAAGGTGAATTTTACTATATGTAATTATTCTTCAATAATCCTGACTTTAGAATAACAACATAAGGAAGAGGAAAATATTGAAGATATGTTGGCTAAGAATTTTCCATGCCTTAAAGAAAGCCATGAATCTTTATTTTGTAAATGTGTTGTGAGGTCAAAATAAAATAAAAAAAATACAGGTATTCAGCAGAGGAGGGTCTAAAGATTAGCTGTAAATGAATAATAATTAGATTGATGGGACTTCTCAACTACAATAACAACAGAACTTAGAAGATAAGAGTATATCTTCAGAGTTTTGTGACAATACAAAGTTGAATTTAGATATGTCTATCCACATTCAAAGTAAGGGTGGAAAGGGTAATTTTGGATAAACAGAGGCAGAAAGAATTTAGTACTAACAAACCTTCACTGAGAGAATTACTAAAGTTTATAGCAAGCTTAGGAAGGAAGAAGTTGAACTCAGAAGGAAGTAGGGTGATACAAGTAGAGACACTGATAAATATATCAATAAATCTAGGAGTAATAACAATAAAACATTTTTGAGGAAATAAAAACAAAATGGTGGTATACTGCTTAATAATAAACAAGAACAAACTATAGATACACTCAACAACTTGGATAGATCTCAAGGACATTATGCTGTCTCGGAAAAAGCCAATCTCAAAAGGTTACATACTGTATGATCCCATTTATGTGACTTTTTAAACATTTTTATTTATTGATTTGAGAGAGAGAGAGAGAGAGAGATTTGTTGTTTCACTTATTTATGCATTCATTGGGTGATTATTGTATGTGCCCTGACTAGGGATTGAACCTACAATCTCAGCATATTGGAACAATGCTCTAACCAATTGAACTACCCAGCCAGGGCCTATATGACATTCTTGCAATGGTAAAGTTACGAGATGGAGAACAGAACAGAGATTGCCAGGAGTCGATGATGTGGGAGAACAGGGGTGAGGATGAGACTCTAAAGGAATATCACAAGGGAGATATTTATGGTGGTGGATCAATTCTGTATCTTGATTGCAGTGGTGGTCACACAAATCTGCACATGTGATAAAATGACATAGAACTGTAAACATACATTGGACCAAGGTCAACTTCCTGGGTTTGATATTGCACTATCCTATCTAATAATAGACAAACATGGTAATTAACCATAACTTCGCTACCCTTCCCATTGGCTAATCAGGGCGATATGCAAATTAACTGCCAACTAAGATGGCGGCTAATTTGCCTACTGCAGGCAGATCCCGCTGCGCCGCCCAAGGCAAGATCCTGGCCTGCCATGTCTTGGGCGGGGCAGGTAGGGCAGGCGGCAGCAGGATCTGAGCGGCTGCTCGCCCCAGCACGGGATCTGGGCCTGCTGTGTCTTGGGTGGGGTGGGCGGGGCGAGCGGCAACATGTCCCAGCTGCTGTCCACCCCAGTGCGGGATCCGGGCCTGCTGTGTCTTGGGTGGGGCGGGCGGGGCAGGTGGCAGCGTGATCTGTGAGAGGGCACAGGTTGGGCTGAGGGACCCCCCTTCCCTGCCAGTGCACAAATTTTTGTGCACGGGCCTTCTAGTTCTATATAATAAAACCCTAATATGCAAATCGACTGACTGGTGGCCTGACTGGTCGCTATGACACACACAGATGCTTAATGCAGGAGCTGCCCCCTGGTGGTCAGTGCACTCCCACAGGGAGAGTACCACTCACCCAGAAGCCAGGCTCATGGCTGGCGAGTGCAGTGATAGTGGTGGGAGCCTCTCCCACCTCCGCTGCAGGTGGGTGGTAAGGAACGAGGGGTCCTGGACTATGAGAGCCCCAGACTGCAAGAGGGATGTCTGACTGCTGGCTATCCCCCGAGGGGTCCCGGACTGCGAGAGGGCGCAGGCCAGGCGAAGGGCTCTCCACCCCGCCCCACCCCCACGCCCAGGTCACGAATGTCTGCACTGGGCCTCTAGTAGTTACATAAAATGTAACTTTTAGAAGGAACTGGGTGGAAGATACAGGAACTCTGACATAGAGGTGTCTATGCCATCTTTGCAACTTCCTGTGAATCTATAATTATTTTAAAAGAATACATTTTTAAGAACCAAGATGAAACAACTAAATAATAACAATATGGAAGATGGCAAGGGAAATCAGAATTAAATCATTTTAAGGTCCTCATATGTTTGAAGAGGACAGAGATACTCATTCACTTCAAACCTTAAGTAAAATATGTCATTAAAAATTTAAGGAAGACACTAAAAGAATAGAAAAGGAATGAATAGTTTGTAAACCAGAGAAAGAGAAGAAGAATGATAATAAGGAAAACTTAATTAATTCAATAGGAGTTATGGAAGAGAAAAAGAGTAAAGAGGCTTACTAAAACATACACAACTCAAAAAAATCATAACTTTCCTTTAACTTTAGTAATAATGAATTAGAAAACATTTTTTAAAGTAACTCAATTCATAATAACAAAAGAATCACAATGTCTATGCAATGTCTCAATGAAAACAACTATGGGTGGCATATGAAGAAAACAAATATTTATTGAATAAGTTCTACCGTTATCTAGCCCGGAGAGATAAGGCGAGGAGAGCAAGCTCAGAATTTCTTCACGAACAGCATGTGCTTGATAAGGAAGCAAAAGTAACTACATTGTGCTGGTCTCTGAGAGATGAAGTGTAAGAATGCCGTTGTTTCTAACGTGTCGAACTTTGACGCGCTGAGGAAAATAAAGCTATGAGTCCATAGGTGGATGCCGGGAGTAAACAGACTGTATAAGTTAATCCCTGTTTCTTCTTTTTTAAAAAAAAAAATATATATATATTTTATTGATTTTTTACAGAGAGGAAGGGAGAGGGACAGAGAGTCAGAAACATCGATCAGCTGCCTCCTGCACACCCCACTGGGGACGTGCCCGCAACCAAGGTACATGCCTTGACCGGAATCGAACCTGGGACCCATAAGTCCGCAGGCCGACGCTCTATCCACTGAGCCAAACCAGTTAGGGCTCATCCCTGTTTCTGATGGAATGGGGAGTTGAGGGATCCTGCATCTCACTGGAGCAGAGGTGCAGCTCTAACAAGGTCTGGGGCCTGACCCAGGTGGGAAGGCAGGGGTGCTCAACCCTTGACTTCTCATCGACACACCTGTTGGTGGTACCTAGAGGTAGAACCCAGTCCACTTCGCCACTGCTGTTAGCCACATCTCATCCCAAGAAAAGAGTGTCTTGACTCTCTTATCAAGGAGAGGTTTGGTTGATGCAACTTCTATCCTCGCTATTCATCACGCTCAGTAAATGGGTCTCATCCTTCCAAGAGACTAGTGAGGAGTATTCGGTTCAGTGGTTCCCATCTGGGTGGGTTTGGGATGGTCCCAATCCCTCCTCTCAAACCAGATTTTAAATGCTCTAGCTCTAGTTAACAAAGAATCCAACTGGAACACTACGTGTGGGTAAATGTACAATTGCTCATTGATAAAATGTACAATATGGCTTAAATTAAGCAAGCTATGTTCCTGAAGAGGGAGTTATCAATCTCTCCAAACCAATGCATAGGTTTTGTTTAATATGATTCCAATCAATATCTCAATGGGATGAGTTTTGAACTTGACAAAATTGTGTTAATAGCAAGTATTATTTAGAATTTACTCTGTGCCAGATATTAATCTATGTGCTGTATTTGTTTTAACTCTGTTAATCCTCAACACTGCCCCATGAAGAATATGCTACAATTATTCTCATAGAAGATACAACTATTCTCAAATGAAGCAAACTGCCCAAGGTTTTAGGCAGGATATGAATTTGGCAAGTCTAGCTCCAGAGCCCACACTCTGAAACTTGTCCTTTAAAATAAAACGGGAAGATATCAAGTAATAACACCAAAGGCAGACTAGCCCTCGCAGCCAGCTCAGGGTGCAGTGAACAGTGTGACCGTACATAAGAAAGGATAAAGGGAAGTGGTGGAACAAAACCAATCATTGAGAAACAGAATGTACTGTATATGTTAATTTAATTAAAGATGTATCCAGAATCAGAGACAGAGATTTTTAAAAATTGTGGTAGCACAACAGGCTAACAACCGCAAGGGGAGTGTAAAAATTCACTTTCTTTTTACATGTTTTCTTTCTTGTTTTTGTTTTGTTTTGTTTTTACATTCTACCTTATTCTGTATTACTTTCACATGTACAGTGAAGTGGTTAGATAATCATGTACTTTACAGAGTGGTCTCCCCAATATTTCAAGTACATTACATAGTCATTGACTACATTCCCTAGACTGTAATTTACATTTCTGCGACTATTCTGTAACTACCAATTTGTACTTCTTAATCCCATCGCCTTTTTCACTCAGTCACCAACCCCCATTTCCTATCAACAGTCAGTCTGTTCTCTGTATCTATGAGTCAGTTTCTATTTTGTTTGTCTCTTTATTTTGTTCTTCAGATTCCACACATAAGTGAAATCATATGGCATTTGTCTTCCTCTGTCTGATTTATTTCACTTAGTATAATATCCTCTAGTGCATCCTTCGATAGCTTAGTTGGTAGCGTCCAAGATTCACTTTCAATTAAGAAGTTCTCCTTTTATCATATACATACAGAATCCCAGCTGGAATAAAGAGTTAAATAAAACAAAATTGCATCATAAAAAATAGAACCAATATTAGTAAATATTTATCAACCTCTTGAGGGAGAAGGAATACCAATGTAATAAATTATAAAGGGAAATAGCAACTGATTTGACAATATAAAAATGTACGTTTTCTATTAACCAAATAAAAACTCAGAAAAAAAATTCAGAGACAAAGGCAACTGAAGATATTACAACAAATATAATTCAAAATCATGCAAAATGCAACTATACTATTTTGTAAAGATGCTTTTTACATTTGGAGGATTGGTGATATCTTTAAAATAGAATTTTCAGAAATCAAAGAACAAAATACTAAATCCCCAGAAGAAAAATTAACATAAGCAGAAAATCTGCAGAAGAGATATTAAAGGTCAATAAATTCGTTTTTAGTTCAATAAAAGATACAAATTAAAACAATAGATCATTTTACATTTCCCTATGTTGACAAATATTTCTTATAGTAAGATTTCAATATAGATATAAACTCATGCAAACCTTCTGTAATGCAATTTAAGAAAATAACAGTTACATTTTGTATAATTTTGAATTAGTAAATTTAATAGTATGATATAAACATCTTAGGAAAATAGTACTTTATATGCAACATTTAAAATAATGCAAAGCTCAGCATTTTTAAAACTTGAAAAACATAGCAAGTAAATTATAAACTGTAGAGAGCCAGCATAGCATGATAGTAAGAAGTCTGGACTCAACAGCCAGGTTGTCTGGGTTTAAATTCTGCATTTACAAGCTGTACCATTTATAAGCTGTGTAACCACTGACAAGCTGCTTTACCTCTCTGTGCCTTGGTTTCTTCTATTATAAAATAGGAATAATAATAATGACCTTATATGATATTACAAGTATTAAATGAGTTAATATAGCAAAGCACTTAGCACATAGCCTCTCATATGCTAATATTACATAGTGTTTGTTATGACAATGATGATGTGATGATAATGACTGATGTTGCCACATGATGGCACCATATTAGCAGAAAACAAATATATTCACTATCGTTTGTCAATATACTGGCACCCATATTACTGTTAAATGCTAGAACATCCTCAGATGATTTGTTATTTTGTATAATTTTGTTTGTTTTTGGTGGGTATTTGTTACTTTACTATAGTATACAGTAAAAGTAATAGTTTATAATAAAAGGTAATTTTTAAATTTAAAATGTAAACTATTTATATATTTATAAGAATATTTGCTAAATAATTACAACTATTATTGCAGAAATGGTAACCCCAAAACTACTTTAAAATAGAAGTCAGATATGATACAACATTATAAAAAGAGTTTTAAAAAAACATGATATACTATGCCCTTTGAAAAAAATCTAAGAATAATATTGAGATGTAAAAAATCATTAAAGCAAAAGTAAAATGTAGTGGCTGGAGATGTATGCACACCAGGAATGCCCTCTCACACACACTTTACAATCATTCCAATGAAAAAGTCAGTCTTGGATTTGCAAAGTCTTCAGGAACACTTACTTATGTTACATGACATGCAAACGCCTGGTAAAAGCAGAAGGAATAAATGAACAGTGGTCAAGACCCATTATTTACTGGCATCAAAATACATAAAGCAATTGCTTTAAAAATTTCAAGAAAGAAACTAGCAAAAACATAAACTAAAACACTTGATTTTTAAAATAAAACAAGTATATAGATATAGATACCAAAATATATATCCTTTATCTATCTGTCTATAAAAAAATCTCAAAACTTTTCATAAAAATAGAATTTGTATAGCCATGTGTTCTCACTATTTTATCACCAGAAAAATATTATATCTTTATAAAGTAGCTTTGGGGCCACACTGGAAATAAAATCTATATATTGAGACAACTTAGAAAATTGCTCCAACAACAATACATAGCACACTTCACAGAATGCAGTAAAAGCTGTATTAGAAGGAATATTCATAGTCTTAAATGCTCTTATTATTAAAAAAGAAGTAATAAACCCAAACATTCAATATAGGCAGATATAAACCTATAGGAAAGGAAGTAAATATTTACAAGGAGAAATTAATACACTGGAAAATGTAGTAGAACTGATATATCTGAGAACTATTTCTTTGAAATGGCCAATTAAGCACAGGATAAAATTTAACAAGTTTAATAAGAAAAAAGGGAATGAGAGACAGAAATGCAAATAGAAAACTTTACAATGAAAAATAAAATTCCTCTTTCAGAAACCTCACTTCTAAGTATAGCCATAAAAATCCAAATAACATTTAAACCAGCCCAACCAAACAGCACAAAGAAGACCCATAACCACAACAAAATAAAATTTAAGAATGCAAAGATGGGTCCATATCAATAGGACTAAATAGTAAAAAACTTTGGCCATTTCCTTAAAGATAGCAAAGAATTTTCTAAAATAAAATAACTATCCCTGATTATTAAAAAATCTCCCAGCCCTGGCCAGGTGGCTCAGTTAGTTGGAGTGTCATCCCATGCACCAAAAGGTTGTGGGTTCAATTCCTGGTTAGGGCACATACCTAGATTACAGGTTCACTCCCAGTTGGGTGCATATGGAAGGCAACCAATAGATGTTTCTCTCTCACATAGATGTCTCTCTCTCTCTCTCAAATCAATAAACATCCTCAGGTGAGGATCAAAATAATAATAATAACAATAAAAATCTCCCAAATATAGTAGAAGTTGAAATATATTTCTATAATTTAATAAAGAGTATCAATATCAAATAGTAAAAAGCAAGTAGCATCATACCTATCATTTTAAAAAATACTAAGGGCATTAAAATAACCATGACAACATCACTTCTGCTATTTAAGATTACGGTGGAAGTTCTATGTACCAATGCAACAATACAAGAAAAGTGAGGCATCTATTTAATAAGAGACAGACTTATCTTTATATCCATAAAACACAAATATGTATCTCAAAAAATATATATTGTTACACTATTGAAACTAATAGAAAATTTTTCTAAAGTGTCTGGTTATTCTGGTTACTCAAAAGTCAATGTCTCAATGCAGAGTTTCAATTTGGGATGATGGGGAAGTTCTAGAGATGGGTGAACAACAATGTGAATATACTTAATTCCACTAAACTGTACACTTAAAATGCTTAAAATAGTAAATTTATGTTATGTATATTTTATGACAATAAATAAAGTCAATGATTGGATTACTTGGAATAAGACTGGCACCATAGAAGTGTTCAATAATTATTTTTTAAATGAATAACTAGTTTTGAAAGGTTTGTAGGGGGAAAACATCCATTCACAATAGAGACAAGAAAAAAAGAGAAAGAAAGGGAAGGAAGGAAGGAAGGAAGGAAGGAAGGAAGGAAGGAAGGAAGGAAGGAAGGAAGGAAGGAAGGAAAGGGAAGGGAGTGAGGGAAGGAAGGAGGGTAGCGGGGGAGGAAGGAAGATGCAGGACTCATGTAAAGATAAAAACATTAATTAAGGGACATCAAAGACAACAGAAAAATTTAAAAAGCATATTATGTTCCTAATGAAAATATTCAATATTGCAATGATATAATATTTCCCAAAATTAATCTTTAAATGTAATTCAATTCAAGCCAAAACACCAGCAGGCTTTCCCTTTCAGAATCTGATATAACAATTGTAAGGTTTACCTAGAATAATAAATGAGTGAGAATAGCCAAGAAGATTTTGAAAATTAGTAATGAGGATGAAGGAGCCATTCCAGAAATGCATAATGTGTTCTACAATTTCTTTTTTTCAATCATTTCTTTTACTTCCTTCCAGACCAGAGAAATTCAGCTCCTTCCAGCTCACCCACAGTTGTCCAGATAAAGAAAAGGGCATTGCTACAAACTGTTAAAAGTTACTTTAACCTAGTAAATAGGAACCTTCAGTAGACTGTACTTTTAACATTCTATTTTTTATTTTTAAAATAGAACACAATTAGAAATAAAATGACTAGCTGTTCTATATAAATTAATTAAAGTGCATTAACAGAATGGAATATTTTGATCTGTGGTTTGGGCTCTTAGCTTAACAAATATACAAATATTATCTTCTTGTACAATCTGTGAGAGTAAGGTCTTTCTGTAAAAATAAATAATTTTCTATTGCCCAATGAAAAACATAAATTAAGAATGATTTTTATTTTATTATTTGAGCTATTTATATTTTTTAATCTTTATTGTTGAAAGTACTACATATGTCCCCTTTTTCCCCCCATGGATCCCCTTCAGCCTGCCCCTGCCCCAGGCATTCACCACCCCATTGTCTGTGCCCTTGGGTTTTGCATATATGCATACAAGGTCTCTGGTTGATTACCTCCCACCCATCCACCCACTCTCCAAAATTCCACACTAAGAACGATTTTTAAAAGGGTATTGGTAATGGGATAGACCAACAAAAATTAATAAACAGAATAGAAAACAACACCAAATATATATACTAGAGGCCCGGTGCACAAAAATTTGTGCACTGGGGGGGGGGGGAGGGAGGTCCCTCAGCCTGGCCTGCGCCCATTCACAGTCCAGGACCCCTTGGGGGATGTCCACCTGTCGACTTAGGCCCACTCCCTGGGGGATCAGGCCTAAGCTTGCAGTCAGACATCCTTCTGGCAGCCAGGGAGCCCTCGGGGTATGTCCAACTAAAGGCTTAGGCCCCCAAGGGATTGGGCCTAAACCGTTAGTTGGACATTCTTAGTGCTGCCACGGAAGCGGGAGAGGCTCCTGGCACCACCACTGCTCTGACCAGCCATGAGCCAGCTTCTGGCTGAGTGGCACTCCCCATATGGAAGTGCACTGACCACCAGGGGGCAGCTCCTGCATTGAGCATCTGCCCCCTGGTGGCCAGTGTGCATCATAGCAACCGGTCATTCTGCCGTTCAGTCAATGTGCATATTAGCCTTTTATTATTACTAGAGGCCCGGTGCACAAAAATTTGTGCACTCGGAGGGAAGGGGGGTCCCTCAACCCGGCCTGTGCCCTCTCGCAGTCTGGGACCCCTCGGGAGATAACGCCCTGCTGGCTTAGGCCTGCTCCCGGGTGGCAGAGGGCAGGCCCAATCCCTAGGTGCAGCCCCTGGTCGGGCTCAGAGCAGGGCTTATTGGGGAGTTGGGGCACCGCCCTTGTCATGCACAGAGCAGGGCGGATCAGGAGGTTGCAATGCCACCCTCAGTCACACTCAGGGTAGGGCTGATTGGGGGGTTGGGGAACCGCACCCTGTCACACTCAAGGCAGGGTCGATGGGCAGGTTGCAGCACCACCCCATCACGCACAGGGAGGTTGGGACTCCGTACCCTATCACGCACAGAGCAGGGTTGATCAGGGGGTTGGGGAGCTCCCCCCTGTCACGCACAGAGCAGGGCCCATCAGAGGGTTGGGGAGCTCCCCCCATCAGGCACAGAGCAGGGCCCATCAGGGGATTGGGGAGCTCCCCCTGTCACTCACAGAGTAGGGTGGATCAGGGAGTTGGGGCACCACCCCCGTCACACACAGAGCAGGGCGGATCAGGGGGTTGGGGTGCCGCACCCTGTCACACTCAGAGCAGGGCCGATGGGGAGGTTATGGCTCTACCCCGTCACACACAGAGCAGGGCCCATGGGGGGGGTGGGGGTTGGGCGCCGGACCCTGTCACACACAGAGCAGGGCCGATCAGGGGTTTGGGGCATCGCACCCTCTCACACACAGAGCCACAGGGCGATCAGGGGGTTGGGGAGCTCCCCCCATCAGGCACAGAGCAGGGCCCATCAGGGGATTGGGGAGCTCTCCCTGTCACTCACAGAGTAGGGCAGATCAGGGAGTTGGGGCACCACCCCCTGTCACACTCAGGGCAGGGCCGATGGGGAGGTTATGGCTCTACCCCGTCACACACAGTGCAGGGCCCGTGGGGGGCGGTTGGGGCATCGCCCTCTATCACCCACAGAGCAGGGCCGATCAGGGAGTTGGGGCACCACCCCCTGTCACACTCAGGGCAGGGCTGATGGGGAGGTTATGGCTCTACCCCGTCACACACAGAGCAGGGCCCATGGGGGGGTGGGTGGGTTGGGGCGCCGCACCCTGTCACACACAGAGTAGGGCCAATCAGGGGGTTGGGCGCCAGACCCTGTCACACACAGAGCAGGGCCGATCAGGGGTTTGGGGCATCGCACCCTGTCACACACAGAGCCACAGGGCGATCAGGGGGTTGGGGAGCTCCCCCTTATCAGGCACAGAGCAGGGCTGATCAGGGGGTTGGGGCGCCTTCTCCTGTCATGAACAGAGCAGGGCCGATAGGGAGGTTGTGGCCCCGCCCCCTGACACACACAGAGCCCCAGGGTGATCAGGGGGTTTGGGCACTGCCCCCTGTTATGCTGATCCCGATGCTGGGAGGCCTTGCGGCTCCACTGATCCCGGTGCTGGGAGGCATATTACCCTTTTACTATATAGGATAGAGGCCTGGTGCACGGGTGGGGAACGGCTGGTTTGCCCTGAAGGGTGTCCTGGATCAGTGTGGGGGTCCCCACTGGGGTGCCTGGCCAGCCTGGATGAGGGGATGATGGCTTTTTGTACCTGGTCACACACCCTTCAGGGTGGGGGTCCCCACTGGGGTGCCTGGCCATTCTGGGTGAGGGGGTGAGGGCTGTTTTCAGGCTGGTGGGTGACTGAAGCTCCCTTTTTTTCTTTCTTTTTTTTTTTATTCTGGGCCAGCCTTAGCTTTGAGGCTTGGCTCCAGCTCTTAGGCCTCCTCTGCTGAAAGCAGGTTTCTGGCCTTTGTTTACCTTCTGTATTTGAAACAATGTTGCGATCCTGCTGGCTGAAGCCCGGCCGACTAAAGCAGGTTTCTGGGGTTTTGTTTAGCTTCTATATTTGTAACATAGTTGCTTAGAGTTGCAGCTCAGAGGCCTGCAGTGGCAGGTGGGGAACGTTGGAGTCCTCCGTCACTGAAGCAAGCAAGCCTCATGTTCGTTTTAAGCTGCCTGGCTGCCGGCTGCTATCTTGGCTGGCAGTTAATTTGCATATTGCCCTGATTAGCCAATGGGAAGGGTAGCGGTCGTACGCTAATTACCATGTTTCTCTTTTATTAGATAGGATATAGGATGTCCCTATTTCCCCCTTTTTGCCCCCTCTACCCAGCTCTTGCCCCCCACTTCTCTCTGGCCATCACCATACTGTTGTCTGTGTCCATGGGTTGTGCATATATTTTCTTTGGCTTATCCCTTCTTTAAATTCACTTCTTTAAATTTTTATTTTCAGATAAGTGCTTATAATTGCACTATTATATATTTTCTATTATATCATTTAGAATTAAGATATTTTTTAATTGAATCCTTGTAAATTTTAGCACAATCTAATAAATTATGCTAGAAGCAATTAGGATATTTTTCATGTAATGCAGATACATTTCAATTAATATTTTATTAATTTTTAATTTTTTAATATTTTAATTTGAAATAATCTCATACATGTAAAAAAACTATAAAATACTACAGCATATTATATGTACCCTTCACCCAATTTCTTAGGTGTTAATAATTTAAACATAACCATTATACAACTAACAAAATTTGGAATATATTTTTCTTATAATCTCTTTAATGTTACTTAATCCATTTACTTTGTTTTTGTTACTCTTCACCCAAGGATATTTTTCCATTGAATTTTAGAGAGAGTGAAGGAAAAGGGAGAGACACATTGATTGGTTGCCTTCTGCACATGCTTTGATAGGGACTGGGGATCAAGCCAGTAACTGAGGTACATGCCCTTGACTGGAATTGAACCTGGGACCCTTCAGTCCACGGGCTAATGCTCTATCCACTGAGCAAAACAGGCTGCAGCTTAATTCATTTACTTTTCATCTATATGTGTCTTTATATTTAAAGTGAGTTTTGTTTTTGATTCACCCTTATAATCTGTCTTTTAGTTGGTGCATTTATGCCACTGACTTTCAGAGTGCTTACTGATAGAGTTACTACCATATCAGGCAGCTCCTGGGGCTTCTAAGGCAGGGCTGCCTTGACACCTGGGACTGCCCCAGATGGCAGCGCACTGGCAGCTCGTGCTGTCCCGCCCTGCCTACAGTATGCAAATTAGCCACCATCTTTGTTGGTGGTTTAATTTGTATATCACGCTGATTAGCCAATGGGAGGTATAGTGAAGGTATGGTCAATTACCATGTTTATCTATTATTAAATAGGACTAGAGGCCTGATGCACGAAATTCATGCAAGAGGCTCAGCCCCTGCAGCCGTGGCTTCATCCAGAAGGTCTTTCGGAAGGACATCTGGTCTAATTAGCATATTATGCTTTTATTATTATAGATATAATTTTAATATATAGTAAGTATAGTGTTTTCAGTCAATAGGAAAAGGATAAATTATTTAACATTAGCCACTGAAGTTAGACTTGTCATTTGGGGGCGGGGGGAATGAAGTTATTTCTCCAATCATAACATACACTAAAATGAATTCTAAATGGATTACAGAGTTTACTTCCTCCATACATTTAACAAATGTCTACCAAGTACAAATTTATGAGCTAAACTACTATGAGATAGCATGCTAGGACAGGGCAGTGAACAAGACCCCAGGGATTCCTGCACTCAAGGAGGTTACAGCCTAGCTGTGGTCTAATGATTTGTGCTGATAACTTCAGTGGAATTGGGAAAAGGATTAGGTAATGCCCCTCTTTCCACCTTGCTTTTTTTTTTAAATCTGGTGAACAGAATCACCATATGATAACCCTTTGCTTTTTACTTTTCCCTTGGTGATGGTAAACTTCAGGTGCTTTCCTGCTTACTTTTTGGAAATGCTAGTGAGTGGGGAGCTAATCAAGCACTAGGAGGTTTAAAACCCAGCTTCTCCCACAATTCAGGGCAGAAGAAAGAGAGCCAGAAGTTCACAAGAAGGTGGAGGGGATCTCCCAGAACAGAGGGCAAAGGTAGCCACAACGGTCATTTATCCTTCCACCTTTGATAACGTTTCTCCATCAGGGTCTGGATCAATGAGAGGAGAGATTCAGCTTAAAAATATATACATAAGTCATTCTCTTTCATTCTCTCTCTCTCTCTCTCTCTCTCTCTCTCTCTCTCTGTCTCTTTCCCCCCCCCCCACCCCCCCATCCCTCTCTTCCTCTTTCCCTCTCTCTCTCTCTCTCCTCCTCAGTGCTTGGCCTGGGATGTTATCTAACAGGTACAGTGAGAGGTGTGGCATGTGGCCAATAAAACTGCTCTGATTCTGCCTTCCATTTGTCTCTATCTTAATTGACATGGCAACTGCTAGGCAGACATCAAAGGTTGACTTGCACAATCGGTTATTTAATTACTTTTGTGATGATGCCAGAGAAGTCCACAGCACAGGAGCTCTGACCTAACCTCAGAGGTCAGGCCAGGCTTCCCTGAGGATGCTTGATAACTCTGAAGGGGAGCAGCAATTAACCAGGCCGAGCGGCTCAGGTGCAGGGTGAGCGTGTGCAGAGACTGTGGGAAAGCAGATGGGCCTCCCCAATGTGTGTGGGAATCGTCCAATCTGTTATGGGCATGAAGAGAACAAAGAAGTGGAAGAAGGCTGGATTCACTCTCCGCCTGTATGCTGAGCTGAAACATTGATCTTCTCTTGCCTGAAGTGTTCCTGGTTCTCAGGCCTTAGGCCTTCAGATATGGACTAGAATCTACACCCGTGGTCAGCAAACTGCGGCTCGCGAGCCACATGCGGCTCTTTGGCCCCTTGAGTGTGGCTCTTCCTAAGCCTTAGGAGTACCCTAATTAAGTTAATAACAATGTATCTACCTATATAGTTTAAGTTTAAAAAATTTGGCTCTCAAAAGAAATTTCAATCGTTGTACTGTTGATATTTGGCTCGGTTGACTAATGAGTTTGCCGACCACTGATCTACACCATCAGCTCTCAGGCCTTTGAATGATACCACCACTTTCCTGGGTTTCTCAGCTTCCATAATTGTGTGAGCTAATATAATAAACCTCTTTCTTAGATTTTTATTATAAGCTAATACCTTTTAATAAATCTATGAGTATCTAGAAATATATAGGAAAAATATATATATATATTGGAGTGTCCGTGTTGATAGAGATTGGAGTAGAGTGACCAGACCAGAGCATGGAGGCTTTGCAGCCTTTCCCCAAACCTTGCATCTCTTCCACCTGGCTGTTCTGAGTTACATCTTCTTGTAGCAAACCTGCAATCTAATTCTTATCAGCATGATGAGAGCAGTGAGTGAGCAGCCTCTTTTTATGTACATCCAGAAGACGACTCAGGACCAAAGATTATGCCAAGTAGCCAAATGAAACTCTATTATAAACAGAATTGATCACAAACCTAGGAGAAGAGGAGGTCACTAGACCTGCTATTGTCTAAACCCGTGGTCAGCAAACCGCGGCTCTTTGGCCCCTTGAGTGTGGCTCTCCCACAAAATACCACGTGCAGGCACGCACGTACAGTGCAATTGAAACTTCGTGGCCCATGCGCAGAAGTCAGTATTTTGTGGAAGAGCCGGTATTTTATGGAAGAGCCACACTCAAGGGGCCAAAGAGCCTCATATGGCTCACGAGCCGCGGTTTGCCCACCACTGGTCTAAACAAATCCATCAAGGGATCTCGAGTTGTTTGTGGTGCTATTATTTGGTTTGGATGCTGTACAATGACTCACTGTTGGCAGACAGGACTCCAGGTAGTTCAGGAGGTGTGTTTGGCATACTTTCAAGTGATGCACGATGTAGGGAGCAGTTAATTCAATTATGTTATAGTAAGAAATAAATGGCACTGCTGGTTTTGCTCAGTGGCTAGAGCACCGGCCTGAAAATGAAAGGGTTGCAAACGGGTTTGATTCCAGTAGAGAACGCATACCTCATACCTCAATTGCAGGCTTGGTCCAGGCGGGTACAGGAGGCAACCAATTCATGTGTCTCTCTCACATCAATGTTTCTACCCTCTGTCTCTCCCTTTCCCTTCCACTCTTTCTAAAAAAAAAAAAAAAAAAAAAAAAAAAAAAAAAAAATCAATGAAAAATATATCCTCAGGTGAGGATTAACCAAAAAAAAAAAAAGAAAGGAAAAAAGGAAGGAAGGAAGGAAGGAAGGAAGGAAGGAAGGAAGGAAGGAAGGAAGGAAGGAAGGAAGGAAGGGAAGGGAGAGAGAAAGGAAGGGGGAGAGGAAGAAATAAATGACCTGACTATTACTGAAACTCTGGAAAATTCATGGGAATGAGAAGAGCAAATTATCTTTGCTGCCTTTGGAATACAATTTTATTTTGCTTACTTGAAAAGTAAAGATGTAGAAAAACACAAAGCCTTGCTTTTTATAATGGTTATGCATGCATATTTCTACAATCTAGATTAAAAGATAAAAGAAGTATATATATATCTTTATAATTCTGTTTCCCTGAAGAACCCTAATTAGATTTCTTAGTTCAAGCTGTTACAACCAACTGATTTGTATGCATGCATATAAGCATAACCAATGGACACAGACATTAGGGGGGTGAGAGCATATGCGGGGCATGGCCGGGGAGAGGTCAATGGGGGAAAAAGGAGACGTATGTAATACTATATGTAATACTTTAAAAAATAAAGAATTTTTTAAAAAATGTAAGACTGTCAACACCCAATAGTTGATAGTTATGTCATAGTTTTCAAGTTGTGATATGATTTCTATATGTCTATGTCAAATAGATCTGCTTTTATCTATTTTACATATTGAGTTCCAGGTAAGATTCACTTTTTTGGGTCAGGGGAGGATGTATGTAAGATCCATGAAGAATCTATCGTGAGGAATATGCCACCAGATTCCCAAAACTAAGCACAGTGCTTGGTTCATAGTATTCAACAAATAGATGATGTTTGTCATGGGTTTAAGTATCTTTACCCTGATTAAAAACAAGTTTTTAAAGTAGTATTATAATCAGAATTTAATATGTACCATACTGGCAAATTATGGCCTATGAGTCAAACCTGGCCTACCATCTGTTTTTATAAATAAAGTTTTATTGAGATACAGCCACCCACGCTCATGATGTTTAAGGCTACCTTTGTACTGCAATGGAAGAGCTGAGTAACTATTCAATAGAGACTGTGTCACCTGCAAAGCTGAAGATATTTACTCTCTGACACTTTCCAGAAAAAGTTTTCTGGCCCCTGCTCTATACAATAAGCTGTCTACAGCTACTGAAAACAAAACAAATAACATTAATAACACATGAAAATGTTAACAATGTGTTTTTTAGTGTTAAATAAAAGTTTAAGAACTAAAGTACAGTGCCAAGTGTTGGTGAGAATGTGAGGTGACAGGAAGGTCCTACTCTGCCACCCATGAGAGAATAAGTGATCAGCATTGTCTCCTAAAGTTGTAGATACTTACGATGCATGAAAAGAAATTTCACTCCCTGCAATGGAAATGAGGGTGTATAGGCACTGAAAAACACATTAAAAGAATGTTCACAACAGCATTATTTGAAATGTGCCCAACCTAGAAACAACCCAAACATCCATCAAAAGTAGAGTGGATAAATAAATGATAGCAGATTCATAGAGTGGGAAAAATCCTCAGTGCAAATGCATAAATCACTCCTATACACAACCACCAGGGTGATTTTTGCAAACATAATGCTGAGAAAGAGCAATCAGACACAAATAGGTGTATTCCATATGCTTCTAGTTATAAATAGAAGCCTAATAACAGTCTCAATTAATTTATGATCGATAATAGGATAGCCTTTAACTCTGGAGAAGTGGGAGAGGGTACAAATTTGTAGGGGGCTTCAGGGAGGTGTTTCAGAGGTCTAGTAATACTTCATTACTTGGCATAGGTGATGGTTACATGTCAATTTCATTTCATGATAATTCACTGGTTTCTGCACTTTTCTGTACATACATATTTCCTTTTGATTAAAAAGTAACATATCACCCCAGACAGTGTGGCTCAGTGATTGAGTGTTGACCTAGGAACCAAGAGGTCACCATTCGATCCCTGTCAGGGCACGTGCTCAGGTTATGGGATCAATCCCCAGTAGGGGGCATGGAGGAGACAACTGATCGATGTTGTTTCTCTCTCATCAATGTTTTTATCTCTCTATCCCTCCCCCTCCCTCTCTCTCTAAAAAAATCAATGAAAACATATTTTTAAAAATTAATATATCATACTTTTGATAAAAAATAATGAATGTTTACTATGGCTCTAATTTGGTTGAAGAAAGTATGAGATTGTATATGTGAGCTGATTAAACTACATCAAAATCTCAAGAAACTGGCTTATGACTATATTTTATTTTCTTTCCGTATACAATGTTCAAAATTCTCTACAATGTTTAAAACTTGAAAAACCCCCAAGAATGATAACTGCAAGGCAAATATCCAAAAATCCCAATCCTAAAGTTGAAGGGAATAAGCAAAAAGAAGTAAAATTAGCAAAGAATATGTAGTGAATATTGAAAATATAGCTGGTACTCCCAACCTGGAGGGTAAAGAAATGAGGGCAAGTCCAGGGGAGCCACGGCATACCCCATCTTGAGGTCCATTCATCACACTGGTGGACAATGGTCTAAGTCCCAATTTAGTGGAGTGGCCTAAGTACAAAGAAATAGGAATATTTACACCACATAAATTGGCAAACGTTATAAATCAGCGCTTGTATTATTGTTTGGTTGGCCATCGAGGCCTAAGAAAGTGATGGAGAAATATGTTAATAATGCAGATTAAAATTAAATGTGTGTTGTCAGTCTGTTCTCTGTATTTATGAGTCTGTTTCCATTTTGTTTGTTAGTTTATCTGGAAAAAATCACCAACAGCTCATAGACAGACAATAGTATGGTGATTAACAGAGGGAAAGGGGGTGGGAGAAGTAGAAGAGGGTAAAGGGAGAATAAATGGTGATGAAAGGAGACTTGGCTTGGGGTAGTGAACACACAACACAATAAACAGATGGTGTAATATAAAATTGCACCCCTGAAGCCTATGTAATTTTATCAACCAATGTCACCCCACTAAAGTCAATCAAAATAATTTATATAATAATTAATTAAAATTAAATTAAATGTGTGTTGTGTTCATAGTGATAATTGCACCAAAAAATTTAAGGAGAAAAATTCTTCCAGTATTCAAAAGCTATTATCTAATCAGCAAAGGAGTTATTCACATCATGGACAAACATCCCTACATATGCCTTTGTCTGTTTCACATTCATCTTACTAATCAACATAAAGGAAAATATAAGCCCACATTTGTGTCAGCACTACATTTAGTAGCCAATTGCAACCATAGGTTGGCTATGGACACAAAAATTCAACACAATTCGCCAAATCATCCCATGTAAATCAATCAACTATATGGAATTTACAATGAAGAGGATTGCATATTTTGTCATTATTCATGAATTGTGTGCTCTGTACCCTTTATATAGTAACACTGATAAATAACTTATATACATATATGTGCACACATTTTCCAGAGAGCCTATTGTTAAACATGTACCAGCACCCACTGCCTATAAACATTTTTCCTCAGTAGAAGATTACTAACATAAAAATAATTTGCAAATGTAGTTACAGCTGAAGAAGTCAATGGGCTAATGGGAGGGGAGCACTAAAGCAAAAATGTAAAGGTAAAGTGAAAAACACCTTTTCCTAACCAGGACTAAGGAGGAGTAAACAGCTAATGTTTTGTGTCCTGTGTGGAGGGAAACTGTATGAGGTTAATTATTCATCTTTCAGGTTCTGCCACAAGTAGAAAAAGAAAGTAAGAAATTTGAGAGCAAGAAGGTTAAAAAGGTCTTCTCTGTAATTAGCTTAACAGGTAAATTAAGGTGCATAGACTCCCAGGGGCTAAGATGGAAAGCAGTGAGGTCCTCCAGCACCTACCTAACTCTCTGCATCCTCTGCTATTCTTCCAATAAATTACACTCTCTCCTCTAATTAGATTGTGACTTAATGTGGTAAATCTGATTTCCTTTGTATTTAAACAGTACTTTATAATGTTCAAATACAATTATATTAATTATCCCATTTGAGTCTCATAACAATTTTATGAGACAGGTATGACCGAGTTTTAAAGAAAAAAACTCCTAGGGAAAACTTAAGGTTTTGTGTGCTTAATTTAGCCAGGTTTAAGAAAAATGCTTCTTTCAAATCACCTATATTTCTTTTGAGTGCACTCATATCGGGTTTCTTAAAAATTTTCAGCAGTTTTGTTTCTCAAGCATTCGCCCTTTATCATTCTTGCTGGGGGAAAAAGACACAACCACCTGATTACAATTAACTACAGGGCAACCATTAATTTTTGAAACCCTGGCCTCTGCCTTTATCATGAAGTCTTCTGAAAGGTGGACAAACAATCTCTTTCATAGTACTCAATTTCCTTCCTTAGTACAGAAACTTGTACACAGTATGAACTCAAATAACTTCAGTAAAAATGGTTTTCCCAGCCTGCTTTCTTGGATTACATGACAAGCACCATATTGGAGGGAGACACATCTTGAGTTGCACACTGCTATAAAATGCCCAAGCAGCCTCATGAAGAAGGGCAACTCAGAATCAGTGAGAAAATAAATACCTAGAGTTTCTTCTCAGATGGAAGATGTGGGAAGAGAGAATAGGAGGAGGGAGGTGGGGGGGGGGGGGGGAGAGAGAGAGAGAGCGAGAGAGAGAGCGAGAAAGGGAAGGAGGGAGGGAGGAAGGGAGAAAGAAAGAAAGAAAGAAAGAAAGAAAGAAAGAAAGAAAGAAAGAAAGAAAGAAAGAAAGAAAGAAGGAGGGAGGGAGGGAGGGAGGGAGGGAGGGAGGGAGGGAGGGAGGGAGGGAAGGAAGGAAGGAAGGAAGGAAGGAAGGAAGGAAGGAAGGAAGGAAGGAAGGAAGGAAGGAAGGAAGGAAGGAAGGAAGAGCGGGCCGTGTATTAAATCCCCCTGCTTACTCCAGGAACTTTCACAAACTTCACCTCCTGAATCTTCAACCAACCTGACCA
This sequence comes from Myotis myotis, assembly GCF_014108235.1. NCBI lineage: Eukaryota > Metazoa > Chordata > Mammalia > Chiroptera > Vespertilionidae > Myotis > Myotis myotis. The sequence goes on along the minus strand of NW_023416323.1, from coordinate 20,777,286 downwards.
GGTGGTCATGAGCCACAGTTTTCAGATGAAGAAACAGATTCAGACACACCAATTGCTTGATAAGTAACAAATTAGTTAAAGATGTATCTGTGATTTCAAAACCATTCTTCATCTCTAGACCATTGGTTCTCAAAGTGTGGGTCCCAACCACCAGCAGCAATACCACCTGGAAACTTGTAAGAAATGCAGATGCTCAGGACCTACCTCAGACCTTCTGAAATAATAGTGGTGGACCCCAACAATCCGTATTTTAATAAGCTCTCCGGGTCATTCTGACACACACTAAACTTTGAGAACACCTGCTCTAGAGCAGAAGTCAACATTTTCCGCAAAGGGCCAGATAGAAAGTATGTTAGGCTTTGTGGGCCAGATGGTCTATGTCGCAACTATTCAGCTCTGCTAGATTAGTACAAAAGTAGCCATGGATAATACATAAACAAATTAACATGGCTATGTTCCAATAAAACTTTAATTGCGGATAATGAAATCTGAAGTTTCTATCATTTTCACATTCTTCTTTTGAATTTTTTCCAACCATTTAAAAATATAAAAACCATTCTTATCCCAAGAGTTGTACAAAAACAGGCAATGGGCTCAACATGGTCCATGGGCCATAGAGCTGGATTACATTACCTACTGAGAACTCTCTCATTAGGACAATAACACAAAGATAGGCAAATCTCATAGGAGGTGAAATGCTGCAAATACAAATTATAAAACTCTCTATGGTCCAACGAAAGCAGACAGCCCATCTGGTTGTGGCAATCAGGAAGGCTTCCTTGAAGAGATGACAATCTACGTGGGCCTTGCATGGTAAGTAGGAGTTCAACAAGTAGAGACAGTGAGGATAGACTATGCAAAGGGGATGGCTTGACAAAGGGGTGAGGATTGGCATATTTGCCCAAATGCCCACTTCTACCCCAAATACACCAATATCTTAAACTAAAGATGCTTTGGGGAATTATAATATGTAAAAAGTGTTTCAACACTCCGATGAGTACCAACTCAACAAAATGCACTGAGAGAGGGAAAAATTGAGACAACTGAAATAACAGCTTTACGTGGGAAAACCATTATCAGTGATATATTCTCCTCTCCCTACAGGCCACAAGCTGGCGGGAGAGTGTCTTATTTCTTACAACAAATTATTTCCTGGTGCAAAATTGACTGCATGAAATATGCTCCCAAGTATCATACAGTACAAGAAATCATCCTCTTGAGATAGTTTCTAGTTATAAGGATTAGTTCCCTTGAAATTTGTTTTGTTTTCCTAATTCTTTACATACCTCCAATGTCAGGGAGTGTGTGTTTTCAGGCTACACATTTTCATTAGAGTTGCTTCAATACCAGCTATTAAAAGGAAACACTACCCAATCTATTTTCTAGAATAAGAAAGAAGGCAAATTGTCAACTTGGAAAGGAATAATAAATTCCTCTCCTGATAGATATCCAACTTCAGATAGCAGAGTGGTTAAGAGACCATTTCTAAAGTCAAACTCTCTGGGCCCAAAACCCAGTCTCCCACTTAACAAGTTACATAAACTTGACAATTACTCATTTTTCAGAGCCTCCATTTCCCTAACAATAAAATGGGGAAAGGCAGTGTATGTGTTTGCACAGAACAGAAGAGGAGGCTTAGTTAGTTTTAACCATCATTATTTCCCAGTAATCCCTTTCCTCAATAATTAAACAAATCTTCCATTTGAACTAAATTAATATTCTCCTTTTTAGATTTATTAAATTTATTGGGTTGATATTCATTAATACAATTATATAGGTTTCAAGTGTACAATTCTATAATACATCATCTATATATTGCATAGTGTGTTTACCACCCAAAGTCAAATCTCCTTCCTTCACCATATATTTAACCCCCTTAACCCTTTACCACCTCCCCCCACCCCCTTTCCCTCTGGTAACCACTGGAGATACAATTACTAGTAAGTGAAAAGATATTCCATGCTCATGGATTGGAATAATCAATATAGTAAAACTAGAGGCCCGATGCATGAAATTCGTGCAAGAGTAGGCCTTCCTTTTACCCCCCACCCCCTCAACCGGCTGCCAGCACCAGCTTCCCTCTGGCACCCGGGACCTGGGACCTGGGCTTCCCTCCAGCACCTGGGACCCAGGCTTCCCTCACAGCCCCGGCTTCATCCGGAAGGATGTCTGGTCTGATTAGCATATTATGCTTTTATTATTATAGATGGCCATCATACACAAAGCAATATACAAACTGAATGCAATCCCCATCAAAATCTTAATGGCATATATTTTAAAGAAATAGAACCAAAAAAACATCAGCTTTGTATGGAAGCACAAAAGACTGATAATAGCCAAAGCAATCCTGAGAAAAAAGAACAAAACCAGAAGTATCATACTCCCTGACTTCAAATTATAGTACAAGATGACAATAATCAAAGCAGCATGGTATTTGCAGAAAAACAGACACACAGCCCAATGGAAAAGAATTGAGAGCCCAGAAATAAACTCACGTGTATATAGGCAAATAATTTTTTACAAAGGAGCCAAAAACATACCCAAAAGAAGCCTCCTCAATAAATGGTGCTGGTAAAATTTGAAAGACACATGCAAATGAATGAAACTAGACTGCTGTTTATCACCATATACAAAAATTAACTCAAAATGAATCAGACCTAATAAAACCGGAAACAATAAATTACATAGAAGAAAACTCAGATAATAAAATGATATTCTCTTCATGCAATTTAATGATATGGCAGCAAGGTCAAGACAGGACCCTGGGGGGATCAGAAACTGCTTACCAAGCATGGGGAGGCAAAAGGCAGAGAAACAGGGTGAAGCTGACTGTTTCCCCTTTGGTTGGGGGAGGGCAGGGCAGATGTCTTACTGTTAGGAAGGTCTGGAGTTTGGACCCTTGCAATGTATGAAACATACCGAGTACTGAAATGAAACCCCTTTGGGACATAAAGTGAACATATTATATATATTTTTGAGAGTGGCTGGAAAAGCCGAAAAGACCATCTGAGCTTCCACCAGGGGCAAGAGAAGAACTTGTTCTATCTCACGGGTAGGAGTGGGAAGAGGGAGAATGAGATAAACTTTTTGATCACGCTCCAAAAGGCCCAGTACAACTGTATGTGCATAGACTGTCTATCTGTCGTGGCTGTTGGGGATAGTGGAGATGGCTCAAGCCTTGAAGACATAAAAGACCTGAAGCTTCACCACCTATTCACCTCTTTGAGGTGCATTTTTATCAATTAAATACTGGACACCAAGATGAGTTGGGGCTCAAGGAGACAAGGGAAGCACAGTTCTTCCCACAGTGCCCGCCATCCTGCAGACCAAATAATCGACAGACAGCTGCTCACATCATGATCATTAGCACCCTTGTATGCTCTCACTCCCATTCAGTGGTCACTTGCAAAGTCACTTTAATATTCACTAACAGCCAGACCAATTTGCAATCAGTGCTTTTATCTGTCAGATACAATCCAGCAGAGTCTGCTGGTGTGAGGTGTTTCTCCCTCCAAGCAACATTGATATTGACTTTCCTTTACTCATTACCATTCTCCTCTCCAGGGACTCACTGGCAAAGAACCACAAGTCCCCAGGCCGAATAAGCAAGGAAAGAACTGGCTTGGGGAGCAGCAGGGAAAGCTTGCCACCCTGCCCCACCTCTGGGTCCTGTGGGCTCCACAGCTGGTACTTCTTTGTTCTCACACTTTGTTGCAATTTTCTCTGGAATGAAACAGGTTCTCCACTCTCTGTGAACTCCTTCAGAGGATGGACTGGAACTTTCCTCCCTGCATCCAGCAGTCTAGCTCCTAGGTTGCTTAAATAACTTAATGAGCGTTTCTTAAAGTTTGAGAATAAGCAACTTATTAAAAAGCACACCAGCACACTCGTTATAAATCTACATTTGTGCTCACAAGCTTCCTCAAAACGCCATCAATTTACCCGGGTGTTTCCACCTTGATCGGTGTCCCTTGCCCAGCAGGAGTCAACAATCCTCTGTCCCCCAAACACAGTGTGCCTGCTACCATTCCGTTATGCACAACAAATACAGGGTGTCCTGAATCAAGTCCCGTGTGGTCAGGAAGGGTCGCCACCAGTACTGCCTCCTCTGGAAGAGACCGCATGAAGGGAATAGGAAACAGGGATCCAAGAGCATGTCCCCACAGATTTGTCTCCAAATGAGGGTTTTATAACTTCCTTGAAAGAGGCCTCCCCACACCTGTTATCCCACATGGACATGTGTATTCATGCACGAGAGAGAAGGAACCCATGGCCAGAGACCCCCCACATCCCTGAGAGAGTCAGAAGCCGCCCAGAATCGTGTCACAGCCTGCCACGCCTCTTGTCCCCAGCTGTGCCAGGGCAAGAATGCTGTTTCCAAAGCAACGGTGACATCGTACTTCATTAATGCTGCAGGCAGAGAGTCCCACATGCACCCACACATGCAAACACACACAATCACATGCCAGCATGGGCACCTGTAAGCAGGCACAACTAAAGGCATATACACAAACCCAGACACAGATCTCTTGTATTATAGAAACATGAGACTCTTTTTAAAAGAGACAAATGGCATCTTATTTCTTATCTGGCCAGAGAAGGTAGCGTTCCAAGGATATATTTCATTGGTTTCATATCTGTCATTTAATATTTCTTACCGGTAACTTGGGGGAAATTGGAAACCCAAATGCTCTCTATCTGTTTGTAAATGACTGCTGATCCCATTAGTCCATCTTATCTCCCACGGAGAGAGTAGAGATTATATCTGGCCAGAGATGTGAGGTCCCTTTCTCCTAAGGCTTCACTTTGTGACCTCAAATGGATCACGCATGCTATTTCTTCCTCTCTTTTCTTCCCTTTCTCGTTCTTCCTTCTTCCTTCATGGTCTGCTTTAATTGGAATTTCTCTCCCAGGAAAATCAGAAACCTGAAACCACCTCCTGGTGTCAGATTCTAGCAGCTGAATGTGAGCCTGGGGTGGGGCATGCCCAGAGCTTCAGGATGTGGGGCAAGAAGAACCATGTTGGCCCCACAAAGTTTCAATCTACATGGGGCAGCTGGGAGGCAAAAATGGGCTCCGAAGAGGTGGGTTTGCTCCTCAGGCCAGGCAAGACGGGGTGGTGCATCTGGGAGGAAGAGGGGGTCGCTGCAAGGCTGGTGTGCAGGGGAGCAGGCCAGGGACAGCCCTGATAGCACCTTTGCAGAAGTGGAAAGGGCGCCCCCTTTGGGCTTGACAAGGGAAGCTGTGCTGGATTTCAGCTCCCACCTACCCACACACTCTGGGGTGGCCCTGAGGGAGTATAGAAGCTGTAAGAATGGGTCTGCAGTCTCACCCATGTCCCAGTTCACACTCCCTCTCTCTCTACCCTCTCTTCTCATGTTCAAGCACCCCAGGTTCCCAAACATTCTGCCAACCTGAAGAATCAAACAAGGAACCTTTGAAGGGAGCTTAGTTCTGTGTATGAGAAACCAAAGAGCAAGCAGGACTTTCCAGTCAACATGGTCAGGAGCCCATGCGTCAAAGTAAGGTACCCGGAGTTCTCACCCTCGCCTGGCCATCGACCATGAAACACAAGGCAGGTTACTCAACCTGGCTGTGCCTCATTTTCCTCATCTCTACACTGGAGGCCTACCTCATAGTGCCTACTCCCCAGAATGGTTATGAGGACGAAATGAGGTCATATTTATCAAGTGGCACATAGCAAGCACTCAACAAATGTAATCTGGTCTTACTCACCTGAAATAACTCCAAACTTAACTAAAGTTTCCAAAGTCACTAGCTGATTTGGTTCCATATACATAAAATTATAGGTGCTCTTTCCCCTGTCAGCCCACCATCAGCACATAGTTTTAAGGCACTCATCCAATGGGAAGTGTGTGGCCAGTGTTCGGAAAGTGGATCTTAGGCGTGAGAATGACCTGGGCGGGAGGTGGGGTGGAGTCCATTTGGAGCTTTACTGTCAGGTAATAAGAACGCTGAACAAGTCTTGACTCCCCAAAGTCAAAAGTCTTGACTCTACCAAGTAGAGTCCACAAGTGACAAAGTGACAAGCAGTTCACTACAATTTCATTTTTAGAGGCTTCCCATGATGATACTTTGAATTAAGAAATGGAAAAACCACAGTCAGTGTTTTTCCCTGTTTACTTACATCTGGTGCTATTATGGCATTTGCCTGAATGCTAGGTGCAGAACGTGGCTTAAGGCCAAGGTTAATGCCAACAGCAAGCAGTCCTCCCTGCCTAATGCCAATACTTTGTAGGCCCCATGTATATGGCATTTCCTCCTGAAACTCCCCCTGAATTTCCAAGTCTGGATTAGGTGTTCCCATCCTTTCCTATTACATCATTGAATTAAATGTTTACTTATTTATATCCTCCACTAGACTCCAAGCTCCAAGACGGCAGGGCCCATTGTTATTTTCTTCAGCATCGTGCCCTTAGCACCCAGCACAGTCCCTAGCACCCAGCACAGTCCCTAGCACCTAGCTAAGGGCACCCAGCATTGTGCCCTTAGCACCCAGCACAGTCCCTAGCACACAGTAAGTTTCGATACTTTTGTAAATGAACGAATGATAGAGAGAAAGAGGATGAGTCATTTTCTTTGAGAGGATTTTAAATGGGTGTGGGCACTGAGTGGTGTGCATAAGAGGGGTTCTTGGCCCTGTTCCCAGCCAGATCTGGGCAACAAGACAAGTAATCACTTCCGTTCAAAGACAAGGAAAGGGGGGCTCTGGGATTTCTTCAAGTGGGGAGTGCACATGTTAATGAATCAAAGAAGCCAATGTGCAAAAGCAAAATTAATTTACAGACAACGTTTTCACAGTACATATCCACAAAGCTCAGAATGCATGTAATAACACAAATTCCAGATGTTCGAGTATGATCTGGACAAAGAAACTCTGCACACGCACTTTGGCCGGAGCAGAGAGAGAAGTTAGACCGGGAAGGCCAGACTGGACCCACTGCAGGCAGGAGAGAGGCCAGTGTGGATTTAAGCCCAGTGCCAACATTCATGGCTGCTATTGGCTGCCATCCAGCTGTGGGCCTGCATCTGATAGGATGAGGGTTTCTAGCAGGGCTGTGGCTGGAGGAGGGGTGCAGGAAGGACTGGTCTGCAAAGGTTGCTGGGAGCCATAAATGGCCAGTGGTGATGGGAGGGGGAAGGGAGGCCAGTAAATGGGAGGAAGTTTAGACAGCACCATTCCCTGGGGCACTGGCTGCTTCTAGGTCACAAGCAAGAACTGCTAGCAGAACAGAAACTTGGCTGGGGGGAAAAGAAAACATTTTTGAAGTTGCTGAGTGAACCTGGCCTGTGTATGTGCAACCAGTTCCCTTACTATGACCTCAAAGTGGCAATGGGCAATTTCTGCACTATCTTTGGAGTAGCAGTCTCAAGGCCAGGCCATTGGAGAACTGGGTCATTCAGGGACTTCCTATGGAAGAATCTTTTTGAGGCAGTTAATCATTCAACAAATGTTGCCGAGCATCTCCGGTATGTTATGGAATGCAACAATCTGAAAGGAGGCTTCCTAATGGGTCGGTGAGTTCAGACTGAAGGCAGATAATGGACTGAAGGAAGATAATGAACAGTACAAGTGAAACCCCTCTGTCAACTGAGGCCCCTGAGTGTGTATGTTGTATCACATCCTAAACACTCTCGCTTTGCTGCAAATATCCACACTTGGACCCTTTCCTTGATTTCCTTTTGAACATAAAGCCAAACTGTGCTAAGAAGTCTGTGTGCATAGGAGACACACTGACAGTGTAGGTGGGGTGGAGCAGAGCGAAGAATTTAACATTGAGTGTTGGACATCCTGTGCTCAAGATTCCTTTGCCTCTCCATCAGCAAGAACTCTTCCCAGGTCACTTTATTCCACATGGACCCCCAGGCTGAGACAGACCTCTGGCTCTTCTTCCCTCCTTCTGTCTTCCTCCTTTCATCTTTCTTCCTCACCCCCTCACTTCTTGGTTTTACCCTTGAGAACTTTGAATTCCCTTCCGTCTTGCAAAACAATGGGCTCTCCCTGGTTTCCACTTCCCAAACACCGCTTCAGACCCACTTCTGAAAAGTGTGCTAAGCTGACCCCCACCTTTGCCATGATTCTTAGCATACAAAGTGATTGATTAATAACCTTATCTCTCTATCTCTCGCACACCAAGGTCAATTATTATCTCTGGCCTCCCAACCACCAGATTCTCCCTTTCAGTCCTAAATGAGTCTTCCTAAAACATCATTTTCATCAACTATTGACAGCCAAAGCTCATGATTTTCACCCAAATTTGCTCTTCCTTCCATGTTCCACCCAGATGCCCAAGCCAGAGGCACCAATACAGATATCAATACAAATATTACCTCCTCTCTCTCTCCCTATATCCAGTTGGCTACCAAAAACATTAGATGCTCCTTCTGAAATGTTTCTTAGTCAAGGATAATGGTTCATGTAGTGAGCTAGATAGGTGGTTCGGTGGAGAGAAGGCAGATGCTATGCTGACAGTTCTACACAAAACAAATGCACTAGGAGAAGGAAGGTTTCCCAAAAGAAGGATGATGGGCAAGCAAAAGATACACAATCTCAGCAAGGAATCCAGGGCCATGATATTCGTAAATCTTGAGAGCTGGCTTCAGAAAAATGTGTGCAGAGAACCAAGCCATAATCACAGTTGGAGTTCAGACACCAGCCCCTGGGAGAGGCATCTGAAAGATTGGAATGGGGTGAGGGAAAAGGAGGGGGATTCTAGAGAAAGAGATTAAGGCAGAGAAGTCCATATTCAGAACTAAGGCTATATTGGTTTCTAGGGCTGCCATAACAAGGTACCACAGACTGGGTGCTTTAAACAATAGAAATTATTTTCTCACAGTTCTGGGGGCTGGAAGTCCAACATCAAGGTATCAGCAGGATTTGTTTCTCCTGAGGCCTCTTTTCCTTGGCTTTTAGATAAACATCTTTTCCCCATGTCCTCACATTGTCTTCCTTCTGGGTGTGTCTTCTTAGGAACAGCAGTTAGATTGGATTAAGGCTTACCCTAAAGGCCTCATTTTTTAACTTAATTACCTCTTTAAAGTCCTTATCTACAAACACAGTCACAGTTTGAGGTGCTGGAGTTAGGACTTCATCATATGAATTAGGTCGGAGGATGGGGTTAGGCCCATAACAAAAGGCTACTGTCAGAGCCAAACTGTCAGCGAACTCCAAACTTGGGCAGTAGACCTGGTGATGAATCTCAGAGTGGAGAAGACAGAGCCACTCAACAGCCTCCTGTGGCCTTAGCCAACTATGCTCCTCAGACCCTTCTCCTTAATAACACTCTAATTTTCTATGGACTGACTCCTGAGATGGAGTCAGAGAGGAGCCTCGAAGCATCATCAACCATTAAGGAGAATGAACTTGATCACTCCAAACAGGATTCTATTCACATCTAAGAAGACTAAAAACCTTCCCAGGACATCTAGAAAGCAGGTTAGGTTCCTTCTGCTGCTGTAGTGAGTTACCTGGAATTTCAAGCTTAGTTTTTATATCACAAAACTCCAAACCTGTGCAATATAGTCTCCATAAGACACCGAAAAATATAACTAAAAAATTTAGGTGACTTCTTGAGGCCCTTCATGATTCCATATACTGAGTTAAAAAGATAAGAGCCATCATTCTCTAGGCCTCTTCGCTTTCACTGGTAGCACAAACAGGGCCATGCCCTCACTGAAGGCTCCAGGAAAGAATGGGTTCCATGCCTCTTACCAGTGGCAACTTGACCTTTATAAATGAATTATATTTCATGTGGGGATTTGATACGTTTTATTATGATCAATGTGATATAAGAAGGGGCTTCCCAAGGTAAGAGTGCCTAAGGCAGCAGTTCTCAACCTGTGGGTCGCAACCCCTTTGGGGGTCGAACGACCCTTTCACAGGGGTCGCCTAAGACCATCGGAAAACACATATGTGATTACATATTGTTTTTGTGATTAATCACTATGCTTTAATTATGTTCAATTTGTAACAATGAAATTGGGGGTCACCACAACATGAGGAACTATATTAAAGGGTCGCAGCATTAGGAAGGTTGAGAACCACTGGCCTAGGGCCTCCGGAGATCTTCAACTAACCAGCCTTTGAGGTTCCATGTCAAGAGAGAATTCTAACCACATCTCCCTTCCTCATCGAGTCTTTGGATTCAGTATAATTCAAGGTATCTAATAAACCATTCCTTTGTGGGGTGCCTGCAGATTCAAGCAAGGACATTCACAGAGCCTGGTGGGCAGGAAGCCCTAATTCACCTTGCCCTTGGAGGCATTTCACATTGATTTCCTGTGAAAAGGCATCCCCCTGAAGCACCCTCAAGATAGACCTGACTTACTGGCTCGCTACCAGCAGCCCCTGGGAGGCAGAGAGAAACAAGAAAGTGCAATTGGGGTAAATGCCTCTGTGGGAAGCAGCCTGTGGCACTTGAAGTCACTGGCTCTCCCCAGCCTCCTGGAGGGAGAGGATAGAGAAGGAAGGCTGTGATATTGTATTACCCTGTCAGTCACAGGGAAGCAATTCTTTAGGTCATCAGTCAAAAGCTTCCTTGGAAATGAGAAATGAGCCTGAACACCAGGCCATTTAAAAAGATATTTATTGTGAAATGTGAAGGCAGCAGCACCTTCCTCGAGTCGAGACAGGCACTCAACGTGAGATCCGCAGGCTAAGTCTAGAGAAGCAGGCAGCAGGAATCTGAGTATAAATGAGATATGACCTCAAAACCATCACTCCAAACAACGGCCTGGGAGGAAAGAACACACATGTGGAAGGCGAGGAAGTCAGTCCCAGGGCCGTGGGAAGCAGGCAGGGCAGAGGCCAGTCCTTTAGTGTCTTCAGCCCGGTGTGAAGAAGCAGGAGGCTTAATCCGTTACAGTGCAAACTGAAGATGACAGCTGAAATGTCTTGTTGCCTGGAGTTTGCTTTGAAATACTCCAGGAAAAAAAAAAATGTTAGGAAAATAGATAGATAGCTAAAAAAAGATAATTGCTAAAGGTGGGTGATGGATATTAGGGAGTTCATTAAAACAATTTTTTGTGTAGATTTGAAAATTTCAATATGGAAACAATTTTGTTAAAGAAAACAGATCTTCATCCTGTATTCATGAATCTTATCTCTCTGCAGATATATGCATTGGAGCATCAGCTGGCCACATCTTCTAGGCTCTATGAGAACCTGTAAACTTCAAAATTAGATAAACACACACAAATCATAGGTAGTAAGTGTGAATACACACACCAATATTATCATTTCCATATATATTTACCCATTTGGCATGCCAGGCATAATGCATACCATTCTATGTGCATTTTATCATTTAATTTATATGACAATCACATGAGGTAAGGGACCTAGTAAGTCATCCAAGGTCAAAGAGCTAGTAAATGCCAACTCCAGGTTTCCAGTCCATCTTGGTCTGACTTAAGAGCCTGGAACCTTACCTACCCACTATACTAATCCACCACATTCACTGGGGTTACAAAAGTCTCAGTGTACAATCACAAGGCCAAAAGACATGAGCGCTTTCTGTCAATGAGGCCAGGTCAGAGGAAGCCCAGCCTGCCTGACTGCTCTACCTCCCTTTCCATGTCTCACTTCAACACCACCCCTTTCTCAGGTCCCTTTGGGTAAATCCGTGTGCATAGGAGGCTGCCCAAAGAGGGCCATGTAACAGCAGCTTCTACATAAACAGCCTATTCAGCATTATGTGGCCTTCTGCTCTCACACATCTGCATTTGGCTATACAGCTGGACCCTGGAATTGAGTCTAAGGGCCAGAAATGGGAAAGGCAGGTTTTCAAAGTGGCCATACACTGTTATTTTTTAATAAAATTAGGCCTGTTTGATTTTCTATTAATAAAGATAATTGGGTTCTACCAAAAGCAGACCTTCAGTTAAAAACTTGAGTGCAAGTAGTTTTAGGGGAGTGTCAGCCAGGGAGCGGGGGAAGTAATCTCTAATAATAAAAGCATAATATGCTAATTAGACTGGACATCCTTCCGGATGTCCTTTGGGACAACCTTCTGGACAAAGTCATGGTGGTGAGGGCCGAGGCAGAGGAGGCAGAGGCCGCAGAGGCCCCCAGTGAGGGCTGAGCCCCTTGCACGAATTTCGTGCACTGGGCCTCTAGTCACAAACAAAAAGTAGTCATTGAAGGAGTGTGTTATTGAGCAGGCAAACTACCATGGGCAATGCAGAGACCTGATTCCCCTGGGAAAGTTGTGGACACCACATAGAAAATGCATCAGAGTTTTCCAACATAACAGATAAAGGAACTGGGGTGTGTACCCTCCAACTCCCTCCCACCATTGGCTGACTGCTGCTCCTGGCATTAGTAACTAACTCCTCAGCACTTCTAGCCTGTCCCCTGTACTGGGGGCACTAGTGACATTTTAGACCAGATGTTCTTTGCGAAGGGAACTGCCCTGGGCACTGTAGGATGTTGAGCAGCATTCTTGGCCTCTATTGACTAGATGCCAGGATAGCTCCCACCCTAGCTGTGCCTCCAGATACAGCAAAATTTCCTGGGGCAGGGTGGAGGGGCAAAATAACCTCCCTATTGAGAACCACTGACCCATCATCCAAGTTTGCCCAGGACTCTCTTATTTTAGCATTGAAAGTCCCACATCTGGGACATCCCTCAGTCAGGTACCTACCCAAAACACATTCTCTTTGAGGGCTAAGGTAAGTCATGTGCCACTGAAAAGCCCTAAGATTTTCCAGACACCCAAGTCCAGACCTAGACTTAGAACCTCAGAATGGGGCTATGGATAAGAAGGGCTTTCAGACATCCCACCCAAGGGACCTGAGAAAGTCTAAGCACACATCCCACTAGACTGTGAGCTCCACGAGGGCAGAAGACCTAGTATTTCCTTCCCCAATGATCCCTAGTGCCCAGCAGAGAGCATATAAAACATGATCAGTAAGTATTGCTGATCAATACTTACTGATCATCAATAAGTGGTGGATGGATGGATGGATGGATGGATGGATGGATGGATGGGTAAGTGGATGGAAGATAAATGGATGGATAGATAAATGGATGAACTGACAGATGGCCTGATGAATAGGTAGGTGGATGGACAGATGGACAAATGGACTACAATTAGGTTATCCAATCTTTCTAAGCTTCAGCATAATCCCACCCATAGAACATGGATAAAAATACCTTCTATGTAGGGCTGCTGGGAAGACTGAGTGAGAAACTAAAGTACTGTGTGTGGTTTCTAGGATCAAAATGCTTAATGTGGTGCCCAGCACATAGCAAATGCTGGCTACCTTCCTTTTCTGGGATCCAGAAGAACTAATTAAATTTAATTAAGTGATTTGAAACGTGAGGAAAGGTAGAAGAGGCCCCCACAATGCCCACAACACAAACAAGCAGGGGTGAGAATGATTGCAAATACTCTTATCTTTTATTTCTATCTTGTGGTCATAATTTCAAATTGTTCCTAATTCAGATAATGGATCCAATAAATGAGATTCCACAGTTTCCTGCCAAGTGCACTCTGTCTTGCGTGCCCTGGCATCTGGGAACGTTTCATAACCAGCCCTCTACATATTAGGCCCGTTCTGCCTCTGAACCATTTAGACCCACTTGCCACTTGGATTATAAGGAGTTAATCCTCCCATCCACCCTGCCATCCAAAGGAAAATGAACAGAGCAGGAAGCAACAGCCCAGCCTTTACTCTGAATTTTGAACCTAGGAATTTTCCCCTTGGCTCAGTCAGGGGCCCCTGACCCATGTCCTTCTCAAGATCAGCAGGTGACCTTGGGCTGGAAAACTCTTTGAAGCCAATTTTCTTTAGAAAGGCGAGAGAGAGACAGAGAGAGAGGGGGAGAGATAAAGAGAGAGAGAGAGAGAGAGAGAGAGAGAGAGAGAGAGAGATATGAACCGATCAAACGTGAATTGAAAAAGAACTTCAATAAACCTGGAATCCCAGGACTCAAGGAGAATAACCAGGGATAGAGAATAGCCAGATGGAGATGGCATATCTCACTGAGGGGCCAGGACAAAGGGAGTCGCAAGGCTAAACTTCTCTTTCCATGCACATGCCTTGCCCACCTCCTGAAAGAACGCCCCCTGTGGCCCCCAACCATCTTCAGAGCCTCTTCTCTGCTACTCACTAGGCTCCTGCCCACCACCCCTTAGCCTTCCTTCAGTCCCTGGAACTCCCCCAACTCCTTCCCACCTCAGGCTTTCATGTGTGCCATCACTCTGCCTAAAATATTGCCTCCTCAGGGGAGCTCCTTCTGACCCCCACTCCCCAACCTGACCCCAAAAAGGGGCACCAAGTACTTTTCCACTGTAGATTTTATTGTATTACTAGAGGCCCGGGGCACAAATTCATGCACGGGTGGGTCCCTTGGCCTGGCTGGTGATAGGGGCCGATCAGGGCCACAGGAAGTTGGCCAGTGGGGGGAGGGGCCAGGGGAGGTTGGCCAACCATGGGAGGTTGGCTGTGGGAGTGCACTAACCACCAGGGGGCAGCTCCTGCGTTAAGCATCTGCCCCCTGGTGTTCAGTGCACATCATAGCAACCAGTCAACTGGTCGTTTGGTCATTCAGATGCTTAGGTTTTTATATCTATAGATATATATAGGCTTTTAAAGCCTAAGTGACCATTATGACCAGATGACCAGCTGATGGCCGGTAGCTATGATGTGCACTGACCACCAGGGGGCAGATGGTCAATGCAAGAGCTGCCCCCTGGTGGTCAGTGCACTCCCACAGCCAACCTCCCACGGCTGGCCAACCTCCCACAGTCCTCCACCCACCCACCCCCGACTGGCCAACCCGGATTGGGGCAGCCAGCCAACCTCCTGCGGTCCCTCCCCCAGGCCGGTCCTGATCGGCCCCAAATGCTGGCCAGGCCAAGGGGCTCCACCGGTGCACAAATTCATGCACCAGGCCTCTAGTATATAGATAATTTTAAATGCTTGTGGAATTATTTGTTTGATGCCTGCTATGGGCTAAATCATGCCCCCCACAAATTCACAAATTATAAAATCCAATGTATTGCTATTTGGAAATGGGGTTTGGGGAAGGTACTTAGGTTTAGATGAGATCATGAGAGTAAGGGCCCCTTGATGGGATTAGTGTCCTTATCATTAGAGAAAGAGAGACCAGAGCATTTTCTTTCTTTCTATCTATCTATCTATCTATCTATCTATCTATCTATCTATCTATCTATCATGAGGGCACAGCAAGAGAGTGTTGCAAACCAGGAAGTGAGCTTTAGCCAAAAACTGAATCTTGATCTTGGACTTCCATACTCCAGAACTATGAGAAATAAATGTCTATGGTATTTTGTTATGGCAGTCAGAGCTGATTAAGACAATATCTGTTGCCTCAAAAAGACCAAGTCTGTCCTGTTATTATTCCTTTATCACTCCTAGACCTCACAAGGTGATGACACACCTGAATTGAATAAGGGGAGGGGGGTTTATTTACACAAATGGGTGGGTATAGGGGCAGTAACCCAGAACTTACCACCCTAGGCTTGAAGGGAGGAAGAGAAGGGTCATTAGGGAAGCCACAAAGGAAAGAACTGTGTCAAATCAGCCCCTTTGAGAGCAGCAGTGATTGCCAGTCATGGAGATGCAGGTGACCACACAGGGAGGGAGCCAGAGGAAAAAGTGCCTCACTCCACTCTTTCTCCTCCTCCATGTCTCCTGCCAGGACCTTCTGTTGGGCAAGCCCAGCCAGAGGGCACTGGAGTCTGATGCTGCCCAAACAAGTCAGCCTTCTGGTGGGGAAAGGTGGAGAGTGGATCTGAGGGGCAAATGGATGCTGTCTGAAGCATTCCCCTAGCATCAAACACAGTTCTGAGCTCAAGTGTGAAAGCAATATTTGCTGAATAAACGGCCATTCTGACCCTGAACCTTCTCTCCTGTGCCTGAACTCAGGCTACAGAGGCAGGTCTCCAGGATTTTGAAGGGGAAAGTGCAGAAGTGATCCCCATATTCTGGTCTTGCTACCATGTATCCTTTGACAACCAACACCATTTTGGTGAACAACCATAAGACCTGCTACCTGCTTCAAAGCCATCTGGGTAGTGTTCCATATTAAGACAAATACAGGCACCTGGTCTTGAGTACCTGTCTCTGAGTCTCCTCCATACGAATATCTTCTCCAGGGCATAGCAGGTGAGGGCCAATCTGGGATTAAGAATATGGCAGTCATGAAAATGCTTTGCTCAGATCTCCTGCTGAAGGAATACAGTTGATTGACAGCTCCAGCTGCCATCCATCTGGATGCACTATGTTCACACTGAGGTTATGCTTCTCACAGGCTATTCTATACCCAATAATTGAGCACAACGCATAACAGTGCCAGCCCTCTCCCGCAGGGAGTAAGAGTTATCTAAGGGATGAATTTAGCTGGAGGGACTACCTTATCCGCCTGACCAAAATGTAGACCTTTGTTGTGATCTGAGGTTCTCCCTGCCCACTCCTTCTTCCTTCCCAGGTGTCAGACTTGGATCATCCAGCCTCTCCTGACTCCTCCCCCTTGTAATGCCTTTCACAGGTCAGTCCCCCAATAAATCTTTTGCTTGCCTAATCTCATCTTAATGTCTGCTTCTTGGAGACCCAATCTATCACACAGATTCTGGCAGTTTGTAAAATTGAACCGCCTACAGACTGGTGTTTGCTTGGGTATGCGTGCCAGTCAATGCAAGGATGCCTCTGTTGCTTTTAAATGTATTTTTATGAAAGAGGATATTTGGATCTTGGTTTTGAGGCTGGGAAGAGCAGGCTGGTGGGTGGATTGGCAGCCCTAGGAGCTGGTTTTGAGCCTACATAGAAGGAGGGGAAATGGATAGAGCTGAAGGAGCTGTACTCAAGAAAAACTGAGTTGAGCATAGCAGTCCTACTAATGGGGTCCACACGAACAAATGTGGTAGAGAGTTAGGAAAAAGGATAGTCACACGCACAGCTGGCCACAGACCATGGTTAGCAGAAATGGCTATGCCTAGTGGGACACTGTTTTCATAGAAAATTATATCAATTATCTATTGCTATATAACAAATAACCTCAAAACCCACAAACATTTATTATCTCAAACAAGTATATATCATCACGTATATGTCTACAAGTCAGGACTGCTTTAGGCAGGACTCTGCTGAGGCCACTTTGGTTCCTATATTTCTCAACGTCTTCAGACTATCTGGTTAGCCATGTTCCTTTCATGGCAATGGCAGAAAAGCAAGATAGCAAGTGGAAAAGTGTGAAACCCTAGGTCACCTCCATACATGTACCTGGCCCATGCAAGTCACATGGTCAAGGGTTGGGGAAATAGCCACCACCCATGATGAAGCCACTTCAAAAGTATGGATGCAGGAAGGAGGGAAGAATCTCCCACCAGGACTTTAGCAATAAAGGTAGACAAGGGTCATATGAGGACAAAAAAACAATACAAAAGATCAACAAAACCAAGAGCTGGTTCTTTGAAAGGATAAACAAGATTGATACACCTCTACCCAGCCTCACCAAGAAACAAAGAGAGAGGACCCAAATAAACAAAATCAGAAATGAAAGAGGAGAAATAACAACAGACCCCATAGAAATACAAAGGATTGTTAGAAAATACTATGAACAACTCTACTCCAACACACTAGACAACCTGGAGGAAATGGACATATTCCTAGAAAAATACAACCTTCCAAAACTTAATCAGGAAGAATCTAAAAATCTCAATAGGCCAATAACTATGGAGGAAATTGAAGCAGTAATCAAAAAGCTTCCAGCAAACAAAAGCCCGGGGCCAGATGGCTTCACAGGGGAGTTTTACCAAACATTCAAGGAAGACCTAAAACCTATCCTCCTCAGACTATGTCAAAAGATCCAAGAGGAAGGAACACTTCCCAGCTCATTCTATGAAGCCAGCATTACCCTAATACCAAAACCAGATAAAGACAATACAATGAAAGAGAATTATAGGCCAATATCCCTCATGAACATAGATGCCAAAATCCTCAACAAAATCCTAGCAAATCGGATCCAGCAGTACATCAAAAAGATCATACACATGACAAAGTAGGATTTATCCCAGGGATGCAAGGATGGTACAATATCCGCAAATCAATAAATGTGATACATCACATAAACAAATTGAGAAGAAAAAAAACCACATAGTCATATCAATTGATGCGGAAAAAGCATTTGACAAAATCCAACACCTTTTCTTGATAAAAACTCTCAGAAAGATAGGAACTGAGGGATCATACCTCAACATAATAAAAGCCATATATGACAAACCCACAGCCAACATCATAATCAATGGGCAAAAACTAAAACCATTCCCCCTAAAAACAGGAACAAGACAGGGATGCCCCCTCTCACCACTCCTGTTCAACATAGTACTGGAAGTACTAGCCATTGCGATCAGACAAGAAGAAATAAAAGGCATCCAGATTGGAAAAGAAGTAAAACTGTCCTTATTTGCAGATGACATGATACTGTACATAGAGAACCCTAAAGACTCCATCAAAAAATTATTAGACTTAATAAATGAATTCGGCAATGTAGCAGGATACAAAATTAATGCTAAGAAATCCATGGCATTTCTTTACACCAATAGTGAACTTACAGAAAGTGAAACTAAAAAAGCAATCCCATTTACCATTGCACCAAAAAAATTAAAATACCTAGGAATAAACTTAACTAAGGAGGTAAAAGACTTATATGCAAAAAACTACAGGACACTGAAAAAGGAAATAGAGGAAGACATAAACAGATGGAAGAACATACCGTGTTCATGGATTGGTAGAATCAACATCATCAAAATGTCCATACTACCCAAAGCAATCTATAGATTCAATGCAATCCCCATTAAATTACCAATGGCATATTTCACAAATCTAGAACGAACGTTCCAAAAATTCATCTGGAATAAAAAAAGACCCCGAATAGCTGCAGCAATCCTGAGAAAGAAGAACAAAGTAGGTGGGATCTCAATACCAGATATCAAACTGTATTACAAAGCCACTGTTCTTCTAACAGCTTGGTACTGGCACAAGAACAGACATATAGATCAATGGAATAGAATAGAGACCCCAGAAATCGACCCAAACCACTATGCCCAATTAATATTCGACAAAGGAGGCAAGCGCATACAATGGAGTCAAGACAGTCTCTTCAATAAATGGTGTTGGGAAAATTGGACAGATACATGCAAAAAGATGAAACTAGACCACCAACTCACACCATACACAAAAATAAACTCAAAATGGATAAAAGACTTAAACGTAAGACGGGAAACCATAAAAATACTAGAGGAATCCACAGGCAGCGAAATTGCAAACATATGCCGAAGGAATTTCTTCTCT
Organism: Myotis myotis; assembly: GCF_014108235.1. Lineage (NCBI taxonomy): Eukaryota > Metazoa > Chordata > Mammalia > Chiroptera > Vespertilionidae > Myotis > Myotis myotis. The sequence continues at coordinate 20,757,945 of NW_023416323.1, read as the reverse complement.
GATAATGCTCCTAGGGCAATGGAAACTAAAGAGAAAATAAACAAATGGGGCTACATCAAAATAAAAAGCTTTTGCACAGCAAAGGAAACCATCAACAAGACAACAAGAAGACCCACTACATGGGAAAATATATTTGCCAATGATACCACCGATAAGGGTTTAATTTCCAACATTTACAGGGATCTCATGAAACTTAACAAAAGAAAGATAAACAATCCAATAAAAAAAAATGGGCAATGGACCTAGATAGACACTTTTCGAAAGAGGACATACAGAAGGCCGAAAGACATATGAAAACATGCTCAAAGTCACTAATTATACGAGAGATGCAAACCAAAACGACAATGCATTATCATCTCACACCTGTCAGAATGGCTATCATCAACAAATCAACAAACAACAAGTGTTGGAGAGGATGTGGAGATAAAGGAACCCTTCTGCACTGCTGGTGGGAATGCAGGCTGGTGCAGCCACTGTGTAGAACAGTATGGAGCTACCTCAAAAAACTAAAAATGGAACTCCCATTTGGCCCAGTGATCCCACTACTAGGAATATATCCCAAGAAACCAGAAACGCCAATCAGAAAGGATATATGCACCCCTATGTTCATAGCAGCACAATTCACCATAGCTAAGATTTGGAAACAGCCTAAGTGCCCATCAGCAGATGAGGGGATTAGAAAACTGTGGTACATATACACAATGGAATACTATGCTGTGGTAAAAAAAAAAGGAACTCTTGCCTTTTGCAACAGCATGGATGGAACTGGAGAGCATTATGCTAAGTGAAATAAGCCAGTCAGAGAAAGATAAATACCACATGATCTTACTCATTTGTGGATTATAGAGAACAACATAGACTGATGAAAAGGGACAGATCCAAAGACTGAGAAACAGCGATCAGGCTATCAATCCCCAGAAGGAAAGTAGGGGAGGGCGGGGGTAAGGGGAAGAGATCAACCGAAGGACTTGTATACATGTATATAAGCCAAACCAGTGGACATGGACAACAGGGGGATTGGAGCATGAGTGTGCGGGGCGGGGGGGAGGTTGGGGGTTAAGGGGGGGGGGGGATGAGGACACATTTGTAATACCTTAACTAATTAAAAAATAAAAAGAATCCAAACCCAGTCAAAAAAAAAAAAAAAAAGAAGCAAAGTCAACAGGACTTGGTGAAAGATGAGGAAGGAAGACCAGGTTGGTAATCTCTTAACTCTTGGCACTGCTTTCCATTAAGGACATACTGATTTTTCTATGAACCTTATTCAATGGTCCAAGGAAGTCATGGATATTGCCTTGGCAGCAAAGATTATAAAATGGACTCCAAGCCAGAACCCACCTAACACTTCCATGAACTTTCTCATTCTGCCAGCACAATGTGGTGTAAACTACATGGGATTTTGAAATCACCGAGACCTGGGCTCTGATTCCATACCTGATCCTCATTAGCTAGAGAAACTGGGTGACCTGTTTTAACCTCACTGAGCCTCAATATCTCGGGGTGGTTTTAACCTGGGTTGATTCCATCAGGTCACATGTAACAATGCAAAGGATACTGAGCTATAAAATGCTTGTTAATTCCATACAATTATAAGGAAAATCATTCTCTTATAAGAATACATTTATCTAGAACATTGGTTTCTGGCAATGGTTAGTTCTATATTTACTCATCCCTCAAAAGGGAAATTGCTTCTTGGGTCTCTGTTGGGATCTTACATACCTACAAATGTAGGGGACAAAACCTCCCTTTGTGACTTGACAGTGAAACCATTTCAAATGAAAGAACACAAAGTATCCTATTTTAGGGACAGTTTTCTCCACTCAGAAAACCTGTCATCAATGACCTGTCACCTTGTCTACAGTCCTCTTTGATAAATTAAACAGGTGTGGAAACCACAGGGGAGCAAATGTTCAATGCACAATGGGATCTAAAGAGGCCAAGGGAAGATCCAGAGCATAGGCCTGGTGTCAGGAGGGCAGCATCTGAATTAGAGACAACTCAAACTGGTTAAGCTGAAGGGAAATTCATTGACATGAAACAGTTTAAAAGACCAGGGCAATAGCAGACTGAGGTCATGGCTGGATTCTGGGACTTGAACAATGTCACCAGCTTCTCTCCAACTTTTACTTCTGCTCTGTTGGCTACAACTCAGACAGGCTTTGCCCTCATATCTTTCCAGGTTCAAGTCCAGTAGAAAAGAGAGAAATTATCTTCCAGGTGTCTCCTGGGCAAGTCCTGGACTTCACTCTGATTGGATCAACTTGGGTCACATGCTCATCCTTCAAGCAATCATTTGGCCAGAAGGGCAGAGATAGGCAACTTGGTGGAGGATTAGATTTTCCCATTACTGGAGGAAGAAAGATGGCTAGTGAGATGCGGGAAGACATGAAGCCTCCCCTCCGCTCCCCACCACCCCTCAAAAAAAATCAGGGACTATTGTGGAGAAATGATGCTGAGAATTCCCTCTAGACAGGCACAGGGAGGTCCTCTCACCAGGACTTACCTTGGCTTCTCATTCCAGCTTCACTCCAACTTTGGCTCATCTAACTGTACTCAAAATCAAGGCTATCCACTTCATATTTGTACTGCATCCTCCTTGACACTTTAAAGTATCTTTCTTATCCACTTGTCCCTCTGCTCTTCACACTAACCATCAGTAAAGGGAATGTAACTTCCCAGATAAATCTAGTATCTAGATGTTGACATCTGTTCTTATTCCATTTGCTCCTTCCATTCCATTCCATTCCATTCCATTCCATTCCATTCCATTCCATTCTTCATCCTCTCTGTCCTGCTGGGTGCCCCTGGAAGCTGACTTCTATGGACTGCATCACCAGGGGTCCCTTCTGATTTCACTTCCTGTTGCCCCTATAACAAATGACCACAAATTTTCAGCTTAAACCAACACTGGCTTATTCTCTTATGATTCCAGAGATCACAAGTCCAAAATGAGTCTTATGGATCAAAGTGTCAGCAGGTCTGGCTCCTTCTGGAGGTTTGGGGGTCAGAGGGACCTTATCTCTTCCATATTCTAGAGGCCACTGGCATTCCTTAGCTCTTGGCTACTTCCATCATCAAATCTCCATCTCTGACTATTCCTCTCCTGCCTTCCTCTTTAACTGACAAGGACTCTTGTGAATACATTGAGCCCAAACCTAAAACGGCCTTCTTTCAACCCCTATAAACACCATTGTATTTCTTCCTTCCTTACCCTGCTAACCTTCTTAAACAAATGATCTGCACACAGAAGCATGAGATATCTCTGAATCTGGTTTCTCCTCTCTGAAAGCTTCTGGAGCTTCCCCTTTGAAGGTCACTCAGGACATCCTATTTCTCAGTCCCCATGTCTCTGTCTCTCCTAGCGACTTCTCCTCTACCTTTTGGGTCTGAGATGTAGAACTTCCCCTGTGTCTTGCCTCCACTTCTCTCAGTTCCTTATACATTTGGGCCCCTGATGGGCTAATCCCATCCTGCCTCTCATTGCATCACACATCATCTGTGAGCTCAAGACTTTGGAAGCTCAGAGTCCAGTCTGCACCTGCCCATTGCTCATGTCCACCTGGATGATCCACAAATCCCTCATCACCTCCCAGATGGACAGATGGAATCTTCCTTCATCCATAGTTCCTTTTCCCACATTACCAATTTCCATCTGGAACATTCCTGACATTTTAGAGATGTGGCTCCATGGGGCTAAAGCCCAGGACGCAGTGGCTTCCCTCCTGGCTCCTCTTCCTGTGGTGTTGCTGTGAATTTCCCTCAGGCAGATGTGCTGCCTGGATGATAACAGACTGTGTAAATCTATAGTCCTCAAGCCAAGCGGCAGCCAATTCACCTGAAGAAAGGTTTTAAAAACACAGATCCTCAGGCCTTACCCATGGCCCACTAAATTAGAACTTCTATGAGTAAAACCCAGGCATCTGTATTTTATTGCTACCCCGGTGCCATAAATATATATATATCCTTTGGGAAATCCTGGTTTACTAGTAAACAACATACAGAGATAGTTTCAGTATAATTTTTACACTAAGTTTCTCTTCCATTAAACCAACAAAGTGAAACTGTTTATAAACTTGTAGCTTATATCCACTGCCCTTATTTGAGGTGGTATCTCCTTGATGTACATTAGCTGGACATACATGTATTTTCTAATATATTTTTATTGATTTCTTACAGAGAGGAAGGGAGAGAGATAGAGAGTTAGAAACATCGATGAGAGAGAAACATTGATCAGCTGCCTCCTGCACACCTCCTACTGGGAATGTGCCCACAACCAAGGTACATGCACTTGACCAGAATTGAACCTGGGACCTTTCAGTCTGCAGGCTGACTCTCTATCCACTGAGCCAAACCAGTTAGGGCAGGACATACATGTATTTAAACTACTGTGTCCACCTCAATTGAGCCATTTGGCAACTATAGCATGCCCACAGGCCACAGAAAATAGAGAAAGGGGATTGTTAGGGTGAAAGAGAGGAGAAATGAAGAAAGAAAGATTTCAAAGAGACAGTTATAAGCTCTTCATTTTTTTATCAAAACAAAAGAATCCTTACCAAGATAAACAGAATTCAGGACAAAATTTCAAGATATACAATATCTGTGTTCAACTTGGTCAGCCATCTTTCTAACTAGCCATTCATTGGTCTGGCCTGTTTTTGTTTTCCGAAGATTTAGCAGATACAATTTCCCTTCGTGAGCCACCCAGAATATTCTCAAGCTTGTGTACATCTTGTTCTTCATCTTGAAGGTAATATTCCATCAACCACTTTTTTAAGAGCTCTAGCCAAACTTTCCTCTCTATAAATAACTCAAGGGGATTTGGGTACTTGTTTTCAGCCTCTCAGAAAAAAATATCCCATGCTTACTTCTAATTTCCATGGTTATTCTTCCTGCAGGGTTTAGACAAAAGAGAGGGAGGAAATCTTAACACAGCTATATATAACCTCTAATATGTGAACTCTAATCAACTTCAAACCTCAGCAATGGGGAGCTGAAGTTGCCCCGGCTGGTTAGTATAGAAGTCAGACCTCCTGTTGCTGCTGCCAGGCTCTGGACAGCTATCAAGGGTATTGTCTTAGTCAAGCTGATATAACAGATATATCATAGATTAGATGGTCTAAACATCAGTTTATTTCTCACAGTTCTGGAGGCTAGGGAGTCCAAGATCAAGGTGCTGGCAGATCCAGTGTTTGCTGAGGACCTGCTTCCGGGTTCATCGACAGCTGTCTTCTCCTTGTATCCTCACACAGCAGAAAAAGAACGAGCTAGTCCTCTGGTCTCTTCCTCTATAGACACTAATCCCATTCATGAAGGCTCCATGCTCATGACATAATCACCTCTCAAAGGCCCACCTCCAAATATCATCAAATAGAGATTAGGGTTTTGAGGTGACACCAACAGTTAGTCCATTGCAGAGTGTCTTTCTACCTGTGCTCTGAGGGCCTAATCTTAGCCTGGAATCCAAAGCCCAGCTCTATCTCCACATCTAAGCAGTATCATGAGCCCAAAGTTCTCAGGTGCCTGCCTGGGCAAATGAGGCTGGGGACACAGATATGCTTAGAGCTGGGAGCCAGTGCAGATCGGGCCAAAGGAGAATTCTGGGGAAGCTGCAGTGTCTGCCTCTTCTGCAAAGCCTTAGGCAGCACTGGGCTCCCAGCCAACAGCTACCTCATCTTGTTTGCTTCTTGCACGCAATAGATAAAAGGCACTGCTGCGAAGGATTCTGACCCATCACTTTCTTTTGTTACAGTGAGAATTGCCTCCAATGCAGGAGAATTCGCTGCCCCCAAGTGAAAAGCCAGTTAGAAGTTTCTCATGCTGATTCCACCCTCTGGGATTATTTCTCTCCAATGCCAACCAAGTGAGGTCTAAAGATTCTAGAATGCCTAGGCTGGACAGACCCATGAAAATCATTTCTAGCAAGGGACAGAGGCAGGACTAGGACTCCTGACTCTCAGCCTAGTGCTCTTTCCAGAGTGTATTAGTCAGGGCTCTCCAGAAACACATAAAATTAACCATCACAACGGGGGAATCAAAGCCTATTCATTGAAAGCAGCCTCAACAGAGCCTAGGAGAGTCTTGTTCAGCATCAACAGATGCTTACTAGAGCATGCCTGGACTCTCCGAAGAAACATGAAGTAGCCCCTGAAGACAGGTGCTCTTCTTGCCTTCCCACTCATGGGAAATTGTTCTGCCCCTATCCTACGGAGCTTGTTGGTTTGCCAGTCATGGAGGCCTACCCAACTTATCTACTGAAAGCACCATGTGACCAGGTTGGGCCAACTATATTTTCTACCTGTGATTCTAGGCAGAATATTCCAAAATTATTCACATCCTAAGCCCTGGAACCTGTGACTATGTTACTTTACATGGCAAGGAGGAATTAAAGTTGCAAATGGCACGAGGGTTGCTAATTAACTGACCTGCATTTGGGAGGCCACTGCAAAACCAGTGGACTCAATGTAATCACAAGTGTTCTTAAAAAATGGAAGAGATAGGCAGTTAGAGAAAGAGATGTGAGGATGGATGCAGGGTCACAGAGATACTTCACTGCTGGCTTTCAAGATGAAAGAGGGCCACGAGCCAAGGCATATGTGCAGCCTCTAGAAGCTGGAAAAGGCCCGGAAACAGATTCCCCACTAGAGCTCCAGAAGAAATATAGGCTAGCCAATTCCTTTATTTTAGCCCAGTGCACCTGTGTCAGATGTTCAACTACAGAACCATAAGATAAATTTGTACTGTTATAAGCCACCAAGAATGTGGTAGTGTGTTATGGCAGCAATAGGAAAATAATACATTACCCTATCTTGTAGGAGCAGTGATTGGTCCAGGAATGGGCTTAAGACCCAACAAGGACCAATTAGAAACGTTTCCTGAATAAGTTGCTGGCCACTGGAGAGAGAATTCCCTTCCCTGCTTAGATTATCAGGCTGGAATATGGAGCCATAGGCTCTCAGTAGGGTGCCTGACAGCATTAATTAAGCCAATATTTGAAGAGAAGCCAAGTTGATAGAGAGATGGTGCTCTGCAGTATCTCTTGAGCCTCTGGATCCAATTGTCCGAAACACCCAGATTTCTCAGTTACATTTACTAATGAAGTATATAGGATGGACCCAAATCCAAACAGCAGCCTAGACTCAAATCCAGGCAATCCCTAACCAGCAGTCCTGTGAGCCAGAAAAATAAGTGTTTGTTGTGGTAAGCCACAGATTTTGAGGGTATTTTGTTATGCAATATGATTATGGAAATAGCTTACTAGATTCTTGTCAAGCTGGTAAGACGTAAACCTAGAGCTGTTGGCAGCCATTGCTCCCAAATAAGGGAAGAACCTACCTGAAAATGAAGCCAACAGAAAGAAAGGCAAAGCCAAGAGATAGCAATGAACAGTGTTCAAATTTAAATAATTTCAATAGCGGAATTTATCCCATTCCCAGACTATTCAGTTAATTAATTCAAAAAATTTCCAACAAAGCTTTATTGAGCACCTACTATGTACTAGCCAATATTTTAGGTGCTGAGAATAGAACAGTGAATTAAACAAAACAAACGAAGAAAATAATTAAAATAGATAGTATGTTGGAAAGTAATAAATGCTAAAGAGAACAATATAAAATGGGGAGGGGGGGACTTGAAATTTTATGGGAGATGTTAGGTTTTTAGATAGGGTGACCAGGGAAAATCTTACTGGGAAGGTAACATTTTAGAAAAACTGAGTGAGTCAGCAATCTAGGCAAAGGGAACAGAAAATGCAAAGGCCCTGAGGTGAGATTGAGCATGGCATGTTCAAGGGACTGTGAGAAGGATATTGCGGATAAAACCAAAAGGAAGGCAGAGTAGCAGGAATGTACTGGGGTGAATAGTGCTCCATCCCCCTAATTTGCATGTCTACCCAGAACTTCAGAACATCAACACATTTAGAAATAGTGTCTTTGTAAGTGTAATTAGTTAAAATGAGGCCATACTGGATTAGGGTGGGCCTTAAATCCAATGACTGGAGTCATTATAAGAAGAGAAGAGACACACAGGGAGAAACACAGACCGGAAGACCATGTGAGGATGGAGACAGAGACTGAAAAGAAATAAGACAGCCACAAGCCAAGGAACACCAGCGATTGATTGCCAGAATCTCCAGAAGTTAGGATAGGGGATTGGGACAGTTTCTCCCAGAGGCTTCTGAGGCAGCTTGATCTTGCCAACACCTTGATTTTGGACTTCTGCCCTCCAGAACTGTGAAACAATAAAATTGTGTTGTTTTAAGCTACCCAGTTTGTAGCACTTCGTTACTGCATCTTTAAGGCAGTAATACAGAGAGGCAATAGAAAACATGTGCATTGAAGGATTTGGGACACAGAAGCTATATGACCTGATTTACACGTTAAGACAGGTTTCTCTGAGTGTTGTGTAGAAATTACCTGCAGGGAAAACAAGAGTAGAAGCATTTAGGAAGCCACTGCAAAATCCAAGCAACAGTTAATGGCAACCTACATGGAATGGTGAGAACGGGATTCTGGATAGATCCAGAAAGTAGCACCAGTAAGGCTGGCTGCTGACTGAACACGGGGTACAAGAGAAGGCTGGGCATCAAAGGAATCCAGGGTTTGGGGCCTGAGTTACATGAATGATGGTACTGCCATGAATCAAGATGGAAAAAATTGTGGCAGGGCAGGATTTGGTGTGCCTGGGCGATATCAGGAGTTCTGTTTGGACAGGCTACATGTGAGAAACCTACTAGACATCTAAGGGGACTTTTCACAGCTCACCTCTTCAGCTCCTTTAAGTCTTTGCTCAAAGAGCAGGAAGGCAGGTGGGTGTTCCAGAGTGGAGTCCAGGGGAGCGGTCCAGGCTGGGGATTAGAACTCAGAAGGTGGATGAGATCACCTAGGAAGAATATGGGTAGAAAAGGGAAGAAGTCCAAGGCCTGAGCTCTGGGGGATTTCAACCTTTAAGAGCTAAAAGATGATCAACACTCAGCAAAGAAGACATGGGAGGAGGCCAGGAGAGGAGATTATCCCAGAAGCTGAGAGAATAAAGCAAGTCAAGGAGAAAGAAAGCAACTGTGTCAACTACTTACTGATAAGGCAGGTCAGATAAGGGCTGAGAAAGGACCACTGGGTTTAACCTCAAGGAGGTCACTGGAAACCTGGAGAGGTGCAGTTTCAGTGAGGTTGAAGTACAAAAACCTGATGATAGTGGTTTCAAGAATGAGTGGGATGAGAGAAATCTGGAGACAGGAGGTATGGACAAGTCTTTGAGGAACTCCATGAACCCATGGAGTTTTTATTTTTCCTTAAGCTACTGTGAAATGCTACAGTGAAATCCTCCAATAACAACAACAACAACCAAAGTCCAGGCTAATGGAGGTGGGAGGCAAGAGGCAAAGGAAGGTATTAAATACCTACCATGTGCCGGGAACTTCATACACATTGTCTCAATTAATTTTACCTTTATATAGTGAACCAATAGAGTGGGTATTTTTTATCCCCATGTTAGATAAGGAGCTGTTTTGGGGGAGAGGATATGGAGACCTCTTTGGTAGGGAGGTTGCAATTTTCAATAGGATTGTCAGAGAAGGCCTCATGGAGAAGATGCTCTTTGAGCAAAGACTTAAAGGAGCTGAAGAGGTGAGCTGTGAAAAGTCCTGGGACAAGAGTACTTGAAGTAGAGAAGAGCAAGAACAAAGACCTTTAGACAGGGGCATTCTACATGGGTTTGAAGATTAGCAAAGTGTGTGAAGGGAAGAGGATAAGCAATGAGGTCAGGACAATGTTATGTGATTTTTATTAATGGAGTATATACACCAGTGGTAAGACATAACTGCTCAATGACAATTCACCTAAGTGACAGCTACTCACATTTTTAATCATTGCAACATTTATACATGACACAACAACCCTTTATAAGCATATTTGTGTGATGGGGTTTTTCCCTATATTGTTAATTGTAATCAAAATCAAACTTCACTAAGACCAATAAGACCCAGATTCTTCAAAGGTGAAACTGGAAAATGAATGAATGAGTGAATGAATGAATAAATGAGTGAGTGAGTGAATAAGATTCTGAGCAACGTGAGCAGGGGCAGCTGAATCTCTATTGCTCCCAGAGACCTGTCTTCCTTTTGGGGTCTATCAGGGCCACCAACCTGCTTGTCATTAAGGGGTGTTGCTTCCCACTTAAGGTCATCCAAGCCTTGATGAGGAACCACAGGGCTTCTTTAATGTCCCTTAACACAGAGAGGTCAAGGCTGAACCATGCAGTGAGATTTTGCAAACACTGGGGAGAGCGAAGGGTAACTACTAGAAAAGCACAGCACCTATTGGAAATGTGATCATCTGGGGCTCTAGGTCAGCCCTAGAATCCAGCTCATAGCCGGCCTCTCTGAGGTAGGTACCTCATAGCATTTATTTCTGCACTTCACACATTGCTATTGGGTGAATACTGTGTGCCAGGCACTGTGCTGGGCATTGGGAAAATATTTTGAATAAAATAGGCATGGATCTTATACTTAATCAATAAATAAGAAATCAATATATAATCCCATAATGGAATGGGCCAGTAAAAGAAATGAAGAGGGTGAGGTAATAGAGAATATAAGAGATGATTTAGGGTGGCCAGGAAAGAGCTCTTTAAAGGATAATCTTAAATCTTAAACTTGAAGAGGAGCAGCCAGCCTTGCACAGGTGGAATGAAGATGGTACCAGACAAGGGGAGAGCCTGTTGAAGGCTCTAAGTAGATCAGGACCTTGATGTGTTAGAGAACCAAAAAGCAGGTCCCAGGGGCTGCTCGGGCAGCAAGAGAGTGGGGGGCCTGCACATATGACATGGAATTTGGGCTTTATCCCAGGCTTGTAATGCAATGCTACTGAAGCAGGGGAGTTTCTAAATGATGGCAAAAAGATCTGCCCTCCCACATGCTCTTCCAGTGTGATTTGGACAAGCTCCCACTGAGAGGTAAGCTCTATGTTCCCACCCCCTGAGTAGGGCAGAGGCTGGGACTCCTCTCCCCATGGAGGTGGTCCAATGTGACTTTGGAAGACAGTTCATCCAAAGGACACAGCTCTGCCTGGCTAGTCCCTTTCAGGATGCTTGCTCTGGAGACAATAGCATCATGTTGTGAGGAAGACTAAAGGAGCCCTGGTAGAGAACCACATGTAGAGGAACTCAGGCCCCCAGCCAACAACTGGCATCAACTGCCAGTCAGAGGAGTCAAGAAGCCTTCAGATGACTCCAGCCACCAGCCGTGAGGAGCTGCCCAGCTGGGGACCCAACACTGGAGGGCAGAGGCAAGCTATCCCCAGTGTATCCTGTTAGAATTCTTCTCCCACAAAATCCATACATTTTAAAAATGCTTATCTGACACCACTAAGTTGTGAAGAATGTGTTATGCAGCATTAGGAAACCAGGACAAACATCTGTGTAGAGAACGAACTGGATGGGAGGAAGAAGCAGAGGCACCTTCCCAGACATTTCAATTCTTTGAAGTGCAGATGCAAAGAATAAGACCCCAGGAGCAAACAGGGTGCTCTTTCTCCCCATCTGAGGTAAAAGTTCCAGCTCCCCTTTTCCTGTCTGAGGAACCCCCTCACACCACGTGACTGAACTGGGAAAGGACGTTTTCCTTTAGGCAGGAGCTACCTATCCACAGCTGGGATGGGCAATACCTCATGTTTAAGGACCATATGGAATAAACAGAACACAGCATAATCACTCAAATGGCCATGCACAGCACACATGCCTGGGAGTCATTTCCCTGCTTCCACTCTTGAGCACTTTCAATTCTCCCAAGGTCATATCCACCTTAATTACATATTCGTAACAAGCAGTGGTCAAGATCAATTCATTTTTCCATGATAGGTTACCTTTTGTCCCTTCAGAGTGGTTTTGCTTCCTTTTAAATGTCATTTGCTGTTTTGCCTACTTTTAACATTTTAAAGACTTATTTTAGGCATTTCATCTGAGTACATCTATCTTAATCGACTGACAATCCCTGGAATACTGATGTAGTGCATTCAGAATAGAGGGCTGCTGCTGGCCTTCAGGGTTCACAGTCTTATCTCTGTGATGCAAAATTCAATTTGGCAAAATTTCACAAAATAAACAATAGGTAATGTGGGCAAGTTGGAGTGAAACTAGAAACTCATTCATTATGGGTGCCATTATAAATTAAGATGACCTCTTTGAAAAGCAACATGTATTATAAAACATTATAAAAATAATTTCATTCTTGAAAACATCCCAAGGAAAAAAATTCAACAAAAGCAAAAGGCTATAGGTCATAAATATGTTTATTACTTTCTCAACTACTACAGGAAAATAAGAACTAGAAACTAATACTGTCCAATACTAGAGAAGAGCATTGTTAATTATGACATATCCACTACAAATGACATCTGGAACACTGAGGAGAATTTAAAATACTAACAATGTAGTAATAGGTTTTAAAAAAGATACAAAATTATATGTACAATCATTTTTTACCATAAGCAAGAAATAAATTTTATTCCCAATTAATAAAAACATCCCATATACTTCAAAATAGCAGGAGCAAATAATATTTGGAAAACAAGTATAGGGGTTATGTTGAATTTCCATTTCTCTTCTGCTTCCTCTCCCTTCCCAGCTACATAGGAGAATCATACCTTCTACACTTTGGTTCCTTCCTTTGTAAATTGAGGTAAATAACAAATGTAAAGTTAAAAAAAAGTAAGGGAAAACATTTTCAAATTATAATATACCACATAAACAAAATGTTCAATTCCCAGGAAATAGCAAAGACTAAGGTAATGTTTCTTTTTTTTTTATTGCTTAAAGTATTACAAAGAGTATTACATATGTCTCTAAGGTAATGTTTCAACAGGAAGTTGAAAGAATAAGCCTGATGGCAATGTTTTAAACGTGTGTGTGTGTGTGTGTGTGTGTGTGTGTGTGTGTGTGTGTGTGTGTATGAACCAGTTTTACAGTATCCCTTACTGGAAATGTGTTTTTTTAATCCTCACACCAGGATATGTTTATTGATTTGAGAGAGAGAGAGAGAGGAGACAGGAGAGAGAAACATTGATCAGTTGCGTCCCATACTCACTCCAACTAGTATAGAACCCACAACCTTTTTGGTGCACAGAATGAAGTTCTAACCAACTGAGCCACCCAGCCAAGGATGAAAATGTTTTTAAAATTGAAAGAATGTGTTTATAACTTAATTTATTCACCAAGCTACCTTTTAACAACTTTAAAAAAGTTTCTTCAATTTTCCATTTTGGGGGTAGTTCTTACATGATGTGACAATACTCTCAATTCAGTTGAACTGTTTGGATAAATTTGATATGGGGACATACACTATGTGCAATTTGGAAACAACAGTGAAGAAACAGTATAATTATCACAATGTCTTGAACATAAATGTTTGTTGAACAAGTGAATGAAGGATCTAATGAATAAATATGGATAAGGGCTAGTGAGAACTTTTTTTTTTTAATCAAAGTAATGGAACTTTGGCCAACTGAGTGTCATAGACAGAACACAACCACAGAAATTCCAGGTTAACAGGGTTAAGATGGTGATTGAAATTATATCTCAAAATTTTCCAACCCTAACATCTAACACAATAAGCAAAATAGTTAAACCAGCGCAGCAAAAAAAAAAAAAAAAAAAAAAAAAAAAAAAAAAGTAATCAAACAGATAAACTAATGAGAGATCAATTTTAAAAAGAAAAAATGTTTGGAGCAAAGCAAAAGGTATAGCATGGCATGGCTACCTTCATCCTCTATTAGTTATAACTACAAATCAACAAAATCTAGAGAAGTTTTACTTTATCCCCCAATTCTTACCTTTTTCTCTTTTGATATAGAAATAGGGGAAAGGGCTGCTGGGAAGAAACAGAGGAAGGAAACAATGAAGAAAAGTGATCAGATAGAAAGGCAGGCTCCAACCTACATGCTGAATTGGAAAACAAAACACTAGGATATCCCAACCCCCAGGAAAATGGGTATAACCTCCCCCCCCCACCCCCCGCGCACACACACACACACAAGTAGAGTGAACATTGATCCAGGATGTTTGGCATCATTTAGAAGAGAGAATAGAGCCCAGGCAATTCTAACAGAAAGCATTTTTGCTGGCTGATCTTTCTCCCTCCCTCCATCATTCTCCCAGGTTCAGATTAGTGGATGGAACACAAAATATCTAGCCCTCAATATATAGCTTGTAGAGGAAACAATCTGGTTCCAGATATGATAGGAAGAGAGTAAAAAAGTCATTCATACTATTTAATTGCAAGTAGAATGTCTGCTCAGAGCTGTCCCACCATAAGCAGGATGAAAAGAAATGTCATAGAAACTATGCAGACTCAGAGAAAAGAAAAAAGAAAAAAAAGACAGTAGGGTAGGAAGGAAGGGAAGAATGAAGGGAGCAAAGGGGAAGGGATAGAAGGAGGGAAAGGAATGGAAGGAGGAAAAGGGATGGAGGGAGGGAGGAAAGAAAGAAGAAAATGTAAAACAAAGAACTCAAGCAAAAAGAAAACATGACCCCAAAAAGAGAAGGAAATCCCTTATAACTACTTCATACTGTACAGCAACAAATAAAAATATGAATCTCAATAAAACAAGAGCTCTGAACAAGATAATACAACAACAGTGTGAGATTTTCTAAATGGAGACCGAAGAACTAAGGAAACAAATTGAGGACCAGAAAAACAGAATTATGAAACTAATAAATAATTCAGGACAGCAAAGAATGGATAGATCTGAAACTGAACTCCTGAAATGAAAGGCTTGCAATGCAGGTAAAATGACAAACAACACTGTTGGACAGAAGCTAACAGATATGGAAGACAAAAATTATCTAACATATGGATATTTGATTCCTTAAATTGATAATCTAACAAAGATTTAAGAAGATATACTTAAAAGTATAATACAAATGATTTTTCTGAAATAAAAATCAGAATTACTTGTCAACTCTAAAGGACACAAAATCCATTACAGGAAAATTTTATTCAGAATGCTTAATACCAAATATATCCCAGTTAAGCTGGGATGATATAGAATCAGTGATGCCAAACCTTTTGAGATCGGCGTGTCAGCATTTTGAAAAACCCTAACTTAACTCTGGTGCCATGTCACATATAGAAATTTTTTTATATTTGCAGCCATAGTAAAACAAAGATTTATATTTTT
The DNA here is from genome assembly GCF_014108235.1 of Myotis myotis. Lineage (NCBI taxonomy): Eukaryota > Metazoa > Chordata > Mammalia > Chiroptera > Vespertilionidae > Myotis > Myotis myotis. The sequence goes on along the minus strand of NW_023416323.1, from coordinate 20,742,778 downwards.
GATATTTATTTTATATATTTAAATGCCAGAGAGAAACCAAGATGGCAGCATAGGTAAACACCGGAGTTTGCTGCCTCGAACAACCACTTCAAAAATACAACTAAAAGACGGAATGGACATCATCCAGAACCACAGGAAGGCTGGCTGAGTGGAAATTCTACAACTAGAAGGAAAGAGGAAAGCATACCGAGACTCAGAGGAGGCACAGTGCGGAAGTAAAATACTAAGGTACAGAGGCGCACACGGAGCGGACTGGCGGCTAAGGGCACAGTTGTCGTTTTCAATCGGGAGGGAGTCTCAGGCTCTGAGCTCCAGTTCTGGGCGAGTCTCTGGGGTCCTGTATGACCCAGACTCATACAGGAGAAGTGGGACTGTCTAGCATGGGTCAGAACTCAAGGGCAGCTTTCTCTCAGAGGGGCTTGCAGCGATTACCGGGACATTGAGAAGGGGAGCCTCTGAGGATAGGACTGAGAGCAGCCATAACTGCTAGCCCCGCCCTGTTGATCCCATGGGACCTGCCCCGCCCAAGCCCTGCAGGGAGGCTTTTGCCGGATAGCCTAAAGCAGAGGCTAGATTAGCACCTCCCTAGAGATCCAGGAGCCAATGTACCCAGAGGTCAGAGTGGGACCATCCAGTTTGCAGCTCCGTGGAACCATAAAGGACACACTCAGGGGGCAGGCTCAGTAAGCACCAAAGCCCCATTGAAGCAAGTCTTGCCCCAGAGGGGTGTCTCCAGCACAAAAGTTCTCCCACTGCAGACACAGCTGATTCTCACGCCCAATTGGCCTGGAGGTCAATTCCTCCCAGTGATACCTACAACAATCAAGGCTTAACTACAAGACTGTGCACAAAGACCACAAGAGGGTGCACCAAGAGTGTCCTCCTCAGGTAATTGGGGAGGCTGAACCACTGGGTCCTAGAGGACACTTAGCACAGAAAGCCACTTTATCAACACAGGGAAGCATAAAAAATGCGGAGACAAAGAAAAAGGACACAAATTACAGAAATGGAGGAAAGAAAACTACTGGATATAGAGTTCAAAACCACACTTTTAAGGTTTTTCAAAAATTTTCTAGAAACTGCCAATAAACTTAATGAGACTTACAAGAAATCTAATGAGACCCTCGAGGTTGTGATAAAGGACCAACTAGAAATTAAGCATACACTGACTGAAATAAAGAATATTATACAGACTCCCAACAGCAGACAGACTAGAGGATCGCAAGAATCAAGTCAACGATTTGAAATGCGAAGAAGCCAAAAACACCCAAACAGAAAAGCAAAATGAAAAAAGAATCCAAAAATATGAAGATAGTGTAAGGAGCCTCTGGGACAGCTTCAAGCGTACCAACATCAGAATTATAGGGGTGCCAGAAGAAGAGAAAGAGCAAGATATTGAAAACCTACTTGAAGAAATAATGACAGAAAACTTCCCCTACCTGGTGAAAGAAATAGACTTACAAGTCCAGGAAGCGCAGAGAACCCCAAACAAAAGGAATCCAAAGAGGACCACACCAAGACACATCATAATTAAAATGCCAAGAGCAAAAGACAAAGAGAGAATCTTAAAAGCAGCAAGAGAAAGAAAGTCAGTTACCTACAAGGGAGTACCCACATGACTGTCTGCTGATTTCTCAACAGAAACTTTGCAGGCCAGAAGGGAATGGCAAGAAATATTCAAAGTGATGAATGCCAAGAACCTACAACCAAGATTACTTTATCCAGCAAAGCTATCATTCAGAATTGAAGGTCAGATAAAGAGCTTCACAGATAAGGAAAAGCTAAAGGAGTTCATCACCACCAAACCAGGATTATATGAAATGCTGAAAGGTATCCTTTAAGAAGAGGAAGAAGAAGAAAAAGGTAAAGATACAAATTATGAACAACAAATACACATCTATCAACAAGTGAATCTGAAAGTCAAGCGAATAATCTGATGAACAGAATGAACTGGTGATTATAATAGAATCAGGGGCATAGAAAGGGAGTGGACTGACTATTCTTGGTGGGGAAAGGAGTGAGGGGGATGCGGGAAGAGACTGGACAAAAATCGTGCACCTATGGATGAGGACAGTGGGTGGGGAGTGAGGGAGGAGGGTGGGGTGGGAACTGGGTGAAGGGGAGTTATGGGGGTAAATAGAGGAACAAATGTAATAATCTGAACAATAAAGATTTAACTAATCAAAAAAAAACAGAAACTGGAAAATAAATAAATAAATAAATAAATAAATGCCATTTAACAAAGAAAAATCAACCAAAAAAATGAGTTCACGTGTCACCTCTGACACACGTGTCATAGGTTCGCCATCACTGATATAGATCAAGTATTCTTCCAACATCCAGGAACAAAAATAAATTGCCTACAAGGAAGAAAAAAATATATAGCTATCTTCAAAAAATGCCAGAAGACAATGGAATAATGTTTACAAAGTTCTAAATAATAGAAAGTGTATCTTAAGAATATTATACTCAATCCATAATGTTGTTCAAGCAATATAGAAACTGTAAGTCAATTCTTGAAACAATGACTTCAAAATGAAATCCAGACAATTGAGAGATGACCTTAAATAAGTCATTCAGGAATGTAAAAGAAATGGAAAAAGGGTTGGTGATGAACATTGAGTTTATTTAGATATAGAATCAATAGTAAAGAACTATGGAAAATATATTTCTATAACTAAATGTGAATGTTATACACCTGGAAAATTAAAAATAATCATTGTGTAACTTTTAAAAATCAGGAAACAAAGAAGTGATAGGAGAAAATGCATAAATGTTAATGCTCTCATCTTTCTTAGCAAGAATTAATTATGGGGGAGGAAGGAAAAAATTATACTAGCTAAAAACGGACACATGTGGCTTTTAAAAATCTTAGTTCTCATTCTCTCTTCCTTCCTGACCCATTCCCTCCCCCTTCTTTCCTCTCTTCTTAAAGAAATATTTTATTATATCTCCTGCTAAAGACACATTTATTTAAAATTCAACAATTCTTTCCATTTCATTATAATGTCTTGTATTGAATTCAAATAAAAGTAAGTTATTAAATTGAATACTTTTTAATAAAAACAGCATCTCATTTTTACAGTTCATATTTATAGCTATCCTCTACCTGTGTACATACACATAACACAGTCGTACATAATAAAAATATACTGGAGGCAGTGCTCAGCCAGTGTGCACAATGGTTGTTTCTGAGTGGTGGGATTTTTTCTTTTGTCGCGTGAACTTTTCTGCACTTTGTCTCTTTAAAAAGACAATAGATGGGTTGTATTATTAAATACTGATACCAGAATCAACTGTGCCAAGACGTTAAAGGAGAGAGGAAAAGAGAGGAAGGAGGGGAGGGAGTCGGGGATAGAGAGAACAGAGAGGAAGGAGGAGGGGACCTGACAAAGGAGAGGGCAGGAAGGAGGAATGAGGGAAGGGGACTCACAGGGAGACCGAGGAGGGAGGCAGCGCACCGAGAGGAAGGGCAGAGAAGAGGAGAGAACTGGGGGAAGGAAGGGGATGGAGCGGAGGAAGGACCCGACAAGAAGGGGAGGGCCCCAGGGCGCAGGGAGAAGCCGGCAGCGCTGCCTGGCCACGGAGAAAGCCTGGCAGCGTGCTGACCTACTTTTCTTGGGTCGATCTGTTTGCTGCCAAAGCTACTGTTGAGACAGCCGCTGCCAGGGTTAGACGCACGGACTCGGGAGGATCCCGCTACTGCTCCCTCCTCCGCGCGCGGGAGTTGTCCATTTCATCCCCTCTGGCTCCCCTGAGGAAGGTGCAATCCCTTCACAGACTCGGGGGACTGCCTTCTCCAAGAGATGAGCCGGTTTCCTCAGTTTATCCCGAGGCGCCCCATGGGATCTATGGCCAGAGACCAGGCTCCCTTCATCCTGGGAGAGAACTAGACCCCTGGTGCTCTGGGACCCTCGCCTCTCCACTGATGTCCCCTCCAGGCCGCTGGATGCCCAAATGGACACACACACACACACACACACACACACACACACACTCTTCCTGGTCCAAGTCAGCCTCCCAGAATCTGCCCCTGACTGGTAGGCCAACAGCCTCAGGTTGTCAGCTTAGCTCTGCCACTCTCCGCCCCATGTCCTTTGGAAAGTCTCCCATATTTCTTGCTTTTAAGATGGAGAAAATGCCATCTACATCTCACGATCAGGGTGAGAATTAAATAAAATAAACGTGTGTGAAATGCCTCAAGGGGCAGCGGGCACATGCCGTGTGCTCCTGGCACCTGGTGGAGGCTCAATATAAATGCTAGTTTCATTTATGAGGAAGCTGCTTTATGCGGGGCGCCAGTTGATGGCTCCAGGCGCTGGCCAACTCCACTCTAACCACACCTGGTCAGGAATGATTTATGTCATCAAAGTTACTTAGGCCCTGAGACATGAAGTAACCAAGTGCTTGGGGAAATGCCTCTTTTCTGAAATATTTCCTATGAAATAGTCTGGCCCCGTGCCCACTACCTAAAGAACTGTTTTGGATTATTGGTATAAAATAATAATGAACACTTAAAAAGCAATTGCTTTGGTGCAGATGGAGGGTGCCAGAGTTTTAGATGAAGTAACTCTCTTAGCCTCCCAGCAGCAAACAGTCTCAGGAGGAAAACTGAGACCAAAACAAAGCAGTGGGGTTATAAGTGGACATTTGTCATTTGGGGGTCACATGGCATCCATTTCTCCTCTTTATAGTTAATACTAGCTTGATTTCTTTTGGGGAAGTTACCTCTAGGAAGATGCCACCTGCCTCGAGGCCTTTCTCTTCCAACCTATCTTCCATGTTAAGGGAATTCTTTCTAAAATCTTACATCTGGCTATGTCAGGAGCTTGAATCTCTTCTATACCCTGCCTCTTGCCTCTCAGTAAAACCAGATTCCTTATCATGATAAACAAGTTCTTGTCTCCCATGTGACTCTGTTCCATTTCTTCTTATCTCTCAACATCCTACCCAAGCACCTTCCCCTAGCTACTACATGAAATTCTTCACTGATTCCTGGACAGTCTTTGCTTCTTTGAGCCTCCTTGCCTTTTCCTGCATGATGTTCCTCTGCTTAAAATGCCCTTCACCCTCTTCTCTACCTAGAAAACTTGTTCTTATGCTTTAAGACCAAACTCAAACATCCCCTATTCTGGGAGGCCTTTACTATCCCTCACAAGCAGAAATTTACCATTCTGAGCTCCCATTTCACCGATTCCCCAATTCTACTAAGCACATATTTTACTGTTTTGCATTTATCCTGCAAGTCATGTCTCAATCCATTCCCTCTATCTGCCACACCATCTCAAACAGAATAGGATGAGTGAATGAGTACATTCTGGTGGAAGATGGGGAAAGGAGATATTCTTAGGTTTGCTTTTTTCCCATGGGAAGCTGGTCTGATGTGGGCTTGTTTACATTTCTGAGAGTTAATAAAATGCAAGCCTGGAACTATGGGCAGCCATGCTGCCACTATGAGGAAAATACTGCCTGGAAGTGGACCTCAAACAAAGAAAGACAGAGTTTGTGCATAGAATGAGACCAAGTTCCCATGGTGACATTTGAGCCCCCAGATGCAGCTGTGCCAGAAGTCAGACACAACTCAAAATTTTCAGTTGTGTAAGCCATTCCCTCTTTTTGCCTAAGCCATTTTGAACATGGATTTTTCCATCTATGGCAAGCAAAAAAAACAAAAACAAACAAACAAAAACAAACAAACAAACAAAAACAAACAACAACAAAAATCCTGATATCCTTAAAGAACATTGAAGTAAGAATACCCCTGGAGAGAAAAACTTTAAATCCCATATGCCATGCACCAAGATAAAAATATAGGATCAACTTGGAGGCAGAATGGCCCTGTGGCTGGCAAGACTTGACTGTAACCTAAATGAACAAAGACTCATTGAAGGTACACATTGTGCCTGGGCTCTAAGACCTGACATAGAAAGTGTCCATCACAAGGAGAGTTGGTCAGACATGGGTGCCTGGACAAAGAAGGGTAGTGGAGAAGTTGGCAGTACCCATCCAAGCACCATCCAGGTATCAGAGTTCCCTTGGCCAGATTCCCCATCTGGGGTTGGGGCTCTGAGCCAGGGTCCTATGGCTGAGCTTCCTGGAGTCTTGTGAACCTCCTGAAATGGTATGTGCAATGAGTATCCAAAGTTCAAACCAATTCTTAGGAGGGTTTGTTATGCTAAGTAGGTGAACATTTGCTCATGTAGTAAGTGAAAGTGTTTCAGGCACACAAATTCTTTTGTATATTCCAGTCTTGTTCTCAGGACATTACCCTCTGATAATCAGCTATCCCATGTGGCTTGCTTCTAGAGAGCAAATGCAGAGAGCAACTGATAGGGGCACGTGGCTTCACTGAGAGCTCTGCTTCTCATTGTGAAGTGAGCAATGGGGACATCAGGGACAGGAGGGAGTGCATTGTCCTAGCCAGTGATGGTGAACCTTTTGAGCTCGGCGTGTCAGCATTTTGAAAAACCCTAACTTAACTCTGGTGCCATGTCACATATAGAAATTTTTTGATATTTGCAACCATAGTAAAACAAAGACTTATATTTTTGATATTTATTTTATATATTTAAATGCCATTTAACAAAGAAAAATCAACCAAAAAAATGAGTACGCGTGTCATAGGTTCGCCATCACTGTCCTAGGCAGCCCCAATGCAAGTATAACAGAATTTGGGGAATCAGAATTAGTATTTTTTATCATCTTCCAGATGCTCTCATGTTATTTGATTTAATCATGACAAACCTGTGAGAGAGTAATTATTATCCCCATTTTTATAGAAAGAAACCAAGATTTATAGAGGTTAAAAAATTTCCTCAAGGTAACAGAGCTGCCAAGACCTTGTGTTTTTCATGCTGCTAACAACTACCGCAAACCACATTCAAGGGATAATCGCACGTGGGTCTTGGTGGTAACTTTGGTTATGGTGCTACTGTCTTGATACCTCTTCCACATGGTTCTAGCAGTGAACCCTGTCTCTGCCCCTGGCCAAGGGTATGTGAATCTAGGCACAGCTCCCTGGGATATCCCATGGACAGAGAGATTGATTTAGGGATGGAAACATGACCCAAGTCAGGACCATCAGAGTTCTTCCCTGGATTGTATAAACAGAGACAGCAAAGACGCCTCTTGGGTGTTAGAGAAAGCTCATCTTCAAGAATAGATAATAAAGTCAATCAGAAACCAGAAGATATGAGAGGTGGGCAACAGGAGCTTCCAGCTCCAGAAGTTCTTTACTTCTCTCATAATAGCCTAGACCCGTGGTCGGCAAACTGCGGCTCTCGAGTCACATGCGGCTCTTTGGCCCCTTGAGTGTGGCTCTTCCTAAGCCTTAGGAGTACCCTAATTAAGTTAATAACAATGTACCTACCTATATAGTTTAAGTTTAAAAAATTTGGCTCTCAAAAGAAATTTCAATCGTTGTACTGTTGATATTTGGCTCTGTTGACTAATGAGTTTGCCGACCACGGGCCTAGACCGATAGTCAGTGGGTGAAAGTGCAAAAACATTACACTTCATAGATACCTCTCCTTGCATTTATTCTTCACATGAAAACTTTAAGATAGGTTATAGTGTTTTTACCAAAATGAGAGAAATAAGGAGCAAAGTGCTTAAGCAAATGGCCTAAGGTCACACACAGGTGAGTGACAGAGCAGAACTTAGGATGCCAGGGCTCTAACTCAATCACCATGTTATATTGCTTTCCATCAACATGATGAAAGTGCATGCCAATTTTGAATCCTATCAGTAAAAGCAGAGATGTTATGCCTCAGTTGGGTGAGGGATCTAGAAGTAGTTTAAATACCTCCAATGAGGAATGTTTGCGCCAAAAAACGATGATTCCTAGCTTACTCAGAGAACCAAAGTATTAGTATTTTGCTGTAACAAACAACTCCAAAAATCGCAGTGACTTACAACAAGATTTCTTTCTTGCACTCAGATTTGCGGCTCAGTTGCATCTCTGCTCAGCTCTGCTCCACGTGTCTTCTCACTCTAGGACTCAGGCTGCAGGAGCAGCCACCATCTAGGACATGAGAAGCTTAGGGCAGAAGGCAGGAAAGCCAAACTATGCAATCTCATGGAAAGCTTCTCCTTGGACATAGCATAAATCATGTCCATTTACATTTCATTGGCCAAAATAAGTCACATAGCCAAGTCTGACAATATTTCCACCCACTGGAATAACTCCTGGAAGAAATATGTATTCCCCTCACTGGAATCACTCCTGGAAATCACGTGGCACAGGGTGCAAATGCATAATACCCTCACAGCACGGAAGATGGTTGCAAACAATAACACAGTCAATTATACCAACAAACAAGCATGTGCTGGAACAATGGAACATATGACAAATCTACCTTTCATCCCAGGCAGCCCTCCAGCAGGGCTGATGGGAGAGAGCAAAGCTCCCAGACTTTCTGAATTGAGCAAAGACAGAGTTTCAGCTACAGACAGGCCAGGTTTCAATGGCAAAAAAGAAAGTCTTGAGAGCTAAAACCTTCAACATCTGGAGCCCAAACAGGGACCTAACAAAAGGCCAGAATACAATGGCCCAACGGGATGCCCAATGGGTGTGTCATAAGAATAATCATTTTCTCAGAGCATTGGGTTGTGAATAATTTCCCCTTCTGTTTTCTATTGTGTTACTGTGCTACTTTATTTTATTTTTTTAGTCCCCACCCAAGGATATGTTTCCATTGCTTTTAGAGAAAGAGGAAAGGAGAGAGAGAGAGAGAGAGAGAGAGAGAGAGAGAGAGAGAGAGAGAGAGAGAGAGAAACATTGATGTGAGAGAGAAACATCAATTGGTAGCCCCAGTTGGTGATCAAATCCGAAACCTGGATATATGCCCTGACCGGGAATCAAACCCATGACCTTTTGGTGTATAGGACAGTGCTCCAGACAACTGAGCTACTGGGCCAGGGCTTGTGTTACTTTCTTAATTATAAAAAAACTAGAGGCCTGGTGCACGAAATTCATGCACTGGGGGGTGGAGTTGTCCCTTAGCCCAGCCTGAACCCTCTCCAATCTGGGACCCCTCGAGGGATGTCTGACTGAGATCGAGCCTAAACGGGCAGTCGGACATCCCTCTCACAATCCCGGACCGCTGGCTCCCAACCACTCTCTTGCCTGCCTGCCTGATTGCCCCTAACCGCTTCTGCCTGCCAGCCTGATCACCCCCTAACCACTCCCCTGCCAGCCTGATTGACGCCTGTTCCCCTGCCAGCCCGATCTCCCCCAACAGCCCTCCCCTGAAGGCTCGGTTGCCCCCAACTGCCCCCCTGCTGGCCCGATTGCCCCCAACTGCCATCCCCTGCAGGCCTGGTAACCCCCAACTGCCCTTCCCTGCTAGACTGATCTCCCACAACTGCCCTCCCCTGCAGGCCATCTTGTGGCCACATGGGGGCAGCCATCTTGTGTGTTGGAGTGGTGGTCAATTTGCATACTGGTGGTGACTTATTAGCATATCAGGGCTAATTAGCATATCTCTCTTATTATTGTGTTGGAGTGGTGGTCAATTTGCATACTGGTCATGACTAATTAGCATATCTGGTCATGACCAATTTGCATGTTACCCTTTTATTAGTATAGATAAGCATTTGTTTAAAAAGATGTGCCCTTCCTGAACCTTAAACAGCATGGGCAGCAGAGACAACTGCTTTTCAATGCCAAAACTCACAATGTTGCAGGCTTATATGTTGATAACAGACCAAGGGTGTGTAATTTCAGTCTGTGGGGGAAATGGTCCTGCCACCTACTGCAATGACTGACACATGGAAAGGTGGTGATCAGCATAATGTCTTCCCTCAGGTTGTCTGTGTGAACAAACTGGACTTCACTCCCAAAACCTAGACATTCCAGGAATTTTCCACTCACAGGTCCCATCTGAGATTGAAGACAGAAAAAGGCCACTGTGAGTTCAGTATGAGCTGGAGAACCTGGATTTCTTTCTGGCCCAACAAGGAAGATTAGGCAACATGGGTATTAAAAATGCCTTAGCTGAAACTGAATCTGTGAGAAGTCAGCCCTGTGGTTTTGTAAAAGTTAAAATGAGTTTGGGCCCATTTGAGCCCAATTTGATGTAATATGCACAGGGACCCAAGCCAGGACTTTGGAGTTATACAAACCTTTTAAACATTGGTCATGTCACTTGATGGCGCTGTGACTGTGGGCAAGTAATTTAATTTCTCTATGCCTCAATTTTCTCCTTGAAAAATGGGATAATAATAACATCTACCTCATTGAGATATTTTTAGGGTTAAATACACACATCCAAAGCTCCTAACACAGTATTGACTATATATATAGTAAGCAAATAACAAATTTTGGTTATAGATACTAATGTAATAGGGACAAAAAAATGATTGATATATGTGTGCTTGTAGCTTTTCCCATTCATTTCCTATTAAAGAAAAGCTGGCATTACTTGGTCAGAGTTTCTTCCTTCTGTCCCTCCTCCCATGCTCTCCTCTACTTTGGGGTCTTACTGGAGAAATCCACTAAACAATGAGAGATCAGAGAAATGGGGAAAGGGATTTGCAAATGGAACAACAACAAAACACACACACACACACACACACACACAAACCAAGCAAACAATTAACAAGAGAGCAAAGGAGTAGCAGAAGGTAGGGAGAGAAGTGGGCCTGAACAGTGGAGGTATATGTGAGAGTTCTGAAGAATAGAAAATGGAAAACAGGATGAGATATTTTTGAGCTGTTGCATAGTGTGAGAGGTGGTAACTGAAATACACCAAGGAAAGGAATTGAATTCATTATCTATTCCTGCATAATAAATTACCTCAACATTTAACAGCTCAAAACAATAAAGATGTACTATCTGTTTCTGTGGGTCAGGGATTTGGGAGAAACTTATCTGGGTTTATTCTGACCCAAAGTCACTCATGAGGGTGCAGTTAAGATATTAGCCAGGGCTGCCGTCATCTGAAGCCTGATAGACAGGAAGACCTCCTCTCAAGATGGCTCACTCAGGGGCTGTGGGCAGGCCTCAGTTTCTCACCACAAGGGCTCTCCAGAGGGTTGCCCAGGTGTCTTCATAATATGGCAGCTGACTTCTCCAGAGTGAGTGCTCCAGAAGGGAACAAAGAGGAAGCTGCAAGATCTTTTATGAACCAGCCTTGGAAATCACTCACCATCACTTCCACTGTATTCTATAGGGAGCCACTAAGTCCAGCCCACACTAAAGGGGAAGGGGATAGGACTCCATCTTTGGAAGGGGATAGTGTCAAAGAACTTGTGGACATATTTAAAAACCACGGATAGGACTTAAGGGAGCGTTGCTGTGATTGTGATATTGAGTCCCTTGAATATTACTGGGGACAGCATGGGAGGCTTAGAACTTTTTTTGCTTTGATTACACAATTTTTGTTGGCTATTGCTTTAATAGTACATGGTCCCTACATTGGTCTATATGTTTTAGTATCATTTCCTTTATGCTTGAATGATATCCTTTAGCACTTTTTGTGATCCAGGTCTGCTGGAGGTAAATTCTCTTAGCCTCCCTCTCCTTCTGGACTCTACTGACATATATTTAAAACTATTTGATATTATCCCACAAGTACCTGAGGCTCAGTTCATTTTTTAAATCTCTTCACTCTGTTCTACAGATTGGATCATTATTACTCATGTCTTCAAGTTCCCTGACCCTGTCTTCTGCTATCTGAAATCTGCTGCTAAATAATTTTAGGTATTATTCATTTGTTTTTACTCCCACTTCTAGAATTTCCATTTATTCTTTTTCGTGGTCTCTATTTCTTTGCCAAAATACTTATCTGTTTATTTCTTTAATTCTCTGAACACATTTATAATCGCTGTTTTAAACCTTTCATTTTCAAAGTCCAATATCTGGGCCATCTTGGGTTTAGTTTTTATTGCCTGCTTTTTTCTTAACTAAAGATCACATTTTTCTGTGTCTTTGTATGTCTAGTGTTCTTGATTGAAAACTGGATGTTGTGATTAATATATAGTAAGGTACAAATCATTATATACATATCTCCATTTTGTTATCTTCCCCTGAAAGCTATTGATTCTGAAGTTTAGTTACTGGCAAGTCATTTTGAACAAACGTAGGTTCAGTTTTATGATTTGCTAGTGCCCAAAGTGTTTCCCACGACCTTCCAACTTGGTAGAACTCAATTTCCAAACTCTGCCTCTACTGCATATGTTGTCATGACTTCACTTTGAGTTTTGTTAGGGAAGATCCAAAGTAGGTTCTATCCTAGGGGATAGGCAGTGGTTCTCAACAGGGGCAATTCTGCCCCTAGGGGATGCCTGACAACGGCTGTCACAAGTTGGTGGTGGGGCAATACTGGTACCTATGGGTGGAGGCCAAAAATGCTGCTAAATAGGCTAAAATGCACAGGACAGACCTTCACAACAAAGAACTCTCCCATCCAAAATGTCAGTAGGATGAATATTGAGAAACCCTGCTCTAGATCATAATCCTTTCTCCTAAGGTGTGGTCTTTCTAGCATTTCAGCCAGACACCAGGGGTATTAGCACACCATTAATGACATATCTCCACTATGGCAGGGCTAAAAGTCCACTGAGCTCCAGTCCTGGTTATCCTCTAGTGCAGTGGTTCTCAACCTTCCTAATGCCGCGACCCTTTAATACAGTTTCCTCATGTTGTGGTGACCCCCAAATTCATTGTTACAAATTGAACATAATTAAAGCATAGTGATTAATCACAAAAACAATATGTAATTATATATGTGTTTTCCGATGGTCTTAGGCGACCCCTGTGAAAGGGTCGTTCAACCCCCAAAGGGGTCTCGACCCACAGGTTGAGAACCACTGCTCTAGTGCCTCATACTGTGCTCTCAACCCTGTAGCAGCTGCTCTCTGGTGAGCCTCAGTGGGTCTTGGTTCACACATGTGTCTCAGCCACAGGCTCAGAAAATACCTCCACACATAGCTCCCTGCTCTCTGATATCCTGTTTGTGGATTCTAGCTTCTTCACTTGCCCTGAGCTCTGATCTATGCCTCCTTCAGTCTGTGGGACCCTTGTGCTCTGCTCAAATTCCAGATCTGCCTGCCATAATTGAAATATTGTCCCCAGGCAAGGAGCTGGACAATTATGGGACCCAACTCTTGGCTTTCCCTCCCTCTCAGGGATCACAGTCTTGCTATTCTTGTTTCCCCTGCCTGAGATAAGTTTCTCCATATATTCTGTCAAGTTCATGGTTGTTTCTGGCAGAGAATTAGTTAATCTATACCAGTTACCGAATCAAGGCTAGAAACTGAAGTCCAAGGTGTTTATCTTGGTCTTTCTATTTCTAGTTGGAGCCCTGTAGAATTTGATGAGTCTAAAGAATTATGATGACATGTCCACACTGTAGGTGTTCCCCACCTGTCACTCACTGAAGACATTTCAGATTCTCAATCAACAGACACGTCCTGTGCCTCCATCATGAACAAGGTTCTCTCATGGAGGACAAAGTATCCTCATAACAACCCTGAGAAGTATGCATCATCATCCCCATGTTTTAATGAAATAAACTTGTGTCAGGAAGTGCAATTTTCCTATAATTTAGGGAGATAAGCAGATCCAGGGATCATATGGAAATATGTCAGAAACATGAATTGGTCTCTCAGATTCCAAGTCCAATATCCTTTCTTTCCTTTCCAAGGTCCACAGCTGTCTTTCTGGGGTCTCACTACCACCTCTCAGGGGAGAGTGAATGGCCCCAAAACGTGACTGGTTTTTCCCTTCTCACACCCATCTGCTCTCTGCTAATTTTATTCATACATCTTTTCTGGCAAACCTGTATCTGCTGCTGGGCCTCTTTGTCCGCATTTGCCTTAGGACATATCTGAGCCTGAGCATTGCCTGCCTCCCCCGGAGCCCGGAACTTACACTGTCAACATGTTGAACATGTTGTCCAACATTTACATCACCACACCTTCATTTCCTTTGTTAAAAAAAATTTTTTAAACCACCTCTCAAGTGTTAACTAAGCAATTATCCAACTTGCATAAGACAATGCTTTCTGTGGAATACTAGTGAATACCAACCAATTTACTCCTATTTTTATGAATTAGGAACCATTTTTAGGTTGAAAATAGGACCATGTTACCTGTTTGCACCATCAAATCACAATGAAGAGCAGTTGCACTATGTGGTAGTGACTTGAATGTTGGCACCCAAAAAAAGATATATCTACGTCCTCACCCTCAAAACCTGTGAATGTGACCTTATTGGGGAAACCAGTCTTTGCAGATATAATTAAATTGAGGATTTTAAGGTGAGACCATCCTGGATATCTAGGTGGCACTAAACCCAATGACAAGTATCCTTATACTAGTAAGAGACAGAAGTGGAGACACAGAACCACAAGGAGGAAACAATGTAAAGAGATCTGAGTGATGCCAACAGCCACCAAAAGCTGGAAGAGACATGGAACAGAATCCCCGCCAGAGCCTTTAGAGCAATGGTTCTCAACCTTCCTACTGCCGCGACCCTTTAATACAGTTCCTCATGTTGTGGTGACCCCCAATTTCATTGTTACAAATTGAACATAATTAAAAGCATAGTGATTAATCACAAAAACAATATGTAATCATATATGTGTTTTCCGATTGTCTTAAGTGACCCCCGTGAAAGGGTCGTTCGACCCCCCAAAGGGGTCGCGACCCACAGGTTGAGAACCACTGCTTTAGAGAGAACACAGCCCTACCAACACCTTGATTTCAGACTTATGGCCCCCAGAACTATGGGAGAATAAATTTTTGCTGCTTTGAGACACCTGGTTTGTAGTAATTTGTTACAGCAGATGCAGAAAATTAATACACATGTTCTCAGAAAAAGACAACCTGACACTAACCACACAGACCCTGAGATTTTTCCCATTAATATTTGGTTTCCTTCTTGTTCGTGGGTTTCCTTGCTAGTACTGATAGCCAACCATCAGGGCCTGGCTACAATTGTTTAAGTAAAAATTGGAGGAAAACTTTAAATTGAGTAAATTAAGAAAGAGTTAAGTTTCCTACTGATTAGCAAATGATTGCTGTGTGCTTCCATAGCAACCTATGTAGAACAGTCAGAATGCTGCAAGACGATGGAAAATCCAATCCAAAGGAACTTGAGCCTCCAGAACATTTACTGGCTCACATTCTGGAAGAGCAGGGGCAATACAGTCAACAGGTTGAACCATCTCTCCAGTGTTGGTAACTTTTTAAGGCTGCGCCCCTCATTGCTGGAGGAAGGCTGAGCCCCTCATTGTTGGAGGAAGGCTGCCATAGGCAAGCAGAGCTCCATGCTTCCTCTTTTAGGTCCTAGAAGAATCAGAGAATGAAAGACAAGAGATAGAGACAGAGAAAGAGGCTCCCTGCCGCTCTTATCTTAGACAAGGTGCTTCCCAAAAGACTTCAGCAAAACCTCTCCACGTTCATTAGCCCAAGTTGAAACACATGCCCTATTTGAACCAATTGCTGGTAAGCATGATGGGTCATCCTCAAACTAAGGAGGGTGGGTCAGCTTCCTTTAGCATCACAGGATGCATAGAATGGGGGCGGGGGAGGGGGGTAGATAAGTCAACAAAACAGAGGTTCCATCAGGAAGGACAAGGAGGGGAACAGATGGTGGGTAGGTATTGTATGTAAATGACAATGCAACAATACCAATGTGCCCACCATCCCTTTTACCTTAAGATAAAAATACAGCCATGGTTGAAGATACCTGCATTCCCCCTGCACAATCACATTCCCTTCCTCCTCCTAAGAGCTCCTGCTAATTTAAATTCGGGCTTATCATTCCCATGCATTTGATTCTATTTTTACTATGTTTGTATGCCTATGCAGAATAGTGCATTCTTTTGTATGTTTTTGTACTTAATACAATGGGATCCTATTGTACATACACTATTCTGCAACTTGCTTTTATTGTTCATCATCAGGTTTGTGAGACACTTCCACAGCAATATGCGAGGTTCCAGTCCACACCTTTTCACAGATGCCTCCCAATGTACGAATGTATTCATTCCTTCTCCTGTTCGTGAACATTTAGGTTAACTTTTTTTTCTGTGAATACTACAAAAAAGCTGCTGTGACCATTCTCAATACATAACTCTGTGTATTCCTAGGAGAGTTTCTTTTGGGTATATAAATAGAAGTGGCATTACTAATTTATAAGGTGTGTATATCTTTAACTTTTGTTATTCTCAATGGAAGCTATACCAAGTTACATCTCCATACCCTGGCCAACATAATCTGAGCCCAATTTTAAAATTTGTTAGGCTTTTCAAAACTTTGTTGTTGGCAGTATTATAGATGTTCCCCATTTTCTCCCCTTACCCCACCCTCCACCCAGCCCCTGCCCCACCCCAGGACTTCACCACACTGTTGTCTGTACATGCATATAAGTTCTTTGATTAATCTCTTTCCATCCCCCCACCCCTCTCCCCTCTGAGATCTGTCAGTCTGTTCCATGCATCCATACCTCTGGACCTATTTTGTCAGTTTATTTTGTTCATTAGATTCCACATATAAGTGAGATCATACAATATTTGTCTTTCTCTGACTGGCTTATTTCACTTAGCATAATAATCTCCAGGTCTATCCATGCTGTTGCAAAGGGTAAGAGATCCTTATTTTTTATTGCTGTATAGTATTCCACTGCATGAATGTACCACAGCTTTTTTATCCACTCCTCTACTGTTGGGCACTTGGGCTGTTAGGCTTCTTTCTTCCTTAAATGATCTGTTGCTCTTGTTAGTCTCCAAACTCCATGTGGGCAAAGACTGCGTTTGCTTCATTCATTCCCAGCCCCACACAATGCTTAGCACTTGACAGGTTTCACCAGGGAGGGCAAGGTCCCAGCCTTACTCTTCTCTGCATAAATCCTTTGCTATGTTGTTAACAGTAAAAAAGGTCAGGGGACCAGGTGGCCCCAGTAAGATAAGCTTGGAATTAACTGGTCTTAAGAAGAGGCATCTATGCCCTGGCTGGTTTGGCTCAGTGGATAGAGCATTGGCCCGAAGACTAAAGGGTCCTGGGTTCGATTATGGTCAAGGGTACATACCTCGGTTGCAGGCTTGATCCCCAGCCCTAGTTGGGGTACATACAGGAGGCAACCAATCGATGTTTCTCTCTCTTCCCCACCCCTCCCTCTCTCCCCCTCTCTCTAAAAAAGTCAGTGGAAAAATATCCTTGGGTGAGGATTAAAAAAAAAGATTAGGCATCTAAATCACTGAAACAGACCAGAGAACCTGTCAATAGACTCACTCACAAATGGTCGATTGATTTTTGACAAAGGCACCGAGGTAAGGTAATTTAGTGGGGAAAGAATAGTCTCTTCAACAAATGATGTTGGAAAAACTGGGTATCCATAGGGAAAGAAAGAAATCTTGACTCATACCTCACACCACACACAAAAATTAACTTGAAATGAATCACAGAACTAAATGTAAAAGCTAAAACTATATAACTTCCAGAAGAAAAAAAAAATAGAAAACCTTTGTGAACAGGAAATATACAAAGATCCTTAGGACACAAAAAAGCATAAACAATAAAAGAAGAAAACTGGTAAATTACATTCCATCACATTTATGTTGTTAACAGTAAGGAGGAGGCAGGGCACAGGGAAAACCTTGCTATTAGCTGAATTAGCACACACACGGGGTCTAGAGGATGGGAAAAGTGTCTACCTTTGTCCTCAAGCTGCCTATTAGTCTTATCAAGGAGTCCTGCTTCTTCTCTCCTTTCCCCACAGTACTCCTGGTCACTTAACCCCTCACTATGCCTCTTGTCCAGGGTTTTGCCCCTGGCTCAGGCTGAGTCATTCAGGTCTTTCTGGTTTACCCTTTGGTAAAGATTGGGGGTAGGGGTTGTAGTGAAGTAGGTGGGTAAGCAAGGAGAAGGGGATGAAAACGAGAAGGAACACAGGCTTCCTGGTCCCACCTCAGTGGGGAGCATATAAACACACCAACTTCTCAGTGCAGGACACTGAGAAATGGATTTGGTTTTCCCTCTGCTTTTGCAAATGCCTCCTTCTACTGTCCTTAGTATGAGCCAAATTTCTTAGTACCACACCCACACGAGGGGGAATGCATTCAAACTTATGCTTGTTCCAAATCTGTCTTCCAGGCAGTGGTTCTCAACCAGGGAAAGCAGCGCCCTCTGGAGGCGTATGGAAATGTGTGCTGGCATTATAGGCATCCTGCTTGGGAATTCATTGGGTCCAGGCCAGGGATGTTGAACAGCCTGCCATGAGCAGGACAGTCCCACACAGTGAGGAACTGTCTGGCTTAAAATGTCAATAGTGCCTTCATTGGAAACACTGTGGATTCTGGGAGGCAGAGAGTGAGGCCTGTGACGTTCACAAGTATGTCCCCAACACCTAGCACAGGGCCTGGTACACACTGGGAGCACCCTAAATACGTGGAGCGTGAAATAATGCATGTGTGACGCAGTATTCTGTGGTACCAGCTCACAGAGCTCAAGTGCCTGCTACAAGCATACTTTGAAAACCAGGGTGTTAACTCATCAGTCATAAACAGACACAAAATCTGAAGAAAAAATATCCCCCCTGGCCAGAAGTGAAATTTTCTTTAGGTGTAGGGAAAACATTTTGTTCTCTATCCCTGAGAAGCTATTGAATCCTGCATCATCTCCCATTTAGGGATCTAAGTGGGGCTGGAGAATAGTCAGAGTAAAAAACAAAACACAGAAATGCTCAGATATCACAAAGCAGCCAAAACCTTATGCACGTTAATCCTCCCGAATGACAGTGACCATGAATGAACATGGCAGGGCAAAATTTGCCAAAGCAGTTACATGGGCTTTTGAGAGGAAGTGAAGGGAGCTCTCAAGCCCATCTTTCTAGGAGAGGAACGGGCAAGTGACTAAGAGCTGAACTCTAGATCAGAGGTCATGGGTTCAAATCTCAGCTGTGACACCTAGTAGATTAGATACCTAGACTCTGGGTAGGTTGCCAAACTTCTCCATGCCTCAGTTTCTTCATCTATAAAATGAGGGTGATGATACGCACCTTATAGGGTAATGTAAAGATTAAATGAGATGATACAACTAAAGCACAAAGCATAGAACCTGGTACTTAATAAACACTTATCATTATTATCATTATTATTTGAAAAGCAACTCTAGACAAATGGCCAGTAATAAAGCTACTGACCACTTGGGGAACAAGAATAGACACTCAGACATTTAACCCAAGGACACAAGCAGACAAACAGAACATCGTGTTCTTCAGAGACACAAATGAAGTAATTTTATTCTGCCTCTAAGTTATTTTGTTCCCTGGTTGAACAACACTGTGTTATGACTCAGATTAAATTATAATTGTGTTTCTATATTCTTCTGCTGATAAATATTTCATTTTTAGGCCTCTTTTGAAGGGGGGGGGAAAGGTCTTCCTAGCCAATTTTATTCCTCAAACTTGACAAATTCATTTTTATTCCCCCACCCTCATCAACCCAGGCCACTGCTGGCATTTTGCTGTACCAAGGTTTAGATTTGTGTTTTATTCCAATAACTGAACATCGATAATCATGAAAATAGTTGGCATCTGTTTTCTGTTGAAATGTGAAAGCTTCAGAGCAATATTTACAAAACCCACTTCCCCAATCACTGCTTTCAGATTTAATTAAGTAACAGTAAAAATATGACATTCCAAATCAGAGTTACAAGCTGTTCTTGGGCTGTGGCAGGCCAATCTTTATATTTTCAAATTTATGAGTATGCTACTTGAGAAACATCACTTACCCAGCTGATCCAACAAATGCTCTCTCCTCTCAATCACATGCAATACAGTTTGGGTTTTCCTGACTCAAATCCCAGTCAAAGCTCTCTTACACACGTTTTAGAGACTAGGGGTGATATTGGTAGTGTATAAACTGGGGCACATTCATGAGTTAATCACTTATTTAGTAAAGATAGTGTGGCATAAATAAATCAGAGCAGGATCAGGAAAAGAATTATTTTTTATAAAACTCAAGTCCCCATTCAGAAAGCTGAGAAAATTTTCCCTAGGAGAGCATGTGGGCAGACAATAAATTTCACACATCCAATTACACAGCCACAGTATGCTATTTGAAGCAAACCCACCATTAAATATTACTATGTGAAGTAATATTTACACCAATAAAAGGCAAATCACAATAGAGTCAAGAATTTAGCACTAGCCGAAACCGGTTTGGCTCAGTGGATAGAGCGTTGGCCTGCGGACTGAAAGGTCCCGGGTTCGATTCTGGTCAAGGGCATGTACCTGGGTTGCGGGCACATCCCCAGTAGGAGATGTGCAGGAGGCAGCTAATCGATGTTTCTCTCCCATCGATGTTTCTAACTCTCTATATCTCTCCCTTCCTCTCTGTAAAAACTCAATAAAATATATTTAAAAAAATAAATAAATAAATAAGAATTTAGCACTAGAAAGAATTTAATACAATCTTCCTTCTGTTCCCTTTACAGGTGAGGAAGCTAAACAGAGGGGAGGCCAGATGCCATAAATCCACACGCACAGTGGGAGGCAGAGCCAGGACCAGGTCTTCTGAGTCTCACAGCTTTCTTAAGAAGGCAAGTCATGTCTCTGGCCTGCTTAGGTACCCTTTCTAACTTTCTCAGAATATTTCCAGTGCTGTCTAATATAGTAGTTACTAGCCACATGTGGCTATTTTTAATTAGTTTAAATTAAATTTAGCCCTGGCCAGGTGGCTCAGTTGCTTGTAGTGTCATCCTGTACACCAAAAGGTTGCAGGTTCGATTTCTGGTCAGAGCACATACCTAGGTTGCAGGTTTGATACCCAGTCGGGGCATGTAGAGGATGCTATCGATCTATGTTTCTTTCTCACTCACATCAATGTTTTTCTCTCTCTCTCCTTCCCTCTCTCTCTAAAATCAATAAAAGCATATCCTAGGATGAGGATTTTAAATAATTTAATTTGACTTAATTTAAAATTCAGTCCAACTGGGGTGGTTCAATGGTTGAGCATCTACCTATAAA
Organism: Myotis myotis; assembly: GCF_014108235.1. Lineage (NCBI taxonomy): Eukaryota > Metazoa > Chordata > Mammalia > Chiroptera > Vespertilionidae > Myotis > Myotis myotis. Next base: position 20,721,801 of record NW_023416323.1, on the reverse strand, counting down.
CCAGGAGGTCACGGTTTGATTCCTGGTCAGGGCACATGCCCAGGTTGTGGGCTTGATCCCAAGTGGGGGGAGTGCAGAAAGCACCCGATCAATGACTTTCTCTCATCATTGATGTTTCTATCTCTCTCCTTCTCCCAGCTCTCTGAAAGCAATAAAAATAAAATCTTAAAAAAATATTTTTAATAAAACAAAATTTAAAATTCAGTCCCTCCATCACACAGCCACATTTCAAGAGCCCAACACATGTCTAGTGGCCTGCTTAGGTACCCTTATGTACTGAATCACATATCACAGATACATGAACATTTCCATAATAGAAAGTTCTACTGGGCAGTACTGGACCCAATGCTGGGAAGCTTCCTTGTCTGGGCCCAAGAGCAACACGGTGGGGGGCGAGGGGGCATGGGGGTGCAGCAGGGGTGGGGAGTGAAAGAACAAGAGAAAGTGGGCTAACACCCTCTTTCAGGCCCTCCCCAAACCCAGCCTCCAAGTGTCTATAGAACATTCAGCTTGTTCTGATGCCTCTTGGGATCCCAAGTCTGAAACTCCCTCTCTATAAAAAATCAACTAATGTCTGTATGGCTCTTTATAGTTCAAAACTAATGTCATGAGGTCTCCTTTGATACACACAACAACTGGTAAAGCAAAGATCCCCATTTTACAACTGAGAAAAATGAGATTCAAAGAAGTAAGGTTTGCCAAAGATATGTAGAGAAACCAAGATTCCAATGAAAAATTCTGACTTAAAAAGTTGCCTTTCTTAACACCACCTCTTCTTCCTTCTTCTCTGAAGATATACACATATGTCTCAGGCCTTCTTAAGGACACCGGCTGAGTCTTGCTCATCTGTGTAGCCCAGGTGATATCTAGCAGTACCATCCTCACTCAATCAAATGGTCCCTAAAGCCTGGTTCTCACATCTCACTCTCTTCTCTAGTGGGGAGGTTGAGAAGACAAATCAAGTTCAAAGGAAACAAGGCAAATATTTGGAATTGCACTTCTGAATGCTCAACTCCAGAAATTTAGGAATTTTGTACAAATTCACTTCAGAGGATTGAATTCCTTATTCTGACACAGGTGGTTATATATCATGATTGAGAAGGGGTTTTAAAGGCAGACAAAAGGCATCTGTCTTCATATGGCCATATTCTTAAGTTTCTAGTGGTTTTCTAACACACACACACACACACACACACGATTCTATGGATATTCATAGTATCCCAAGAACATAATTTAAATCTCACATGTGAATGTGAATGTAACCATTTAATTCTAACCATAATGCTATGAGACGGGTACTATAATTAGCCCCTCACCGTTGAAGAAATTTAGGTTCTGAGAGTTTAAGTAAATTTAAGTAAATCCTCCATCACTACAGTTCACAGGTCACAGTGTTGGGATATTTGAATATAAGTCTGCCTGATTCCAAACTCCTGACCATGCTAGTATTCTGACTCTCAACAAAATCTAAAATAGACATTGTGGATTTATGTGAATTTGTCATGGAAAATAAGGACCTAGGGTGAAAAAAAAAAAGCCTTCAAAATAGTTGTGAGTAAGCTTCAATGTGGGCATATATATCTTATTTTGAACATATTCCTATTCTGCTCCCAGCATTTCTATTATCAACATTCATTTTTTTAAAAAGGCTGCCCTTTGTCTTTAGCAGAACACAGAGCCCTTTTAGTCACAAAGATCAAAATAAACATTAAGCATTTAGGAATGAAACAACCAATAGTTCTGAGTCCTCTTCTTAGAAGAGTACATATTCATGACAAGTTAAATTTCTAGATGAAATTGCTTCTTGACTTTAAGGATCTAGGACTCGCTTTCCAGCCAGCGCCAAGCCATGGGTATCTCTCGGGACAACTGGCACAAGCGCAGCAAGACCTAGGGCAAGAGAAAACCCTACCACAAAAAGTGAAAATATGAGCTGGGAGGCCCTGCTGCAACACTAAGATTGGACCCTGCCGCATACGAACAGTCCGAGTGCGGGGAGGCAACAAGAAGTACCGAGCCTTGACGCTGGACGTGGGCAACTTCTCTTGGGGCTCAGAGTGTTGTACAGCAAAACAAGGATTATTGATGTTACCTACAATGCATCCAACAATGAACTGGTCCGCACCAAGACCCTAGTAAAGAACTGCATCGTGCTCATTGACAGCACACTGTACCGACAGTGGTACAGTCCCAATAAGCACTGCCCCTGGACTGCAAGAAGGGGGCCAAGATGACTCCTGAAGATATTTTAAACAAAAAACGATCAGAGAAAATTCAGAAGAAAAACAATAAAAGGAAAAGGAATGCCAAAATCAGCAGTCTTCTTGAGGAGCAGTTCCAACAGGGCAAGCTTCTTGCATGCATTGCTTCAAGACCAGGCCATTGTGGCCAAGCAGATGGCTCCGTGCTCGAGGGCAAGGAGCTGCAGTTCTCTCTGAGGAAAATCAAGGCCCAGAAATCCTCATCCCTCCTACCTTAACTTATGTAATAAAGGTGTTTATTCTTTAAAAAAAAAAAAAAAATCCAGGACTTTTAAAAAAAATTTTATTATGGAAACTCTCAAATATTCATTAAAGAAGAAAGGAAAGTATAATACATCCTTATGAACCATTTTCAACAGGTATCAGCTCATGGTCAATCTTGTTTTATCTAATCCCCCTACACTCACTTTGTTTCCTGGTATTTTAAGGTAAACCTCACATATCTATCACTTCCCCTGTGAATACTTCAATAATGCGTTTTTAACAGATAAGGACACCTTTTTAAACATAATGGCAATGCCATATCACACTTAATAAAATTACAGTAATCTCTTAACATCATCTGAAACCCAATCATACTCAAATTTCTCCAATTGTCCCAAATGTCTTTTTTCAGTTGATTTAGTCCCATCAGAATCCAACAAGATTCATACATTGCATTTGGTTCTTATGTGTTTTAAGTCTTTTATTCTAACACCACTCACAAAAATGAACACAAAACAAATTAAAATTTAAAGACCCAAAGCTGTAAAACTCCTAGGGGAAGAAATGTAAGGAAAAGGCTCCTTGACATTGGTCTTGGCAACCATTTTTTGCATATGACACCAAAAGTACAAGCAACAGAAGCAAGAACAAGTGGGAGTACACCGAACTAAATAGATTTTGCAAAGCAAAAGAAATAATCAACAAAGTGAAAGGCAATGTACAGAATTGGAAAAAATATTTGCAAACCATATGTCTGATAAGAAGTTAGTATCCAAAATATATAGTTGTAGGAATTCCTACAACTCAAGAACAATAAGTAAGACCTGAACAATAGTGTGCGCCGGTGTTTCCCTGGCAGCATTGAGGTTTGTCTGGAGGAAGGCCAGACAGGAGCAGGAGAGAAGTTTTGAGAGGGACTTTGTGAGCTTCAATTTAGCCTCAACACTCTTGAGGGATGTGATATACCAATGTTAGTAAAGATGGCACCCTACAGCAGTGAGAGAGGTGAGGACAGGAAGCTGAGACCAAGATGGGGTGGAAATTTTAAAAGAAAATAACACAAAACGACAAAAACCCAGGTCAAATTGCCTTTACAGTCACAGCATCTTTTATTGCACACAAAGTTACCTCCTACTGGTTATTTAGAGCTTAGGACTGAGATAACAAGGATTCAGTGGTAAACAAAACAGTAAAGTAGTCCAACAATCTCCTTTTAAAAATAAGAGTTGAAATCCAGACTGAGCACCCTGTCAGAAGTCATACAGCTAGGTAACAACTTACAGACAAGCCCAGACCCATTTTTGCAGGTCCCAACAGTTCTTGAGATGGCTATCAAGGTAATGTGACTATAAAGAAGAGGGCTGAGGGTGTCTGAGCTCTTGAACTCTGCTGCCAGGGCACAATTCCAACCATCCATAATGGCACAGGCAGGTGTCATTCTTTCCTAATCCATCTGGCATATGGTTATTCACTCCTCCACAAAATGACATACCCCTGGAGTCTCTTTGAACTCCAGGAGTCCTCAACTACAGCTGCTCTGTCACACGAGTCACAACAGTATTTCTTTAGTGTATATCTTATATTACAGGTGCTTTCAACTGACAAAACATTAGAGGTGGGAAAGGTGATCATCAGTGGGCAATTGACTTGATGATTCTTTGCAGTTTCTTCTGCACAGCAGTGGTGTGCCATAGGAGGCTAGAGTCAGCCTGTAGAAGCTCAGGAGAGCCTACTAAGGCACCTCTTCCCAACTACACCTTCAGTGACAGCACCAGAAGGAATATTTACAATACAGAAAATGGCAAATGCACCCTGGCCTGCATGGTTCAGTTGGTTGGGCATCGTCCTGTGGATCAAAGGGTTGCTGGTTGATTTCAGGTCATGGCACTTGCCAGGGTTGCAGGCTCGATGCCCGTTGGGAAACATGCAGGAGGCAGCTGATTGATGTTCTACTCTCACATAGATGTTTCTCTCCCTTCCTCTCTAAAAATCAGTTTTTAAAAAATGGCAAAGGCTACAAATTAGTGCCTTTGTTTTTGAAAGCCAGTCATTAAACATTTACTGGCATATCACTGGTGAACACAGTGTATCTGATTTTGGTCCTCAGAGAGCAGAAAGAGAGCCTTGCTCTTAATTTTTTGTAGAAGAAACAGCATTGCATTCTGCACAAACAGGCATTTACCGCTCTCTGAAAAGAATATTCTGCATGTCCTACAGTGCTTCAAGTTTTCAGTTTCTAATTTGTTTTCTAGAAAAAAGCATTATCACCGTCACAATGGGCCCTGAATCTCATCCATGTCTGCATTCTCAAATATTCCGCTCAATAAATTAATCCCTCCCTCTTTTCTGACATTCTTTCAAAATATGGCCATTTCCAAGTGGCACTCTCCATTTTCTTTTGACTTTGTAAGACCTTCTCTCAATCCTACACTGTCCTTCCCTTCAGAGCCAAGTTTTTTCAAATGTGCTTATATCTTCCATCTCCACTTCAGCTCCCACCCACTCCTTACAACACCAAAGGGCTCTAAGGTTACAGAAGACAGAGGAGGCCAATCAACTGCCACTTCAGCTCTGATGCAGTGACACTCCTTCCTCTGTAACCCCCTTGGTAATCTGTGGCACCATTCACTATGGTTTGCATTCTACCTCTATGTCTGCTCCTCCTCTGTACCTGGGGCTCCCTCTCCTATCCTGATATATTAATGTAAATGCCTAGAAGCTCCACCCAACTGTCAATTATAGATATTTCTAGGAAATCGTGATACTGGGATATAAAGGATACCTTTTGCTCTGTAAAACTTATAAATTGTTTGAATGTTCCATAAAAATGTAGTACTTACATAATTTTAAAAATCAAGTGGCCCAAAAACTCCATTCTGCTCTACAAAACTCTCACGGACCACTAATGACACTGGCCACAGGCTGTTAGCTCTCATCTGCATGCTGCTGTCTCCTAAATCTGTTCCAATCCGGGGGCTCTGATAAGTTCCACCTTTGAGTACACAGAAGAATAAAAGCCATCTCCACACACCTCAAACTCAGCACTTCACACCACACCTCTCCTGCACCCCCTCCCATCAAGGCAGGGCAGGGCATCAGCAGCAGGAAAGCACAAATAAAATGCCTGAGACCTCCTAGACTTTTCTTATACCCCATACTTTGTCAGTCATGCTGATTTTATATCCAAACTAGTGGCCCAGTGCATGAATTTGTGCACATTGAAAGGAAATTAATTAGAAGAAATATTTTAAGACTGCTATTTCTCTATAATAGAAGTGTCAACCAAATTCAAGATCAACAATGACAGATCAAAACACACACGTGTGATTGGCACCAGCGAGAGCTTTATATGTATCATGCATGTGCGAGCCAACTTAGTCTTTTATATGTAGAGAATAAACTTGCTTAATTAGACCTGCTTTCTGATTTAGCTAAACTTTTTCCAGCCCAGTGAAGCACCCCAACTTCTCTTTCAAGTAACTGTCAGCAACACAGCAGTAAATATCAACACAAAGCAGATTATTATTGTAGATCATGCAGGGAGAGCAAAGGGTGAAATATTTAACCGCAGCAGTGTTTGACTATATTCTGCGCAGCAAGAAAACCTGAAGTCATTTTCAAGGTCCACCATTTCTTACTTTTCAGTTGGGTCAAGTTTCTAAGCTTCCTAAATCTCCATTTTCTGGCTAATGAAAGAAAATAGGATTCCATTGAGTCTCCTATCTACCTACTCTAGGGATCAAATGAGATAAGGCATGGGAAAATGCTTCACAAACATTTGGTTACAGTGTAAAGTATTTCCACCTGGCTATAAAGCAAGTCATGTTCCTGGGCTAAAGAAAGTGCAAGGAGGCTAGTGGTCGCTAAGGAGAGGAAGCCGGGTGTTGCTACATGTCGTTATTACCAGGACAGAGGGAAGGACACTTAGCCTATTAGCCTTTTATTTATTTATTTATTTATATATATATGTCCCAGTGCATGAAATTCATGCACTTGGGGGGGGGGGGGGGGGTCCCTCAGCCTGGATTGCAAGAGGGCACAGGCCAGGGCGAGGGACCCCACTGGTGCATGATCAGGGCCAGGGAGGGACGTGGGAGGTTGGCCAGCGGGGGAGGGACCACAGGAGGGCTCCAGGGCATGTCCAGCCCATTTCGCTCAGTTCCGATCAGCTGGACCCCAGCAGCAAGCTAACCTACCGATTGGAGCATCTGCCCCCTGGTGGTCAGTGTACGTCATAGCAAGTGCTTGAGTGGCCTTAACATATCATTAGCATATTACACTTTGATTGGTTGAATGGATGACTGGACAACGGGACACTTAACATATTAGGCTTTCATTATATAGGACATATATATATATATATATATATATATATATACACATACAGTGGGGCCTTGACTTACGAGTTTAATTCGTTCTGTGATGGAGCTCGTAACTCAAATTACTCGTATGTCAAATCAAGAAGTGAATGAGTGAGACACATGATGCTGGGCTGACGTTGCGGCATTCACTGTGACGTTCGCTGCGTCAACTAGCGGTGGGGTATTTGAAGGTGGCTCGTAACCCGAATTTTTAGCTCACAACTCAAAGCAAAAAATCAGCCAAGAGACGGCTTGTATCTCGAAAAACTCATTAGTCGGGACACTTGTAAGTCAAGGCCCCACTATATATATGTATATATATATATATATAGAGAGAGAGAGAGAGAGAGAGAGAGAGAGAGAGAGAGAGAGAGAGAGATTCCCCTCAACTAGTCACTGCTCTTGATCCCCAAGACACTTCTTTTAATCCAGGCCCTCATTTTTCACCTAAATTAGGGCAAAATCTAATTGGTCTCCCTGGGTGTGTTCTCCAATATGTTAGGGGCAAATAGAATATTGGGGACTAGCTATGGTTATGGGAAATATTAATCATGCTCTATTAATCATGATTGCCTTGTATTGGTTAAGAAAGGACATTCTAACCTCACTGGGAGTTGTACGCTCCCAGAGCCCTGGGAGTCAATCTTGGAATGTGGTCCATTCTCATACAAGAACTGCCTATTATCATGGAAAGATTAACAACCTTGTTGCTCAGCCCAAACAATGGAATCCCATCACAGCCAGCATTGCCTATTCCCCATGTAATCTTTGTCCTACCCTATAAAAGCAGCTGGCTTATGGGGGGCTACAGAGCAGATTTTTGTGCATAACCTGCTGCTCTCCCATACTGCTGGCATTATTGGAATAAATGCTCATATATGATTCAACCTTGTTTCTGCTGAATTGGCTCAAGTAGTGACAGGTAGCACGGACCCATTGATTGTCCAGTTACAAAACTACAACCAGAAAATCTTACTAAAAATACAAATTGAAACATATCTGGCTCAAGTAGTGACAGGTAGCACGGACCCATTGATTGTCCAGTTACAAAACTACAACCAGAAAATCTTACTAAAAATACAAATTGAAACACATCCCTTTCCTAAGCCCCCTCTACAAATCCAAATCACCATAGTAAAATCTGCAACTGGTCACCACAGCAATGAAGAAAAAATTCCAAAATTAAACGCCATTTCTGATCTTCCTCCACTAACAGTTCTCATATTCCAGTCATGCCTAATGACTTGATGTTCCCCAGAATGTACTCCATTTTCACTTCATTTGTCAAAGGTCACCTGTGCTAAGTAGCTTTCTTGGCTTGGCTCCTTCGTCCTGAAGGCTGGGCATGGATGCCCTGTTTTCTATGACACCTACCTAATCATGTCACTTACTACACTACTGTAATAGTCAACTTGTCAGTACTACAAGCTTCTAAGGACAAAATGTCTCATTTCTGTATCTGTACTGCCTGACATGGAGGGAGGGAGAAGGGGAAATACGACTGAATATTTGTAAACCTCAGACTTGAAAGCTACCTCAGAATTAATTCTGCTTCTTCCTCCAACCCTTCATCAAATATCTGTTATCCTGTGTAACCGTTGTAGGCGGCAGAACAGCATCAGGTGTCTGACCAGAGGGGTCAGACCTATCCTGAGTTCAGCAACCTCGGTACTTGGGTTCTGGCTAGGAAAGAATTCAGAGCCAAGACCCAAACAGTAAAAGAACATTTATTTGATAAATCAGAGGTAGAAGAAGCAATCCTAAAAGAAATGGACTTAGGAAACAAATTATAGAGGTAAAGGAAGGGTCCTTGGCGCTTGGGAGCACGCCCTGGGAAGGAAGGCGTAAGCGAACTGGGTCCTACATCCTAAGGGTTTTAAGGGTGGAAATCTTAAGGGAGGTTCCAAGGAAGATCTCAATAGAATATTCAGCAGTTTTCCAGGTGTGTCCTTTCAGGGTTGTTGTCTCCATTGATTGAATGGCTGGCACCAGGGCAGGGGGTCATTATTCAATGCAGTAGTCCTGAGGTCAGCCATGGGGTTAGGGGTCTGATTTTGCTGCTTTTCTGGACCTGGAATATTGCTGATGCCTAGATATTATCTCTAAGGAGGAAAGGTCAGGGGGTCCAAACCTCATGATCAGAGATATGCTAGGGAAAGAAAAGTCCCCCTGGGGGGTGAAGTCCCCCCTACAATTGTTTGTTGCTAGGCACTTGGGGCTTTCCATCCTGGTGATCTTCTGTACCTGGCCCATCGTCCTTGCTCTGCTCATGTCTGTCTAACTGCCTACCACGTAACCACCTCACTAAGTGAATGTCCAGCATCTTGAACACCTCTTGTGATACAGAAATCACTTATTAAACACTGACACCAACAAGGCCTCATGCTGAACACAAAGATTCCAATAGAAGGAGCTCACAGTTCACAGTCTGTTGACAATTTATCTGACAAGAAGATCAAGCCATGCTGTAATGTGGCTGGACATTGCTGACTTTCAGATTCTCACAGGTCTCAGAAACACCAGGCAGAAAGAATGCTGCTGAAAAGTGAGTATGGGAAGAAGAGCCCTGTACCCAGCAAGAGTAGGTATGCTAGCCTAAGGTTAATGCCCAGGAGTTAACTGGCATCCAGGGTGGGCACATTCAACCAAACAAGAACCAAAGTCCACCAAGACTTCAGTCCTGACTAGAAGTAATTTTGTCAATGTTAAACACCCTTTTAGAAAACAGCTCTTTTAAGAACAAGAAAGTCGCAACATTTTCATATAGTTAACACAACTGGGAATTTCCTCAAACTCTTTTTGCCTTAGCTTGTATCTTTTTGATTTGATGTTTTTACTTATTTCAGAAAAAGGAAGGAAGAGGGAGGGAGAAACAGAAACATTAATGAGAGGGAAACATCCATTATCTGCCTCCTGCATGCCCCCTACTGGGGATGGAGCCCGCAACCCAAGTATATGCCCTGACCTGGAATCAAACAGTGACTCCTGATATACAGGTCAACGCTTAACCACTGAGCCATAGCTTGTATCTTCAATGTTTAAGCTCTAGAACTGCCATGTTGTCAAAAGGGAAAGTCTAATGGAACCATTTCTCCCTAATTCCAGAAGAGACTAACAGAACAGAGAAAATATGCTAAAAATCAATTATTTTATTGAGGGTGATAAATTACTCAAGTGTTAAATGGCTGCAGGCAAAGGAAAGAAACATATTAAAAGTCAGGTGTGTTGGTAAAGGAATCAGAGTACTAAAGGCTCTGCCCAAAAAATATTCTGAATCCAGGGTTTCTGTATTTCTCCATGCCTCGATTTCTCATGGGTCACTTGCTATTCAAAAGATTCTGGAGACCAAATGAGATAGAATTCTTTTGGTTTTATCAACCAAGAGTCTTCAGGTCTTCTCTCAGCCAAGGCATCCAGTGATAATATAATTTATGTTTCAGATTCCTCTGGAGGATTTGAAAGTCTCTTTCGCATCGCATTGCCAAGCTCCCTGCTCTTGGTCCTCTTTTCCATGTACTGGAAAATAAAAGGAAGGGGGAGAAAAGAGTAGATTATATTACCATTATATTAAATAAAATACTTGCAGAATAAAAATAATGTTTTTGCGGGCAAAACTCTTCATTTCCCTGAATCCTAGAGGCTATCTAGTACAAGTTCATTTAATATAATACAGTATCCACATTCTAACAGATGTTTAAGTCTTTACTGAATTAATTTCCTCCCAAAATATGAATTCAGTAAATATTTAAGATGAATGAGTTTTGTCCCTGTTCTCCAGGAGCTCACAATCTAATTATCCAACCTGACTGAACACTTCTAGTTATAAGGAGGGCTCACTATCTACTTAATTATTGTTCGAATAACTGTTCCAAAGTTTTTTATGTTGAACCAGTAAGTGTTTCCCAGTAAATTATCCCAATGTCCCCTACTTCTTCTCGCCTGTTATAGTCTTTCAAATATCTGATTACAGATAACCCATTCACAATCTCTTTTGCAGGCTGAATGTCACTGGTTTCTACAACTGTTCACAGAACATGGCTTCTGACTTCTATTATCTTCTCTATAAAGCACCTTTATGAAGTACTTTAATATCAATACTCCTTAAAAAAATATTACACCCAGAATTAAATACAGTGCTCTAGAAGTAGTCTGACAGATGTGGAGTACAATGGGCCTACTAGTTCTTATGACCTGGACACATTACATTTCTATAAATATTACCAAGAGTAACTGACTCACCCGGCTGGCGTGGCTCAGTGGCTGAGCGTCAACCTATGAACCAGGAAGTCACAGTTCGAATCCTGGTCAGGGCATATGCCCAGGTTGTGGGCTCAATTCCCAGTGGGGAGCAGGCAGGAGGCAGCTGATCAATGATTCTCTCTCATCATTGATGTTTCTATCTCTCTCTCCCTTTCCCTTCCTCTCTGAAATCAATAAACAAAATATATCTTTTTCTTATTTTTAAAGAGTAACTGGTTCTTAGCAACCATATTATCCTATTGATTCATATAGAAACTTATAGTCAGCTGAACTTCCCAGGATTTTTTCAACATGATAAGCCATTGAATTAAATTCTCCCCAAATTCTCCCCAAATTCTATGTTTCTGTAATCAGGTGGCTCTAAATGCAGTTTTAACCTTAAATGTTTTCAACCTAGTATTCCAATCTGGCTAGTAGGTTATAAATAACAGGAAATACAGAGCGTGGCACTTTAAAAAGCATTTATTTAAAGCAGAGAAACTTGATTTTAAGTGCTCTTATAAGTACATATGTAGAGGCTTATAATATATATACTAATATAGACATATTTTAAAGGCGAATGAAGAATACCTAGCAGAAGGGGGAAAACTGAGTATATGTGAACTGTTGGACATCAAAATCTTTTAGGAGACAGAGATATGGAAAGAGGTCACAGAAACAAAAGATTAGTGATAGAGTTAACCAAGGACTTGACTGGATCCCCTCCCCTAACTCCGAGTGTGGCGATTCCTGATGTTGAGTTACTTCATCTTCCGGTCCAGTAACCTCAAACATAAGGAGTTGGGTTAGATAATCTTTAAGAAGTTTTTCTAGCCGAGACCAGTTTGGCTCAGTGGATAGAGCGTCGGCCTGCGGACTGAAGGGTCCCGGGTTCGATTCCGGTCAAGGGCATGTACCTGGGTTGCGGGCACATCCCCAGTGGGAGATGTGCAGGAGGCAGCTGATCGATGTTTCTCTCCCATCGATGTTTCTGACTGTCTATCTCTCTCCCTTCCTCTCTGTAAAAAATCAATAAAAATATAAAAAAAAAAAAAGAAGTTTTTCTAAGTCTAAAGTTTTGATTGAAGGGTTCTAACGTATGTCCTGGAATGATAGTTTTCAAACTTTTTTTTCTTCCCCATCAAAGGGCATCTTCAAATTATAGATGAAGCACCAGGTCCCTTTAACAAAAACCATTCCTTTTACCTGTCATACATTAAATTTCCTCTTAAGATTGTTAAGGGGAAAATGTATTTTATTGCTTTAAAAAATTTAAGGGTCCTGGCTGGTGTGGCTCAGTGGTTGGGTGTCGACCTATGAACCAGGAGGTCACACTTTGATTCCTGGTCAGGGAGCATGCCTGGGCTGTGGGCTCAATCCCCAGTGTGGGGCATGAGGGTGGGGGGAGGAGGACCGGGGGGGGGGGATGGGGGGGGGGGAGAAGGATAGAGTGGGAGGACGGGGGCAGCTGATCAGTGATTCTCTCTCTTCACTGGTGTTTCTGTCTCTCTCTCCCTCTCCCCTTCTCTCTGAAATAAAAAATATAGAGAGAGATATATAAAAAATATATATATAGATATATAAAAAAAAAATTTAGGGGGGAAAAAAGTGTCCAGAACATGGATAGATATATGCTCCGAGAAAAATGTTTGATATTTTTAATCACATGTTGCCTCCAGCAATTAGGCTGGGAGGAGGGTCTTAAGAGTTCTGAAGATAATACTTTGTAGCGAACCAATAAAATAAGCATAGAGCAAATTAAAATATAGTCTATATTAAAATACATGTTAAGGGAGTCAAAATGGCCCCTGAATAAAAGAAGAGAGAAAAGGATGAATATAATGTTATTCACAAAACTCTACTGAATAACACAGATAGAATGGAAGGTCAATTAACCAAAAACCAAACAAAACACAAGTAAGAGGATGCTACAGAAGTAAGCATGCTACAGAAGTAAATTTGAAATTTATATGAAAACAAACTTAGACAAGAGTATCTACACTGTAGATTCTACAACACTCTACCAAATAGTCCCTAACAGTTTAGGACTACCTCGGAAGAAAATTTCAGATGATCTAATCACCAATGGCAAAATCATTGATCTACAAGGAGATAAAAATATAAATGTAGGAAAAAAGTTATTCTACACAACTGAAAGCATGTGAGAAATAAACAGCTATACCAAATACAATAGTGTGGGTTTTATCCTATATAATAAAGCGGTGGTATGCAAATTGACCATCACACCCTCACAAGATGGCTGCCTATGACCAGGCTGGTGGCAGGGGGGTTAGTGAGGGACAACCAAATGACTGAACAGCAGGCTGCATGGGGCAACCCAGCCGGCAGGGGGGTTAGTGAGGGACGACCAAATTACTGGACAGCAGGCTGTGTGGGCAACCAGGCCAGCGGGGGGGGAGGCATGAGGCGTGACCAGGCCAGCGGGGGAGGGGGGGAGATGGGGCAACCAGGCTGGCAGAGCGGGGCAAGTGGGGGTCACAAGGCCGGTGGGGGGGGGGGGGCAGTTAGGGGCAACCAGGCCGGCGGGGGGGAGTTAGGGGCGACCAGGCCAGCGGGGAGGGGAGTGCAGTTGGGGGCGACCAGGCTGGCAAGGGGGACAGTTGGGGCAATTAGGCCAGCAGGGGGTGGGGCAGTTGGGGGCAACTAGGCTGGCAGGGGGACAGTAAGGGATGACTAGGCTGGCGGGGGGGGGGCAGTTAGGGGCAACCAGGCCGGTAGGGAGGGGGCAGTTGGGGGCGACCTGACCAGCAGCGGGGGGCAGTTAGGGGCAACCAGGCCAGCAGAGGGCAGTTAGGGGTGATCAGGCCGGCACACAGAGGCAGTGAGGAGCTATCAGGCCAGCCGGGGGTGGGCAGTTAGGGACGACAAGGAAGGCAGGCAGGTTAGTAATTAGGAGCCAGCGGTCCAGGATTGTGAGAAGGATGTCCAACTGCCAATTTAGGCCCGATCCCTGGGATCGGGCCTAAATCGGCAGTCAGACATCCCCAAAAGGATCCCAGATTGGAGAGGGTACAGGCTGGGCTGAGGGGAGCCCCCCCCCCCCGCATGAATTTCATGCACTGGGCCTCTAGTTTTCCTATAATCTTATTAAAAAGGACCAGAGCCCTAAGTTTAGTTTCCATCTAAATGAGCCTTTGCATATAAAGAAAAACTCTTTACAAAAATCAGTTTATAACACTTTCTATGTACATGTTTGTTCACAAAGAAAATTATCACCCTTAACTCAGAACTCTGGAAAGTTCTTCAAACAGTAAAGACACTTTGGAAAGGGATTCCAGGAAGAAGAAAAAAGAAACAAAACAAAAAAGCCCAAAGTAGAAAATATAAAAATAAAGATAGATGCTGGACAGCTTCAAATATTATATCTAACTAGAGGCCCGGTGCACAAAATTTGTGCACTCGGCGGGGGCGGGGGGGGGGTCCCTTAGCCCGACCTGCACCCTCTTGCAATCCAGGAGCCCTTGGGAGATGCCTGACTGATGGCTTAGGCCCACTCTCTGTGGGGAGCAGGCCTAAGCTGGCAGTCGGACATCCTTAGTGCTGCCATGGAGGCAGAAGAGGCTCCCGCCACCGCCGCTGCGCTTGGCAGCCATGAAGCCAGCTTCTGGCTGAGCAGCACTCCCCTATGGGAGTGCACTGACCACCAGAGGATAGCTCCTGTGTTGAGTGTCTGTCCCCTGGTGGTCAGTGCACGTTACAGTGACTGGCCGTTCTGCCATTTGGTCACTTTGCAGATTAGTCTCTTATTATATAGGATAACTAGAGGCCCAGTGCATGAAATTTGTGCACAGGTAGGGTCCCTAGGCCTGGCTAGCAATCAGGGCCAATTGGGCCCTTCTGCTGCCGGCCAGGGCTTTCCTTCCCTCGGCTGTTGGCTGCCAGCCAGGGCCTTCCTTCATTCCATGCTGACCCCTCGTGGTCAGTGCATGTCAGAGCGAGCAGTCAAACTTCCGAGGGGACAATTTGCATATTAGCCTTTTTTTACATAGGATATCTTTCAATATAAGGCTAATGGGGGGGAAAGTTCAAAGATACAGAAAACTGAAAGTCAGATTATTAGTAGTTATAGGTTTTTAAAGTTTCTAGACATAAAATATCTGATGTACAAAACAGAAATAACATTAAATTTATTTTCAAAGATTTAAAATGCACTTTGCTTGGTTAGCAGTACCTGTAAAAATACAATGAATTAGGTATTTTGACTATGTGCCCAAGTTCAAGTCTTAGCCTAAAATTGGGTTCAGAAAATTAGTCTTTCCAAATGAGTCAAACTAGATCCCTGTGGTTTATATATACCATACAGTAGGTCCTCGGGTTAGGTTGGAGATCCATTCCTACAGCACAACATAATGCAATTTTCGCCGTTAAGTTGGAACCCACCTAC
This sequence comes from Myotis myotis, assembly GCF_014108235.1. Taxonomy (NCBI): domain Eukaryota; kingdom Metazoa; phylum Chordata; class Mammalia; order Chiroptera; family Vespertilionidae; genus Myotis; species Myotis myotis. Next base: position 20,706,331 of record NW_023416323.1, on the reverse strand, counting down.
ATAAGCACCTACGTCACTCACATGGAGCAAATACACAGCAGTAATGAAGTGAAACAGTAAAAAAAATTTAAAAGAAAGATAATTCCCGACCTTTACTTGTGGTAAATAAATAATAAAAGAACATAAAGCACATATGTACATACGTCGAAATGATGAAACTTTTTTTTGATAAATAAATGGGAGATGGCGACGTAACCATGAAAAGATGTACGTCGAGTCCAATGTAACCCGAGGACTGTCTGTAATTATAAAGAAATTCAAAATTTGAAAGCTGTCAAGAGCCTAAGTCCAGCCTCACCATCCTATCTAATAAAAGAGAAACATGGTAATTAGCTGTACCTCCGCTACCCTTCCCATTGGCTAATCAGGGCAATATGCAAATTAACTGCCAGCCACGATGGCGGCCGGCAGTCAGGAAGCTTGAAACTAACATGAAGCTTGCTTGCTTCAGTGACAGAGGACTCCAACGTTCCCCGCCTGCCGCTGCCGGCCTCTGAGCTTGCAGTTTGAAACATTGTTACAAATATAGAAGCTAAACAAAACCCCAGAAACCTGCTTTCAGCCAGCCGGGATCTCAGAGCTGGAGTTGAAACAGTGTTTCGATTATAGAACCCAAACAAACCATATACCTGCTTTCAGCAGTGGTGGCCTAAGAGCTGGAGCCAAGCCTCAGAGCTAAAGCTGGCCCAGAATTAAAAAAAGAAAAGAAAAAAGGAGCAGTTGGGAGCTTCAGTCACCCGCCAGCCTGAAAACAGCCATCAGCCCCTCACCCAGACTGGCCAGACACCCCAGTGGGGACCCCCACCCTGAAGGGTGTGTGACCAGCTGCAAACAGCCATCATCCCCTCACCCAGGCTGGCCAGGCACCCCAGTGGGGACCCCCACCCGGATTCGGGACACCTTTCAGGGCAAACCAGCTGGCCCCACCCATGCACCAGGCCTCTATCCTATATAGTAAAAGGGTAATATGCCTCCCAGCACCGGGATCAGCGGAGCAGCGAGGCCTCCCGGCACAGGGATCAGCGTGACAGGGGGCAGCGCCCAAACCCCCTGATCACCCTGCGGCTCTGTGTGTGACAGGGGGCGGGGCCACAACCTCCCTATCCGCCCTGCTCTGTTCATGACAGGAGAAGGCGCCCCAACCTCCTGATCAGCCCTGCTCTGTGCCTGATAGGGGGGAGCTCCCCAACCCCCTGATCGCCCTGCGGCTCTGTATGTGACAGGGTGCGGCGCCCCAACCCCCTGATCCGCCCTGCTCTGTGTGTGACAGGGTGTGGCGCCCCAACCCACCTCCCCCCCACGGGCCCTGCTGTGTGTGTGACAGGGTAGAGCCATAACCTCCCCATCGGCCCTGCCCTGAGTGTGACAGTGGCGGCGCCCCAACCCCCTGATCGGCCCTGCTCTGTGGGTGATAGAGGGCGGTGCCCCAACCGCCCCTGCTCTGTGTGTGACGGGGTAGAGCCATAACCTCCCCATCGGCCCTGCCCTGAGTGTGACAGGGTGTGGCGTCCCAACCCCCTGATCGACCCTGCTCTGTGTGTGACAGGGGGCGGTGCCCCAACTCCCCTATCGGCCCTACTCTGTCAGTGACAGGGGGGAGCTCCTCAACCCCCTGATCGGCCCTGCTCTGTGCGTGACAGGGGGGAGCTCCTCAACCCCCTGATGGGCCCTGCTCTGTGCGTGACAGGGGGGAGCTCCCCAACCCCCTGATCGACTCTGCTCTGTGCGTGACAGGGGGTGGCACCCCAACTCCCCAATCAGCCCTACCCTGAGCGTAACTGAGGGTGGCATTGCAACCACCCGATCTGTCCTGCTCTGTGCATGACAGGGGCGGCGCCCCAACTCCCCAGTCAGCCCTGCCCTGAGCCTGACCAGGGGCTGCACCTAGGTATTGGGCCTGCCCTCTGCCACCCGTGAGCAGGCCTAAGCCAGCAGGTCGTTATCTCCCGAGGGGTCCCAGACTGTGAGAGGGCACAGGCCGGGCTGAGGTACCCCCTCCCCCCGAGTGCACAAATTTTTGTGCACCGGGCTTCTAGCCCTTTATAATAAAGATGTAATATGCAAATGGTCATTACGTAACAACCGGATGACGGATCAGCAGGAGAGTGGGGCAGCAAGCTACAAGCAAGTGGCAGAGAGCTACAGGAGGGAAGAGGGGGGTGGGGAGAAATACAGGAGGGCAGCAGTGAGCTACTGGCTACAAGCAGGCAACAGAGAACTACAGGAGGGGCAGGGCAGCAAGCTATGAGGGGGGGGGCAAGGGGAGCTACAGGAGGGTGGCAGTGAGCTACTGGCGCACAGATTCGTGCACAGGGCTACTGGTGTTGTATAAGGACACTGAGGTCCAGAGAGTTTTAGTTACCTGTAGCCAATAGCTGACTGACAAGTCTTTTTTGTTTGAAAGAGAATCAATTTCCTAAACTTTTAAAAAATTAAACAAAGACAATTATAGATAAAATTCCAATGAAGAGAATCCTCTTTTACCATTGCATCTATTTTTTTTCAATTACAGTTTATATTCAATATTATTTTTTTATTAGTTTCAGGTATATAGCATAGTGGTTAGACAATCATATAGCATACAAAGTCAATTTCCCAAACGTTAAAATTCATCCAGAGGAATTACAAGGATTATAAAAAGGAAGTTGTTTCATGTATATGAATGCCGAACAACAGCAGTATTCTAAAATTGTCCCCAGAAGAGGCTTTCATTTCTCCCCTAGGTTATAGACATACATATAAAATCTATTTTATTCTGTTATACTAAAATTGGGGGGAGGGGAGGGGAAGGAGTTAATAACAACAGTAATATATCATACTGTTTTAAAATGTTCTGTTCTATTGTTGAACGATTTCCATCCTTTAACACTTTTCTTACCTCCTTCTTCAAGCATTTTCTCATCTCCCGATCAAGATCATTGCAATGACCAAAAAATTTCAGAATGCTGTGCTAAAAGGAAGAAAAGGGATAAAATATTTCATCCCATAATATGCTATGGTCTCTGGCACATAGAATTTAAATGCTTATTCTTAGATCATGGGTTTAATGTGTCAACTTGTTAATAAGCAAATAATTAAATCCCAAGTATAAAATATACAAATAAACAGGTTTATCCTGGCCTTCCTTAAAAAGAGGGATAAATACTCTATAGTTAAAAATAAAAAAAACTTTTCCTTGATAAACAGGAAGTCTATTTGCTTGCCAAAACCTCATAGTGACAGTATGTAAACAATTTTATTTCCTAATACCTCCTTTTTTAAAAGCATGTTAAAATAAAAGCATAATCCATTCTCCATTACAGGGAGCAATGTCAAAGAGCAGTGTGGCCATATTAACACAATGAATTTCCTTCACTAGCTAACACACTGTCTTGTAGAAGAGCTACTAAATAAATACTTGATGCCAAAGTCATTTTCTCATTTGACTCCATTCAAAATGTCATCAAAATAAATCCGAAACACGTAACAGTTATTAGATCGCCTATATGGGCCACATAAATAAGCCACTAATTCACAATACATATAAGGAAATCTATGTCTATGTCTGAAGTTCAGTCTGCTTGGTTTGAAAAGCAAAAATAAATATCTCCTAGTGGATTCAAGTCCTATAACTATTATCATGGCAAAAATTGTGTTCCAAAGTAGATTAAGATGAAGACTGAAGTCAAGAAGCTAAATTTTAGTAGGGCCATATCTAGTGTGTTTGCATGTCCACAATTTTTAAGGGTAGATTGGAGAGCATGGTGATTTCCTATAAAAATGCCATAAATGCTGAACTTATAGTTGTAATAATAAGCACTTCTTTTCCTTTTCTAATTAAGACTTTCATGAAAACCAGACAACTCATAATTAGTAAGCTATGCCTCATGCTATTACTTTTTTTCCTAATTCACTACCACTTTAAATGTGCTTTTCTGGTCCACATTGGAAAATAGTCAGTTTTTCTGGCAAGCATTTAAGATAGGCTAAGAGCTCCTACTGGCTACCTAATGACCTCTTCAGAATAAATATTTCCTGTGTATTTTCCCTAAATACTTAAATACAAATAAGCAGGGACAATGCAGCTTACACCCCCTCTGGTCAAGTAGAAATAACAGAAAGGATTAGACTTTTAGAATGCAAGGCAGTATTTCATAGTTCAGCTTACATTTATTCCATCCCATATACATACATCTTATTTTAAAAATCCAAGAAAAAAACTAATTTATATTTTTGTTTTTACCTCAATATTGAGCCCAAATAAGAATTATACTCTTGTGACATTATGTGAAAAACCCAAAATGCCTAGTGGAATTGGTAAAAGACATGTCCATGTATTACAATTCTCTTTTACACACATAGCATATGCCACTAGTGCAGGGGTGGGCAAACTTTTTGACTCGAGGGCCACAATGGGTTCTTAAACTGGACCGGAGGGCCGGAACAAAAGCATGGATGGAGTGTTTGTGTGAACTAATATAAATTCAAAGTAAACATCATTACATAAAAGGGTACGGTCTTTTTTTTTTTAGTTTTATTCATTTCAAATGGGCCGGATCCGGCCCGCGGGCCGTAGTTTGCCCACGGCTACACTAGTGTCTGATGTCTATTTCTAGAGAACTAAACTGGCTAAGCAATTGATTGAATAAGCAAATCAATCAATCAATCAATCAATCAATCAATCAATCAATGTCTGGAAGACAATGTCCCAGGCACTAGAAGGATACACAGTAAGCAAGGTGAACCTGGGCCCTACTCTCATTGCACATAGTCAAAGGGAGGAGACAAAAAATGAAGTGATTGCTATAAAGCAATTTACAAAGTATATTCCAGGAATATCCAGGAGTTCCCAAGACCTTTCTAGGAGATGCATAGGTAAAAAACTATTTTCCTAATAATCAAAGATCTTATTTGATTTGTTCACTTTCTCTAATAAGGGTACAGTGCAATTTTCCAGAGACTACATGAAGTGTAACATCACAGGTTGAATGTAGAAGCAGGTATGAGAATCCAGCTGTATTCTATTAAGTCAGACATTAAAAAGAATTGTAAAAATGCAAAAGCAATGTCACTCTTTTTTTGGAAACTAAGAGCTTTTTATGAAACTTAATTATGTTAACATGAGTTTATTATCATTTTTAAATTATTTTTAATTTCTAAATTAATTTGATATAGTCCATATAAACAAAGTTTTTTGTGGTCCTCGATGATTTTTAAGTATAAAGGAGTCCTGAGACCAAAAAGTGTGAGAACAACTGCCATAAAGTAGGAACTGTGTTATGTATGGTGTTATTGGAGTGCAGGTTAATTATCCCAAGAGAATCTAGGCCAGGAAAGAAGAAAAGGAAGAGGAAATGATAAATTAATCTGAATAAAACCTAGGAGATGACAAGTGGTATAGCAAATGGGAAGTGAAGATTATAAGAAAGGTTCTAAGTCAAGCAAAGGAAAAAGCAAGTGCAAAGGCTTACAAGAGAGAAACATGCTCCAGTATAACTGCAGAAAGAACAACAGGAATGAGGGGAAGAACAGAGGTATAGGACAGTGGTGTAGCCCACAAGGTAAGTAGGGGCCAGTTTCATGAAAATCTTGCAACACAAAGAAAGAAAGAAGATTTTAGTCTACAGACAAAGGGAGCCTTAAAAGTGGAATAATGATTAAACTTGTATTTGAGAGATCACTCTAGATCAGTGATGGCGAACCTTTTGAGCTCGGGCTGTCAGCATTTTGAAAAACCCTAACTTAACTCTGGTGCCGTGTCACATATAGAAATTTTTTGACCTTTGCAACCATAGTAAAACAAAGACTTATATTTTTGATATTTATTTTATATATTTAAATGCCATTTAACAAAGAAAAATCAACCAAAAAAATGAGTTCATGCCGAAACCGGTTTGGCTCAGTGGATAGAGCGTCAGCCTGCGGACTGAAAGGTCCCAGGTTCGATTCCGGTCAAGGGCATGTACCTGGGTTGCGGCCACATCCCCAGTGGGAAATGTGCAGGAGGCAGCTGATCGATGTTTCTCTCTCATCGATGTTTCTAACTCTCTATCTCTCTCCCTTCCTCTCTGTGAAAAATCAATAAAATATATATTAAAAAAAAATTTTTAAAAAAAAATAAATAAAAAAAAAAAATGAGTTCATGTGTCACCTCTGACACGCGTGTCATAGGTTGGCCATCACTGCTCTAGATGCATTGTGGAAAGTAAATTAAGACAGAGAAGAGTACAAAATAGTCAGGGGACCACTTGACCTCAGTAAGACAACTTTAGAATTAACTGGTGTTAAGAATAGACATATATTATCTCAGTGGAACAGACCAGAGAGCCCAGAAATAGACCCACTCACAAGTGGTCGGTTGATTTTTTACAAAGGCACAAGGTAATTTAGTGGGGAAAGAATAAATAAGTAATATATAAGTTATGTTGGAATAATTGGGTACTGACAGGGAAAGAAACTGACTCATACTTCACACCATACACAAAAATTAAAACATGATATGAATCACAAACCTAAATGTAAAACTTCTAAAAGAAAAAATAGAAAATCTTTGTGACCAGGAAATATACAAGATCCGTAGAACATAAAAAACACAAACAAAAGAAAAAACTGGTAAATTAGACTTCATCAAATTTACTAATTTCTCTCCAAAACACACTCTTAAGAAAATGAAAAAGGATGCCACAGATTGGGAGAAAATATTCAGAATACACTTATCAGACAAAAGACTTGTATACCCAATGATAAAAGTAACTCTGGCAACTCAGTAATAAGACAAAGAACTCAATTTTTTAAAATACTGGTAAAAGGCTTTATATAAATGGCTAATAAGCACATGAAAAGATACTCAAAATCATCAGCCATTAGGGAAATAATAATTTAAAACCAAATGAGATACTACAACATTCCCATTCAACAGCTAAAGTTAAGAAGACATACAATACCAATTCTTCATTTAAATGTATGCTGAAAATAGTTTGCCTACTATCATCAACAACATTCTTTGAACCAGTAAAAATACCTGACTTCACAGGTCATGGGTTTTACTTACTTCCTTACTTTCAGTCTTAAAATTTTGCTCATTTAAATCACACTTACTACTATTATAATTTGGTATATCTATAGTTTAAGAATATCATGAGGAAAATAATGCATCATGCAAAGTTAAAGACGCTTATCACTGTCTCATGCATGATGTAAATGGAAAAAGCTACATATTCAACATCTGTAAAAAATACCAGCTCAACTTAATGCATTCCAAAAATGGGCTTTTTTTCTATTTTGGTTTTAACCATGGAATTTTACTTCCATTCTACTAACAAGTAAATCTGTCAAATTAAGCCAATCATAATTTAAATTTATTAATATCTAATTATTAAAATGTTTCAATTTCCTTTAAATACAGAATGACATACATCAAGGAACAGAAAATCTTAGATTAATTCCATTATAATCAGAAGAATCAGAGCTGAACATATTGTTCTAGTGCCCTGTAATTAGGAAAAGTACTTTATTGTAAGAATATGGATTCTAACTAATGCATATCATTTCAAAAGATCCCTAACAAACTTTCATCCTTGATTTTTACTAATCATAAAAGGAAGTGATTTATAAAAAAATCACAGCATCAGTTGCTAGTCTTTACTAAGCTAAGACATTATTGTTCCCTTCCATTAGTGGACATAACATTTAAATTACATCAGTGTGTTGTACCTAAGCTTCATTTTTACTTTATAATATTTTTTCTGAACTCTTACATTTTTGTGACATTCCTTAAGTAAGTTAATCAAGACGTTGCATTCTTCAGTGTGCAAGTGTGGAGATAAGTCAGGATGCATCTTTAGGAGGTGATGGAGCACAGCAGAGCAACCTGTGGATACAAGAGTGTCTTGAATGTCTGTGACTTTATTTGTTAATGTGACCTAAAACTATTTTCATATTTTTAGTAAGAACCTTTATCAGAAAAGAATGTTGACCTTAGGCAAATTATCAAACTTGAGCCTCAAGTTCCTTATCCAAAGATTTAACAGATTCAGTAATTTATCAGGAGTGTTTAGAGAACATGCAGGTTCAGAAAAAAAGCAGGACTCCTCAATAGACCCTATCCTGGAAATAAGCATTCAAGCAGAAATAGCTTGCCTATGTTAATAAGCCCCACATTCCTGAAACTGATTACAACTCATTTTGTTCAGATGAAATTCTCCTAATTACGAGAACTGGCTTATTAATCCTTTAAAAATGTGTATTCCTCTGAGAGTGTTAAAGGGAAAATTAGTCATCTCACATTAGTATGAATTAATATAGACTGCTTTCTTCCTAACATCTGGCTAGGAAAATCTAACTAACCAATGAAAAGAAACAACAAACAGATGGGAAATAAATTTTTAAAATTTAGCAGATATACTCATAAAATGCTATTATTACCATGAAAACAAGAAGCTGAAATCCCTAAAATTGGTTTAACTGGTTCATTCACAAAGAAAATTAGCAGCCACGGTCAAAGGAAAAACATTATATTGAGGTGTACTACAGTTATATATCACTATACACCGATTGTCTTTTTTAAACCAATTCTTTTTAACTCAGAAAAGATAACCGAAAGGAAGAACCAATTAATTGCTTTAATCTTTTTAAAGTTCTAAGAAAGAAAACATTAGAGAAAATTATGACCTTAGATTGGGCAAAGAGTTCTTACATACATAAAAAGCACAACCCACGAAAGAAAAAAATTGGTAAAAACTCATCAAAATAATAAACTTTCTCAATTTGAAATCACCGTTAAGAAAATTAAAAGACATGCCACAATTTAGATTCATCAATTGTAATAAACATATAAACTCTGGTGGGGGATGTTGATAGTGAGGGAAGTTGTGAGTGTGTGGAGGCAAAAAGTATATGGGACCTCTCTACATTTGCTCAATTTGGCTGCCAACCTGAAACTTCTCTAAAAAAATAAAATCTACCACAAGCCACAGACTAAGAAAAAATATTTGCTAGTCATATATGATAAAGAACTTATATCTAGAATAAAATAAAGAATGCTTACAAACAAGCCAATGTTACAAATGGGCCCAATAAATGGACAAAAGATTTGAATAGATATTTCACCAAAGATGGTATAGGACTAGTTAATTAAGCTCAAGAAAAGATGCTGAGCACCATTAGTCATTAGGGAAAGGCAAATTAAAACCACAATGAGACAGAACTACATATCCACCAGAATATCTACAATCAAAAAGTCAGACAATGCCAAGCATTGGTTAGAATGTGGAAAAAATGGACCTCATGCATTGCTCTGGAGAATGTAAAGCAGAACAGACAATTTGGAAGATAATTGGCAGTGTCTTAAGAAGTTAAATGCAAACTTACCATAAGATTTGGAAATTACATTCCTAAGAATCTATTCAAAAGAAATGAAAACACAATGTATAGAGTGGGGCAAAAGTAGGTTTACAGTTGTGAGTACATGAAACAGTTTATTCTTATATTATTTACTAGAGGCCCGGTGCACAAAAATTTGTGCACTCAGGGGGAAGGGGGAGTCCCTCAGCCCGGCCTGTGCCCTCTCGCAGTCTGGGACCCCTCAGGAGATAACGACCTGCTGGCTTAGGCCTGCTCCCGGGTGGCAGAGGACAGGCCCAATACCTAGGTGCAGCCCCTGGTCGGGCTCAGGGCAGGGCTGATTGGGGAGTTGGGGCGCCGCCCCTGTCATGCACAGAGCAGGACAGATCGGGTGGTTGCAATGCCACCCTCAGTTACGCTCAGGGTAGGGCTGATTGGGGGGGTTGGGGCACCGTCCCCTGTCACACTCAAGGCAGGGTCGATGGGGAGGTTGCGGCACCACCCCCTGTCACGCACAGAGCAGGGCCAATCAGGGGGTTGGGGTGCTGCCCCCTGTCACGCACAGAGCAGGGCCCATCAGGGGGTTGGGGCGCCTTCTCCTGTCACGAACAGAGCAGGGTGGATAGGGAAGTTGTGGCCCTGCCCCCTGTCACACACAGAGCCGCAGGGCGATCAGGGGGTTTGGGCGCTGCCCCCTGTCACGCTGATCCCTGTGCCGGGAGGTCTCGCGGCTCTGCTGATCCTGGTGCTGGGAGGCATATTACCCTTTTACTATATAGGGTAGAGGCCTGGTACACGGGTGGGTGCCGGCTGGTTTGCCCTGAAGGGTGTCCTGGATCAGGGTGGGGGTCCCCACTGGGGTGCCTGGCCAGCCTGGGTGAGGGGATGATGGCTGTTTGCAGCTGGTCACACACCCTTCAGGGTGGGGGTCCCCACTGGGGTGCCTGGCCAGTCTGGGTGAGGAGCTGAGGGCTGTTTTCAGGCTGGGGGTGACTGAAGCTCCCAACCGCTCCTTTTTTTCTTTTTTTCTTTTTTATTCTGGGCCAGCCTTAGCTTTGAGGCTTGGCTCCAGCTCTTAGGCCTCCACTGCTGAAAGTAGGTTTCTGGCCTTTGCTTACAATGTTGCGATCCTGCTGGCTGAAGCCCGCCGACTAAAGCAGGTTTGTGGGGTTTTGTTTAGCTTCTATATTTGTTACATAGTTGCTTAGAGTTGCAGCTCAGAGGCCTGAAGCGGCAGGCAGGGAACATTGGAGTCCTCCGTCACTGAAGCAAGGAAGCCTCATGTTAGTTTCAAGCTGCCTAGCTGCTGGCCGCCATGTTGGCTGGCAGTTAATTTGCATATTGCCCTGATTAGCCAATGGGAAGGGTAGCGGTCGTACGCCAATTACCATGTTTCTCTTTTATTAGATAGGATTAGTGTACAACTGTAAACCTACTTTTGCCCCACCCTGTATATCCACACAAAGATATGTATGTAAATGTTCACAACATCCTCTATAATAAAAGGGTAATATGCAAATTGACCCTAACAGCAGAACAACTGGTAATGACTGGCCACTATGACACACACTGACCACCAGGGGGCAGACGCTCAATGCAGGAGCTGCCCCCTGGTGGTCAGTGAGCTCCCACAGGAGGAGCTCTTCTCAGCCACAAGCCAGGCTGACAGCTGCCAGTACAGCGGTGGTGGTGGGAGCCTCTCCTGCCTCCTCAGCAGCGCTAAGGATGTCCGACTGCAGCTTAGGCCTGCTCCCTGCTGGCAAGTGGACATCCCCCGAGGGCTCCTGGTCTGCCAGAGGGATGTCTGACTGCCAGCTTAGGCCCAATCCCCCAGGGAGCAGGCCTAAGCCAGCAGGTGGTCATCCCCTGAGGGGTCCCAGACTGTGAGACAGCACAGGCTGGGCTGAGGGACCTCCACCGCCTCAAGTGCACAAATTTTTGTGCACCAGGCCTCTAGTTATTTATAATAGCTAAGACTGGAAACAACCCAAATGTTCAATAACCAAGTAATTGGATAAACAAATGTAGTATATTTACATAATGGAATACTATTTCTCAATTAACACATTGTTTGCGGGTAGTTTTTATCGCGCACTAACAGGTGGCGTGGGCCATTTTTGCTAATTTTTTGCGCAAATGGCAACGTTCAGTAAAATTACGATAACTTTAGTTTACGTATTTATACGTTACCCACATTCTACCGCTAGTCTATAAAAAACGTATTAATACGTGTCCCGTGCTCTACTACACTGATAGAACATATAAATACGTAAAACGTATAAATATGTTTCCCGCATACAATGTGTTAAAATAAATTAACTAACACATGTGCCAATGTGGATGAACCTCAAAAGCACAAAGCTAAATGAAAAAAAGCCAGATTCAAAACACTACGCTGTTATGTATAGTATCCGTTATCTGATTTCTGCTTCACTTTTTCTTCTGAAAGAAGCTGTACATAGTTTAGTCACCTAGCAAATATCTCTGTTTTATTTTATAAATATATTTAACAAAGTATTTTTGCATATATCTATCAATCAGCCCTCAAATGTGTGCTTTTACAGTTCAGAAACAAACTTATGATTTACTAAAATGACTTTTTTAACTGACATAGTAAACACCTGAGAAGACACATGGTTGCAGAGATAAAAACATGCATTCATGTTGTATATAAGCACAAATGAATATCATGAAATATCTATAATAATAAAAGTGTAATATGCTAATTTAGACTGGACGTCCTTCCGGACAACCTTCCGGATGAAGCCAGGCTGTAAGGGAAGCCTGGGTCCTGGATGCCGGAGGGAAGCCAGTGCCAGCAGCTGGGGGAAGGAAGGCCTGCTCTTGCATGAGTTTTGTGCATTGGGCCTCTAGTTTAACCATAAAACAATACCATTATTCTTAGAACACACTTAAATAAGTGCTGATACCTTTCACTAGTTATCTTTAAAAGCCTATTCTACTCCTGGCTGTTGTGGCTCTGTTGGTTAGAGCACTGTCCCGTACACCAAAAAGTCTGGTTCGATTCCATCAGGGCACATACGTGGGTTTCAGGAGGTGGCCAATCAATGTTTCTTTATCCCATCTCTCCCAACTCTCCCATCCCTTCCTCTCCCTCCCTCTCTCTCTCAAAAAATCTTTCTAAAGCCTATTCTAATAACACTAGTATAACTCAAAGTAATTTTATAAAGTAAAGAAAAGCTAGACATATATGCTAATGCTTATTTTTAAAGTTTCTTCAAAGCCATAAGCACATATCTACATTATTAATGTACAAAATAATTTGTTAAAACACTATGTGCTAAGCACAAGTTTAATAATCCTCCCAATAACTACAGGAAGTACCTTTTAAAATTCAGTTGAATCATAAGAAATTGCCTTTTTGTAGGTCAAAATATACATTACCCACATTTCCATGGCAAAACTAAGCCTCAGTTACAAAGTAAGTAGCAGTTCATCTCTTATCACAACATATTTTTTCCCACATTCAAAATAGAAAAGACATACCTTCCCAGTAGTTTGTGAATGAAATAAATTCAGTTAGAAAAACTACTATTTCCCAAAGAGCCTTTGGTTGGCTACAAGTTCAACGGGTACTAATTCTAGGCCTAGTTTCCAAAGAAGTCAATATACTTGTAATATTATCCTGTATTATTAGAAACAGAGGGTCTGTCTACAACAAGAAAAAGAGCAGTACTATACTCATCCTGATTTGCTATGTCCAGAATATTTACTATTTAAATATTCCTGGGGAGAGTGCTCAGGATGGTGATGGTTCTGACACTAGATTTAAACAGAAAATCATGAATGAAATTGACAATATTTACCAATGTAGGGGAATCCCCAATAGAGGAGACAGATAAAAGATACAACTTGGTTAAGTTGGACAAACAATGGATTTGATGGGAGAAAATGGTTTGAAAGCAAAAATTGTGGACTCAGTTATTCACAAGTTATATCACTTTATTTACTTGATATAAGACCTAAGTCTCTTCTTTCTTAAAAGGGAATTAACTCTTAACCTATACCTCCATGTTATCATGAGGTTTAAAATAACATATACGTGACTCTCTGAAACAGGGAACAGTGTGTGTGACATATGTAAAGTATTATTTGTATATCTGAAATGCTTTGTCACAAAATAGAAAAGGTTGAATTGAATTTACTCTGAGGTGTTTCCAAGAACAAGACTATAAACCAAAAGGTGGAAATTCCAGAGGCAGTCATCTTCATGGAGCTGTCCAACAATGAAATGCCATGTTGTATGAAGCTCTTGGTTATTGTCCAAACGTGCCCAAAAGAGACTGGCTACATCAATTAAGGATGCCACAGAATATATTCTGACATTACATTCTTAAGTTTCTTCTCAAATCTAAGCTCACAATTAAATGACTTTAAGCCAATTCCAAAAACAAAATTCACACTCAAATGATAAACACCTGTTACTACTAGGAATACAAAAACAATTTCAAACGGGTAGTGCCAAGGTACTTATGAACATCAGCTGCACCACTGAAACAAAAGGGAACGGAATATTCATTTGTGATAAGCCTTCAAGCATGGATGTTTGCAGTGAGAAAGAGGGGGATAAAGCTCATTATTATTCATTTAAAGAACAAAACTTCAGTCCCACTCGCATTTAGAAAACATCAGAAGGGTTAACTTGTCACAATTACAAAACTCCCCTCCCCTTGCCAACCCCACCCACTTCCTCAACTTTGCAAACATTGATACCAAAATAGCTGAAATTTTTAAAATTGTTCAGCTGTGGCAATTTGATATTTTGATAAATGGCTAGTAGGCCCATAAAAAGCAATTTTACCTTTTATTTTGGGGTAACCTGGGTGGGCAGAAGCAGTAGGGTACTCTGACAATATAAAAATTCGTCATATTATATGTACTCCTTTACCTTATTTTACCAAGACTTTTGAGGTGAAATATTCCTAATGAGCATTCTATGATAGAAGATTTCAACCACCAGGTGGCACCATTTCAGGAAAACTTAACCAAGAGTAAGCAATACATAACTAATAAAGAAAAGGGAGTAAGCCTTCCAATTACACCATTTAGCAGATCTATAATTACAAGGAGTTTGAAAACCCATTATTATTTTAATGCCACTTTTGTTTTCTTTGGATCTTGCTATTGTGTGACTGCACCAAAAATAAATTTACACGACAGTTGCAATTTCTAATGTCACTTTAAAAACAAGCAGAAAGCAGGACCACAAAAATCTCTGAAAAAATCTGTTCTCCAGACAAACCTGTAAACCAGTATTTAAAGCTTTCTAAAACACATTCTTAAAGCCCACATTTCAGAAAGCACTGGAATTAGTTAAATTAGCGCTTCTCCAACTATCATTTTAAATAATGCACCATATTTAGCAGAGGCAGCAGACATAGCAGATAACAGTAGGCCACCTACCCTACCTACTTGTACTTATCACAGCTGCCAAGTGACCACATCTAAACAAATGCTGTTAAGTGCCTGGTATGCCCAACGTACAGACCGGCCCCTCCGCTAACAGAGCAACCCCGGGGCTCAGGGAGGACTGACTGCAGGGCTCGGACTTCCTCGCATCCTTTCCTAAGGAATTGGTCAAGCTGTAGCTTCCCCTGAACACGTACCAGCACTTACCAAGTGCTGAGCGCTCTGCCACGTCAGGTGAATTTCCGGGGAGAAGTGGGGGGACTTAGTCCATACACCCCAAAGAACACACAGGCTAATGAGGGAATATCCTTATAACTGCACCTAGTATACAACTGAGCAAATAATTATTTGCTCAGTAATTGTTTGCTGAATGTTGAGTTGAGGATTATCATAGATTTGAAAATTGGTTCAGACCTCAACATAGTGGTGTGTTTTGTTTTGTTTTAAGGATGGAAATAAGGCTCATTTAAAATCAACTAAACAAGTGCAAAAGCCTGTATGTATAGGAAAGGAGATCCAAAGGGGGGGTCACAACAAAATTCCTTTACCGGCACAAACTTCTTCTATCCGTTTAAAATTTTACATAAAGGTTTCCGGAACTCGGGTTTACTTACAGCGCCCACTGTGAAACCAGGGGCACGGTCATCTTTAAGCCCGATGAAAGGGATATGGACGGCGCATTCCCTGAACAATGTACTGACGGGGATCTCACGGGACCGTCCCATCGCAAGACGGATCGGTGCCAAGGTTCACTGCAGCGGAGATGCGCCTTTGCAGGCTTTTATCTTCTACAGGCAAATTCTAAACTACATAATCAAGAGCAATAACCATGCAATTGTATTGAGCGCTCGCCGTGTCAAACACGGTGCTAAGGACCTTCCTTCTCACAATCGATGCAACGGGTTTATACCCATTTTTCAGGCGTGGACGCAGAGGCTCGGGGAAGGGAGAAGCCCGCGCTGGGTCAGAAGGCTCGAGAGCGACGGGAGAGACGGCAGGAGAGTGAAAGCTCGAGGCCACGCCTGCCCTCAGCTAGGAGCAGGTCCTCAGCCAGAGCTGCGGGCGGGCAGCTCAGGACGCACCTGTGGCGACTCTGACAAAATCCCCGGCGCCAGGCGACGGCCGCCCCGAGGACCCGGCCTTCCAGGTCCCAACCTCCAATGGCAACAGGAAAGTCCCCACAGGACGCGACGCCGAGGGGCGCTCGAGAACGGGGACAGGTGGGTGTCCCGCGGCCTCCCGGGACGCCGCGGTCGGAAAGAGCGCGCTCCTCTGATCCCCCCGACTCCCAAGACTCACCGCCTCACGGCCACACCTGAAGAGCTGGAGCGGAATTCACCAGCGAGCACGCCTCACCCCAAGTCCCGCTGGCCGGGGCGCCAGAGCCGGTTAGTCCGCAAGGAGAACGCTCCTACGCCCTCCACAGCTGACCCGCTGGGCCGGCCCCCGCTGCCTGCCACCTCTGAGGCGCGTGCGCCGCCCGGGCTGGACGGGCCCATTCTGGGGGAACTGAAGGGGGAGCCAGCCCACAGAGGCACGGTGAAGCCTAAAGAACAACCTGAGCCAACAAGTCAGATGTCGTGTCTGAGATTAACTGCATTTAAGCAATATTCTCTGCTGAGAAAAACGACGTGAGAGCTCGCCGAGTTTCACTTCTGCCGCTTCCCCCACGCGGCCCCCTGCGAAGGAGAGACAGTCCAAAGTTTGCGCCCCCCGGGGGGCGGGGCTCCAGGGCTGCGGGGACTGCCATTGGTGGCTTTGAAGGCACAGCGGGCGGGAACAGCTGTAAGAAGTGAGGCGGCTGGCGATGTGAACGGTAAGAGACCCCCTAACAGCATGGAAGCGGGCCCCAGAGGGTGGAGGAGGCCCGAGAACCCACATCCCAAGCCTCTGAGGCAACTTTCTGGGACTGCCACACGCCCCCAGGCGGGGGACTGGCGCTTGGTCACGGCTGAAGGCTGAAGGCAGAAGGGCTGGAACTGCGGTTGAGGCTGGCGAGGGCTATGACGCTTGGTCGTGACCTCACATCCGCCCTGTGGGGGCGGGCTTACGAAGGCGTGCGTCAGAGCTGAGCCGCTCCGAATGGTCACGTGACGGCCTGCTCGGCTAGCCCAGCCTTAGATTGCTGTTTTGCCCAGTGTTGGGTGTTTTGATTTTTCAGTTAACTTGGCGTCCGTCCTCTTAGGTCCATGCAGCCTCCCGCGTTACTTCTTATGCTTCTTGTTGCAATTCTTTAGCGGTGTAGTTCTACAGGAAGGTCACTTAAAAGGGCTCTTTTTTGTCATGCGTTCATTCAACAAATACATCTTGAGCACCTTCTATAAGCCAGGAGCTGAGCTGCATGCTAGAAAATAAGAAATTAGGTCATCACAGGGAATCAGAGTTTACGCAAGAGTTTTTCGACTTTGTTAGTGAGATTAAGTGCGCTCTTTCTACCAAAATTCTTCAGAATGGCATTCTACACACTTTACCCAACATTTTTGGAATCTTCTGAGGCACTCTAAAATGCAGAATCTCAAGCCCTACTTGGTGACTTGAGTGTGTCTAGCATGCATACGTGCTCCTTAATTTGTTACATGAATTAGTAAATGAATGAATGGTTTCCATATTATTGCCTTCAAAAGTTCAAAATACTCTAGCCAAGAAAGGAGAGAGAGCACTAATTTTTAAAAACTCTGAAAGACATTTAAATATACAGCTTAAGGAGAAAGTTATTAAATCCTCTTGTTAAAACACTTTGCAGATTGCCTGAGAAACAATAAAATAAACATTTGGGTGTTTGACCTACAAATCAAAATCTCAGGCTAAAAATATGATGTTTAAAAAAATTAACTGTTAAGTTAAACTTGTGCTGTTTTTGTTTTATTACAGTGCCAAAGAAATGGATGAAATTGTTGCTGAGTTTATCAAGAGGACCATCTTGAAAATCCCAATGGCTGAAATGATGACAATCCTGAAAGCCTGGGATTTTTTGCCTGAAAGTCAACTGCAGACCATAAACTTCCGGAAGAGAAAGGAATCTCTTGTTCATGACTTGGTTATGCTTTGTGAGGTAACAATGTTCAAAATGATTAACCTTGAACTTCATGCTTTGGTTTTTTTCTTTGTTCCCTTAGTCCAAAAGGGATTTAAGGCAGCTGCTAAGCTGTGAAGTGATGAGGCTACGTACTGCTATAGTGGAGAAGACACTAATTTTTAATTGGCTTTTCAGCTTATCAAAACTGCTTACAAATCATTAAGAAAAAAGTGAATACCATGTGAGAAAAAAACAGACAATACAAGTAATGAGCAGCATTCTTTTTATACCTATGAGATTGTCCACGATGAAAAGATAATACTCAGATGTGCTGGTCGAGTTGTATAGAAAGAGATACTCTTTCACATGTATTTATTTATTTATTTGCTTTTTGCTTTAAAAAGATTTCAGACTTTCAGAAAATTTGCTAGTACAAAGAATTCCCATGTTCCAGTATACCCTTCCCTTAGTCACTTTTAAATAAATATACTTTATGACCCAGCAGTTCCACTTCTGGAAATTAATGTGGGTAAAATCATAAAAAATAAAGAAATGTATATAAATATAATTGATATATATATGTAATTATAAATATGTAAGTATATATAAAGACGTTAACTAGCATTGTTTATAAAAACAAAAAATTGCAAATAAACTATACATAGAAGATGATTATACTCCACATAAAATATTATTCAGCCATTAGAAAGAGTAAATTAGATGTTTGTGTGCACATTGAAAAAAACTATATGCTATGCATACATATAAATGTATAATGTATAAAATAGTGGTTCTCAACTGGGATGAATTTTGTCTTCTGGAGGATACAATGTCTGGAGACATTTTTGGTTGTCAAAACTGTAGGAGTGGGGTGCTACTGGATTCCAGTGGATAGAGGCCAGGGGCGCTTCTTAATGTCTTACAACAGCTCTCCACAACATAGAATTATCTGACACAAAACATCAGTAGTGCCCAGTTAAGAAACCCTGTTGAAGAACAAAACAAAAATTAAAAGTGATGAATGAGGAGTAAACTGTGGGAGAACAGGTGTAAGTACCTGTACTAAACATGAATCAGAAGGTGTGTTTCTTACTTAACGGGAGAGTAGATCGGAGACAGGTTAATAAAGTATTGAGAGGGTGCTCATAGTCTGTCCTAAGCAATTCTAAAATGTGCTGTGATTCTAGGGTAGAATCAAACCGATAGCCATGTTTACTGAATATTTTACCTTTTCTTTCAGGAGAAGCATGCGAATGTCAATGATGCTGCCCTTTTAGACATTATTTGTAAGTTCTGGTGATTTGTATTTATATTGAACCAATACAGTTTCATCAGAGAGGTAATATTGTAGATAAGAGCTCAAGTTGACCTGGTGTGTAAAATCCCAGCTCTATCGCTTACCGGTCCTGTGTCCTTTGCCAAGTCACATTGCCTTTCTAGGCCCCAGACTTCTACTAGTAAATAGAAATAATAATAGCACCTGTTAATATAATAACATTATAATAATATAGCACAGGATCGTTGTGAGGGTTAAATGAGATCATGCTTGAAAGGTTCTTAGCACAATGACTGGCATATATAAGTACGTATTAATAGAATTGAAAATATATTTCTGAAAATTTGTTCTTATTATAGTGCATCTTGTAAGGGACGTAAGGATTAAAACTGACTGGACTTTTCACGTGGTGTGGTCTAGGGCAGCAGTCACCAACCTTTCGGATCTCACGGACCACCAGTGGTCCGCAGACCACCGCTTGGAGACCACTGGTTTAGGGGGACTGAGTGGGAGGAGCACACATGGCTCCGGGGTTTATAGGTGCAACTAGAAGGACAGTGGAGCCCCTTGCTAAGTAAGATAGGGAACACTAGAGGTGGACCGTTTATGTCACAAAGATCATAGATTAGCCTAGGACGTGTTCTGTTTGAGGAAGTGTCTTCATGTATTTAAGTCCTTGCCACTTAAGCATGAACTTTTGCATGATGTTTAATGGAATCATTACAACAAAAATTTTAATTTCTATTATTATTATAACAACCTTATTCAGAGATCAGTTAGCAGGCTATCTTAACTCTGAAATACAGAATCAAGAAGAAAATACCAGAAAGGAACAAAAGCGCTTCAGATGCTGTCTCTTGGGCAGGTATCACATTGTGCCAGATTACACCTGTTTAGACAAAACTTAGGGAATCAAGAATTGTCAGGCCATTGCTATAAATGGGGTGAGAGGGAGATCTGGGGACACCAGGCACCAAATATAAAACAAAAAAACCCCCACTAAACTGTAGGAAGGACAGAAAGTACAAAAAGCACAGTAAGTTGGTGCCCTTGTGTGTTAGGGTCAGCAGCCCCTTTTTATGGGATGCAGAGCACCTTGGTCCTAGGTGCAAAGACACAGGGATGCAGATGGAGGTCAGTACAGGGACAGAGTAAAGCCGGATGATAATGTAGTGGGATTGAACTTAATAACTTCCTAGGTCCATTTTTACTCCAAGACACTCTTAAGTTTATAACTCCTGAAAGGTGTCTTCTATATCATTCATTCATTCATCAGATACAATACAGAGTGCCAGCCAGTGTCTAGACCAGGGGTGGGCAAACTTTTTGACTCGAGGGCCACAATGGGTTCTTAAACTGGACCGGAGGGCCGGAACAAAAGCATGGATGGAGTGTTTGTGTGAACTAATATAAATTCAAAGTAAACATCATTACATAAAAGGGTACGGTCTTTCTTTTTTTTAGTTTTATTCATTTCAAATGGGCCGGATCCGGCCTGCGGGCCGTAGTTTGCCCACGGCTGGTCTAGACACTGAATACAACAGTGCACAAGACAAAGTCGTGTATTCCACAGGATTCTAGTTGGGGAGACAAGCAGTATACAAATGACCATCTATATGATGTGATGTAGGATAATGGTAAGTGCTATGAAGTAAACTAAAGCAGGGTGGGGTGAGGGGGTCAGATTGGTTAGGGTGATCAGGAGCTATTTTATTAGAGACTAGATGAGGTGCAGGAATGAAGTATGCAACGAGCTAGAAGAATGCTTCCAACAAAGGAACAGCCAGCTAGTACACACACCAGTTATGGTGAGCACACCATCCCTGGCATGCTCAATAAATGCTGCATTCTATGTGGAAATAAATGATCTGACTTAAGAGTAAATGCTAAAGCTCTATTAGATTGAGCTAATTCTTTATGACATGTTTTATTTGGAGTAAATGTTTTATTTGGAGTAATTCTTTATGACATGTTTTATTTGGAGTAAATTTCATCCATGTAAAATTTATCTTTGAATAAAAATGTATAACCGAATTTATAAATTACTATTTTCTCCACCTTCATGTTATTTTATAATTAAAAATAACATGAAGGTGGAGAAAATAGTAATTCATAAACACAGTACT
Source organism: Myotis myotis (assembly GCF_014108235.1). Classification (NCBI taxonomy): domain Eukaryota; kingdom Metazoa; phylum Chordata; class Mammalia; order Chiroptera; family Vespertilionidae; genus Myotis; species Myotis myotis. The sequence goes on along the minus strand of NW_023416323.1, from coordinate 20,685,162 downwards.
TCTATGATATAATAGCAATAAGTTCTTCTTCCCTCTCTCAGATACTCAATTTCATCGGCACCAGAAAGTTTGGGATGTTTTTCAGATGACTAAAGAACCAGGTAATATTTTCCCTTTTAAAGTAAACATTTAGTGGGCCAAGGGGTTCAATGGGGAAAAGGGGAGACATATTTAATACTTTCAACAATAAAGATTTTAATAAATAAAGAACTTATCTAAATAATAATAATAAAGTAAACATTTACATTTGATATTTTGGCTATTTAAAAATGAATAGCAGTATGTTCCTCTTAAATCACTTTTTTTCAAAATGAGGTGATTATTACTCTTTGGGGAAATGAAAATATATTTGGCAATGCTGTGTCAGAGTACCAGCAGCATCTCTGTGATTTGAATATTATTGCTCTTTGAGGTTATACAAATGCTTGCCTTAGGGTCTTTGAAATGTATTTATTAAAGACATTGTAGCTCCCTTAATTTTTCTTGATTTTTCTTTTCATTTTGACAGGTGAAGATATTGACCTTTTTGATATGAAACAATTCAAAAGTTCATTTAAGAAAATTCTTCAGAGAGCATTAAAAAATGTAAGATTAAAATCTTTCTGAACTTCAATGAAATTCAATTCCATGCATCTGTGCTACTACCTTTTTTTATTTGTAAGAATTTCAAATAATATTATGTGCTATTGTAGTTCATAACAAGAAAGAACTTTTTATTATGCAAACTTTCTGCTCACCTCTCTCTTTTAAAAAAATATTTTTTTAATTGATTTTAGAGAGAGGAAGAAAGAGGGAGAGCGATATAGAAATATCAATGATGAAAGAGAATCATTGATCGGCTGCCTCCTGTACGCCTCACACTGGGGATCAGCCCACAACCCGGACATGTGCTCTGACCGGAAATTGAACCGTGACCACCTGGTTCATAGATTGATGCTCAACTGCTGAGCCACATGGGCTGGGCTCCCCTCCTGAGGATCTTATTTAACTGCAACAGATTTTACTTAAATAGCCCTGGGTGCCTAGTAGCTCCTGTAATGGTCAGAGCAGCTCAAAACCACCCACAGAATCTTTCTGCCATTCCATTTCCACAAGCACCACCTTATTGTCGTAGGTTTGGGCAAACTCTCCTTCATTCTCTGTCCACGTTATTCTGTCTCAGTCCTCCTTACATATAAAAGCAGCCAAAAAATCACATTTGCCATGGTATGGCTGTCCTCCTTAGAGTAGTAGTGCTCCCTCTTTTTTCATACACAATTCTTTGATCTTTCCATCCCTTTGCCTCATCCTTTGTAACTTGTCATTCTTTCTACGCATCCACTTGTCAGTGAACATATTTTCTCCTTTCTTAAAATGACCCTTCTTCGTGTGCTTTGAACCCATCTCCTACATCCTCATAGGGCCTACATCTTCGTTTTTCTCTCTTCTTTCACATTCTCAACCCCTTCGTCTACTGATGCCTACTCTAATGCTTATAAACATGCCTAAATCCTAGTAAAAGCACATCCATTCTCCATGCTCATCTTTAAGCATAAAACTCTTGGAAGGAAATATTTCTTGTCCCTCATGTAGGAGTCCCTTCATCACCACCCCTTCATTTTTCTGAGGATCTTGCTATAAGAATATAAGATGGAACACCTGGTATCTGAGGATCTTGCTATAAGAATATGAGATGGAACACCTGGAGGCCAGCTGTTCAGAATTATACTGATTCTGTGGACATCTTGGTTTTTTTGTCCATTGATTTTTTTAAATATTTTTTGGATCGGATATAGACCCTTATGAAAATTTTGATATGTGATACAGCATGTCTCTTCAGAAAACATACACTTAGATTTATATACCTGACTCTGCATCCAGTTCAGGGAGGTCACGGGCTTCTTGGAGCCCTCATTTAAAAGATTCTCATTCTGGGCTAGAGAGACTACTTGACTATGTTGAGTGCTACCAGTTTTCTCTCTCTAGTTAAAGTGTTCCCTCCATATATTTTATTTAGTCTTGATTTTACAGGTGTTTTTACTTTGGTAACATGACACCCAGAGGCTATTGAGAATAAGACCCTATCTTCCACTCAAGGCAGTAGCGGTCCGCTTGTTGGGACCAATCGCTGTGCTGCTCACTCAGGGAGGGTCAGACAGCTATGCACCCTCCACGCCCAGGACTGGGGAGGGTTCCTTGTCTCATGCACCAAGGGGATTTGGAAAAGCAGACAAATAAAAAGCGGGCAAAGTCAAAGCAACTGCCTTCTTAATGCCAGCAGTCACATTACAACCAAATTACTGGAGTAAGGTATAAGAGGGTGGAAATGAAGAGACATGGGCCAGCCAAGTACACCTGTCTCAAGTACTGCCTTTGCAGGGTCTGAGCTCTGAGGGAAAGCTGAGTCAAGGGGGAGCTAATAACTAAGAGTAGGCTACTGAATTCCAGACGAACTGATAGTCATATTTAAAAGTTTAGGAAGGTCTACATTTTATCCATGAAATGGAAACCAAATAGAATTTCCTATTCTCATCACATAACTTTCCTTTAATTTGTAGCATCTCAGCTAAATGCATAAAAGCATTAGGATTAATATATTTTTAAGTCTATATATATTAGTATATATTTTAGTGTTGCTATTAAATTTAATAGTGCACCCTAGTTCTATGTTCCATGCAAAAAAGGCTCCATTTTATAACAAATATCATTTGTAAGGCTGCCTTCATAAACTCTTACAGGTAGAGGAACAGTTTTTCAGGACAAGCCCAAGAAATTATTGAAAAATTCTGGTATCACACCATGATTGTAGGTTTTTAATTTTTTTTCTTCCAAAAGACTTTGCAAAGCAATACATATGTCTGCAAAACAACCACAAAATATTTTCTCAAAGATTCCCAAAACACTGTAATGAAAAGTAGGAGACAAGACTGTGTGGAAGATTACAGTGACATCCTTCACCCCTAGAAAGCACATGTTGGTGCTACAAGATTTTAATTAGGAAACTTAAATTTTCTTTTTTAATAAGGTATCAGTCACCTTCAAGGACGCTGAAGAGAATGCAGTATGGATTCGAATTGCCTGGGGAACACAGTGTAAAAAGCCAAACCAGTACAAACCTACTTACGTGGTATACTATTCCCAGACTCCGTATGCCTTCATTTCTTCTTCCAGGCTGAGGAGCAGCATTCCCCTTCTGGGTCAGGTATGGAACCAGTTACTACAGCTATAAAGTTGTATTATCTTATCTCAAAGGTCTGTGTAGGTTTAAGCGCTATGTAAAATGCCACATGTAATTCTTGATTTCCTAAAATAAGGAAGAGTGGTTCTTCTGCATATGGGAAAGTGGTATAAGCATTGGTTCGGAGCTCTTCATTATTGTCTTTCCATCTAGAATTATGCGTATTTAATGTAAAACTTCAACCAACACAGAGGTCTTTAAAGATCAACCCTTAGTCTTTTAAAACTTCATATCCTTTTTCCCAATCCTATTTACCCAAAATAATTACTGTTAACAGTTTTGTTATTTCCTTTCAGATGTTTTATTACAAAAACCAGAATAGCATATCACCTGTCATTTGCTTTTTTAACATTTCCATGTGTTTCCATCTGACACCTCACAACTTTTTTGTGACTGCATAATTTGCCTATTAATGAACATTATTTTCATTTGTAATCATTTTCCTTACATTCTTTGCACAAGAAGGAGCGTCTACTCACAGCCTGCTTCTTGTTATAGCTCTGGCTTCCTAGCATCTTTCCCCCGAATAAGCCATCCCTACATAGGCCTGGCAACCGCTGCTGCTTCCACTCTCTATTCACAACTACAGTGGCACCTCAGTTGGTGCCAGAGCTACCACGTAAGCTGGTTGTAGGTGAGCAGCTCCACCATCCAGGCTCCATCATCTCTAGTAGAGCGAGCACTCCACAGTATGGATCTACAAGCCTTAGGATCCTGGCGGGCAGACTTGCTTGTCATTTAAATTCCTTGGCTGTTTACTGAAATGGCAGAAGGATTTCTGCTACATGCTTCTACTTCCCTTTAACACTTAACTCTGCTTCTGTATGTTTGGGATCTTTTCCTCCTTAATATATACTAGTAGTGGTGGTTCATCCACTTACAGCCAGATGAGTCGCCCCTGCCATAGCTAGTTTAAACATTGCCTCACAAGCTAATGTTTATTTCCACTGTGAATCTTAAGGCAAACTTATCTCTATTCTCTAGTTCCAGGTAAGTATTTTATTAATTCTGTTTCTGCCTTCTAACTTGCTTCTCCAGATAATGGGAAGCTTTTATAAATTGCATTTAATATGTACTTTTTTCTTCAGTATTTGTCGTAAAGTATACATACTTGCATTTTAGTGTGGCAATATCATTGTAATATTAGATGACTGGTATTCCAAAATGGTAACATTTAAGTATTCATTGTTTATTCCTAAGTCTGAACTTAATGTATTATAAATCCTAACTTTAAATAGGAACACAGTTCTAAAAATGGTATAAAAGATTTTGCATTTATGATCATTTTAATGCCATTAGCCTTTTTTTGTCTTTTAAAAAAGCTGAGTAACAGGACATGAGATTACATTTTTCTGGGTTTCTCTTTTCACTCGCAAGTAGAAAGTATTCACTTACTGCCACTCTTAATTTTACTTTGACAAATACTGTAAATACAGGAATAGACACAGTAATCCTAATATTCTTTCTAACTTTCACTTTAAGGCACTGACAGTTGCTAGCAAACACCATCGGATTGTGAAAATGGACTTCAGAAGCCGATATCTGGACTCTCTTAAGGCTATTGTTTTTAAACAGTATAATCAGGTGAGCCCATCAGTGACTGTTTAAAGTTAAGTCTCCATTTTCTCTTTACAAGCCCCTGAGCAGGTGGGAAGTTCACCTACCACAAAAGGAGATCCCTTCAGGTACTACTGAAGCAGAGAAAACTTTGTTAGGTAACATTACAGAAACAAAATAATGAAATGCCTCAGTATCATCTTTTTATGATCATATTTTGTGTTTTATACTGCTCATTAGTTATTGGAGTCTGTTAGATCCCAGTTTCCAGATCAGCTATTCTAATTAGAGTTTAATTTTCTCTTTAGAATAACTTGCTGCCTTTTTAAGCTAATTACAAAAAAATTAATTCTACTACTCTCTTCTATTGCAAGAGAAAAGTAGAATTAATTTTTTGTCCCATCAGTCCAGTAGGTGATACAGGGGTTAGAAGTTAAGGAAAAAGCATTGGTTTATTAAGTCCAACAATTTATTTATTTGTTAAAATTATTTAAATGCATTAAATGTATCGTTTACTTTTAATTATAAGAATAGATCTGGCCTTACAGGTTCAGGGTTATTTGCTCCTGTGCATGGTATCTGTGTGCTCACATGTTCAGACTCCTGTAGATGGGTCATTAATACCCTATGTATATCTTTGAGCTCTTAGGTATATTATACACGGTGAGACAAAAGTAGGTCTACAGTTGTTAACATGGAAAATAATACAATGATTAATAAATAATACAAGACTAAACTCTTGTGTTTTAATACGATTATAAACCTACTTTTGCCCTACCCTATATTTATATACTTCATCTGTTCTACATAGAAAGAAGTAATGGCTCTCTGTAAGCCCTCTAAGGAAAACATATCTAACATTAAGAAGTTAGATAATGATTTTTCTCCCATAGCAGCCCCCTCCCCTCTTACCAACCACATTCCCATCAAATTGCTATCAACTGTTTTGCTCCTAGGAAAATACACATTGTCAAATACTTAATTATAAAAACAGTGGCTTTAGTGGGGGAAGGTCAGAGAAGGGATTTGAGAAATTCAAACTTTTAGTAGGAAAATTATTTTTACAAAAGGAATCTCAGTGAGTTTTTTGGAGTTATAAAGACATAGAATAAAGCTAAAACTTCACATTGCAAATTCTGCCCTGATTTCTCTAGCTTTTGTACTCACCACCTATTTCTTCCACGTCCATTTTTATGATAACAAAATATAGACAGAGCTACTCAGGCACAACAGCCACGTTGCTTACCCTAGATGTCTCTGCCAATATCCTGCTCTAGGAGAAATGCTCCACTCAGCCTGGATATAGGCTCAAATCTCTTCTTGTTTGAAAAAATAAATATAAAATTTGAGCCCTGGCTGGTGTGGCTCAGTGGTAGAGCATTGGCCCAAGCAACGAAGGGTCTTAGTTTCAATTCCCAATCAGGGGCACATACCTGGGTTTCAGGTTCATTCCCGGCCCCAGTCAGGGCGTGTACAGGAGGCAACCAATCGATGTGTCTCTCTCACGTTAGTGTTCCTTCTACTCTCTTTAAAAATCACTGAGGGGGAAAATCCTTGGGTGAGGATTAACAAAAAAAAATAGGTAAAACTTGACATACTTTTATGTACTAAAACAAATAATAGCTGTACTTCAAGGTGTTAAAATCAGGAAAACATTCACTTTTTCTTTTTTTTCTCTAGACTTTTGAAACTCACAACGCTACTACACCTCTACAAGAAAGAAACCTTGGGCTAGATATAAACAGTATGTGTGTTTTAAAACAAAAACTGAAATTTGAAAGTACACTTTTAAAAATGAAAATTTTTCTATCTCTTAGCAATTTGTTGGCAATAAAATGAAATGGTACAGCCATTCTGAAACATTTTAATGGCTTTCCAATGGCATAGGAAGGGCTATTGATTCCATGTTAAGTAAAGGAAGCAGGAAAGAAAATTTGTGTATTTTATAATCCCAGTTTAAAAAATACACTTTTTATTCTCTGAAAAAGGGCTATACAGGAATATATAAAATGTTGTTAACAGTACTTATTTCTGTGTGGTAGAATTATGAGTGGTTTTTATTTTTTTTTTATCAGTGCTTTCCAATTTTTCTACAATAAGAAAATATTACAATCAAGAGAAGAACCTGTAAACATTATCTTTAAATTATACAAGCAAGTTGAAAGGTTAGGAATTAAAAAGGGGATAATTTAAGGATGAAATATACTCCTAACGGCTCTTTTATTTGAAATCTTCCATCTATAGTAGATTCAAGGATCATTCATGAAAACATAATAGAAAAAGACAGAGTACAAAGAGTGACTCAAGAAATTTTCGGAGACTATCCTCAACCAAGACTAGAATTTGCACAGTATAAGGTAGGACATTGCTATAAACTATCTACAATTATCAATATTTTTTTAAGAGAATAAAACATCTAAGTGAACTGGTTCTAAGAAACTTTCTTATTCATTTGTCACTTTAATTTTATATAATCAATTTATGAGTTAAAATAGACTTCTATAATATTTAGTAAGTTTCTCTATTAATAAAGAAGACCTTTGGAAATTTTAAATTTGCCTTTTCATTTCATCTTTCATATTAATTCAATTAATTATAACTGGCTGTGATCTATTATTTTTTGAGGTGAAAAAATTGTAGGCTATACCTTTCTAATCCATCCATACCTAGAGCAATACTTACAATGCAGTGGGTGTTGAATAAAAGAGTGAATAAGTCATTACATAGTCCAGTTGGTATCACATGGAGAAAAAACCGGTAGCCTAGTTAGTTTTGTAAACCTAGCTCATCCCGGAAGTGTATCACTGCCCACCAAGAAAACCAGTGTCAGGGACAAGCCCATTGCCACCATTACAAGAATTCAAGGTTTTGTCATGATCATTAATCTCATACTCATGCTCATACAACACTCTCCTCCCTTTAAACACCTCATTAAAATTCTTTCTGCTTAGTGCCCCTACAGGCCACACTTCAAATCTGCCATAGATCTGCTCATTTAGGCCTAATGCTTATTTGGTTTTATGTGTTTTTAGTACGAATAGCTCATTAACACCTTTCAAGTTTGGTTCCCTGAGTGGCAGGTTTTAATCCAGTTCCTTTAGAAAGCTCATACTGTGGGACACTGGTTCTCAAAGTGTGGTCCCTGGACCAGCGGTACCAGCATCACTTGGGAATAGATAAGAAATGTGGATTCTCAGCCCCACTTTAGTCCTAATGGATCAGAATTCTGCAGGTGGGACCCAGCCATCTGGTTTTACAAGCCCTCTCTAGCTAATTTTGCACACTAAAGTTAGAGGTCCACTGAAGGAGTATACAGAAGATTTAATCTACAAAATTTCCCTTTACATATATCTTAGAATGGCTCTATTCTATAAGTCAAGGTGCACATTGATGCATAGCTGCTACTAATTTTTCCTCACTTCCTATTTTGAAAAATGTCAAACCTTCAGAAAACTTGCAAGAATATTACTGTGAATATCCATGTCCCCTTTGCTTCAATTCACCAGTTGTTAACATTTTGCCACAGTTGCTTTCTTTTTCTTTCTTGATGCTGAACCATTTGAGTTAGTTGCAGGCATTACTCAGTCTTCAGCTATTTCAGCATACTGCCTCTAAATGCGAAGGATCGCTTTAAGTTTTAAAAGAAATTGAAATTAGAATCTAAGAGCCAAGTACCTATTAAATTAGCAATACTTGGATATTTGATAATATTAATTTTTTTATGTGTGGTAATGTAAGGGGATGAAAAGAGTCCTTTTTAGGTGTTTTTAGATACATACTGAAATATTTACAGATGGAATACTATGATGTCCTGGATTTGCTTCAGAATAATCCAGTGTGGGTGGGCTGTAGGGAATGGGAAGAAAGGTAATAAATGAAAAAATACTGACCATTAGTTGATCATTGTTTCAGCCCGGTGATATGCACATGGGACTCATTATACTGTGCGCCTTACTTGTGTATTTTTTTTTTAAATCTTCCATAATGAGAAGTAAAAAAGAAATCATGATAGTGACTCAAAAGACAAGACATTTTTATATTGAAATAACAGGTTACAAAGGATAGTGCTAATTTTCCATTAAGAATGCAAAATAGGCCCTAGCTGGTGTTGCTCAGTGGATAGAGCATCGCCTACAGACTGAAGGGTCCCAGGTTGTACAGATACAATTCTGGCCAAGGGCACATGCCCAGGTTGCGGACTCGATCTCCAGTAGGGGGTGTGCAAGAGGCAGCCAATCAATGATTCTCTCTCATCATTGATGTTTCTATCTCTCTCTCCCTCTCTCTTCCTCTCTGACATCAATAAAAATATATTTTTTTTTAAAATGCAAAATAGGACACCTGCAGGCGAAACTGCCATCCAAGGTCTCCTGTGTGTCAGGCACTGTGCACACTTAGCATTTTGTGTGTTCTATCGTTTGATATGCTGGTTGCCCTCTACATTTTCAGTTAGCAAATTAATGCTTCTCTCATCCATTAAGCCCTGTATTTCTTGGTGATAATAATTAGTGAAATGAGTAATCCAATTTTGTTACATGATGCCATTCCAACTGATATATTTAATAGTCATTTATAAATATGTTTGTTGACAGCTTGAAACAAAATTCAAAAGTGACTTAAATAGGGGCATCTTGGCTGAAAGAAAAGAACCTCTCCGGTGCCTAGTAAAGTTCTCTAGCCCGAATCTTCTGGAAGCATTGAAATCCTTAGCACCAGCAGGTAAGTAGTCAGTTTATTTTGCAAGCTAGAACAATTAACAGCATACCTACATTCAAACCTCCCTTTGCTGACTAATTACCTCTGAGCTTTCTCATGACCAGTCTGGTATCCCATCTTACCCCGTATTGCATATTCTGCTTCTGCACGTAATGAGGGTCCATGATCTTGCCCATTTTTAAACTGACTCAAATCTTTGTCCTGTGATTATTTTAATTGTCTCTTTTTCTTTTTTAAATTTCAGGTATTGCAGATGCACCACTTTCTCCATTGCTCACTTGTATACCCCAAAAAAGAATGAATTATTTTAAAATTAAAGATAAATAAGACATATGTGGTTTGTAAGCATCACATCTCCCTGACTATATTGCATACATATTTCACTTCATGGCTAACTATTTTAAACATGAACCCTTAATATTGACAATTTTAAAATGTTCAATATAATTGTTGGGAATGATTATTTCCTCTTCCACTGTGTGCTCCCTCTTCCTCATATCCTGCAAAGCATAGCAGTTGTGGGTCTTTAAGTGGCAGGATGTCCTTTTTCTCACTCCTGTCTCTCCTCTATCCTAGAGAGGTCTGGTTCCAATTGCTAGTTTTTAGGTATTTTCTCTTAAGCTTTGGATCACATAAAGAAATACCAAGAAACTATACCCAATTCAAAAACTTTCTAGGAGAATCATAAACTTCGTACATTTAGAGAGTAGACTTGGGTTCCATTAAGCTATTGCAGGAGGTAGTGTATCAGATGATTTAGTTATATAAAATAATGGCTTCATTGTAAATATACTTTTTATAATCTATTTTATATGACATTCAAACTGACCAATTTTATACTGATTTGCGAATAAAGATATTTAAAAACTGATACATAAGTTACTTTTGATGAAAATCAAAAAGAGGCTTACTGTAAAGATACATAAATACAATCAGAAAAAGGAGTTAAAGTATGCTTTATAATACAATGGTATTTTCTACAGACTGTAGGGGTTTTATGTGAAAAATATGTTTTTAGATTTAATTAGCAATAGCAAAGACACTTTGGTTATCTTAGAGTGAGGCACTGAGTCTGCAAGGGCTTAATGCTAATTTTCTTATGGATCACCATTGTGATTTAAAGCATCTGTGCACAGCCCTAACCGGTTTGGCTCAGTGGATTATAGAGCGTCAGCCTGCAGACTCAAGGGTCCCGGGTTCGATTCCGGTCAAGGGCATGTGCCTTGGATGCGGGCACATCCCCAGTGGGGGGTGTGCAGGAGGCAGCTGATCGATGTTTCTCTCTCATCGATGTTTCTAAGCCTCTTTCCCTCTCCCTTCCTCTCTGTAAAAAATCAATAAAATATATTAAAAAAATAAATAAATAAAATAAAGCATCTGTGCACACAGGGCAGGCACTTCTGCTCAGTGCCTGAATGGCTGTGTTAGGTCTACATAGAGGTGCTGCATGCTCCTGGGTTGGCTTCTCACAGCTCACAGCTCTCCTTGGTGCTTGGCAAGGGTGAGCAATTGGAACCTGAAAGAAGATGCTAATCATATTATCCAGTCTATAGTGGAATCACTTGAGGCTGCACACGGAGGCCCTCCAGACAGAAGTAACTGCTTAAGGAAATGAGAATACAAGGAACTCTTACCTATTATGTCTTGATGGTCCAGACACACATACTGTATTCAAATGTAGTCTTGAGAACAGATGGAGCAGTAATTATACATTCAAGGACCTCTATAGCCAACGTATTTACTGCCTAATGTAAAATTAGGGAAAAGAAATTGATTCAGAATAATGCAGTGGGATTTTTGTATTTTTTGTAATTAGGAATCTATTTAATTTTACATTAGGTAGAATCTCTAAAAATGAATACTAGCTAACACTAATTAAGCCCTTAAATATATGGCAGACACTGCTAAGTATTTTATATCCATTTTTTATTTTCATAACAATCCTTCAAGGCAGGCAGCATTACTAGTCTTATTCTACTTCAGTGAATAACAAAGCTTAGCCCTAACTAGTAAGTGGCTGAGCCCACATTAACTACAGGCAGTCAGACCTCAGAGCCTGCACTCTAGACTCCATGCTGAAAAGAACAATAGCCCATGGATCCTGTCCCACACATAGATAGGAGTTCTTTTGGCCCACGGTACTTATTAAGTCATAATTCCTTTGGTGGGCAGAATAATACGCCCTGTTCAAAGATGCCCACATTCTAATCCCTGGAATCTGTATGTTACCTTAAAAGCAAAGGGATTTTTCAAATGAGAGTTCCTGAATGCACCCAATGTAATTATTAGGGTACTCAAAAATGGAAGAGAAGAGAGCAAAAGGAGATATGACTACTGAAGAAATCAGAGTGATATAATGACTCAGCTCACCATTACTGACTTGGAGAAGCTGGAAGAGGCAAGCTACTTCCACGGAGCCTCCAGAAGAAATGCAGCCCTGCCAACTCCTTGATCCTGGTCTGGTAGCTAGGATCATTCTAGACTTCTAATCTCTGGAACTGTCAAATAATGAAGAAAGAGTGAAGATGGGGAATATATAAGGTGGAGTCATTTTAACTAAGCTGCTAAAATTAACATGAAGTTTGAGGCATAAGATTCCATTCTTGTTCTAACCTGGTAACAAACTTTTTTTTAACTTTTCAGTCCTGTGTCAATGCTTGGATTTACAAATGGACTTCTAGATAACCCTCTGTTTATGCCCTGAAGGACTCAGGTACCCAGACTACCTGATTACCCTCTGAAGGACTCACATACACATCCACCTGGCATCCATTATCCAGACCAGAGGATGTGACCAAACCTCCTGGCATCCATCACCCTGACTGCCCTGACATATGACTGATAATCATCCTGGATCAGTTGTAAGGCTAAGAATGCAAGACTGATAATTCTCAAGAATGTACTTTTTCTTATAAGAACTTAACTTTTCTTTCTGCTTTGGAACACTTTTTTGCCTTGCTGCGTTCCTAGCTTGCAAACTCCAAGACCCTTGAATAAGTCCTTATCATTTATTTCTAGCCAAAGCCTCCAGGCTCTTTTTGAGGTCCTTCAACAATAACAAATCTGTGTTTTAAGCCACAGATTTTGTGGAAATTAGTTATTGCAGCAGTAGGAAACTAATACATATGCTAATATATAAATGTTGAATGATTTCACATAAAAATATTGAAAAACAAATCTAGTGATATCAAAGATGCACTGGAGGCCCCGCCCTCTGCCGGAAGTGCAGTGTTAAGAGGCGGGGCCTGCGAGCTGGGCCCGGCTGCTGTGCGGGAGCCATGGCGTCCCTTTAAACAAAAAACTTATTTCTCATTTCACTGCAGTCCTTACCCCTCCCTTTTGTCTATCCCTGACCTACTATTCTCATCTACATGACCTACCTAGTCCCTCTAGGTACTTAGGTTTTAGAACCCTGCCCTGAGCTATACTGTCTCCCATATAGTAATCAAATCTTATCCTTTAAAATACAAGCAAGTAAATACAGCCTCCCTGAAATGATTAACTATCAATTATAACCATCCTTTCGTTTGTATAATGTGAGCTAGGATTAATTAGTTACTTCTCTGCAAAACGGAGGAAAACTTACAGTACTTACCCGCTATGGCTGTTTTGAGGACATAACAAGACACTACATGACAAATGCATTCTCCAGTGCCTGGCACATGGTAAACTAAATAAAACACAGCTGTAATTAACATAATGTCGCCTGTGCTGCTGGTGAACATTGGAGTTGTTTCTAATCTTTGGGAAGTAAAACTTCTGAACGCATCACTTTTTCTTCTCCAATTATTGCCTGATGTCAAGTTTCTTGGAAGCACAACCAACACCTTCTACCTGTTCACAGGAATCCCAGTGACGTTTTGCAACCCTCCCGCCTCACCAGGCAGCAGCTCCCCGCTGACGTACACTTCAGTACCTGCAGGGGGCGCCGCGTCCAGCCCAACCTGACCGGATGCTAATGAGCCTGGAGGCCCCGCCCTCCGCCGGAAGTGCAGTGTTAAGGGGCGGGGCCTGCGAGCTGGGCCCGACTGCTGTGCGGGAGCCATGGCGGCCTCTGAGGCGGCGGCGGCCGGACCCGCGGCTCTGGCCTCGGGCGCTCCGGCCGTCCCAGCGGCCGCGAGGGGAGCCGCCGCCGCCTCGGGCTTGTGGGGACCCCCCGGACGACTGAGGGGCAGCCGGCCTCGGCCCGCGGCGGCGAGGCAGCAGCCCGCGGGTCCGGCGCCGCCGGCCGGGGAGCTGATCCAGCCGTCGGTGAGCGAGCTGTCCCGGGCCGTGCGGACCAACATCCTGTGCACTGTGCGCGGGTGCGGCAAGATCCTGCCCAACAGCCCCGCGCTCAACATGCACCTGGTCAAGAGCCACCGCCTGCAGGTGAGCCCGCCGCCGACGGCGCCTCCTCAGGCCTGGCGCCGACCATGCGCCTCGCTCGGGGGCGTGGGCGCGGGTCCTGCTCCCGGCGCGGCGCGGCCCGGGGTCTGGAAAGCGCCGTGAGCCCAGCCTCCGCCGGCCTGCATCAGAAGGGGCTTCCGAGTCCATAAAACGGGCCAAACCGGGGAGGGCGTCCCGGCCGGGGAGGAGGGAGCGAGGAAGCGGGAACGCGTAATAATAGGAAAACACTGTGTCATGCCGCTCGGACCAGCCGGGACTACCGGCCTCTAACTTCGCGGCCCGGGCGTGGATCTCGCTAGTTCTCCCCGCAACTTCGAGAGGTACGGACCTACCGTCCTCATTGCATTGATGAGAAACAGGTTACGGGGCTGAGGAGCGCTGGGATTTAAACCTGCTCTCTGGTTCTGAAGCCCGTGTGCTTTCCACCACGCCCACAATTCCTCCGTCGGGCCTTGGCCCTGCCCCGTGGGCAGAGGGAGCTGGCTGCAGACCTGGCCGGGCCTGCCCCGTGGGCAGAGGGAGCTGGCTGCAGACCTGGCCGGGTCCTGCCCCGTGGGCAGAGGGAGCTGGCTGCAGACCTGGCCGGGTCCTGCCCCTGCCCCGTGGGCAGAGGGAGCTGGCTGCAGACCTGGCCGGGCCTGCCCCGTGGGCAGAGGGAGCTGGCTGCAGACCTGGCCGGGCCTGAGCGCCGGCAGTGACAAGTTTCTATGTCGGTAAAATCAGCGCAGGAATGAGACCTAAGGGAAATCTCTCCCGTGAGCGCGGTGTAATAATAGTCTGAACATCCCTTCCCCCTTATATAAAATAGGGCGGTGATTTTCAGCCTTTAATGCACATCTGTGGAAGGCTTGTTAAAGATCCAGATGTTCAGTCCCACCCAGACCTGTTAAATCATAATTTCCCAGTCATTATCGTTGGAGGTTTCCTTCCACCACTTAGAGCCCTTCCTGGCCAACAGTGACATAATGTGAAACCCTAAGTCACTGAAAGCAGTCTTGTGAGTATGTAGCTTCTGACGGTCTGAATTGGTTAAGGAGAAAGCTTAAATTACCTGGCATATTGCATGCTTCTCCGTGGAGACGTCCTTAGAATCGGGCTTCTGATAAGAATGTCACAGCAGAAAGTCTAATAGCTGTGGCAGATGTGTTGCCCATAAAGAGAGATCTGTTAATGGGCACCAACTGAACAGAAGTGCCTCCCCGGAGGAGGACTAGGAGCCCCACACAGGAAATGTGCATGGAGGGGTTCCGAGGGAGACCCTGCCGGTGGGGCGGTAATTCTCCGCAGAGGAGTTTGGGGTTTCCTCCAGAACACAGGCGAAGTAACTCTGGGAATGGGCTTCTCTTTCCTGCTAACTTTTAACTATATCCTTCCTTTTTATAACCGTATTTATTTTCCTTAACTGTATTTTAACTTGAGTGGATGAATATACATTTGTAGGAATTCTGCAGCCTAATCCCTTGGTTCTCTTTAGCCCATATGCAATCGCCATCACCCACCTTCATCCCATAGCTAAGGCAGACATTACATCTCTGAGCACAAATGAAGCTGCCAGTCTAACCAGCACCGTCCTTGTGTGGGCTGAACATCACTGTAGGAAGCACGTCTTAACACTTTATATTGTTCTTTTCTTTGGAATTGCTGTCTGGAGCTCTACATCTCTCAAGGCTTTATGAAGCATCTGTTTAGCATGAAGATAGCACTTACTCTCCAGGATTTTGATAGTATGTATACAGTAGGTTTATTTCTAATTATGTTTTTAAAATATGTAAAGTTCAGAATTCTGAAGATACCAATACAGAAAATATAATAGGCCTGAGGAGGAGGAATATGTGTAAGGAAAATAGAAACTTTGACAGATCTTTACTGGGACTTCAGCCTTTCAGAGTATGCGTATCCTCGCTTAGAACATGTGTAATGTCTGTCATTCTTCAGTTCTAGTCAGATTCATTTTTCAGGTTTTTCTGAAGACGGCACTCAAGATCCCTTTCTAAACTAAAAATGTGGAACAATGAAAATGGGCTTTTCTGAGTTTCCTTCCAAAGTCACTAGGGAGACCTGTTTCAGTAGGAATTAAAGAAACCTCGCTGAGAACCATCATTGGTTTTTTTCTTGTCAAACAGGCTCACTTTCCTGAACCTCCCTTTCCTGCCTTTCTAACCATGGTACACAGCAGCCTCTGAGCATCTCATGTCTTGGTGGAAGGAGAGGAGGTCCACTTTCTTTAATGAAAGTGACCTATTTGACAAAATAACCATATCCATATGGTAATGCCTCGGTGTGGCAAGTCTGTATACTTAGTCTGGATCCGGAATAGAGGCTCTTGAATTCAAACATTACTTTTGACACTTGATTGTTCTCAAAGTATTGGGAGGAGGAGGCCTGGTAAGGGCTGACCGGGAGTTCCCCATGGTTTTAAAAGCAGTCTGTGTTTAGACCAGAGACTCCACTACCAGTCAGTTTCTGTTCTGAAGCTAATCTTGAGTATATATTTGGTTGGCACATTTGCATAACATCCAGTGGAAATTTTCCCTTTCATTCTCTTGGTTACAGCTACTTGCATATTTCTAGTTCCTCTCCTAATTTTTATTTTTTCAAATTATGATAATTTTATTGCTTCCCCTGTTAGTTGCTGTATGGTTCCAATTCTATTCTAATCTTTCTTCATAGGATACCCTGCCCCTAACCAAATATTCCTTAACATAAATGATTAACAAACCCTTCTGAAAGATGATGGATAAGAGTGGGATTGTAAGGTAAAGGGTACATGCTGCATTTTGGTTTTATGTGGGTTCTTCAGATATATGTCTATATTTCATATCCTATAAGAAAATATGGAGATATCCTATTTCAGCCTTGCCTAGGGGGGATCCATATAGAAATGAAAGCTGGTGATTCAGGGAAAGGAATAGAAGGGGTAAATGGGCTTTTCTTGTTTGTTAGAAATTCTTTTATTCATTGTGTTTGAAAGCAGTGAAAAGGACAGGAGGACCCTTAAAGAACCTTTTATCTAGCAACATTTATATTTTTAAAACATGGCTTAGAGGCCTGGCTGGTGTGGTTCAGTGGTTGACCCAGGAACCAAAAGGTCACTGGTTCAATTCCTGTTCAGGACACATGCCCGGGTTGTGGGCTTGATCCCCAGTAGGGGCGTGCAGGAGGCAGTCAATCAATGATTCTCTCATCGTTCTTTCCCCATTAGAAAATATTCACATCAAAATTTCCTGAGATGTTAACAACTTGAGGTTTAGCAGTAAACTGACTCATACTCGCACATTCTCTCCTTTGTCGCCTGAGAGACCCATGACTGATGATTCAGGTATCAACATGAAAGGGTTTTCGAGAACCGAAGTTTTGTTTGACAATTGAGACATTTTTTCATGAAAATTTGGTCAAGAACCGAATTGTTCAAGATGGGAGACATTCGAGAACTGAGGTTTGACTTTGAAAACTCTAGCCCAAAAGTTAATCATATTTAATAATAAGGGATTATTAAGGTTATGTATGAGTTAGTATATATAAAGTGCTTAGAATAGTGTCTAACACTAGTAAAAGCTTTGTTAGTACTGGCCTTTATAATAATTACTAAATTTCAAACATAGCATGCTTTATAAAAGTTGTGTCAACTAGCTTTAGCTACTTTAGGGGCAGTGTGATAATCAGAGAAAGTCACAGTGCTTTTTATCAGGAAGGCCAACATCATGGTCAAGGGAGGCTTTTTCAGGAGTTCATACTAAGACGCTGGGCATGAGATAAAAAGGAAAGGAAGACTTAAGGATGATATAGAAATCTTGAGCCTTATAAACTGTAAATATACCACTTTGCAAATAGAGAAGATTGCTTCAAGTTGTTGACTTGAAGAACCTGTAGAAAATTTTTATGAGTTTTTAAGAGTTTATGTGCCCCAAACAGAAGACATGCCTAGAAGCAAAATCTCAACAGACTGAGGAAAATGTTTTCCAGAATGACAGTTTGCAGTTTCTTTTATACATTTGGAATTAAGGAGGGAAGTAAAGAAGATTACATGCAAGTGGGAGAATGTAAGGCAGGGAAATATTTATGATTGGGTCTGAGGGATGAAAAAGTAGCATTTCACAGGGATGTTAACCTAGATGCACAAAAACAATGCACAGGGCTTGCAAAGATAAACTTCTACTAGGGAAGTTATAGACCCGAGGCATGACTATCCATCATGACCGGCCCAGTTAGGAATTTATAATCATATCACCCTGGGAAATTACTTTGTTAGATTTGTTACAGAAGCCCTTTTTCATCCACAAAGGGAAGAGATTGTAAGTTTAGAATGGATAGTTTAAAGGAATAGATCGAATTTGAAACAACATGGTTTGAGCTATAGTTTATACATCATAAAGTTTACCTAATGTAAGTGAATAATTCACTTATTTTAGCATTGTGCAGCCATCACCACAATTCAGTTTAGAATATTTTCATCTCCCAAATAAGATCCCTTGTTCCCATCTTTAGTCATTCCTTGTTTTTACTCCCAGTCTGTTGTATTGATTTTTTGAAAATAATTATTTAAAGTAATTTTTCTTTTTCAGGATGGCATAGTAAATCCAACAATAAGAAAAGATTTGAAAACTGTACCAAAATTCTACTGTTGTCCAATTGAAGGATGTCCTAGAGGTCCTGACAGGCCATTTTCTCAATTTTATCTCGTAAAACAGGTATTTTACTTATCTTAAGTATACTTCCCTGAGGATGAAATGCAAATGGTATAAACCTAGTGTGCATTCTAATTACTTACCAAACATAACGAGAATTGAGCAGAAAGTTGTGTGAGGATATCTACCCAAAAGTTTTCCAATTGGAAAAGGTGAGTAAGGTATAATGCAAGTGAAGGACACATGCCTTGTTCTGGAGGGAAAGATGTCCAGAAGTGGATTCAGAGAGAAAGAGAAGATGGCTAATTCAAAGAATGAGAACACATGTACTTCGTATCTCTTATGTGAATCTGTGCCTCCAAGGTTAGACAAGCAAAGGCACAAAGGAAATGTTCTCCCAAAGGAGTAAGATAAGGCAGAATTTCAGGAACAGCTACCTTAAGGGGAGGGAGGGGGCCCAGCAACTGGGAAAGGAGGTGATTCAGGACTGCAAGAAATAGGCAGCTGAAATACTTCCCAGAGGGTTTGCTGGAGGAGGTCCTATAAAAAGTATTGCAAAGACTTTTTATTCTTCCTACAGCACTTATTTGTAGATCAGAACCTAAATGCTGGGTACTATGGATTGTTTCCAAAACTGTCTTCACACTTTTCACAAAGTAGAAGTGATAGGGAAAAGAGGCATATGATAAACTGCAGTTTGCCTGCTTCTACATTCTTTGATTTGAACTGCTATGTTTTATCGTGTAAAATCATTGTTAACTTGGGTATGTTGATGGTTTTTGAAATGTTTTGAGCAGTTGCAGTTTTTCATTCTGGTTCCTTTGTGTTCTTCCTAGCACTTTATGAAAATGCACGCTGAAAAGAAGCATAAATGTAGTAAGTGCAGCAATTCATATGGCACTAAATGGGACTTGAAAAGACATGCAGAGGATTGTGGCAAGACCTTCCAGTGCACATGTGGCTGTCCCTATGCAAGTAGAACTTCATTACAGTCCCACATCTACCGAACTGGCCATGAGATCCCTGCAGAGCACAGGTAAAGGGGAAGAAATGGTGGCCCAAACGTCAGTAGCTGTGGGAAGAGTTTCAAATGAAACTTCCTGGAAAGCTCTTAGTGTAGGAAGAAAGGAGGAATAATGGAGAAAAGGTAAGACATGGAAGAAGGGAACTTGCAGAAAGGTAGCAGTACTAATAAAGGATCCATGTCTACTTAATCCGGTTGTTCTTCCTTATTCTTTCTGCCAACTTCTTTTGAGGGTACCTTAATATGAAACTATACTTCATTTTATTTATTTACTTTTTTTTTTATCCTCACTCAAGGATTTATTCATTGATTCCAGAGAGAAGAAGGGAGAGAGAGAAACATCAACTGGTTGCCTCCCGTATGCACTCCGACTGGGGAGTGAACCCACTACCTAAGTATGTGCCCTGACTGGGAATCAAACCCTGCAACCTTTTCATATTATACAGGAAGACACTCCAACCAACTGAGCCATCCAGCCATGCCTGTACTTCATCTTAAAAGCCAGATTTATATTTGGGGTATAAGCTTCTTACTTGAGAAATGATAAAAGTTGCATTATTTAATCTGTTAGCATCCTTATGCTTACAAATCAAAGTTGAGTTCTAGTACTTAGAGCTGTATCTCCCCCACCCGCCCTCTTTCTCCTTCCCTTTTTGCATATTCCTGAACTTCTGCCTGCCATACAGCAGACCCAGTTCTCAAAGAGGTGTAAAAGAAGGGATTTCTCTTCACTGGATTGATTCTGACCTCTTTTTACTCTGTCATTTTCAGGGATCCACCTGGTAAGAAAAGAAAAATGGAAAACTGCCTGCACAACCAGAAGTTATCCAATAAAACCATTGAATCCTTGAGCAACCAACCAACCCCAAGACCAGACACTCAAGAATTAGAAACTTCAGAAATAAAGCTAGTCGCTTCTTTTGAAGACTCTTGTGGCTCTAATGCCAAAAAACAGACTCTTACGACAGCACCAAAATATCCTCAGAAATTGCTTTTACCAAAGCCCAAAGTGGCTTTGGTTAAACTACCTATTATGCAGTTTTCTCCTATGCCTGTCTTTGTGCCTACAGCTGACTCCTCGGCCCAGCCTGTAGTGTTAGGTGTTGATCATCAGGGCTCTGCCTCCGGTGCTGTGCACTTACTGCCCTTGTCAGTAGGAACTCTGATTCTTGGCCTTGATTCAGAAGCCTGCTCTCTTAAGGAGAGCCTTCCTCTTTCAAAAATTATAAATCCTGTTACTGTTGAGCCAATTAGTACAGGTGTTCAAGTGAACTTGAGTAAAAATCCATCTAATCCTTCACAAGAACTAGGGAACGCATGTCAAAAGAACAGCATTTCTTCGATAAATGTACAGACAGATCTGTCTTACGCCACACAGCACTTTATACCTTCTGCACAGTGGGTCAGCCCTGATTCCTCTGTATCGTCTTGTTCTCAAACTGATTTGACTTTTGGTTCTCAAGTTTCCCTTCCCA
Organism: Myotis myotis; assembly: GCF_014108235.1. Taxonomy (NCBI): domain Eukaryota; kingdom Metazoa; phylum Chordata; class Mammalia; order Chiroptera; family Vespertilionidae; genus Myotis; species Myotis myotis. Next base: position 20,664,159 of record NW_023416323.1, on the reverse strand, counting down.
TTAGTGTTCATACCCAAACATTTTTGCCCAGTTCTAAGGTAACTTCATCTATAGCTGCTCAGACTGATGCGTTTTTAGATACTTCTTTCCAGGCAGGTGGAATCTCCAGAGAAACTCAAACCAGTGGAATGGGAAGTCCAACAAATGACCGAGTACAAATGGACCAAGCTGTAATGTGCGGAGACATTTTTGAGAGTGTCCATTCATCATACAGTATTTCTACAGACAATATTATAAGCAGCAGCTTAGTAGGAGAGACTGTTACTCATGGTTTGTTACCTCAGAACCACCCTAAGACTTTAAGTCAAGATATTGAGAAATCTGCACCAGTTATAAACTTCAGTGCACAGAACAGTATGCTTCCTTCACAGAACATGACAGATAACCAGACCCAAACTATAGATTTATTAAGTGATTTAGAAAACATTTTGTCTAGTAATCTGCCTGGTCAGACACTGGACAATCGTAGTCTTCTGTCTGACACAAACACTGGACCTGATACCCAGCTCCCATCTGGTCCAACCCAGAATCCTGCAATTGATTTTGATATCGAAGAGTTCTTTTCAGCCTCAAATATTCAAACTCAAACTGAAGAGAGTGGGCTTAGCAGCATGACCACTGAGCCAGTCTTAGAATCACTGGACATAGAGACCCAAACTGACTTCCTACTTGCAGACACCTCTGCCCAACCCTACAGTTATAGGGGAAATTCTAATTTCTTAGGCCTTGAAATGTTTGACACACAGACACAGACAGATTTAAACTTCTTTTTAGACAGTAGCCCTCATCTGCCTCTGGGAAGTATTCTGAAACACTCCAGCTTTTCCATGAGTACTGATTCATCTGACACCGAGACCCAAACTGAAGGAATCTCTGCTGCTAAAAACATCTCTGCTCTAGAAAGCAAGGTTCAGTTAAATAGCACAGAAACACAGACCATGCATTCTGGCTTTGAAACCCTGGGGAGCTTGTTCTTCACCAGCAATGAAACTCAAACAGCAATGGATGACTTTCTTCTTGCTGATTTGGCCTGGAACACGATGGAATCTCAGCTCAGCTCTGTAGAAACCCAGACATGTGCAGAACCACACACAGTCTCCAACTTCTGAAAGTGAAGTCCATGTGTGGAACGGCATTTACAATTTCCTTGATTTAGAAAATGAAGAGTGGAGACAACAGTATTAACTCTATTGAATGTAGTTAATACGCAGTTGCTTCTGTTCTTTGAGGTTCTTTGCCTTTTGTACTTGTAAACATGAAATTTGTGTATAAATGTGAGTGTATTATAAAGTGAAGATGTTGACCTAAAAAGGATTGTATTGTGTTGCCTACATTTGCCCTTTTACAGCTAGTCGTTCCATCTTAAAAAAAAAAAGGGGGGGGGGCCAATTTCACACCTTTAAAACCCATCAAGTCATTTAGCTAAAGCCAGGCTTACCAGGTACTAGGGTACAGACTTTGCAAATCTCCAAAATAATTTAGTCAAAGTGTGACTTGCTTAAATCACACCTAAAATATTTTTGACGATGCTTGTTAGAAATTCCTTTTCCTGATAGTAATACCTAGAGAAATTTGATGCTGCACCATCAGGTTTAAACACCTATGCATAGATGGTTTGAGACTCCTACTGTCCACAGCTTCAGCTGCGTTGACATCTATCTCTTCTTCATTGCAGACAAAAGAAAACTACATCTGCCTTTAGCTTTTCATGTCATTGTCATCCCTTTTCTACATGAACTACTATTGATACCAATGTAAGTGTACAGACATATTGTAAAATTACTGCTTAAGGTAGTAGTGGCAAGTACTTAGTGTAAATAGTGTTCCTTCTAGTCATGGAATCATGCCTATTAGCCCATACCGAGTGTACCCTACAAACATCCCCTCCCATTCTCTACAGTAGGCCAGGGCGGTGCTCAGAGCTGTTTGGCTCTTTGTCTAAGTGCACAGGCTGGATCTGAGTTGTGTCACTCTAAATATATATATATGGCACTCCCCCTAAATTTCAATTCATAGCATTATCTTGAAAGAGAAGAGTGCAATCAACAATTATATGAAAGTGACTCTTGCTCCACCTCTCATCTTTTCCTTGAATAAGGAAAGACATTGATCTAGCAAGGATATTATTTGTGCCTTGAGGATAACAATTACATAATAATCCAGCTTCTGCATTTTGTTGCTTCATTTGTTCAGAAAAGGTAATACTAGCCAGTCTTCAAAGAAAACTGCGTTGAAGACTGCTTCAATAATCCTCTATTTTGAGATGGGAGCATGGACAAGGTTGCTTTGGGGATTTTCTATATTTAGGAGATCCTGAATTCTTGATTGTTGGCCAACTTTCAGGCAAATAAAAATCAGTGCAGCCTATAGGTTTTCTAGCTTCACGAAAAAAAATAAATGTTCCTTCTGTGACACATGCTTGTGCCGCTGAAGGTTAAATCCTCAAAATGAAACCTAAGGAGGGGACTAATAATTCATTAAGTTGTGTTGCTAATTCCTATTTCATAGAATTTTTGTTCGCTGTGGATAAAAAACATCCTGAGCTCCACCCGGTAGATAAAAGTTTGCTTTGGTCACAGTTGCCTATGAATATGGATTTCAAAACAAGCATAAGCCTTAATTAACATTTCATTGTTTTAGAATCATCACTGCCTTAATGTTCAAACACCTATTTAAGTCCTAGTAAAGGAGAAATGCATGTTTGTTTATGGCTTTTGTAAATATAAATGCAGTGATCTATGGCTTTAAATTTTTTTTTTGTTTCTGTGACAGTATTTGTTAATCCAGCCAATAGAGTTATTTATAGAAAATGGAGCATGTAATAGTTCATGTATAAGTAAGCACTGTTTCCCCAAAACCTTAGATACCTGACTTGTTCTAAGAATTATTTGTAAAAACTCAAATTCGGTGATTAAACAGAAGTAAGAATTCTCCCTTTTTTTCTGTGAATTCTTCGACCTACTCATAATGTGACTTACGTTGTTGCCTTACTTTTTCAAACTTGTCGTCTTCTGAAAATCACACGATGAAATGATTGTGCTTAGTTATTTCATTATTTTACTTCTGATCATAAAAACATGCTAACAGTTTTCCTAATAGAAAATGAAAAGACACTCCATTTTAAAGTTCCTATTTTGATGTAAAGTTTTTATTTTGATAAAAACTATACACCTTACGATAAAAGTTTTTGGAAAATTTATTTTTACTTCAATTAATACATTTGCCAAATGTGACCATTTTATACTGTGATGACTTTTGTAAATAATGTGGTTCTGGCTTAAGAGCAAAAAAAAAGGGGAGGTTAAAATATAAGTAGTTCTTTGGTCACTAATTTACAGGGAAATCAAATCACTGCTTCTATTACCCTTGACATAAAGGAAATATAAAGGTAGAAAATTTTTGTAGATTTACCTGAACGATGCCATGGAAGATTTGAAGCTACTTTTTGGGAAGAAAGTGTATCAGTGCCAATCTAGTTGTGAAGTTGTATTATTTTATTTATAGTGGCAAGTGACAGGTTGATATTTACATGTCATCCTTTATGGCCTTAATTTAATTATTTTTTAATCCTCACTGGAGGATATGGTTTTTTTCATTGATCCTAGAGGGAGGAAGAGAGAGAGAAAGAGAAACATCAATTGGCTACCTTATGCACACATGGGTATGTGCCCTGACTGGAACAGGAACCAAACCCACAACCCTTCGGTGCTTGGGATGGCGCTCTAACCGCTGAGCACACAGGCCAAGGCCTATGGCCTTAATTTTAGAGTGTCATTCTTAATTCCAGTAGAAAACTGCACTTCAAAGCCTGTCATCTAATATTGACTGTGAAGAGAACTTACAGTATTTTTAGATTAGTGCTTCTCAAACTTGTCCTCAGAAGGCTCAAGTAATTCAGGGGGCGTGGGTGGATTTAGGGATGAAGGCTTTGAAGTCCCAAGTATTGTGCAGTTTATTTCCCTTATATTTCACAGTATATGTGTGTGTGTTCTCATCTGAAGTGTGTTAAACTACCACTGATTGGATTTGACACCCAAAGATTACAGGTCTATCTTTAGTTTATTCATAATCCAGCATCTAAAATACTTTGTTCAATGACATGAATTTTAATCCAGTTGCTAAAGCAAGATGTTGGCTATTATAATGTTTTTATGGCCTAGAAGATAGTCTGCTAAATACTATTGTTTTGCAATGTTTACATCCAAAGGATTAAGTCATGTGAACTGTTTTTATTAGCAGATACACTGATACATTGTTTACCTATCAAGAGAGGCAGACTAGAGAGCAAATGGAGAGGATTCTTAGTTTGTCAGGGTTCTAAAACATTAATAAAAGTGGGTACTACATTTAAAAATATGCATGTTTGACCCTGTTTGGTGTGCTCAGTAATTAAAGCCTTGGTCCGCACACCCAAGGGCCTGGGGTTCAATTCCCAGTCAAGGGCAGGTACCTGGGTTGCAGGTTGGAACCCCAGCCCCTGTTGGAGTATGTGCAGAAGGCAATCAATCAATGTGTCTCACATCTATGTTTCTTTCTTCCTCCCTCTTTCTCTTTCTCTTCCTCTTCCTCCCTCCCACTCTCTGTAAAAATCAGTGGGAAAGCCCTAACCCATTTGGCTCAGCAGGTAGAGCGTCGGCCTGTGGACTGAAGGGTTCCGGGTTCGATCTTGGTCAAGGGCACATGCCCGGTTGTGGGCTTGATCCCCAGTAGAGGGTGTGCAAGAGGCAGCCGATCCATGATTCTCTCTCATCATGGATGTTTCTATCTCTCTTCCTCTCCTTTCCTATCTGAAATCAATAAAAGTATATATTTTTTAAAAATCCTCAAATGTAAAAAAAAATCAATGGGAAAAATATCCTTGGGTGAGGATTAACAATATATATATATTTTTTTTTTTTGAAAGAAGCAAGTGCCCAAATGATGTGAATGAATAAAAGCATTTTCTATAATTCTTGAACTAGAAGAGTACCAATATTCATTCAGTTCTTTCAACCAACTTTTCAAGAACTCCAAATTTTATCTTACTAATAAGTACATTTGTAATTTTATTCTAAATCCACAATTTCAAAATAGTGAAGGTTGGCAAGCATAGGAAAAACTATTGCCAAGGCTCTTCCATTAATTGTTGATACTTTACTCTCAAGCAAGTTAATATTACAGAACATAAGGCTGGAAAAATAACAAAATTGAAACAAGTGATTCTCTTTTTTAGCTTATCAGTAAATTTCAGAAAATGAAAAAATTTTTGAAAAAATTTGTCTCCATGGCAACTGTCATTCTCAAAAGTATAAATGTTATCTCAATGTGAACAACAGACTTTTTTTCCCTAAAGGAGTGAGCTTAATAACATGGTATGTGTCAATAAGACCTTGTTCCAGGCCTGGCATCTTCTTACTCCTTCTGCTTGCGGCTTTTTACTCTTTGCTTTCTGATGATCCACTGCGTTTTCCATGCCCCGGGTGAAATACTTGGTTTTATGATTGCATCTCAAACTTGTTGCTGCTTAGGGCTGAATTTGATATTGATCCCTCTCCTACTTTATCTCCTTTTTCCTGTGCTGTAACGAGAAATTTAGTGACTTCAGAAAATCTAGAGTTAATGCCGCAATAAAAATGTGGCAGAAGTCTGTGCATCTGAATTAACTTATCACAAAAGAATATTTACCCTTAAAATGCTCCTCAAAAACTTTTCCCTAATTAAAAAGTGAGCCTTCGAAAATTAAGATTTTATATTACACTTTTGAGAAACCATCCAAACTTTGGCAAGTTATGCTTTAGGAGTTATTTATATTGTCTATTTCAGTTCATGATAATTTTTGTTTAGCTATACTGAAGTCTGGTACTATTAATGAATTGTAATCTAGTGTCAATTTTTTCTCTTTTTCACCTTTTTTGGTTAAGATGTGGTATATTTTTAAACTACTTAAATCACTGTTCTCTAACAAGATATGTACCTGAGTAGTAGGTCTTCAGATTTACAGTTCTCTAAATAGCTACCATAATGACAAGTGTCTCTCTGACATTCCATTTACCTGAAATTACATTAGGGAAATCAGTCAAAAGGATTTGGGTAAATTGCCACAGAAATTGCACCTTCACAAGTGAAGAGTATCAGGACCAGTGGTATTTGTCCTGAATTAAATGTTTTATTCAGAGATTAGAGTTTTCTTCACAGCAACATGCAGATTAAAACAAATGAAATTGCTAACAGCCCTTTCACACTGAGGACTTGGTTAATAGTCATAACCCTCCTGTGGTGCTGAAAATAAGACTAGTTTATAGAATATTTCCAAGTTCGCTGTTTTTAAAAAAATTATTTTTTATTGATTTCCAAGATGAAGGGGGAGAGAGGGAGAGAGAGAGAGAGAGAGAGAGAGAGAGAGAGAGAGAGAGAGAGAGAGAGAGAGAGAGAGAAAGAAACAACAATGTGAGACAATCATTAATCGGCCGCCTCCAGCTTGCTCCCTGTTGGGGATTGAGCCTGCAACCTGGGCATGTACCTTGACTGGGAATTGAACCCAGGACCTCTTGGTCTATGGGATAACGCTCAATCCACTGAGACACCACAGCCAGGCAACAGAGTGCTGGTACTTAGACTGGTACAGGGAAAATTCAGGCAAAACAGGATGAAGAAAAGAACCAGGGGCTAAAGATAGCCCATGGATTGATTAACAGGGTCCCAAGCAAAGAGCCTTAGTTCAACAAGTTACAAAGCTGAGCTGTGAGGACTATTAAAGATTGAAGATCCTTCAAGGTCCAAATAACAACTCACCATGCCCATAGGCTTTCTATACAACTTTGAAGTCACTTATCCATTAAGGGAAATAAATGATTCAGCTATTCATATTTGATCTGATTAGTACATTCAGGAAAACCACAAATCTGTTGTTGTTTTACATACCTCATCATCCTCACCACAGGAAAGACATTCTCCAGCCCTCCTTCCTGCCTTATGTGGTATTTTCCACCCAGTGCTCCAACTGTCCCCCACCTGGGAGACATATTGGACCCTCCAGACTCTACCTGGCCTGACTAAACGCAATCTCTCTGATTGGATTCTCTTGGAGTTACAGAAGAACTTGATCCCTGATGCACATGCATACACTCAGGATAAAGAGATAATGCCCCAAAGGAGGTTTGAACTTTTAGAAACAGCAATGCCTTGAAAACAAGTGGAATTGTTGTATTGTGTGACCAGCTAGTAGATTAGCCTGGGCAGCGAGAGCATCACCTTGAGTCTCTCATGGCTCCCAGGTAGCCTAGCACAGTGGTCGGCAAACTCATTAGTCAACAGAGCCAAATATCAACAGTACGACGATTGAAATTTCTTTTGAGAGCCAAATTTTTTAAACTTAAACTATATAGGTAGGTACATTGTTATTAACTTAATTAAGGTACTCCTAAGGCTTAGGAAGAGCCACACTCAAGGGGCCAAAGAGCCGAATGTGGCTCACGAGCGCAGTTTGCCGACCACGGGCCTAGCAGACAGCAGAAAAGTGTTCCCTGTGGGACCAGCAACTGCCTTGGTCTGTCCTCTGTCATGGCCACAGGAGCCCCTCTGTTTCTTACTTCCCCACCTTGCTTCTCAGGAGCCCCTAAACCATAGTACCAAGTGGGCCCAAGTCCAGACACCCCAAAAGCCCCAGATGTGAGGCCACCAGCTGTGCAGCTTGGCCTGCTTGGCCAGCTAGGGGCACGCACAGGGAGATGGGCTGGGCTTCTGTGGTCTCACTGGGTCCTGAGGCTCCTACACTTAGAGGGGGAGATTGAAAGCAAATTTGATTCTGGGTTCAAATCATTTTATAGCATGATCTTTGAAGTACAGGTTAATTCCACAATAGAGGCAAAGTCCAGAATGAAAAGAGAGTAAAGCTAAAAATTAGGGAAAGTCTCCCTGAGTATCCAAAGTCCTACGTACTTGTCCAAATGTATGTAGCCAGGTCTAGAATCAGAATAGATTTAAAATCTCCCCCTTGCCCTTCAAACATGTCACCCCCTCATCTCTCTGTCAGGTTGACATTCTGTCTGTTCAACATCTCCTGCCCCTCTGGCCCTTCCTTTGCCTCACCTAGACCCTCAGCAGCATTCCCAGACCTCAACCCTGCCTCACCCAATGTGACCTCAGGCCCTGTGTTGGACGCTACCCCAATTCTGCTTTGTGATTTTTAAATTTACAAGAAAAATGGGAGTTTTGTAAAGTTTAACTCATGAGACATCCAAAAATAATAGACTGAGGGATGAAACACAGAGCTCTTCATGCTTGGTTTGGAAAGGACTAAAGGAACCAAAACCTATCTCCTTGAGATAGGAAGAAGGCCACTGGGACCTGTATTATAACATGCTTGACTCCTTATTTCCCCTGTGAGTTTTCTTAGTGACCTAGAACCCTGATGAGGCCTGCATTCTAGTAAACATTTAGCCTTTATCTAGTCTTGGACATCAACGACCAGTTTGGGCGTCCCAATTTTCTGAATGGAAATTGGGACAAGGTCTACAATGACTTTATCCACAGAGAAACAAATGAAACCTGGGCCAATGCAAATCGTATCCCTAAAGGGACTTCATCAGGTGCATGAATAAAATTATCTAACAAAGGGATGCCAAGGGGACATTCTTATACATTCACAGAGGAATGTTCCACTCAATATTTTGTTGACCAAATTAATTATTTTCCCAAAAAGATGGATACTATGAATCTTTCGTATATTGGCCCATTTTTTGTTCAGACTGGTCTTCCTGTTAACTCTAAATTATTCCTATACTAGGGGCCCAGTGCATGAATTCGTGCACCTTGAAAGGAACTGTGGGCCACAAGGCTGCAGTGGGCACAGGGGCGGGTCTTGGCCCATCCTTCACACCCCTGCCCAGCCCCTCCTGCCACACCCCCCTTCCCTGGCTGCCAGCAGCCCTGCTCCTGCTGCTCTCCCACGTGCTGATGATTCCAGGCCCCACTCGCACCTGCTGACACCCCTGGTGGTCAGCACACGTCATAGTGACTGGTTGGTTGGTTGTTCTGCTGTTTAGTCTATTTGCATATTAGCCTTTTATTATATAGGATAGGTGTTTACCCCCAAATCTGTAGAATTTATAACTCCATCTCATCAAAAGGATTTTTCATAAGAAAGAAATATTAAGTTGTAACATATCAGTGTTTTTAAACTGCCTCAAGAATTCAAAAGTAGTTGGGCCAGTGTGGTTCAGTTGTTTGAGCATTGTCTTGTACACTGAAAGGTCACCAGTTCAATTCCCAGTCAGGGCACATGCCCAAGTTGAGGGTTCAGTCCCTAGTTGGGTTGCATGCAAGAGGCAACTGATGGATGTTTCTCTCTCACATTGATGTTTCCTTGTCTCCCCTCTCCCTTTCTCTCTGAAATCAATAAAAACATATTTTTAAAAATATCTCAAAAGTAAATGTATCTAGGCTAAGTAGGTGGGGCTCCATTGCTCACTCATGGTGGTCCATACCCTTCCCTCCCAATCAAATACTTTTGACTCTTTTACATATTGAGCTTATTATTCTGCTGTTTGTACAGGGGACTTGGAAAACCACTGACTTAGGTGGGCAGGCTGCCATTCCTAGATTGTCCTCAAACAGTACCAGCTCCAACACCCCCACTGTCAAGAAACAGTGGGAAATCAAGGTCTTTTCTTGAGGATGGAATCCAGATGTTTCCTTCATTCAGGGAAGAAGGGATGGATGGAAGCTACAAATTGCTTCTAGACTTTAAAGAAGTGTCCAACTTAAGTAGGCAAAATATACCTTTTAATGAATGCTGTACTATAATCATTCCTGTATTTCTGGTGTTTCAAAGAAACAAACCAACCAAACAAAACAAAAACCCTAAACTAAAGAGCAATTACAGAAAGCAGATGTTTACAAATGCAGTCATCATTTAGGGAATGGAAAGTACAGAGTGCAAGTACAACCTAACGAAAGCAAATTCAAACTGTAATTACAGGGCAGCTAAATGGTTATTCATTACAAAGTGGTGGTTTTTTTCCAGAGCATTTCTCTACATAGCATTGTCACTTGGCATTTAAACGATAACTCGTTTACAAACAATGTTTAATTTATAGACAACTTCAGGAAATATGCATTGGAGTAAAATGAGTGGGGAGAAGGATCAGGGGAAGGGAGAATGTAACAGCCCCATTCTGTAAGCGTCTGTCTGGAGTTGTAGAGTTCCCAATTAGACGCAGAGTAAGGCAGGAGGAAGCATGTGGGGTGACAATAATCACAGTGACTTTTTTCTCAAATAATGATTCTTAACCTGCTTTCCAAGCAGGTTTTGTGGAACAGTGGCTAAAATTTCCCAGACACAGAGACTAGCATGAGGCTACAATACAAAGATATATCACTTTGGACACTTAGGATACAATAAACATGGTAAACCCATGGATTTATGTCACTTTGGACATATAGCATACAATGGGTATAGTATCCTCATGGGTATAATATACAGATATTTCATCTGAATGCAAATATATTCATTTAGACACGGTTTGGAGTTTTCTATTGAAACAATGTTTCAAATCTTTGTTGCAAGAAAAAAGTGAGGCAACTGACAGATATCTGCCGGTTTAGAAATATCAGGAAACCCTGGCCAGTGTGGTTCAGTTGATTGGGCATAGTCCCATGCACCGAAGGGTTGCCAGTTTGATTCCCAGTCAGGGCATAGGCCCAGGTTGTAGGCTCCATCCCTGTGGGGGGCATGTGGGAGGCAGATCGATGTTTCCCTCTCACGTCAATCTTTCGCTCTCTCTCTCCCTACAAAAACCAACTTTAATATCTTAAAAAAAAATCTTTAAATTAAAAAGACAAGTAATAATTTGGTCCAAAAAAAGGCCAGTACACTTAGCTTCAGGCACTGGGGTGAGAAGAGCCCTTTCCAGTGGGTTCAAGGGTGATTTGGGGGCATCACCATGAGAGACCCTCTTCAGATTCCCCACCATCCACTTGGCTTCCAGCGGGAGAGAAATAAAGCAAGCAGAGGCTGAGACTGGCATTACTAGTTTGCATTTTATAAATGACTAAGCAACTGAAGCAGGTAACACATAAATATGGGTGTTCTGAGAATAAATCAAAATCCATACAATGAGTTTATTTCCTCTGTTTTTAAAAAAAAATGGACAGAGAAGAAGGCAAGGAGGGAGAGAAAAGGATGGAAAAGGGGAAGGGAGGGAAGGGAACGGAAGAAACTAGAAGAGAATGGGGTGGGGGTAGGGGAGAAAGAGAATGAATGAGTTTCCAAAGGTGCTTATTCCCAGGAAATTATATTGTGGCAATTCAGAGGAATCTGTGAGTGGAGGTGGGAATAACAACTCTGCTCACTGTGAGGGATGGCAAGAGAGGTCTTGGGAACACATTGGTCTCCAATGGATGGGGCCTGTTTTCCTGCTTGGCCTCCTTGAGAATGCACTTTTGGGTGTTCATGGGAGGTCTCAGCTCCCTGGCTTTGAATTTGGCTTTGTAGCTTTGCTCTTTCTGTTTTTGCAAAAGCTGCATAGTCCTGAGACAGTGAACACTATTGGGATTGGGAGGGCACATCAGGTTTTTCTTAGGCAGGAGGGACCAGTGCAGGCTGCCCAGTTCTGGATTGGCCAGGAGGTTTGTCCCAACCATTGGCGAAGGAAAAGGCTGCACGCAGCTGACCTTAAGGTGACTGGCCAGCTCAAAGGGTCTCTTTCCATCTTTCCCTTCAACTATTTTCAGTCCATATGCACAAGCCACACACTCATCCTTTTTCACACTCAGCACCTTCTCTTCTGGCTGCACGAGCGAGTTCTTACTCTTCTTAACCTGAACATCCACGCCATGTGGGGCTGAAGAATTCAGGGGAGGGAGAACTAAAAGGGCCTTGGAATTCAATGAGTTTGAGATGGAGGGACCTTGATCAGTCCTGCTGTTGGAGTCTTGGTCCCTACCAGTCTCTGGGATGGCCCACTCTTCCATGCACCAAAAAAACTCCTTTATTTGCAGACTTTTTTTCTCTCCCTGAGTATGAGAGGGAGAGCACATCTTGCTAATATTCCTGGAGGCAGTGGCGGGGCAGCCAGTGGGGAGCTGAGTCTGGGAGGGGCCCCCTCGATCCTCCTCTGAGCCTGCCTCAGCCAGAGCCCTTGACTCCAAGCTTCCAGCCTCAGTCTGAGGCCCAGCCTCGGGAGTCCCTTGGGAGAGACTGACACAGAGTAAGCAGCCGCTGACACTTTCTCCCACCTTCGCCTTCTTACGTTTCTTTCTGGGCCAAATGCAAGCAGTTGGAGAAGTCTTTCCCCAACCTCGAACCTGAAAATAAAGCAGCATATTACTCTCAGCTGATTGGCTGCTCCAATTTTGGTCCCATTCCCATTTTGGCCATTTGAACTAATATTTTTCTTTAAACAGATGTTGTTTGTTTTGTTGTTGTTTTTTTACTTTCAATACCTATGTTAGCCTCATATAAATAGTATTTTTAAATCTGAAATACTAGCAATAGGTTGTTTAAAACACTAAGCAATAGATTTGTAATTGCCCACTTTGATGTGCTGACTATATATTTTTTCAGATGTACATTAAATAAAAATCAATTCAAAACTATTTTTCCTTGTCCCCCCCTGACAGACTTTCTTGTCCTTCCAGGCTCTGTTTACCATATCCAGGAGACTGCTGCATGGGCGGGGGGCGGGGGGTGGGGGGGCACGTTGGAGGGAGAGAGGATGAGCAGAGGCAGGTCCATGCCAACAGCCCTTAGATGTGTATTTTATTTTATTTTTTTTAAAAAATATATTTTATTGATTTTTTTTACAGAGAGGAAGGGAGAGGGATAGAGGGCTAGAAACATCGATGAGAAACATAGATCAGCTGCCTTCTGCACACCCCCCACTGGGGACGTGCCGGCAACCAAGGTACGTGCCCCTGACCAGAATCGAACCTGGGACCCTTGAGTCTGCAGGCTGACGCTCTATCCACTGAGCCAAACCGGCCAGGGCTAGATGTGTATTTTAAAGCAGTTACCTTCCATAGTAAACTGAACCATCTAAACTTAGAAAGTTTTAAATTCATAAACAGGACAGCCTGTAGCCCTGACTTACCTGGCATGGGAACGTGTGTTTGGAAGGTCATACATGTGGTGGGGGCAGTATAGTAGAGAGAGTATTAGAGGAGGGCTCTGGAAGACATGATTACTTCAACTGTCAAGTGGACTTGGGCGAATCACTGTGCCTTGTCTTGCCCTCAGTTTCCACATTTATAAAATAAACCACGTAGACTGGGGTTTTTCAACCTTGGCACAACTACTATTTGGGGCTTGTTAAGAACTGTATGTTTGTGTCCCTCCCAAAGTCCCATGTTTAAACCCTAATCTCCAATACGATGGTATTTGGAGGTGGAGCATTTTAGGTGATTAGGATTAGATGAGGTCAAACGGATGGGGCCCTCATGATGGGATCAATGTCCTTATAAGAAAAGGAGGAGTCAAGGGACCTCTTCCTCTCCCTCTCCCTCTCCCTCTCCCTCTCCCTCCTCTCCCTCTCCCTCTCCCTCTCCCTCTCCCCCTCCCCCTCCCCCTCCCCCTCCCCCCCCCCCCTCCCCCCTCCCCCTCCCCCTCCCCCTCCTCCCCCTCCTCCCTCTCCCTCTCCCCCTCCTCCCTCCCCCCTCCCCCTCCCCCTCCTCTCCCTCCTCCCTCTCTCTCTCCCCCTCCTCCCTCTCCCTCTCCCCCTCCTCCCTCTCCCTCTCCCTCTCCCTCTCCCTCTCCCTCTCCCTCTCCCCCTCCTCCCTCTCCCTCTCCCTCTCCCTCTCCCTCTCCCTCTCCCTCTCCCTCTCCCTCTCTCTCTCCCTCTCCCTGTACACAACAAAGGCAGCCATGTGAGGGCAAACCAGGAAGAGGGCCCTTACCAAGAACCCAACCATGCTGGCACCTGATCTTAAACTCCCATCCTCTAGAACTGGGAGAAATAACTGTCTGTTGCTTAAGCCACCCTGTCCGTGGTGTTCAGGTATTGCAGCCTGAATTATACAGGGCTGGATTATTCCTTGCTAGAGTGCTGACCTGGGCCTGGTAGGATGTGGAGCAGCACTCCCTGGCTTCCACCCATCAGATGCCAGTAGCATCTCCTCCCCTTGCCCCTTGTTGCGACATTGCCAAGTGTCACCTGAGAAACAGTAGATCAAATTACTTTTTAGTTCTAAATTTAGGATGCTATTCTTGATTCTAAGAATAGTTTACGGTTAAACCCACAGGGTTCTGAGTAGAATCACTGGGACAGAAGCCTCAGGTCTCTTGGGGAATTTAATACAGTAGTTAAGGAGCTCAGGTTTCGAGTCCAGAAGAACTTGGCCACTGGCTGGGTGATCTTCAGCACATTATTTCACCCTTTGGGTGCCTTAGTATCCTTGTTCAAAAAGTGAGGCTGTTCATAATACCTGCCACATAGGACTACTGTGAGGTGGAATGAAGCACTTAATACTGTGCTTGCCAATACTGAGTGACATAAATACTCAATATCCTCATCATTAATATTTTACCTCTGTTCCAGATATTTCTATATTTAACTTTTTACACATTTTTTGGTAATAGTAACTATTTTTGAAAAAAGTAAAAAGGCTTGCATCTGAACACTGATGTTCAGGCCCTGGCGGAGTAGCTCAGTTGGTTAGTGTCATCCTGATATACCAAGGTTGTGGGTTCGATCCCCAGTCAGGGCACATACAAGAATGAACCAACGACTGCATAAAGGAGTGGAGCAACAAATTGATGTTTCTCTCCTCTCTCTCTCTCTCTCTCTCTCTCTCTCTCTCTCTCTCTCTCTCTCTCCCTCCCTCCCTCCCTCCCTCCCTCCCTCCCTCCCTCCCTCTCCCTTCCTCCCTCTCTCAAATCGGTAAAAATAAAAAAACACTTTATAAAACAACAACCACAACACTGATGTGCAAGACACCTAACTCAAGAAGATACTTACTGCTTCTTCCCATCCAGTTCCGATAACAAACTTGTTGGCTTTTTCATCTTGTTCAAGCGTAATGTCACTGATATTGAGGAGACAACAAACATGGTTCTTTTCCTTTCTTTCATCTGAATAAGTACAGTTTAATTCAGATTCTTCTGTGCTTGGAATTTGATTATTTTCACCATTTTCTAACTCTGTCTCATTTTTCTGACAGAGATCCATTACTGTGATTACTCTGATGGTTGCTTAAAGTTTTTAACATCTTCTTCCTGTAGTTTGAAATGCGGATTGAACTCAGTTTTACTTTTCTTTTTAAAGTGTAACTCAGGTGAAACATTTTCAACACATTCAGGAATAGACTCAGAAGAAATATTACAAAACCATCCATTGCCAACTATTGACAATATAAAAGATAGGTATAAGTTTAATTAGAGACTAATGGATTTAAAGACCAAAGTTGAGAGTGAAGAAGAGAGGAGAGGAAGATGTTTGTTAACAAGGCTCTATCCCTCATGATGGAGTACAGACTGTAGTAAGCAATGTAACCTCCCTACCCTCCACTCCAAAAATGTCCAGATGATATTGTGCTAATAACAAGAGCACTGTAGTGGATGTGTGTGACTTATGCACCCAGGCCTTCTCCTCTTTCTCTTCCCAACAACTCTGGATATCAGCTTGGGGATCCTTAGGCTTCTGAGGACACTCGTAGAGCATATGGTCTAAGCTGGTCAATAAGTTCACCCTCATCCACCGTATATGACTGGTGTTTTTATTAAAAGGGGAAATTTGGACACAGACGTGCACAGAGGGAAGATAATATGAAAAGACACAGGGAGAAAATGGCCATCTACTAGTTAAGGAGAGTGGTCTGGATCAGATCCTTCCTCACAGTCTTCAGAAGGATTCAGCCCTGCCAACACCTTGATTTTGGACATCGAGCCTCTAGAACGGGCAGGCTCTGTTGTTTATGCCACCCAGTCTGTGGCCCTCTGGAGTGGCAGTCCTAGGAAACTAATATAGTAGATGATGGTGACAGTGTGATGGTGGTGGAAGTGATGACGATGATGATGCTATCTATCCTTAATTGATGCTTTTCCCAAGTTGAAAATGGGACTTGACATTTATAATCCAAAGGGTTAGAAAATTTATATCCTAATTATCAGCACAGACTTGAGTGGCAAACAGCCAGGGTTCCAATCTTATTTACTAGCTGTGTAAGGCTTAGATGAGTTACTTTTCTGGCCTGTTTGCTCATATGAAAATGGCATGATTACAATACTTTCCCACAGACAGATGTTCCTCCTGGGGCCTGCACAAGCTGCATCGATGAACTCTAATGCCTAAGCAGTGGCCACCAATGATCCAGCTGAGTGCTAATGAACAGCTAGTGCCTTCTTGAGGAAGTCCTTGCTTGTAATGAAATAGAGTCCACTGGGGACCACATACCTTGCTTTCTCTCACCCCAACATGATCCCTGTCAGAAACCCACATTTTTTTCATTTTCTGTTGAGGTAGAGACAAATAACTTCTTGTAACATATCTGTTCAATTACCGTTTCAGCTTATTTACTTAGGCTTAGAGTGGCGTTTAGATGATAATAAAATTCCATTTACCGATGAAAGGTCAAATATCTTTGGACATCCTAATCTTTCCAGTATGACATCAGAGGAAATGAATGAGATCTGAAAGAAAAACACTTATATTACAAGTGACTAAAAACTAGAAGTGCTATTTTATTTACAAACAGCATGACTGAGGACCTGATAGGTTGTGTAAACCAGCCGGATCCTCTCATATTGTGAAATTCCACTTCAGTCACTGTGCAGGCCAAAGAAGCTCTTATACATACATTCTGACCTTTTTCTCTTCTAAATTACAAATACATTTGTACCAGAGAACCCCTTAGACTTATCAAGTGTACAGTTCAAAAGGAAAAAAGCAGAGAATCAAAAGGAAAGCCATTTACTAAATAATAAAATAAACTTAAAACTTGAGGCTATTATAGCAAAGAAACAGATATTGTTTAGGAGAGATTAAGTAGTGCTAGTATGCTTGAATCAATAAGAAGAATGTTTATTTTTGCTTAAAGTATCTCCACTGACAAGGCGTTCACTACTTAGAGAGTCTTCTCAAGTGGCAAAATAATTTACTGGTTCTCAAACTTGGCTGCACCGTGGAATCAGCTGGGAAGCTTTATATAAAATAAAATGCCCAGACCCCACCACAGAGATTCTGATTATAATTGGACTGGGCACAACTTGGCCATCAGGGTTTTTTTTTAATGTGAATTATTTTTTAAATATATTTTTATTGATTTCAGAGAGGAAGGGAGAGATAGAAACATCAATGATGAGAGAGAATCATTGATCAGATGCCCTCTGCATACCCTCTACCAGGGATGGAGTAAGCAACCCCAGGCATGTGCCCTGATCAGGAACTGAACCGTGACCTCCTGATTCCTAGATCAACGCTCAACCACTGAGCCACATCGGCCAGGCCAGATTTCTTAAATCACCTGAGATGATTCTAAAATCCAGCAAAATTGGAGACCTACTACTCTGTTCAAAAGCTCTTTCTTATATTGAACCAGCACTGCTCTTCCTGGTTCGCTGCCTGGTCCTAGCTATGCCCTCCAGAGCAAGGCTTTGTGATAGGAAGCCTTCCCATCCTTGGATGGGATTAAGAAAGTCTATGTTAGTGTCGGCCTTCAGACTGAAAGGTTCTGGGTTCAATTCCCGTCAAGGGCACATGCCTGAGTTGTAGGGTTGATCCCCAGTAGGGAGCATGCAGGAGGCAGCCGATCAATGATTCTCTCTCATCGCTGATGTTTCTATCTCTCTCTCCCTCTCCCTTCCTTTCTGAAATCAACAAAAATATATTTTTTTTAAAAAAGAAAGTCTATGATGCCTGGCCAGTGTTGCTCAATGGTTGAGCATTAACCCATGAACCAAGAGGTCCCTGGTTCAATTCCCAGTCAGGGCACATGCCCAGGTTGCAGGCTCAATCCCCAGTAGGGGGCGTGCAGGAGGCAGCTGACCATGTTTCTCTCTCGTCCATGTTTCCATCTCTCTATCCCTCTCCCTTCCTCTCTCTCTAAAAAATCAATAAAAACATATCTTTAAAAATCAAAAGTCTATGATGCCTCTGTATATGTGCTGCCGAAGCGAGCACGTCTATGGTGCCTCTGAAGATGCTCAACAAGTTTTCTTCAGAGAAGGGCCTGCATCTGAGTTTAAAGCAGTCTGCTACTACAAAAGGTTAAAGAATAATTGATACAGAGATTGCCCACTGTCCCAGCCTCCCAACAGTCCTATGAAAAAGTTCATGCATTCTTCTCTCTTTCAGGTTAACCATCTCTGGTGCCTTCAACTATTTCTCACATGCCATGAGCATATGTGAAATCTGAGAGGAAGACTATATCGCTATCTCTATATATCAGTGGTTCTCAACCTGTGGGTTGCAAACAATGAAACTACATCCTGCATATCAGATATTTACATTATGATTCATAACAGTAGCAAAATTACAGTTATGAAGTAGCAACGAAAATAATTTTATGGTTGGGGGTCACCACAACATGAGGAACTGTATTAAAGGGTCGAGGCATTAGGAAGGTTGAGAACCACTGATCTAGAGAGAGGAACAGCAGAGGCCAAGGATGCAATATTGGATAAGCCCGTATATTGGAGTCAGTAGAATTGGACCCAGTGAGGCCACCAGAAAAGGTTCCAGTCACATCATACTACAAAGTGTCAAAAGAAAGCCAGGTAACAATAACAACTTAATAATAAAACTTACCATAATATAGCTATTACTATGTGCAAATCTTTCCTATAAGCACTTTATATATTTGTTATAATGAGTACATTTGTATAAGCACTTTACTCATTTAATGGGGGATCATGAGAACTATATTGCCTCCTTATGACTAAAAACTAAGAATCATCTCTGTTAGTAAACATAGTATTCTTAGTGAAATGGTCAGATTCCTACATACCGGATCGCTCCTCCAGAACCCTGGTATCTTCAAGCAAGCTGGATCAAGATGCTCCACAACTAAAACAATATTGGTGGTCTTTTCCTAATCAGAAAAAATTCAGTTAGTGGAAAGGATAGTCTTAATTTTAAGTTTTCTGTCTATAAGTGTGCCTTCAAGTTTCACTGCCCATTCTTGTCTTCTAGCACTTGTAATGATGACAAATAGAAATGTACTTCTTACAATTAATTATATACAGTTTTACTTTTATGTTGGAAGACAGAAATCTGCACTGATATAATACTCATATTTTTTATAGTAAAATTATGCCTACTTTACATATTTGAAGTAAATCAAAAGTTCATACTATTCCACTTCTTGACTTCCAGTGGGCTTAACAATCTGATTCTGTTTGAGAGTCACTGGTATAAAGCAAACATCAAAGTCCAGTTATTAATTTTTTTCCAAGAAAATCACATTAAGAAAACACAAAGATCATATTGTAAAATGCTACCATGGGAAAATGCATTTGCAGATGCAACTAAAAATTGGATTTGGAGTACAAAGCAGGAAGGCACACAGATGTAGGCCAGAAGGTATTAAATTCCATGACATACACTATTGGAGTGACTCAAACCAAATTATACAAAGAAGAAAATGTTGACTGAGGTCCAAGCTCCCAAAGTACATGCTTGGATAAACATGAATAAACATGAAGAAAAACTGATCAAGGAACTTAAGATATTAGAAAATAAAGATGAATGAGAATCTAAGAAGCAGAGATGGAAATTCACTATGATCTAGAAAATATCTCTTCTAGTAGCTTTTTTTAAAAAAATCCTCACCAAAGTTTATGATTTTATTGATTTGAGAGAGAAAGGGGGAGAGAGAAATATAGATGTGAGAGAAACATTAATCGATGGACTCCCATATGCACCTGACTGAGTATTGAAACACCAACCTAGATATGTGCCCTGATAGGGAATCAAACCAGCAACCTTTTGTTGTATATGATGCTCCAACCAACTTAGCTACCCCACCAGGGCTCTAGTAGCATTTAAAGACAGAAATGGAAAGCAAATGATCAGCAAAAAAACTGTAACATAGTGTATTTTATTTTATCAATTAAAGATAAGCCATTTTGATTTGCTTCACAATAATCATGCAAGGGGTGTGGGAGGTGTGGGGCATGTGCTGGTTGTGGTTAGAGAGATTATGATAAAATAAATTACGTTTATTTAGTCATAAGCTCTGTTTGTTATAGATGGGTATGAGGACATATAAGTTAACTGCATTCTCTCTACTTACTTTTTTTTTTAACTTTGAACAATTTTTTATTGATTAATTTTAGAGAGAGGGAGAGAGAAAGAGAGAGAGAAAAAGAGTGATTTTTGTTATTCCACTTATTTATGCATTCATTGGTTGCCCTTACCAGGGGATTGAAACCACAACCTTGGCATATCAGGACAATGTTCTAACCAACTGAGCTATCTGGCCAGGGCTACTTCTTTCTACTTTTATATGTGTGAACCTTCCCATAATAATATAAAAAAAATTAAGCGCAGCTGGTGTACTCGGTGGTTGAGTGTCAACCTATGAACCAGGAGGGCAGGGTTGTGAGTTCCATTCCCAGTGGGGGGCATGCAGGAGGCAGCCCATGTGATCCGTGATCCCCTCTCATCATTGATGTTTCTATCTCTCCCCACCTCTGGCTTCCTCTCTGAAATTAATTATATATATTAAGTTAAAATGGAGTACAAGGGATTAAAATCAATGTAAACTGAGAACAATGACCATATTTACTATTTACAAGTAAGTAGAGAAAAAACTATGTGAAGTAGAGGGCACCTGACCAAGAACATAAAGAAATTTCCAAAGGCTAGTAGCTGAAGAGAAACTAAGGATAGCAGAAGACACAAGAAGACAGAGAAGGATGTGATATTAGTTTAGAAAGGGACTTTGTATTCTCTGTATTTCTTTGATGGAGAAGGTGATAATGTGCCCAATTCATCTTAATAAAAGTGAAGTTAAAAGTTGATATTTAAAGTATCCATAAAACTCTGAATTTGGGGATTTTGTTTTGTTTTTACTTTGTCCCAGATAAGGCTCACTCTGCCAGGTTCTTTCATTTTTTAAAATAAATTTTTATTGATTTCAGAGAGGAAGGGAGAGGGATAGAGAGATAGAAACATCAATGATGAGAAAGAATCATTGATTTGCTGCCTCCTTCATATCCCACACTGGGGATAGAGCCCACAACCCAGGCATGTTTCCTTGTCCGGAATGGAACCTGGGACCTTCCAGTCCACAGGCTGATGCTCTATCCACTAAGCCAAACTGCCTAGGGCCCTGCCAGGTTCTTTTTGGAAAAGGTTGCCCTGTCTGCCTTACCAGGGTACAGGTCAGTTTGGCATGGTCACTGTCTGTTAGCTAGAGCTACCTAGTATTAGTCTAGATGGGCAAGGTTATGCTATTAATAACAAGCAATCCTAATTTCCCCCCAGTGATAAAAAACAATAAAACTTTATTTCTAACACATGTGACATGTCCATTGTCTGATGCTGTAGTCTCTGCTCCACATTATCCTCACTCTGGCATTGAACTAATGGAGGCCCCATGCACAAAATGCGTGCAAGGGCCTTGGCCCTGGCCCCTGCCCACTGCCGCAGGAGCCGGGGGCCTCTGCTGCCTCTGCTGTGTCCTGCCCCCCACCCTTTGCCTGCTGTGGCTTTGTCCAAAAGGAAGGACATCTGGAAGGATATCTGGTCTAATTAGTATATTACGCTTTTATTATTACAGATATGCATAGCCCATGGACCCAGACAACGAAGTGGTGAAGGCCTCGGAGGGGCAGGGTCGGGGTGGCGGGGGTCAATAGGAAAAAACAAACAAACGAAGGGGATATCTGTAATACTTTCAAAAATATAATTTTTTTTTTTAATTGGAATGTTCTCAAATCAAGACATCTGCAAGCCTGAAGATTTTGCTTCTCAGTTCCTGGCATTCCTCCCAAAAGCAACACATGACAATGCTGAAAATATCTGAAGATAGTTCTCATTTCTTCAGATAAGAATCTCAAATTCCCTCATCTTAAGAATGCACAGTCACTTACCAATGTCTTTAAAATGTAGTATCTGGAAATTAGGACAGTACTTGAAATTCGGTTTGCCTAGAAGTATCTGTTTTGAAACCTGGATCCCTTTGATCTACACCTATTAATTCAACAAAGATTGCTATATGTTTTAAATGCTATATCCCAATCTTTTTTTTTTTTTTTTTTTGAAAGAGAGAGGGAGAGATAGAGATTTGTTGTTCCAATTATTTATGCATTCGTTGGATTGGTTGAATCTTTTTTTTTTTTAAATTGATTTCAGAGAGGAAGGGAGAAGGAGAGAGAGAGAAATATCAATGATGAAAGAGAATCATTGTTTGGCTGCCTCCAATGGGGTATGGAGCCTGCAACCCAGGCATGTGCCCTGATGAGGAATCGAACGGTGACCTCTTGTTCACAGGTTGACTCTCAACTACTGAGCCACGCCAGGACAGGCCATTGGTTGATTCTTGTATGTGCTGTGATCTGGGATGGAACCCGAAACCTTGGCATATCAGCACAATGCTCTAACCAACTGGGCTACCCAGCCAGGGCCTATATCTCAATCCTGAAGAACACTGAGTTTAAGGTCAACTATAACTTCTAGATTTTCTAATATGAATTGTTAATAATCCCTGTCTTCTTGACTTCATGCCCATGCTGTTGATTTCCTTTAAATATATTTTTTTCTTCTAATTTGCTAGATGTAGACATCCAAATTGATCAGATTCTTCTAAGAAATTTTTTTCTTGGTTTTTCGATCATCACCCCAACCTGCTTAGATCATTCTGAATCATTTCTTCCAACTCCTACTTTAAACTTCATTAAGTCAATAGACATACCTTCTGTAACTTCATCTAAATCACTGATATAAATGTTGAGGAGAGGATAAAGGACAATGTCCTATAGATATCTGTGGTATTGGGTATTTACTAATTATCCAACCTCATACACAATTATCTGGCCTACATTTCTACATGCTACAGGATTCCTGATCCATCTATTTAGGCAACACCACTAAAAACAAAAAGGAATCTTACCAAGAGTTAAGGAAATTTACATTTACATTGATGTCCATTAATTTTTTTTACATTTATTATCTACATTAGGTATGAAGAATATGTTCCAAATTATCAGTTCCAAACACGTAGTGGCTACCTAGGGTGTTGTGTTGAGAAGGATCATAAGACTTGGCCACTATGGGAAAGAGTTCTGTGATTAATGAAGACTGTCAGGGAACAAATAAGGATGGTGGTTGCACATTTGCCACATATTTGCCATTGCCTGTCTACATAGTCAGGCAATCAATTAACAGTGGGGTGATGTTGATGCGTCAGAAGTGAAAGGCCCATGGTTTTTAAGTCAAAAGCAGGATGTAATCCCTCAAAACTCCTTACCACTTCCCTGGCTCTACACACCATGTCTCCATACCTACCCTCATCTTCCTAGAAGTTTCAGGTTTAAAGGAATCTTAAGTCCATGTCAGAATTTCAGCCAGGGAAAGATGGGTTTCTGGCAGCTTCACTTGGATTTCTAAATGGATGTTCCTGTGGACCTTATCATTATGTGTTGAAGAAATCAATAAATAGAAACAGCCATGGTGGAAGCTGTTTCTTTTTCTTCCTTCCTTTCTTTTCTTTCTTTCTTTTTCAATCCTCACCTGAGGATATTTTTCCATTGATTTTTTTTTTTTTTTGAGAGAGAGAGAGAGAGAGAGTGGAAAGGAGAGAGAAACAAAGAGAGAAATATCAATTGGTTGCCTCCCACACGAGCCCCAACCAGGGCAAGGGATCTAGGGATTGAGCCTGCAATCAAGGTACATACCCTTGCCTGGAATCAAAGCTGGGACCTTTCAGTCTACAGCTGACCACTGAGAAAAACCAGCCAGGGTTAGTTAAGTTTCTTAATACAGAGCTAAGCTTCACCCATGTGAAGTGGTCTTGAAGATTGACCTGGGCATGCTGATCACTGTAATATAGTTTCTGAAGGAAACTGTCATTGGGACTTCAATCTGATTTATAATTTTGAAACACAATTCTGTAAGTTGAAATTTTGCCTCAAAGTTAAGCATAAGCGCCACCCAATTTGAGTAAATTGTTTACACTTTTAAGAGTATAAGTCTTACTTCCCCATGTTAATTATGTGTGCCTTATGCTTATTATGTGCCCACAGAGCACAGCAGCTTTGATTGTTCATAGGAGTGCAGCTCCTACAACGATCTGTCCTCGGATCAGACCATTTTTATTCCAATCACAGTCTACAACTCTTCCACTTTTTCCATTCACATTCATTCACTCACTCAGTGCCTATCAGATGCCTAGGACTGGGGATAGAGCGTGAAGCAATGCCCAGCTCTCATACAGCTTACAGTCCACCTGAAAAACAAGTCATCAAACACAGACCCAACCTGTCTCTCCTATAGGAAAGGCTCTGCCCTTTCCCTTAATAGTCCCTCCCTTCCCTCAGGCACCCCCACTTCTTCCTGGATCCTTCCGTCTTCCTCATCTACCTCCACCCCTTCCAACAGCAGTTCCTACCCAGCCACAAAAGATGCCTTCTCTTCTTTCAAGAGCTAACCACTCCAGCAAAACCTCCCCATTTGCCTCACCAAGCCCCACCCCTTCCACGACTGGCTCCGCCCTCATAGGGATCCGCCCTTTCAACGGCCCCTCCCACTGCCCCACCCACACCGTGCGGCTGCTCCCCAGGCCCCGCCCTCAAGCCCAGTGCTGGTACCTCTCTCTTCTGCATCCCCGTCTCAGAGGGCAGCTTCTTCTCTTACTGGGCAGGGCTCTCGCTCTGCTGCGTGTGAAGTGGGATGGGGCCTTGCACTGGGGGCGGGGAAGCGGCCGCCGCCACTCACACCCTCACATGTGGGGCCAGTGCGGTGGAAAGCCCCCGGCAGCTTAGTCTTCGCCGGCGGCGGGCGACAGTTGCCCCGGGTTACGACGCACGAAAGGGAGGGGTGGTGGGCGGGCCCGCGGGGGCTCATAGCGGAAGTGACGCAGGGCCCGTCTCGCGCAACAAACTGAGCGCGGGAGGCGACGCTGGCAATCCACTGTGAGCGCGTGCTCCCAGCAGGCTCTGCGCGGCCGCCCGCCCTCCGCCGCGGGGGAAGCTGCACCGAGGCCAGGCCCGCTGCTGGCGCCTGAGGCGGCGTGGCGCGGTACGGTGGAGCCATAAACGCCAGTCAGGGGAGTGAGCGAGGGGCTGGATGCCCCCCGGACCCTGGAGTTAGAAAGCGAGGGCCCTTTCGACTGGCTTCTCCTCGGAGACACAGGGCCTCTCATCAGACAGTCTCGCTCTGGCGCCGAATTTTTCTGAGGTGAGGCCGCCGTGTTCATTGCAGGATGGTTAGTAGCGTGCGAGCCCAAAATGTCCCCGACGTTGCCAGCTGACCACTAGTCTCCCCTCCCCCATGAGAACGATGGTGCTAGGATGATGTAGGCCAAAAAACGTAATAGTAGGATCCATTGGTCTCCTGCTTACGTGCCTAGACAGTACTAGGCCGAATCCATTGGCGGTACAACCAACACTTCCTGAACTTGTGTAGCCGTACAGCTCTGTGAAGTGGGCATTGGGAGATTTAAAAAAAAAAAGACAAATGAAGAAAAGTAGCGTCACGTCCTTAAATCAACGGAGGAACTCTTTGAAGACAGTGCAGGGCTCTCACACCTTCGGTGCTGGTACATTTGGGCACCCAGAGGTGCAGCCAGGGGTGGGAACCTATGCCTAGGCATTAGGTGGTAGAGCGTCGACCCAACTCAGGTTTGATTGTGGTTTTAGAAGTGTGACTATTTGTGCTGTTGAAAAATATTAGAATGTAAGTCCTTTAGAGCAGTGGTTAAAAGGCATTTGGAGACAGCTACTCCTGCCCTAGGTGGTTTGGCTCAGTGGATAGCGCGTGGGCCTGCAGACTGAAGGGTCCCGGGTTCGATTCCGGTCAAGGGCACATGCCTCAGTTTCGGGCTTGATTCCCAGTAGGGGGCGTGCAGGAGGCAGCCAATTAATAATGATTTTCCCTCATCGTTGATGTTTCTATCTCTGTCTCCCTTCCCTGTCCTCTCTGAAATCAATAAAAATATATTTTAAAAAAGACAGGTACTTCTGCCTTTTTTACAGAACATAATTAGAAAGCCTTTCAAGCCCATGCAAAGACTATTTTATATAACGTCTTCGAATATCACATTCTACGATGTTAGAACAAAGTACTTGTATAGAATCTGTTTTAAGTTATCATTTCTTTACCTAAAACATACATATTTGGATAATTTGCTTTCACAGCCTGGAAGGAATGGTATGCCTGCATGCTTCTAAAAAGAATTGTAGACAAAACTCATACCCCATTGCAATTTTTTTTTTTGTTAAAACATAAAATTTTAATCTTAAACATAAATAGTAGCCAAGGATGTAACATGCAGAGTATCATGAAAGCACGCATTTTAAAATGTTACATTACTCTTTTAATAGTATTGAAAGAAATCTAAATTTAATGACAATTTGATACCTATCAACATTTATTTTAAAATACATGAATAAACTAAAAGATGGAAATTTTTCTTTTGCTTTTTCTCCTTAAGTTCATAATTTTATTTTTATTCTGCATCCTCCACAGAATTTTATTCTAATATCCAGGTTTTTCATAGATGTAAGCTGAGATACCTTGTTCATATAAAGATGCACATGAAAGTGGTTTTGTTATAGCAGTCTCTTAACTTTTTAAAAAACTCCTTTCCACACCAGAATTCACATGGTGATCAACAAAAAAAAAATTAATGATCTATCAGCTGACAGTTTGGTTGGGTCTTCCTTTAGTTCTATTGAAAACAAAACTTAAAAACATCTGTTTAGCAGAATGTTATCCACTCATTAAACCTACTTTCTCAATTTCTGAGAAGTATACCAGTCTTAACTAAGATTCACTAAATGATTAATTAAACTTCTTGACTGAAAGAAAGTACATGTGAAAGTTGGAAGATCTGGTAACTGATTTCCTTCACACTAGTCAGGCCTGCATGTATTAAATGTACTAGTAATCACTAATGAAATCTAGCAGGTAAAAGCCTGCTAGCATGATTGAGTAGAAACATTAAGGGATGAGTGTGTTTGGCCAGTTGTTTATAACAAGCTAATATAGATTGAATCAAGATATCATCAGTTCTAGTACAGTATCTCAGAGTTGGCAAAGGGATGCTCCCAAACAGAGAAAGATGGGGTCAGGAGGTATATGGAAACTATACTTTGTGCTCAATTTTGAGCCTAAATCTGCTCTTAAAAAATTAAGTCTGTTTAGAGGGGGAAAAATACTGGTGGTAGGTGGTCAGTACTAAAGCCATGTTGCAGGAAAAAGATTTTAATCTTGATGTAAAGTGAGGGCCTTTTCTGAGGAAGGGAAATGTGTGATTGAGTCTGTAATAGATTGTAGAGCAGTAATGAAGGCAGTTATAGTTAGCATGATTGTCTATAAACTGAAGGTAAGCAGTACATTTTATCAGCCCCCCCAAAATTGGGGAAATTTAGAAAAATTCAAAATTTCTATTTTGCTAAGTTGATCTGAAATACCAGCCTCATTTTCACATTAGCATGCCTATGCAGAGCCCCCTAGTGGTTTTTCATTAAAAATACTGTCAACTGGCCCTATACCAGAGGTTCTCAACCTGTGGGTCGCGACCCCTTTGGGGGTCAAACGACTCACAGGGGTCATCTAAGACCATAGTAAAACACATATATAAGGGTATGTACTGGGCTGCAGGTTGGATCCCCAGCCCTCGTTGGGGCGCCTGGCCTGAGGGAGATAACCAATCAATGTGTCTCTCTCACATTGATGTTTCTCTCTGTGACTCTCTTCCCCTCCCTTCTACTTTCTCTAGAAATCAATGGAAAAATATCCTTGGGTGAGGATTAACAAACAAAAAATACTGGGAGATGATATCAAACTGCTCATCTCTTTCAGACTACAATCACTGATGTACTTTCACTTTAGAAAGGCCATTTGTTTCCCACCTTTATAGAACATTCATCCTTCCCCCTCCCACCCCCCACCCCCCGTTCCCATTTAAGTATTTTTTTAATAGTAACATTTGCTAAAAAACTGATAAAGGTGGAACCAGGAAATGTGAAAATCCTAACCATGACTGCCCAGCTTTTTAACAATCACTTATTCTCTCCATCACCTTATCTGTGAAATGGTGGTAGCTATCTACCTCTGGTTATTATTATGCACATTAAAGAAGGTAATATATGAGAGCACCTTCAAAACAAAAAAGTAAAATGTATATAATTACCCATTTTTATTTCCAAAGCAGATAGTCAAATTAATTACCCTGAATAATAATTACAAAAATAGAAAGACAATCATCCAGGGTATCTCGGATTCCTTCTTGCTAAAAGTGCAACGATACATCTCAACAGTGATATGGCCATTGGCAGTCTTGGAAAGAATGGTTTCTGTCTGCTGAGGAGCAGGAAAGATGTTATTTATTTCTCTACTCCCTTTGGAGTCTCATTGCTGTTCATTCACCATCAGAACGTGTTAGTCAGAATACTTTCTTTTTCTTCTAGTAACAGGAAAATGATGGAAGAATTCGTGTGCTCTTGCTGTGTGAGTACACATATATACTAGGTGTACCGGTTAATAATGCGGATTTTTAATCAAAGAAAATACGATAATTTCAAGAGAAACATCAAAAGTACTTTATTCAAAGTAATGTCTGTTGCTAGCTACACATTTCCCCCATCTTGCAGGTAATTTGTGGATACCATCCCAATAGAACTTTTCTTGTTTTGAGGCAAACCATTCAGAGACCCAGTTTTCCACTTCTTCGTACGCTTTGAAGTGCTGCTCAGAAAGTGCGTGTGCCATCGATCGGAACAAGTGGTCATCTGAAGGAGCAAGGTCTGGTGAATATGGCGGGTGGGTTAATATTTCCCAGGCAAGACCTTATAATGTGTCTTTAACTGGTTTTGAAGTGTGTGATGGTGTGTTATCAGGAAGCAAAATTACTGTGCCGTGTCTTCTAGCACATTCTGGTCCTTTCATGATCAAAGCGTGGATCAAATTGATTATTTGTTGTTGCTAGCGATCAGTATTAACAGTTTCACCTGGTTTTAGAAGCTCATAACACACCACACCTTCCTGATCCTACCAAATGCAGAGCATTGTCTTCTTTTTGAAGTGATTTGGCCTTGCATGTTGATGGTTGACCTGGATCAACCCATGATTTTGTGCATTTGGGATTCTCAAAATAAATCCACTTTTCATTACCAGTCACAATTCGATGCAAAAAAGACTTCCTTTCGTGCCGCTGAAGCAACATTTTACTGATGACTTTTCGGTTTTCCATTTGTCTTTCGTTCAGTTGATGTGGCACCCATTTTCCTTACTTTAAAATCTTTCCCATTGCTTATAAATGATCGGAAATTGTTTGCTGAGCAACGTTTAATCTTTCTGTAAGTCATTTTTGAGTTTGACACACATCTTCATCCAATAATGCTTGTAATTGTTGGTCTTCAAACTTTTTTGGTTGACCTGGACCTTCTTTGTCTTTCACATTGAGATCATCACTTTTAAAGCGTTTTAAACCAGCGTTCACAAGTATCTTGAGATGGAGCATGTTCACCATAAGCTTCCCGAAGTATTTAGCAGCACTTTTCTTCAAAATAAAGTAATGAATTAAAACTTCCCACAAGTGCTTTTTTTGGCACGAAATTCGACATTTTTAAGTGTAAAAATATCTATGATGTTAACACCTTCAGCAAATTTGACATATGAAGTTTTGAAGCTTGTCAAAACAACAAAATAGCATACACATCAAATTGCATATATATCAACATGTGTAACTCCATCTATTGAAAAAATCCGCATTATTAACTGGTATACCTAGTATTTATATTTACGTGTGTATATAATATCCCAAAAATATCCACGTTACAGTTGGCTGAATTAAAATATCATTTGGGATTGTAAATATGCTTAAACTATAAAGAACATTAACTATCTAAGTCAGTGTCTGAGCTCAAAAAGTTTCACTTCCATTCCGATTACGTTGTGAAAACCTGAATGATTTAACTTTCTTAAGGATGCCATCTATGTGCCTTACTCATCAAACTTTCACCTTTCCTTGTTTTTCCTCTTCTCTTTTCTAACTTAGCATGACAGAAAAACAGTATCAGTGGTTTCTTTTTCATGATATTAAAGGTGACCAAAAAGTACTTAATATTATCAGGCAATTAGATTTTTGCTTAAGAAAAATCACATTTATGAATAACTAAAAGGAAACATTTTCTTGGAATCTTTCCTTGTTATGGCTTCAATTACCTTAAAACAAACAAAAACTTTCAATAAGTTAAAATTCACATCTTCACAAATACTAGCATAGTCACTAAATGATATATTAACAGCAAAACAAAAAAATTAATGAAGTTGAATGTTTTATTATTAAACTTTCTTATTTTCCTGCGAGGCTGCTACTTCAGTGTATAAAAATAGCACCAGCAAACTCGGTAATTGCTAAATTGAGACAGTATTGTTCATCACATGACACCGTAACAACAAAAACTTTTATCTATTGCCTGTTATTTCCAATGGAAAGATCATTAAGTATTGTGACCCAAATCCAGAGACCGAAGTAAGCAAATTACAGTATTATATAAGGCTTAAGATAACAATGTTATCCTTGAAATATATAATTTTTATTACTAGATTTTACCATGGATAATTTCAGGAATTCTGAATATTATAACTGTAGCCTAGCCTAAAAACCATAGGGAGTTGTGGAAAAGATGCACATTGTATTTATCTGCCATCATTAGATGGTTAAGGGGTATTTTCATCCAGTAGCATTGTTGTAGTTTCTTTTTTCATTGGAATTATTAAATCTTCTATCTACTACTAATTTAAGACAACTATGCTAGATAAGTTGTTTCAGACTACTTTATTTAGGTGGGTTCATTTTCACTCCTCAATAGATTTTATGTATTTCTCATATGCTTCTTCACTCATTAGTTCATCTAGTTCTGAAGGGTTACTCAGTGTCATCTTGATCAGCCAACCTGCAACCAAAGAAAAGTATCTTATATTCCAAATTACCTTTTTAAAGAGTTAAGTTCATTAAAAAATGTAAAATAGTTTTATTTTAAATTAGCTTATATATAGTATTATTTTGGATTTGTTTCAGATGCACAGCATAGTGGTTAGACAGTCATATGCTTTATACAGTGATCTGCCCCCTGACGTTTCTAGTACCCACCTAACATATACACAATTATTACAATATTATTGATTGATTTGATTTCCTATGTTGACTATTTTGTAACTACTAACTAGTACTTCTTATTCTCTTGACTTTTCTCACCCAACCCTCCAAATGCCCCTCTTCATCAGTCTGTTCTCTATATCTGTGAATTGGTTTCTATTTGTTTGTTCATTTATTTTATTTGGTAGATTCTACATGTAAGTAAAAGCATATAGTATTTGTCTTTCTTTGCCTGACTTATTTCACTTAACATAATATCCTCTAGGTCTATCCATGTTGTCACAAATAATAAGATTTCATTCTTTTTAATGGCAGAGTAATGTATATGTGTACCATAGCTTTTTTTATCCACTCATCTATTGATGGGCACTTGTGTAAATAATATACAATGGACATAGGGGAGCATATATTATTGAATTAATATTTTGGGTTTCTTTGGCTATATACCCAGTAGTGCAATTGTTGGGTCATTAGGTAGTTCCATTTTTAATTTCTTGAGGAACCGCCATACTGTTTTCCATGGTGGCTGTACCAATCTTCATTCCCACAAACACTCCAATAGGATTCCCATTTCTCCACATCCTTACCAACACTGGTTTTAAAATAAATTCTTTAGTGCCTCAAAATTAATGTAGTATTATTTACCTCAATGACTCATTTGTTCAAGGAATTTTAAGTTTTAACATTAAGAATTAAATTAATATCCTTGCATATCATTATCGAAAAGATTACAACTAGAATAGATTCCACTATAATGGATTAAGAACTGTTAGATTGTAATAAGCATCAACAAATGACACTGAATAGGGATCCAAGTATACAAGAGACTAGGTATATCTTTCATTAATAAGAGGAACACCAACACTGTTAACTACTGATGTGAAGGACATAGAAAGTAGAGAGTTAGAAGGGCCGTGGTGATAGGCAACAGAGAACTACAACCTAATCCTAATTTTACCATTTATGGATGTGTGACCTTAACAGATAAATCCTTTCTGGACCTCATTTCATCTACAAAATGAAGAAAATTGCTACTAGCCTACCTCACTGGGTAACTATAAAGATGAATATGTGAGAAAACTGAAAATAAATGAAATAAGTATTATTCTATTATCCCCTACATCCCAATATAGACACTTTATGTTTGAAGAAGTAAATATTTTGCAAGTGTTTAATACTAAGAACCCTGTAAAACAAGGCCATGCTTTATTTTAATCAACAATGATCTTAATAAACATAACCTTAGATATTCAGCTAATCTGTGCTTTTTTTTATTAAAAGCAGAACATCTCTATTTAGTACCAAAAAGTGTAAAGAGATAAAGTCAATTCGCTAAAACTTGCTTTTAACCTTAGATTAACAACTTACCGTCTTCATAACAAGATTTGTTGACAAGTCCTGGATTTTCTACAAGAGCTGTATTAATTTCAGTTACTTCTCCTGACAGAGGAGAATATAGTTCACTAGCAGCTTTCACACTTTCCAAAGCACCAAACTCATCTAAATTAAGAAAATGAAAGAAAATATTAAATATCAAAAGTTAATGACCTGAAAATGCCAATATAGAAAATTGGCCACTTCAAGTTCAATCATGATAAAATTCCAAGTATCTTTATTTAAAAATAAAATCGTAGATTTTGTCATGTTTGTATCACCTATGAGAAGAGTATCAATATCCTCAATAAAGCAGACCTATTTCTTTTAGACAGAGTAAACAAATGGTGATGTATTTGAATACCAGAAGTGCTTGAATTCACTAAAACTCAATCTTCTTTCAATTTACTATGGTTCAGAAAAAAAAAACAACTCAGAAGATTCCAGTAGCAGTACAGTACCTCAGACTCACCTTTCTACAGATACACCAAAAACAAACAAACAAACAAACAAACAAACAAAAAACAATTATGTGAAGGATCTGTAGGATAACCAAAAGGAGAGTTAATGATTGGAAAAAAAAAAATGGGACCCAATCTGAGATCTTCTTTTATACAATGCATACACTGATAACACCATGCTATCCAAAGACCACAGTGTAATTAGAACACAAGTAGAAAACCAGTCTTATTTCTTTGAAGGGTCAAAGGATGAAGTATGGGGCTGCCAACGTGGCTGGAAAATGAGGATGGAAAAGAGAAAAAGTAGTCAGCAGAAAGATCCCCAAACAACCTACAGACCCACCTGATAGAATTACCAGAGAACCTTAAAATAGCTATTATAAGCATATTAAAAGACTTTTTTTAAAAAAGATCATCATAATAAGTGAACATATGGAGGAATACTTGTAAATAACTTTTTAGAACTGAAAGTAAACTACGTAAAACAAAATATCCCCTGAATGGTATACACAGCAGACTGGATATAGTAAAACAAAGGATCAGTGAATGTGAAGAATGATAATCTAAAATTAACCAATCTAAAGAACAGTTAAAAAAAAAAAAGGCTGGCTCTAGCTGGTTTGGCTCAGTGGATACAGCATCAGGCCTGCAGACTGAAGGGTCCCAGCTTCCATTCCTATGAAGGGCACGTGCCCAGGTTGCAAGGTTGATCTCCAGTAGGGGTGTGCAAGAGGCAGCCAATCAGTGATTCTCATCATTGATGTTCCAATCTCTCCCTCTACCTTCCTCTCTGAAATCAACAAAAATATATATATTTTTAAAAGGCTGAAAAATTAATAGAGCCTTAGTCACCTATAAGACAATATCCAGTGGTCGGAAGTGAATGATGAGAATACAACATACCAAAATATTTGGGACACTAGAGGTTCAGTGCACGAAATTCGTGCACAGGCAGGGTCCTTAGGCCTGGCCAGCGATCAGGGCCAATCAGGGCCATCCAGCTGCTGGCTGGAGCCTTCCTGCCTTCTGCACTGCCCCCTGGTGATCAGTGCACATCATAGCAAGCAGTCGAACTCCTGGTTGGTAGAACTCCTGAGGGGACAATTTGTATATTAGCCTTTTATTATATAGGACTAGAGGCCTGGTGCACAAAAATTTGTGCACTCGGGGGGGCGGGGGGGTCCCTCAGCCTGGCCTGTGCCCTCTCACAGTCTGGGACCCCTCGGGAGATAACGACCTGCTGGCTTAGGCCTGCTCCCTGGTGGCAGAGGGCAGGCCCAACCCTAGGTGCAGCCCCTGGTTGGGCTCAGAGCAGGGCCAATTGGGGAGTTGGGGCGCCGCCCCCTGTCATGCACAGAGCAGGGCAGATTGGGAGGTTGTGATGCCACCCTCAGTCACGCTCAGGGTAGGGCCGACTGGGGGGTTGGGGCACCGCCCCCTGTCACACTCAAGGCAGGGTCAATGGGGAGGTTGCAGCGCCACCCCCTGTCACAGAGCAGGGCCAATCAGGGGGTTGGGGCACTGCCCCCTGTCACGCACAGAGCAGGGCCCATCAGGAGGTTAGGGAGCTCCCCCGTCACGCACAGAGCAGGGCCGATCAGGGGGTTGAGGAGCTCCCCCCTGTCACAGAATAGGGCCGATAGGGGAGTTGGGGCACCGCCCCGTCACACACACAGCAGGGCGGACCAGGGGTTTGGGGCATCGCCCTCTATCACCCACACAGCAGGGCCGATCAGGGGGTTGGGGCGCCGCCACTGTCACAGTCAGGGCAGGGCCAATGGGGAGGTTATGGCTCTACCCCATCACACACAGAGCAGGGCCCGTGGGGTGGGGGTTGGGACATCGCCTGGATCAGGGTGGGGGTCCCCACTGGAGTGCCTGGCCAGCCTGGGTGAGGGGATGATGGCTGTTTGCAGCTGGTCACACACCCTTCAGGGTGGGGATCCCCACTGGGGTGCCTGGCCAGTCTGGGTGAGGGGCTGAGGGCTGTTTTCAGGCTGGCGGGTGACTGAAGCTCCCAACCGCTCCTTTTTTTTCTTTTTTATTCTGGGCCAGCTTTAGCTTTGAGGCTTGGCTCCAGCTCTTAGGCCTCCGCTGCTGAAAGCAGGTTTCTGGCCTTTGTTTACCTTCTGTATTTGAAACAATGTTGTGATCCTGCTGGCTGAAGCCCGACAGACTAAAGCAGGTTTCTGGGGTTTTGTTTAGCTTCTATATTTGTAACATAGTTGCTTAGAGTTGCAGCTCAGAGGCCTGCAGCAGCAGGCGGGGAACGTTGGAGTCCTCTGTCACTGAAGCAAGCAAGCCTCATGTTCACTTCAAGCTGCCTGGCTGCCGACCTCCCTTCCATTGTCTCTAAAATCAATGGAAAAATATCCTCCTATGAGGATAAACAAACAAAAAGAATGCCTAAAAGTCAATGGTAAAAAACCCCCCCCCAAAAAACGAAATTGGTAAAAGACTTGACTAGAGACTTCACAAATAAAGATGTTAGTAAAAAGCACAAAGTTGCTCAACAATAATGTTCCTGAGGAAATTCAAGCTTAAACCAAAATGAGATCTATAGCTTCTGGAAAACTGAGTCTCATATTGTTGATGAGAATGTAAAATGGTACAAACATGGAAAACTGGCAGTTTCTTATTAAGTTAAACATATACCTACACTATGAACCAGAAATACTACTCCTGTATGTACTTACCCAAGAGAAATGAGTACATATATTCACAAAAAGAGACATACAAAACAGTTTATAGTAGCTTTATTCATGATAACTCGCAACTAGAAATAACATGAAAATCCATCAACAGGAGAAAGGATAAAAATGTGTCTATTCATACAGTGGGACACTCTTCAGCAACTAAAAACTGAACGACTGCCCAGCTGGAGTAGCTCAGTGGTTGAGCGTCAACCTTTGAACCAGAAGGTTACTGTTCAATTCCCGGTCAGGGCACATGCCATGTTGAGGGCTTAATCCCTAGTGGGTGGTGCACAGGAGGCAGCTGATCAATGATTCTCTCTCATCATTGACGTTTCTATCTCTCTCCCTTCCTCTCTGAAATCAATAAAAAAAAACTGGTCAACATGAATGCATATCAAAAATCATGACATTGGATAAAAGAAATCAGACAATTGGGAAGATTCATGCAGTATGCCATTAGATTGTATAATTAAGATCGATGTATTTTCATATGTATCAATTTAAAAATACATTTTGTAGAAAGTTTTTAAAAGGCATTTTTAAGTTAAGTATGTTACCAGCATATTTATATTAGTAGAATTTTTTAATGCACAAAAGGCTCATGACATTCACTTACTATAAAGAGATGTTCTGAAACTTATGGTCTGCTTGAGTAGCAAAGCAGGTACAGTAAATAAAAGAACTTGAGAAAATGAGAACTGTGCGTTGTTGTATAGAAAAAAAGATCATTAACCACACTGGGGGTTTTATTATGACATCAGAAATGGTTTCTAGGAAGCCGTTCAAAAAGAGGGATGTGACTGACCAGGATGTTGAGAGACAGGAAGCAGAAAAATATCAAACAAGATAAATGATGGGGAAAGTTTAAGCAGAAAAAGAGATGGCCAATACTGTCAAAGATACTTACATTATGCTAAATTTCATTCAATACTATAACTCTATGAAGTAGATACTATTATTATTATTATCCTAACTTATAGATGAGACCTAGATTATGTTTGTTCCTCAAAATCACACAGCTAATATATTGTGAGACCAGGCTTGAAAACCAGGTTCTGACCCCTTTTAGCTCATATGCTTTACTACCTCAAAGAAAAGCAGATTTTACTTTTTAGACTTAATAGGCCTCAATATGAATATGTGGAGTGGAGAGCAAAGAGGCTAACACCCATTTCCCTCTACTTCTTCCTACCTTCCATTATGATGTCTAAAAATGCTCATTTTCTCTTTGCTATCATCCCTACAACTAGGGGTAGCAAATATAACCCATATCTGGCTAATGAGATGTAAGAGAATAAAAATGAAAGGCTGTCTGTCTCTTCCTGCTTTTGGACATTGTCATTTGAGAATGTGACAGTGTTTAAGATTTTGCTGCCATGTTGTGAACTGTGACACATTGAGGCAGAAAAAGTACTAAAAAAGGTCATGTCCTTCACTGAGCCACTCAACTAATCCTCTCTTCACCTATGTCCAGACCATTTATACTAGTATAAGATATAAATCCCTAGCCGCGGTCAGTGTGGCTTTGTTGGTGGAGCATCGTCCCGTGCACCAAAGGTTTCCAGTTCAACTTCCAGTCAAACAACTGATATTTCTCTCCCTCTCCCTTCCTCGCTCTTTTAAGTTTCCTGTTACTTGAGTGAAAAGCACTCTAATGATCCTGGGTGCATAGAAGTTATTCAAGCCCTGGCCAGTGGTGTGTAAGAGAGGCAACTGATCTCTCTCTCTCTCTCTCTCTCTCCCTCTCTCCCTCCCTCCCTCCCTCCCTCCCTCCCTCCCTCCCTCCCTCCCTTCCTCCCTCTTATCCCCCATACCCCACTCTGAAATTAGTGGAAACATCCTCTGGTGAAGATTTTTTTAAAAGTTATTATTCAAGGTAAAGGTTAGGTAAAGAAAATTTATGGCATGAATGATGACAAACCAAGGTAAGAAAAATACTCACCTTGCTTGTTTAATTTTGTCCCAATTTCAGGCAGACTACAGTAAACAACATCTCCCAATGCTTCCTAAAAACAACAAACAAAAAAACTCTAAGAAATATAATTAAACCTCCTAATAGGAGCAAGCCAAACACCGAATCCCCTGTAATTTCAGATAGTTGCACAAATTTTACATTTGATGGGCCACACTTTTTGTGTTTTTTTCTTACAACCCTTTAAAACACAAAACTATTCTTGGCTCAGGACCTACAAAGAAACAGGCCACTAGCTGGACTTCCCACAGCCATAGTGACTGGTTACAAACCGTATATCCTCCAAAAGATTACTATCTTCCCTGAGAAGAATCACACTTTGCATTTTTTCACTTCTGCAGCCATTTCTCCCTCAGCATTTGCTTAAATCTTACCCATTAATTCTTCAACGCATAGTCACATGCCTTATACGCTTTGAAGACCTTGACTCCAATAAGAAATTATCTCTCCATCAGGTTACCACCCACTTCACCACTCAGGTTATCCATCTTGTAATGTTTTGTATGTCATTTTCCATGTAGGTAATTACACTCATAGATAAATTCCAGGAGGTATGGACACTACACAGTATTTCACAAGCACCCTGTATTGGACTTCAGTAGGTACACAGATATACCAATGAAGATATATTTGTCATTGACTTTCAATACCTGATATTCCAACATTTCTATAAAGTATTTTATATTTCCATCAGTTATCATCCCCTTTCCCCATAGTGCCTCACCTCCCAGAGATCCAGTTTAAAATTATTAACTGGTGCTGCCATTTGACTTAACGTTTTCTTTTACACAATATTTCAAATATGGGATCAGTGGGAATAGGGGAGTTAATAGAGAAATAGATAGGCTAAATAAAAGGTTTCCCTCTGCGTAATCTGTGCCAATCTAGGTTTTCCCCTCTTCATCTCCCCTGGTCATGTGTGTATCACTGTATCCACAAAACACTATCAACACTCTACCCTTTTGCTGCTTCTTTCCTTAACTTCCCCAATATGAAACGAACACATTTCTTTCTTGAATAAGATTTGTTTCCTACCTTCAATTTTAAATGTTAACCTTTCAATATCTCTAACACTACATACTCTCCTAACCAGGTTATGTTTTTCACTTGTTTCACTTATGATTGATGTTTCTCTAAGGGCCTGTTAAGGGCCTAAAACACTAAGGGCAGAATAAACAAATTTTAAAAGACAGAGACAACCCAATTTAGGTGAAAGCAGACTACTTTAACTATTTCGAGACAGTCCAATACCTGTGCAAAATTGCTGATTCCCACTGTTCCAATACCATTTTCTGTTGTTATCCATTCATGTTTCTCTGTGAATTTACGCACTAAAATAGAAGACCAATATTTCAGAAAAGCAGTAGCATCACTTCTTATAATGCATTTTTTATATCAATGCTGTCAAAAGGCAAAACTTTCCCAGTATTTGGTCTGACTTATTGACATTGCCTTTCAATAGTACATGCCCTGGAAAAAATGATCGCAACTAGACGGTACATCTTAACAGTGCTATCACTTAGACAAAGATGGCTCGATGTGAACACCTTGCGCATCTTTTGGTGATTTGATTATCTGCTCTAACCTTACTTAGTCTAAATCACACACAAAAAATTTGAGGCTATTTCAAATGTATATTTATCTATTAATTGGTCTGTCTTGCAGAAAAGTCTTGTCCCTCTGAAGACAGATTTGGAGTGATGAAGTTTTGGAATGAGCACAGACTGCTCATAAATTATTTAAGCTAAAAAAATAACGTGCCATTTTAAAGTTGACCTAAGACATCTTCCCTGCAAGTTGGTTGCTTGCAGGCAAAGTGGAATCTTACAGGAATGAAATTGACCTAGTAAATTACAACTTAAATAAGTTCT
Organism: Myotis myotis; assembly: GCF_014108235.1. Lineage (NCBI taxonomy): Eukaryota > Metazoa > Chordata > Mammalia > Chiroptera > Vespertilionidae > Myotis > Myotis myotis. The sequence continues at coordinate 20,624,543 of NW_023416323.1, read as the reverse complement.
TAAAATTCCATTTTACTGGAATTCAGGCCTGTGTGGAAGAAATAGGCTACCATCATTTAAAGAAGCAAACTATTAAGATAACTCAACAGTCACCTCAGAGCTAAGCCATGAACAGGTGGAAAGTCAAGTTCTATTGATCTTTCATTGGACAGGTTAGCCCTTGGCTTTTTCTATGAGTTTCTCTTCAAAGATATGGTCGCCCTAGTCCAGTGATGGCAAACCTATGACACGCGTGTCAGAGGTGACACGCGAACTCATTTTTGGTTGATTTTTCTTTGTTAAATGGCATTTAAATATATAAAATAAATATCAAAAATATAAATCTTTGTTTTACTATGGTTGCAAATATCAAAAAATTTCTATATGTGGCACGGCACCAGAGTTAAGTTAGGGTTTTTCAAAATGCTGACATGCTGAGCTCAAAAGGTTCGCCATCACTGCCCTAGTCAGTTTGGCTCAGTGGATAGAGTATTGGCCTGCAGACTGAAGGGTCCCGCATTCAATTCTGGTCAAGGTCACGTGCCAGGGTTTCGGGCTCGATCCCATGTGGGGGGGCGCAGAAGGCAGCCAATCAATGTCTTTCTCATCATTGATGTTTCAATCTCTCTCTCCCTCCCCCTTCCTCTCTAAAATCAATAAAAAAAAGTTTATTAAAAAAAAAAGATATGGTCAAATATTCAACAATTCCTGGAAGAAAGACTGACCAAAATTTAAGAGATATGAAAAAATTATTTAGGATTTAATGTGAAAAGTTCTTGCTTTAAGAAATAAGTAATTTTTTAAAAGTATATACTATCTTAAATATATATTACTTTCCAAAATCAAGGATTTTTTCCAAAAATAATGCATCAGAAGTGAATTGGAAAATGGTTCATTAATTCCAATACTGTTTTAAAGTAAGCCTTGCTGGTTCACTCTTCTCCCTTACCCAAAGATAGTTATACTTAAAACAGCATTCAGTTGCTTTGATTACACAGCTCTGATGCGCAACAGAATGTAAACAGAGCATAGCTTATTCTTTTCTTTTCCTCTTAGCATTAAAAAGCTTTTAATTTTATATTCTTCAGTGGAAAAAGTTGCAAAATCTGTCACAAAGGAATTTGCTTTACTTTATTCCACTTCAAATAACTGAATGCTTCAGTCTATCTAATCCTTCTATTAAAAAGCTTAAGATTTGGCCTCGATGGTGTGCTCAGTGGTTAGAGTGTTGGCCCGCTGATTAAAGGGTCGTGGGTTCGATTGCCAGTTAAGGGCATGTACCTCGGTTGCAGGTTCAATCCCTTGCCCCAGTGGGGGCTTGAGTTTGGGAGGCAGCCAATCGATGTGTGTGTCTCTCTCCCACCATCCCTCCTCCCACTCTCTGTAAAAGTCAATGGAAAAAATATCTTCATTCCTCCAGTGAGGATTTTTTAAAAAAAGCTTAAGGTTTATACTTATGTCCTGACTGCAACACTGTCCCCACCTTTCACTTTTTCTTGACTATTTCATAGTTCAGTTTAGAAGCTCTTTCCTGCCACAAGCCTAGTCTAGCCCTTCAAGACTGGGTTCCTGGGCCCATCCAGCACATTCCCATAGAACTCTGTACTACTCTCCTCTCACCATAACCCCAAACACACTCATAGAACTTAACATACTACAGATATAGCCCATTTATCAATTTTCTCCAGGATGGTAGATTATAAGTACAAAGCAAACAAGTGCAGTGTTTATTTTATTTGTACTCCCATTTCTAAACAATGCTGGGCATATAGTAAACTCTTAAAAGTTGGAGTGAAGTAATATTTAAAAGTTTAAGTAAAAGGGATTCTGAGCAAAATATCTAGTATATAATTATTTGGCTACAACACTGAATTCTCCCTATCATTCTCTTACAACTCTAGAACAGGCTGTTTAAACCTAACATACCTTCTAAAAGGCTGGAGAACTATAAATGACTTCTCTGAGACCATTGTCCTGATTTTGGCCTTGCCATTTTATCCAATTGTAAAGATAATCTTAAGAATAAGATGGCTCTCACATTCAATTTAGCAACTGAGCAAGCAAGCAGTGGTTCTCAACCTGTGGGTCGAGACCCCTTTGGGCGTCGAATGACCCTTTCACAGGGGTCGCCTAAGACCATCGGAAAACACATATATAATTACATATTGTTTTGTGATTAATCACTATGCTTTAATTATGTTCAATTTGTAACAATGAAATGGGGGGTCAGCACAACCTGAGGAACTGTATTAAAGGGTCGCGGCATTAGGAAGGTTGAGAACCACTGGTTTAGAGGAAGAGGCAGCAACATTGCTAAGCCTTTTTTCTAGGCCAGCCTATTTAGGTTCAATGATTAGTACAATTCTTTAACCCTTGGCCCAACAGGAAAAAAGTGGACAGGAGATTATGTAAATAATTACTTTCTTACTGAGCTTTGAGCCTCAGAAAATTAGGCGTTTTGAGTAATCTATTAAAGGTTTGTATTTCTTTCAAAGTCACTAGACAGATAAAATATATTAACATCGGTCCATTTTTTGCTATTTCATTCTATGAACTAAAATTTAATAACATTTATCCAGTACTTACTATGTGCCAGGCTTTATGTACAACAGTTACATTACTATTATTTCACCCTCCCAACAACTCTGTGAGGTAAGACTATCATTTCCATTTTCCTGATGAGGGAAACTGACTCAAAAGTTTTGCTCGCTTTAACTAGTAAAAATCTAGATCCAGTGCTTTCACTTCAATTATTGCTCTTGCTTTAATTTTACTTTAGAGTTACTGATAAGATCCGTGGAGCAAACTAAAAGCCTATTATTAGTCGCCACTTTTAGGGTCTACGATGCCCACAAATGAGAGATAACCTAAGGTCAAGAAGCTTAGGGGCACTGGCCGGATTTTCCAGGAGCCAGCGGCAGACTCCTGCCCCGGACACTGCGATCACGCGTGCTCCAGGCTCCCTCCCCACCCCCCTCCCGCCTCCCTAACCTGCAGGACAAAGGCTGCGGTGTCAGCCACGCCACTTAGGGAGGGGAGGAGGGGCTGCACAATTAGAGATCCCAGCGAAAAAGAAGTGTGCTCAGGAGTCGTGGCTTGCTAGACCCGGGCGATCGGCAACCGGGACTTGAGATAAGGATCAGGCGAGGGGGGAAGCGTCCCAGCTCACCCCCACCTGAGGCATCCCAGCTTGCCCCACGTGCCCACTCAAAGCTTACCCAACAGCAGATTGGGACCAGTGCGCAGCGTCCGGATGGCGCCCGCCCTCAGGCCCCAGGGCCGCAGCGGGCAGGGCGCAGCGGGCGCCCACGCGGTGCGCAGGCTGCAGGCCGCGGCCCGCACGGCCCTTGCGGCCCGGAGCGCCATGTTCGCTGGAGGAGTTGCGGCACTGCTCCAAGGCCGCCCTAGCGGGTTGAGGCGGGAGCAGGGGCAGCCCTGGAGTTGAAGGTGGCCCTCACGCGGGGGCGGAGCCTGGAAGTGCAGAGGGTGGGGTTTGGTAGGGCGACGCGTAGGGCGGGAACTTGCTGAAGGCCCTCAAGCCCGGAAGGGGCAGCAGGAGAGGGAAGAGGACTAGTTCGATGGGCGGGGACCAGGCAGGGCTGCTGGGCTGCTGGGCTGCTGGGCTGCTGGGCTGCTGGGCTGCTGGGCTGCTGGGCTGCTGGGCTGCTGGGCTGCTGGGCTGCTGGGCTGCTGGGCTGCTGGGCTGCTGGGCTGCTGGGCTGCTGGGCTGCGGAGCGGGGCCTCCTCAGGAGGGGTGGGGCTACACCTCTGGACTTGCTTCCAGGCAGTTGAAGTGATGGATCAGCAAATCCCATTTCCCCAACTCGCCTGAGTCCTGGGTGGATAGGCCCCAGGGTTGTAGGCATCCCCTAGCCTTTGGGCCAGGGAATGCAGGGCAATCCCAGTCCTGTTAAAGGATGCGATCCTTCCCTCCTACAGAGGTTCTAGGGCAGGCAGAGTGGTATTCAGTCAAGTCTAAACAGAATCATTCCAGGAGATGGCATTGCCCAAGGGCATGCTGACATAACTACAGTTTTTAAATTAAATTTATTGGGGTGGCCCTAACTGGTTTGGCTCAGCGGATAGAGCGTCAGCCTGCGGACTCAAGGGTCCCAGGTTCGATTCTGGTCAAGGGCATGTACCTTGGTTGCAGGCACATCCCCAGTGGGGAGTGTGCTGGAGGCAGCTGGTTGATGTTTCTCTCTCATCGATGTTTCTAACTATCTATCTCTCTCCCTTCCTCTCTGTAAAAAATCAAGAAAATATATTTAAAAAAAATAAATAAGTAAATTTATTGGGGTGACTGGTTAATAAGATCATATAGGTTTTTAGGGTATCCTATATAATAAAAGGCTAATTAATATGCAAATCAACTGAATGGGGAAGAACTGATCACTATGATGTACACTGACCACTAGGCGGCAGATGCTCAATGCAGGAGCTGCCCCCTGGTGGTCAGTGCACTCCCACCGGGGGAGCCCTGATCAGCTAGAAGCCCTGCGCCAGGCTCACTAGTGGTGAGCGCAGCGACCATGGCGGAAGCCTCTCCTGTCTCAGCGGCAGCACTAGGAATGTCCTACTGCCGGGAGTGGGCCTAAGCCATCAGTCAGACATCCCCTGAAGGCTGCCAGACTGCAAGAGGGCACAGGGGGGCTGAAGGACCCCTCCCTCCCCCCAGTGCACAAATTTTGTGCACTGGGCCTCTAGTATTTCTATAATACAGAATCTGTGTGCCCACCACCCAAAGTCAAATTAATCTTTCATTACCATACATAATACATAAGGCCCCCTTCACTCCCTACCACTCCCATTCCCTTCCCACTGGCAACCACAATACTGCTCTTTGTGTTAAAAAGTTTCAGTTTTATATCCCACATATGCATGAAATAATATGGTTAACTTTTTCTGACTTATTTCACTTAGCATAATATTCTCAAGGTTCATCCATATTGTTGCAAATGGCAGTATTTCATCTTATGGCTGAGTAGTATTCCACTGTGTGTATGAACCACATCTTTATCCAATCCTCTATCACAAGACACTGGCTGTTTCTATGTCTTGGCCACTGAGAATAAAATTGCAGTGAATATAGGGGTATAGGGGCTGAGTTTGGCAGAGAGGGCAGCTCTTCTGGTCTGGTTATGGGCTGAAGCATTTTTTTTTCATCAGCCAGCATTCTAACCCAGGCTGTTTTCAGGGCATGGCGGAGGAGCCAAGAGAATGAGTGGAACTCAGGCTTGGAACAGACATACAGTACTCTTACTTCAGCCAAACCAAAGCCAGTCAAGTCACAGGCTATCCCAGATTCACTGGGGTGGGGAGATTCCACTCCTTAATGGGAGGAGCTGAATGTCTCATTACAAAGAGCATAGAAAAGTGCAGAGAATTGGAATTTGTTTTACATTCAGTCTATTACAATGGTCAGTCAATACTTGTTCTTTTTTTCCCCCTTTTTTCTTTCTTTATTGATTAAGGTATTACATATGTGTCCTTATCCCCCACTGCCCTCCCGCTCCCTACCGCCCCCCTCCCCCGCCCCCCTCATGCCGTCATCCCCCTGGTGTCTGTGTTCATAGGTTATGCTTATATGCATGCATACAAGTCCTTTGGTTGATCTCTCCCCCTTACCCCCACCCTCCCCTACCTTCCCTCTGAGGTTTGACTGTCTGATTGATGATTCTCTGTCTCTGGATCTATGTTTGTTCATCAGTGTATATTGTTCATTATATTCCACAAATGAGTGAGATCATGTGATATTTATCTTTCTCTCACTGACTTATTTCGCTTAGCATAATGCTCTCCAGGTTCATCCATGCTGTTGCAAATGGTAGGAGTTCCTTCCTTTTTACAGCAGCTTAGTATTCCATTGTGTAGATGTACCACAGTTTTTTAATCCATGCATCCGCTGATGGGCACTTAGGCTGTTTCCAAATCTTAGCTATTGTAAATTGTGCTGCTATGAACATAGGGGTGCATATATCCTTTCTGATTGGTGTTTCTAGTTTCTTGGGATATATTCTTAGAAGTGGGATTACTGGGTCAGTCAAATGGGAGTTCCATTTTTAGTTGTTTGAGGAAACTCCATACTGTTCTCCACAGTGGCTGCACCAGTCTGCATTCTTGAGTGACTACAGAGATAAGGGAGAAAGGACACTAGAGGGCATGGCTAATACATGTCATCCTCTCCCTTTCCCCAGCTCAGCCTCAGGGGACACACTTCATCGAGACTGAGGTTAGGGAGAAAAATAAGAGGAGTTAAATTCACAGAGAGTTTAGATATAGATTTGGAGACAGGGTCATTCTCCCCTCTGACTCTACATCCCATCCTACATGTGCTCTGCCAAAGAACACAGCGAAGCACTTCTCCCCTAAGGTGGAGGCCAGGGGAGGTGGGAGCAGCAGAACAGGTTCACCACAGTGTCTCCAGCATCGAGGCTGTGGCTGGCAAGGGCATCTTGGCAAGGAGGCTAGAGCAGGCCAACATAAGAAAAACACACACACACACACACACACACACACACACACATATCTTGTGAATATACGTTTTCGAGTTTTGGGAATACATACCAAGGAGAGGGATTGCTGGGTCATATGGTAACTCTATTCTTAATTTTTTGAGGAATCAGGCAATTTTGTCACTGTTTTCCATAGTGGCTGTACCATTGTACATTCTCATCAGCAGTGAATGAGGGTTCCCTTTTCTCCACAATCTTTCCAACACTTGTTATTGCTGGTCTTGTTGATAATAGCCATTCTAACACGTGTGAGGCTATATCTAATTGTAGGTTTTTCCCCCCCAGTATATTTTTATTGACTTAAGAGAGGAAGGGAGAGGGAGAGAGAGAGATAGAAACATCAATGATGAGAGAGAATCACTGATTGGATGCCTCCTGCACACACCCTACTGTGGATGGAGCCAGTCACCCAGGCATGTGCCCTGACCGGGAATCGAACAGAGACCTCCTGGTTCATAGGTGGAGTGCTCAATCACTGAGCTATTTTTGCTGGATTTCCCTAATTGCTAGTGAGGTTGAACATCTTTTCAAGTATCTGTTGGCTGTTTGTATGTCTTCTTGGAAGAGGTGTCTATTCAGGTCCTCTGCCCATTTTTTAATTGGGTTGTTTGGTATTGAGGTTTATGAGTTCTTTATGTATTTTGGATAGTAAATGTTTGTTGAAGCTATTGTTTGGAAATATCTCCCATTTTGTCAGCTGCCTCTTTGTTTAGTTATCAGTTTCTTTTACTGTGCAGAAGCTTTTTAGTTTGAAACACTCCCATTCATTTATTTTTGCCTTTACTCCCCTTCCCTTTGGGGTCAAGTTCATAAAATGTTTTCTACGTCCATAAGTTTAGTACCTATGTTTTCTTCTATGTAATTTACTGTTTCAGATCTTATATTTAGGTCTTTGATCCTTCTGAATTAATTTTTATACATGGGGACAAACTGTAATCTAGTTTCATTCTTTTGCATGTGGCTTTCCAATTTTTCAAGAGAAAAATTTTATTAAAGAGACTTTCTTTTCTTCATTGTGTGTTTCTGCTTTCTCTTAGACATGACATTCTAGTCAAAGTTTTGGTTAATAAAACCACAATTGGAAACTAGCATTATTGAGTTCATGAAAAGAAATGTATTGCCATTATTAGAAGTAAGAATTGCTAAATTCTGGAGGTGTAAGAAATAAGGCAAGCCCCCCAATTAGGGGTTCTGGTAGAACACAAAACATACTCAGGAGCCAGGCAGCAAGGCAAATATCTTCTATGTAGAAGGGTGCGCATACATGGCCTGGGAGCACACACACACCTAGCAGGTGGTCCTCTCGGCATTATAATCCATGATGCATGTGACTTGTCCCTCACTCTTGATTGGAGCTCAAGTGCACAGTCTTTCTCAATTGGCTAATTCAAAGGGAAGGGTTGGCCTTTGCCTTTTCAAGATGGCGGCCCCCAGAGAAGGGAGAGCTCCCTGGGTCCTGTCCTAAGGGCTTTAAGGGTGTAGATTTTAGGGTGGTCCAGGTGAAGATCACAATAGAATATTCAGCAGCTTTCTAGGTGTGTCCTTTCAGGGTCAGGGTCTCCATTGATTGGTTGGTTGGTGCCAGGGCAGGTGGGTCATTGATTCAGTGCAGCTGGTCCTGAGGTCAGCCTTGGCATTGCTTGTCTGGTTGTGTTGCTTTTCTGGGCTTGGAACTGAAATACTACTGAGGCCTAGATATTATCTCTAGGGAGGAAAAGTCAGGGGGTCCAAACCGCATAACCAGGGTAATACCAGGGGAGGAAAAGTCACTCTGAGGACCAGGTCCCACCCTACAATTGCTAGGCCATCAGGGCTTTCTGCCTTGGTGATCTTCTGTACCTGGCCCATTGTCCTTGCTCTGCTCATGTCTGTCTAACTGCTCACCACAGGACTGTGCAAACATCTTTAATCCTCTCCAAACTCCTTTCTGGTAAGTATTAAATTCATTTCATAGATGAGCTGGAGGCTCAAAACGTTTAACTAACTTGCCTAGGAGTGAAGTGGGGCATGGCAGGTGATAAGAACTATATAGAACAGAGCAGGATGGGTAGGTGTACTGGGGCATAATCTGCTCCAGGTAGGGAGAAATGCCTATTTGCCCTGGGCAGGGTGACAGCCTGTTCCAGGAGCCAGCAAGCTTTGGGGCATATGTGAATGATGGCTCAGATAGTCTGTGAGGAGATTTAAGGGAAGCAATCTCCTGTGGCCTGGATCTAGCTAACTCAAGGTTGTCAGGGGTCACATCATGGTACAGTCTCTCCTTAATACATAATGTGGTTGAAAGAGTTGGCAGCTTGAATATTTGCAGTCAATAGAGAAGTGGAGAGTAGATGGGAAAGTTGAGAAAGAGAAATGAAGAATTTACAACTTCTCCAGATTTCCTATTTAAAATAGACTGTTTTGTGTGTCTCTGGGTAGGTTTCTGTACCGGCTTATCGGGAGACATGTGTACACCTTGCTATGGGTTATTTGATGAGCATCTCTCCATATATAGCTTGTATCCATACCTGACACAATAGAAAATAGTCATGGGATTTTGGGTGGATGGAAGATAATGAAATCACCAAGGTTTTATGTATATTGCATGTTATATGGCTCTCTTTTTATAATAGATTTTAGGTTTTTGATTGTCAGGGTATCAGGGTCTGATACTGATTGAACCATTATAAAAAGACGTTTAAGCTTTCTCGTCCAGATAAAAGGTAGTAGTTTGACTCCAGCCTTGATTACATCAGCTATTGAAAGACTTCATCAGGGATGCATGCTCCTCTCATCTTTCTGCTCTGCCATCTTCAGATTGTTCCCCATGGTCTCAAAGATTCTGATAGCAAGGAGGAAAGCATAGAATGGATTGGGAGCAGGCAACCTAGGGTATCTGCTACAATGGATGTGTGAGGAGGGACAAGACAGGGTGACCTGGAGAGGATGTGTGAGGTGCTTCCCCTGCATGGGGGAGGGGAAATATGCACTTATCCACAGACATCTGAAAGCCTTTTACTATCTAGATCTGTAGTTCTCAGAATTAGGGGCATGGTTATCAAGTCTGACTGCACATTGGAATCACCTGGGTGGCTTAAAAAATATTGACACCTGGATCCCAGCCAGAGATTCTGATGTATTGGGATGAAGTCTAGGGATTCTAGCATACAGCCAAGGTTGAGAATCACTAACTGCAGCCTTCGTCAAAGATGTTTGGGAATCATTACACACTTTGGTGCTCTTGCTCATGTCACCCCAGGAGACTCACAATGCACATTTACCATATTAAAAGCTCTCACACACACACACACACACACACACACACACTAAAATAAAATAAAATAAAGTAATAATAATTTTAAAAAAGCTCTGACAGTTCCCATGCTAAAGAACTTGGATAGCCTTTTATAATCCAGTGTTTCCCACATTTATTTGCTCCAGAAACATTTTTGGGGTCATGACACCTGTTATGGGTTGACTTGTGCCCTCTAAAGAGATACATTGAAGTCCTAACACCCATTACCTCAGAATGTGACCAAATTTGGAAATAGGAACTGTTGTAGATGTCATTAATTAAGACAAAGTTATAGTGGAGTAGAGTGAGCCCTCAATCCAATATGACAAGAGAAAAAGACACAGAGAGAAAGACATAGGAGAGAAGGCCAAGTGATGGCAGAGACAGAGATTGGAGTGATGCATCTACAAACCAAGGAACACTGAGCATTGCTGGCAAATGCTAGAAGCTAGAAGAGAAGACTCCTCTGGAGAGCCTTAAGAGGGAGCGTGGCCCCGTTGACACCTTGATTTTGAGCTTCTATCCTCCAGAATTCTGAGACAATAACTTCTGTTGTTTTAATACCCAGTTTGTGGTACTTTGTTCCGGCTGCCCTAGCAAACTAATGGCATCCATCAGCGTCTCTCAGACACAGTTTGAGAAACCCTGAACTAGAACCATTCAAAGGCAAACCCTGACTAAGAAAATAATAATTATTAGTCTGTAAAAGACTAATGAAATAATTAGTCTATAAAAGAGTTTTTTTTTCCCCCTTGAAGTCCGCACTATTTTTATTTCTAGAAGGAAATACATTTGAACAGTATATCACAGTAGTGGCAATTGTATGTGTATGTAAATACATTTTTTATTAGCTTTTGTACATGCCACTCTTGGTAACTTATCCATGGACACAGAAAACATTGACTTGGAGAGATTACAGAATCAATGGTAAGCGTAGGCCCAATGCTCTGGCCTTCTGCTGACTCTACAGATGATCGTGTGTAGACGAACAGCTTAAACCCGGGGTGCCACTGGTGCAGGTGGAGGAGGCTGGGCCTCTGACAGCAACTTGGGCTGCTCACTGCAGTTTCCAGACTCCTGTTTTTTATATTTAACGCCCCGGAAACCGAGTATGTTCATCAGCAGCAAATCGACAATCTCTCCTTCCTCCGACAGCTGCAGAGGGAGAAAGAACACACAACATATATAGATACATCCTCTTTGGGGGCTTTTCTTTCTAAGGGGAAACCATGGTTTTCTTGTGTAACTTGGTCCCTGCCAAAGTCACTTTGACTTTTTGACTTGCTTTTGTGAATCCAGGGATTCATCTCTTTCAGGGAATCTCAAGATTGTGTTCTCTCCACTTTATCCCAAGGAGGGGTTCCTTCTTCCCCTCTGATGAAAATGACAGAATTCCTCCACCCCCTCATCAGACGTGATTAGGAATGTATGTACAAAGCCTCTCATATATTGCTCTTGTTAATGTGAAATGGTTCCACTGCTTTGGAAAACAGTTTGGCAGTTTCTCAAAATTTAAACCAAAGTCACCATATGACTTGTTGAAATAAATTTCTAGGCCCAGGGTGGAGCTGCTCCTGCCCAGGGTGCCATGTCAAAAAACTGAAATTTAGACAACATATGTGTCCTGGTAAATGCTCCCCTTGACAGAAATGCAGTACTGCAGTCATCCAGTCCCCGAACACCAACCCAACTCTGGGCTCTATCCGTACTTATTTCTTTTTCCTTCTCACCCCAAACAGGTTGACTCTGTGGCCCCAGCCAATCGATATTTTTCATTTTTCTCTTCCTTGTTTTTTATTTTTATTCTTTATCCTATAAAAACTTCCTGCCTCCCATCCTACCTTGCAGTTCTCTGAATGGATACTGATCACTTCATGAAGTATTAAAGTTTGTTTGTATTATCTAACTTTTCTTTCATTATTTATAACTAGAGGCCCGATGCATGAAATTTGTGCAAGAGTAGGCCTTTGCAATCCCGGCTGCCTCGGCCCCTGCAGCCCTGGCTGCCGGCTTTGTCCGGAAGTTTGTCTGGATGGTCGTTCTGCTGTTTGGCTGTTCAGTCAATTTGCATATTATGCTTTTATTATTATAGATGGGTTCTCAACCTTGGCTGAACATTAAAATAACACAGGGAGATTTCAGAAATACCCATGCTTGCATCATTCACCCAGGGATTCTGTTTTTAGTGGTCTCAGGTACAACAGTAGTAGTTTCCAAAAGCCCCCAGGTGATTATAATGTACAATCGGAGCTGAGAATCACCGCTGTAAGGAACAGTCCCACACTGGGAATCAGGAGACCCATTTCTAGTGTGTCCTTCATTTGCTTATGATCTTAGTGATGTAATTTTCTTCTTCTGGTCCTCAGTTTCCCCTCCCATGAAATGAAGGCTTTAAGCTACAGTGGTCTTTCAGGGTCTCTCAAGTTCCCCTAATGTCTAATGCTGCTCAGCCAACCTTTTTCTATTTCAAGGTCAATGACTATTGAAGAATAGGCCAAAGGAATTCACCTGATAGTATTTTTGCTCTTCATTGAAGGCCACCAGGATGACAGAGATAAGTAGATTCAGCACAATAAATGTCATGAAAACAATGCAGGACCCAATTAGGAAGGAGCTGAGCACTGGGCTGTGGTCCAGGACCTGTTAGGAAGAAATCCAGAGTCATCCCTGAGAGTCCTGTGTCCTATCGGCCACCTCACCCACTAGATACCCTCAGAAGGAAAATTGGTCCTCAGAGTTAGGCAGAGCCTTGAGCCAGAAGAGTCCTTTTTGCTTGGAGGCTGGCAGTATGGGCAGTGCTCTCAACAGCTGCCAGGAGAGTGAGAGGGCAGCATCCCTACTCCTTACGGCTGCCTTTTCCAAATATGGTACCATTTCTGGCTAGGGTCAGGAGCATTCCCTTCCAGGGACCCCCTAGCACAGCCCTCTCCTGAGTAGCCTGTACCTGATGTTCTTCTGTAAGCTGGGGTCCCCAGGGTGAGCTGTGGGCCTTGGATTGGGGCTGTCTGCCTGGAGGAAGGGGAGCCTTTTTATTTGTCCATAGTTACCATGCACTCGCCAGGCCATGGATACAGGGGTGATATCCACTGGGAAGGCATTTGAGGGGACTGCTTTTTCTAATTTTTGTAAAGGCTTGGTGTAGATAGCAGTGTCCATGTTCCCTTGCCCTACCCCATTACCTCCTCATAGTTGAAGATTCCTACCTGAAGGCTGATCATCGTTTCTGCTGCAGCAAAGAGGGTTTTGTAGGAGCGGAGTTTCCAACCAAATATCAAGTTTGACTGTTGTGGAAAGAGTCCTCATGAGCAGCAAAAGAAAACATGCAGTTCCCTAAAGCCTGTTGTTTGACAGAGTCAGTGGTCTGAGTTAGCCACATCCTTGGCCTGGCCTGGCTAAGCTACTGGTACCTACTGAGGCATGGAAGTTGGTGGAAGTACACACCCAGTTTTGCATGGATGCATGTGCACTTCTGGGGCTCACACACCACCCACTAGGCTCCTACGACATTCTCTCAGATGGCTGTTCTAAAATTCAGTAATGAAACGGCTCTCTGAGGCCCAATCCTTCTTGCACAGGGGGAGCTGGGTTGGATGGACAATAGGCTTCTTCTGCTGAACAGGACCTTCTCCACACCGTACTTTTCCCTCACCACCACATTCTCCACCCCAAAGATTTCCACAGGGGGCTGTGTCAGAGGGAATCCCTGCACTCCATTGGCTCTGAGTCAGTGACTTTATTCCCAGAGGACACTGTAATTCCCTGCAGTCTGTGCATTGGGTATGGAGGACTGAATAAATCCACATGAACTAAGAGGTTGGATGGGGTACTTTTGACAAAAGCAGACTCCAGCTTTTCGGCATATACACTCCATCAATGCATTTCACCCTATTTTTGAGGGTGAGAAAGGAAGATGGAGTGAGGTCAGGGATGGAGTAGAGGGTCAGGGTTGAGGTGATAGTCAGGGAAAGAATCAGGAATGGGAAGGGAGAGATGAGTGGGGACTAGGATAAGATAGATTATTGGATGGTATGGAGATCAGGGCATGGTGTAACATGAGAGACTGGATGCAACCAGAATGATAATTCAGAAAGGGGTTAGGGTGAGGAGTGAGTCAAGATTGAACAGTGTCAGGAGTGGGAGCCAGGGTTATGATGAGAATCATGGACTTGGAGAGCATGGGGAGCATATTTAGATGAAGATCAGGATGTATTAGAGCAGAGGTTCTCAACCTGTGTGTCGCCAACCTGTGGGTCGCAACCCCTTTGTGGGTCGAATGACCCTTTCACAGGGGTCGCCTAAGACCATCGGAAAACACATATATAATTACATATTGTTTTTGTGATTAATCACTATGCTTTAATTATGTTCAATTTGTAACAATGAAAATACATCCTGCATATCAGATATTTACATTATGATTCATAACAGTAGCAAAATTACAGTTATGAAGTAACAACAAAAATAATTTTATGGTTGGGGGTCAGCACAACATGAGGAACTGTATTAAAGGGACGCGGCATTAGGAAGGTTGAGAACCACTGTATTATAGGGTCTTTGTTTCTCACATTTCTTGATATAGAAAAAGAGTTGATAGTTTAATTTTTTTTTCAGTCACAAAAGAAATGTGAATTTTTAAATGCTCTCAGTGTTAAGGGGCTGAATAAAATGGCGTTGGCCCTACTAACTTCATGCCTCATGTGTAGGGAATCACGCATTGACATGGCCTGCAGATACATCCATCCTCACTTCCCCATCTCTGCCCCAGCTCAAGAACAGGACTGCCCAATTCATCTCCACATCCCCTGACACAGAAGGAGCGCTTTGTGCACGTTTGAGCAACTGGGAGAACTGGCACATCCAGGCAGGGTCTGGATACAGAAAGGAATCCTTCATTGGAGATAGTTGGCCCTCTCAGTCTTGAGACTGTACCTCCTCACTCTTACCCAACTGAGGTCTCCATTTGGAGTGACCAGTTCATGAGCTCCCAGCTAAAAGGCCCTAGGTTCAGAAGACTCACCATCTCCCTCAGGTTCCCAGGGTTTCCCTTACCCTAATTCCCAATCCCCTAGCACTGAGAAGCCTTTGCTTCCAAGGAGACCAGCCCTGAGGTTTTCCCAAAGGAGCCTCTCACCGCAATGGCGTAAGCCAGGAGCATGATAAGGATGATGATGACAAAGCCTGAAATGTCTCCCCAGGCACAGTGTAGAGCTGATGTGATCATGTTCATTTTGGGGTTTAACCTGAGCAGATGCCAAAGTTTTGCCATGGACAGCAGTACCAGGAAGGCAATGATGTAGCCAAGGGCAGCGTCAGCTGTGGCTGTCTCACTGAAACTGATACCCCTTTGGGACCAAGAAGGAAGATTGGGTCTCAGAGACTGTATACAGCTCAGCCAGAGTTCATTTGGACTCATTTCAGCCCAGGATTAGACTTATCTCAAAGGCCACCACTTCCTACAACAGGTCTGGGAGACAGAGCTGTCCCAATCCCCCAAGCCAGGTAATGATGAGATGGTGATGCTGAGGATGATGGTGATAATGATGATGATGAAGGAGATAGAGACGACAGTGGCGATGATGATGGTAATGAGGATGATGAGGATAATTATGATAGGGATAGTGATGGTGATGATGGTCACGGGGCCTCAGCAGTTAGTTCGTGAGGCCGTTACCTAGCAGTCTTGGTTAATGGCTGCAGGGCTATGGAAGAATGACAAAGGAGGGATCCTCCCCAGGTCAAGAGGACAAAGATGAGGGAGTACTATGAACCTCCCCTCCTGGTTCGGGGTCACTAGATGCCACTTTCTCCTGTTTGAATGTCCCTATTGCCCTTACATTTGAAGGAGGGATGGAAGTACCATCCAGTTGCTGTGCTAAGTGAGGGCCTAATGAACTTTACTAGTAATTGCATTGTGTCATCTGACTGAAAACCACCGGATGAGGGAGTATGCTGTCTCCCTTTACAGGTAAGGACAGAGAGTTGGCATAATGTCACATAGCTAGTGACATAATTAGAGGCATAACTGGTGGTGGAAGAATGACAGTTGGGATCCAGGAGTGTCTTGATTCCAAAATCCAGGTTCTTCCCCTATCCCACCCTGCCGTTCATGCCCCTCTCATGCCTTTGCCCTCTAAATTCATTCTTTTTTAAAAAAATATATATTTTATTAATTTTTTTACAGAGAGGAAGGGAGAGGGATAGAGAGTTAGAAACATCGACCAGCTGCCTCCTGCACACGCCCTACTGAGGATGTGCGCGCAACCAAGGTACATGCCTTTGACCGGAATTGAACCTGGGATCCTTCAGTCTGCAGGCCGACGCTCTATCCACTGAGCCAAACCAGTTAGGGCTCTAAATTCAGTCTTAATGTTGGTGTGTCATTAAAAATGGCATAGATTTATATTTAATGACACAGATGGGAACAGTCTATAGAACAAAATTATATGATCTCAAGTTTTTAAAAGCATTTCATATACATATATGATGCCCTAGTGAAAGTCTTTCTTCTACCTAATCTCCTGCCTTCTAGAACTTTCCTCCCTTTTTGAGCAGACTGGGGTGGCTTGTATGGATGGTGGCCTCCTCCTTCGGCTCCTGCAGCACCTTGTTCCTCCCCCTTTTAAAATACCCAACCTTCTCTCATGTCATCTAATTGTTCATATATGTGGAAATAATAACCATGTAAGCCCTCTTTTATGATGGCAATTAGCTCTAATTAAGGCAGCGAGCTTAAACTCATCTACATTTTAGAAAAAACAGGAAAACCTTAAAAATACTGGTGCTGGGGCTCTGT
Source organism: Myotis myotis (assembly GCF_014108235.1). Classification (NCBI taxonomy): domain Eukaryota; kingdom Metazoa; phylum Chordata; class Mammalia; order Chiroptera; family Vespertilionidae; genus Myotis; species Myotis myotis. The sequence continues at coordinate 20,607,982 of NW_023416323.1, read as the reverse complement.
CCCCGGACATCCCGATTTAATAGGCCTGAGCATCAGAGTTGAATCATCCCCCTGAGTGATTCTGCTGAGGAGCTAGGCCTGAGAACCATTGGGTTAAAGGGAGACTATGAATATGAAGCATATAATTTGGTCTTAAAAAGTACTTTTAAAATTCAGGATCTAACTACAAAATGGTTTATCTATTTCAACAAGAAAACAAAATTTGCAAGTTTCTGAAATAAACACGAACTTTGGTTATTTGACTAATCCAAATACAACTGAGGGTTTCCTATAATGCCAAACTTAACTATATTCAGGTTTCTATTAAAAGTGGCAGATTTCTTTTGTTTTCTGACACTCAGTGTAAAAAAGAGTACTCTCTTGCTGTAAAATTGTTTTATAATTCATCTAATCAAGAAACCAGTTTGTGTGAATGTCAAAAAAAGAATGTGCTTAGATCATTGTAAGGAATCATAAAGCATGGCTAGTGTGGGGACAGTGCTGGTACAACAATCACACTGGCTGCCAATGATCTCAGTCATGCGTGACCTAAAACAGACTCACCATTGTCCCTTCCTAGAACTCAGGCTTTGTTCTCTCAGCAGGAGTAGACAATTTTAATGTAAAGGGCCAGGTGGCACATATTTGAGGCCCTGGGGGCCAGTTTCCGTCCCAGTGACTTAACCCAGTTTAGCAGAAAGCAGCCATAGATAACACATAAATGAATGAGTGAGGTAGTGTTCCAATAAACATAACTTACAAAAACAGGTGGTGGGCTGGATTTAGCTCCTGTGTCATCTTTTGCAGACCCCTTCAAAAGCTAAACCATCTTTAAGTTTTTAAAATAACTGTTCTGCATAAGGTTTACAATCAACTTAAATAAAAATAAAAGTACTTCTGATAACTTTTGAGCTCAAAGAATTCTATTGATACTGAGGCATTTTTATGGACAGGGGCTTGTAGAGAGGGTAGTGTTTTTGTTGTATATTTGGTGTGGCAACGTGGGTGTGGCACAAAGTAGAACTCAATTTGGGTTTGTTGAATGAGAGACATTCTGGAGTAGAGGTTAGGAGTGTAGAGTTCAAATTCTAGGCCTTGAGTTTCCTTGCTGTGTGACCTTGCACAGACAATTCAACCTCTCTGAGCCTCAGTTTTCTCATCTGTGAAAAAGGGACGATGATAATATCTCAGAAGTTTCAGAAAGGTGAAAGTAGATGATTTTAAGGTGGTGTTGTTATGACTGTGTATGGCATCCAACAATAACTCAATAAATGTTAGCTCTATCTATAAAATCAGTGAGTCAAGAAACGCAATGGTTCAAAGTAAAAACTGGGATCCTGGAGACATACAAGGTAGGTTTAAATTACTTCTCTGCCACTTTTTAGCTGTGTGACCTTGGGGAAGTCATATTATCTCTCTGAATGTCAAGTTCTTTATTTATAAAATGGGGTAATGATAACATTTATCTCCATCAGTTCTCATGAGGATCTGATTGGTTAGGGCATCCTGCCTAGCACAGAGTGGACACTGGGTAAATGGTAGCAGATGTAGTTGATCACACAAATACTTGAAAAAACCCTGCTCAGCAGGCTGGGAGGGATCTTAACAGAGTCAATGGGTCCTCTGTTAAGTAAGATTTGCAAAAGATCCTGTTTTATTTTGTCTTAGAGTCTTCAGACCACAAACCTAAATCTAAGCGATAGCTATAGCTAATTTTTAGAGTGCCCCTTTATCCTCTGGGGGTCAACACAACTTTAAAGGCCCCCTGAGCTACACAGAGCTGGAGGAAGCAGAACCAGAGGTGGGACCTGGGACTGAGGCAGAGCCACTTACTCCTCCCCTTGTTTCTGATATCGCTGGATGTCTCTCTCCGCTAGGATGGCCCTCTTCACAAACACTGCCAGGGCACTCCAGCTGGCCAGAATGATGGCCAACTCCAGAAGGTTCCACTTGCTGTGGAAATAGCGCCACTTCTGCTTCCTCCTAAGCTTGCCCTGGGAAAGGAACCAGAGGTTCTATCAAAGGCTGTGGCCGGAACTGTGCTTGTCTTTACTCCAAAGGTGGTTCCCTGAACCATCTTAGGGGCAATCGAGAGAAGAGGAATGAAGCTCAGAAAGTTGTTAAATGGGCCTCCTATGATGTTCTTAGAGAAACAATAAGACATAAGTTGCTATTTGATGACTGTTGACTGATGAGTTTGAATTGGATGCTCAGAGAGCATGTGTGTTGCCAGTTTTGAGACTGATGGTGTGGCATAAGGGTTGAGTGTCAAGATCTGTGGTCAGACTCTCAGGATTTAATTCTGAACTTGGATGAATTACTTCATATCTGGACTTTAGCTTCCTACTCTGAAATGGATCCATAGGACCTTTCTCCTGGTGTTAAAGGAGAAAATCCTTATAAGTTTCTTAGCAAAACCCCTGCCTCTTAGTAAGCCCTCAAAGTATATTTCTTAAAGTGGTTGCTGTGGTGGTGGTTGGAGCAGGGAATTGGGGACCTAAGATGCCCCTTTTAGGTATCTGGTTTCCATTTTTGGAAAACAACATCTAATATGCTTTGGATGTGTTCCCATCGTCATTATCAAAATCTGTACTTCATTGTGCAACATGGTGGTAAAGGTAGCAAGGGGAATGTTTCTTAATTCTCAGGGATCACCGTGAGAACAAAAGTGCTAAGAACCCCCACAATATGAGTTCAGAGAAACCCCAGCTATGGAGAATATTCACCTCCAGCATTTTGGAAAGTCTCAGTTCAGCAGAAATGGGAGCCTTGCTCCAATTCCTTCCTTACCGAGGAAGGACCACCCTCTGAGTTCTTAATTCCTCTGAGGTGCCAAAGTTGGGTTCCTGAAGTAGTTCAGCCCTCAGGACCAGCAGAAGGGCCCCCCAAAGGTTGCCTAGACAAACAGGTAAACAGAACCTTTTCCTCCCCCTCTTTCAGACCCCACTCCAGGGAAGAGGGTAAGGATGGGAGAGGGAACGGGCACACCACCATCTCCTTCCCTTGCACATAGAGCTACAAGTCCACCTTCACCTGCATGACCATGTAGTAGAGGAGGAGCAGGAGGTAGATTACCTCTGCCGCCACCACAAAGGGGTGCCAGCCATCAATGAAGGGATACAGGCGCAGGCTCTGCAGGTCTGTGCATGTAAAGAAGGTTCTTGGGAAGCAGAGTGCATTTCTTTCACCACCACCACCCCCCAACTGCCCCCACTCCCACCCTCTGCTCCCAATCAGAGCCATCGTTTCTAACCAGAAGTCATCAGCGGGATGACTCAAAATCAAGCCTTTCTGGAGGCTGGCTGGGGGCAAAAGAGAAGATAGACGTCCTTCAGACCCACAAACCCAAGAGACTGAATGGGGACAATTACTGATGTCAAAGATAATGGGCAGATCAGAAGGGACAAAGGTAGCTGCAGTGGAAGACCTTCCTCCTTCCCCTCTGCATTTGGTGCTTGCTGTGTGTGCACTCAGTCATCTTCAGCCAAAGCATACCTACCCACTTAGCATCAGTTTACTTCACAGTGGCCCATTTAAAGACATTTCATCTAAATACAGTTCACCGGAGAGAAACTAAGATGGCGGCATAGATAAACACCGGGAAATTGCTGCTTCCCACAACAATCGATAAATGCATAAAAAACACAAGGTGGACATCATCCAGAACTACAGGAGGGCTGGCTGAGTGTAAATTCTACAACTAGAAGGAAAGAAAAGCACACTGCGAGTGGGAGGAGCTGCGGAGGTGGAGTGCAGAGGTACGGAGGCTCGTGCGTGCGGAAAGGGGCTGGCACCTGAGGACGCGGCTGTCTTTTTGAATCCGGAGGGAGACACAAGCTCCCGACGGCTCTGAAATCTGGTTCCGGGAAGTCTCTGGGGACCCAGGACTCATACGGGGAGATACTGGACTGTCTGGCAGCGGGCGAGCTTGAGAGCGGCTTTCCCTCAGAGGTGCTTGCAGCCATTGCCGGGACACTGGGACTCGCGACTCCTTAGGGCGGGGCTGAGGCTCCGCCATAGCTGCTTTCTCCGCCCTTTGATTTCTTGAGACCCCGCCCCACCCAGGCTGCGGCAGAGGCTTTTGCATATGAATGCCCCGGCCATTTGCAACCTGTAATTACCTAACCGCAGCCGGGCCAGATAGACCCAGAGCTTCCAAGAGAAGGCCCAAGGCCCCACAGCGGCTTGCATTGCTACACAGCTGAGCATCATCAGGGCACTTCCAAACTCCAAAAAAAAGGAAGGGGAATCTGCAGTTCTCTTCATAGTTCCTGCTGTGTAACCTCAGGCAGAGGCTAAATTAGCACCTCCTTAGATCCAAGAGCCACTGTACCCAGTGGTCAGAGGGGAACCACCCAGATCACAACTCCTCAGATCCATAAGGGACACACTCAGGGTGCAGTCTCAGTGAGCACCAAAGCCCCACTGAAGCAAGTCTTGCCCCAGAAGGGTGTCTCCAGCAAAGAAGTTCTCCCACTGCAGACACAGCTGATTCTCGCTGCCAATTGCCCTGGAGGTCAATTCCTCCCAGTGATCCTACAACAACCAAGGCATAGCTACAACAAGACTGTGCACAAAGCCCACGAGGGGGTGCACCAAGAGTGTCCACCTCAGGTAACTGGGGAGGCTGAGCCACTGGGCCCTACAGGACACCTAGCACACAAAGCCACTCTATCAACACAGGGAAGCAGCCAAAATGCGGAGACAAAGAAACAGGTCACAAATGGCAGAAATGGAGGAAAGCAAACGACTGGATATAGAGTTCAAGGCCACGTTTATAAGGTTTTTCAAGAATTTTATGGAAACCGCCGATAAATTTAATGAGTCCCTCAATAAGTATAGTGAGACCATGGAGGACATGAAAAAGGACCAACTAGAAATTAAGCATACACTGACTGAAATAAAGAATAATCTACGGAGATCCAACAGCAGACAAGAGGATCCCAAAAATCAAGTCAAAGATTTGAAATACAAAGAAACAAAAAATACCCAACTGAAAAAGAAAAAAGAAAAGAGATTCCAAAAATATGAAGATAGTGTAAGGAGCCTCTGGGACAACTTCAAGCGTACCAACATCAGAATTATAGGGGTACCAGAAGAAGAGAGAGGGCAAGATATTGAAAACCTATTTGAAGAAATAATGACAGAAAACTTCCCCCACCTGGTGAAAGAAATAGACTTACAAGTCCAGGAAGCACAGAGAACCCCAAACAAAAGGAATCCAAAGAGGACCACACCAAGACACATCATAATTAAAATGCCAAGAGCAAAAGACAAAGAGAGAATCTTAAAAGCAGCAAGAGAAAGACAGTCAGTTACCTACAAGGGAGTACCCATACGACTGTCAGCTGATTTCTCAACAGAAACCATGCAGGCCAGAAGGGAATGGCAAGAAATATTCAAAGTGATGAATAGCATGAACCTGCAACCAAGATTACTTTATCCAGCAAAGCTATCATTCAGAATAGAAGGTCAGAGAAAGAGCTTCACGGATAAGAAAAAGCTAAAGGAATTCATCACCACCAAACCAGCATTATATGAAATGCTGAAAGGTATTCTTTAAGAAGAGGAAGAAGAAAAAGGAACTCTTACCATTTGCCACAGCATGGATGGAACTGGAGAGCGGATAAATACCACATGATCTCACTCATTTGTGGAATATAATGAACAACATAAACTGATGAACAAGGACTGATCCAGAGACGGAGAGGCATTGATTGGACTGTCGGGCTTTGGAGGGAGGGTAGGGGAGGGTGGGGGTAAGGGGGAAAGATCAACCAAAGGACTTACATGCAGGCATATAGGCCTAACCAATGGACACGGACAACGGGGGGGCGGGGGGGGGTGAGGGCATGAGCGGGGGGGGGGGGGTAGAGGGTAACGTGGGGACAAGGACACATATGTAATATCTTAATCAATAAAAATATATTAAAAAATAAATAAATAAATAAATAAATACAGTTCACCAAGAATCCATTCGTCTATTGACCAATATGCCTAAACTTCAACCCTCTTCCGAATCATCCTTTATCTATTTGTGTTTTCCCCTCTTTTTTTTGTATTGAAATTATTTTTTAAAAACTAAGTTGATTAATAAGGCTACTGCCTACAAAAACAAAGCCAAGCCCTGGCTGGGTGGCCAGGAGCCACCCTGGCTGGGTTTATAGGAGCCTATAGGAGCATCGTCCCGTACACTGAAAGGTCATGGGTTTGATTCCTGGTCAGGGCACAAGGGCACATAGCTGATTTCAGGTTCGATCCCTAGCCTGATTGGGCAACTAATTGATGCTTCTCTTTCACATTGAAGCCTCTCTCTCTCTCTCTCTCTCTCTCTCTCTCTCTCTCTCTTTCTCTTCCCCTCTCTCTAAAAGTCAATAAACATGTCCTGGGGTAAGGATTTTTTTTTTTTTTTTAAAAGCAAAGCCAACCCAAAGAATGGCAGATGGAAAGATGCAAACAGCCTGAGTCCTTACTGACATCAGTGGCCTGTTGCATCAATCAAATCTGACATCTATCTCACACTTTCTATTTGTAGAGATACATAATTGAATCAGGTGTAAGTTGTTTAGAGGTCCTGAAAAAGCCAAAAAGATGGCCCTGGCCAATGTGGCAAATTTGGTTGGGCATGGTTCCATGCCCTGGGAGGTCACTGGTTTGATCAGGACACATGCAGTCTCCATCCTTGGTAGAGGTGTGCAGAAGGCAGACCATCGATTGATCGATGGTTCTCTCTCATCCATCAATGTTTCTCTCTCTCCCCCTCTCCCCCTTTCTCTCTCTAAATTCAATAAAAACATATTTTTTTTAAAAGCCAAAAAGATGACAAAAATAAATGGGAAAATAAAAGAGATACAAATAAACTCGAAATAAGGATTTGAAATAAATTTTTGACAATGGGGAATGGTAATGGAAATTGATATGATAATGATAATGGAAGGTGTTTTCAAAGTTCTGAAAATTTTAAAAATCTACAAACATTACAGTGTTTTATAAAAGTAATACATGTTTTAAAAATGTTTCCTTATCAAAAGAAAGGTGGTTGACATTTAGACAAATTGATTATTAGCTGAAGAGACCTTAGGTCAATGTTTTCAAAAAATTGTGATTAGCATTAAAAGATGGTAAAAGGTGGGGGGATGGGGAGAAAGAACTAGAATAGAAAGCGGAACAGAATGCAAAATATCAGTGTATCACGTAGTTAAGGGAAATATTTTTGAAGCTGTTATATCAGTTGTGTATATTTGTGTGTGTTGGATTATGATGTAAAATGTATTTCACACTGTAGATTGAGGTACAAGTAAAATATTGTTTAAGGTGAAGGTATCTGTTACCAGATCACCCCCTTCTTGCCCCTCACTGCCAGCCCCCCACCACCACCAGAGTGGGAAGCTCAGGGGTATGAACTGCTTTCAAACCCCAACTAGTTCTCTTAGGATAACTTGAGAGACAAGGCCAAAGAGGGGGGTGTGGGGCAGCTAGGAATAAGGATGGAGCAACCCTAAAGCCTTGCCTTTGGTGCCCAGGGAGAACCAAGAACCACCCCTGAATTTCCCAGACCACCATTTGCCCTGGAGCTCTGGCAATGAGGGGCTGGGCCCTAGCCCAGAGGGAGGGGAGGGTTTATCTTCTGGAACACTGCAGATGGGTTCACAGGCAAATGCCTACCCAGGGCGCTGGTCTCCAGGGTCAGAGTGATGATGCAGAACAGGTTGACGTTGGCGTTGTAGACAGTGAACTCCACAAACACAGCTCTGGTCAGGCTGTCCAGCCAGGTGTTGTCAAAGAGATACTGGAGAATTCTGCGGGAAGAGGGGCATTTAGGAGCATCTGTTCCCTAAGTGGCTCCCTGTCCCCTCAGCCCTGGGGAGGAGGCCAGGGCTTTCTGTTGAAACTACTCCCTCTGCCTCTGTTTTGCTCCCTGGGCCACCAGGCCTTAGGGCTGCTCCTGGGAGTGGTCCCAGTTTCCCATTCCATAGTGTAATGTGTTGGCACCAGTGTTTCCTAACTGTTACAGCAGAGGTTCTCAAAGTGGAGTCCCCAGACTGGCAGCATTGGCATTGTCATCATTTGGAGACTTGTTAGAAATGCAGATTCTCAACCCCCACCGAGACCTCAGGAATCAGAAACGTGAGGGATGGGGCCTGAGGATCTGTGCTTTGATGAGCCCTTTAGGGGATTATGATGCTTTGTAAAGTATGAGGACCGTGGTGTTAGAGGAGCCACATAAGACATCAGGGGCTTAGGCAGGAGCACCTACAGCTGCCGATGTTCATCTTGGGCTGGCAACTCCCATGAGATTAGTTCCTAGAGATCTGCCTGCTCATGTGGTGGAAAGGGCATGTGCTGGAGGGACCTCAAATCCTAACTTCCCTGTGGCAAGTTAATAACGTCTCTAGGCCTCAGTTTCCTCATCTACTGTACAATGGTGTTAACACCAGCGTCAGGATCATTGTGCACAGAAAATGGAATGGGTGTGTGTATGTGTGCAAAGTAATGATAGCTTTTATTACTTAGAACAATAATGATGGGACTGTTTTAAAATGTGCCCTGTTCCTGTGTGTCTGCATCTTGCTTGGTACATTGAAGCAGGGAGAGAGTATCAGTTATTCCAAGTGTAGGAAAAGACCTCAATCAGAAATAGACTATTTTGGGCCTGTCCTTAATCTCAGAGGACTCCTGCCAGTTATTCTCTTAGGGGTTTGTTACCTGTGTTGTAGGCAGGATGGGGGCCCTGCCATCATAAACAACCTCAGTGTTGTAATAATACAGAGTCAGAGACTGGGGCTACACAGCTAATAGGAGCAGTGCCAGGGTTTCAATCCAGGGCTCTCTGACTCTAGAATGCACTGGGAGAGGCAGTCTGCATGGGCCCTGACCGTCCCTGTGCTGGGTGTTCCAGAAATGCTAGGTCCTGGCTAAGCTTCACCCAGGCCATTTCTCAGGGCTGTGTTTGCAGTGGACAACCTTGAGGGATGAGGTGGCATTTTTGTTTGGACAAACAGCAGGCTTCTGCCACTGTGAAAACTGTGAACACTTCCAAGCTCACTGTTTCTCTTTGGTCCTGCAACTCACTGCATATGTAAATATCCACCATGGCCCTTGGCAGGGAACTGACTCAAACTACCACGAAGCTCTGCTACAAGCTTTTGCTGTAATAAAGTCCTTTGTCTCTAACTCAGGAGTCTCATGTCTTCTGCCAACATCCATGAAACAGTAGCATATAGACCCTGTATGATTCTTTGTAAGGTTAAGCCTTAACCACTTCTCACTTGCCTGGTGGACAGTTCTGTGTAAGTGTGAGCTGTCCATCCCTGCATTAGACTGAGGTCACCAGGCTGAGAATGCTGAAGGGGCACTTCCCTTCCAACTCCGAGATTGCAGTTTCCAGGGTCCTGAAAAATATGACCTGAATGATTCTGAATCCCCCACAATGACATAAATGACGTTGGCTCAGCTCTGTTTTGAAGCCTGCACAAGACACTCAGAGCTGGACTCCAGCAAATGTCTTTCCTCAGCTCCACATGGATCAAGTTAGCCTTACCTTGCTGCACTTTGGCGATTGGTGCCCAAGGGGAGCACGTAACCTCCTCCCCGGTACACAGTGAGTTTGCCCCAGATGGGATACCCTTGGCGCTGGCTCTGGCTCTGGTACTGCCAAGCCTGGGAGAAGCCATTGCTGCTATTGAGGTTGGAGGCATTCCAGCGTTCCCCATAGTCTGACAGGTCTTCAACATCCAGGGAATATGGTGCATGGCACCCATCAAGAGAAATCCACAACCTGGGAGCAAGAGGGCAAGAGTTTTCCCAGACTCTCACTTGGCAAATCTGAGCACTGCCAACCAGTTTGGAGTTCCCGTCAGTGATGAAACCTGAAGATCGATAATAAGTTAATTAAGTAAGCAAATGAGTAAATCAAGTAAGCAAAATTATCTTAGCACATTCCAAGCTTCCTGGCCTGGATGCTAATGTAAGTTTCAGTGTACCCATTGTGGAGACAGCCAAGAGAAGTTCATGGCTAATCACAGGCTCCACCATCTCCCCACCCAGGACATGGTCTACTTCCTGCCTAATTTTAGGGAATGGCACCCTCACCACCTATTCATCAATCTGGAGACCATCTGTACCTTTTCCCTCAACACCCTCATCCTAATGGTCAACAAGGCCATCAATTCTACCTCTTCATTGTTGTCTTCATTCATCCTTGTCTCCCCATCTCTCCTGTCCCTTAGCCTTGCATCAGCTGTATTATTTCTCCCCAGCATACTAACTTACCCACCCTGTACTCCAAATTCCACATTTCCAGAGTGATCCTTCTGGAAGTTTGATTATACTACAAGTTTGATTATGTTACTCCTTCAGGTAGAAACCATCAATGCTTCTCATTTCCTTGAGCATAAAATATGAACTTCGAGACCTTTCCTGATCTGGCCCCCGTTTCTCTCTTCTGCTTTGCTTCTCACTGCTACTCAACTCCTACCCCACACTGCAGCCAAACAACACGTTGTAGTTCTGAGAATGTGCCATGCCTCATATTTTCTCATGTTCCTTCTGCCCGGGACACCATTTCCACCTAGCAGATTCATGCTCAGTTACTTCTCATTTAGGAAGTTCTCCACCCTGCATCAGGAGAGGGTTAGGGCCCTTCTCTGTTTACACACAGTCTTCCGAGTGTTTCTCCTTTAAAGCATATGGTCCTAAGGCTGTTGTTGACAGAGACCCACACTTGTTCCTAGAAAGAACAGTACACCAGGTGGCTGACACAGGTCCTGGGGCAAGGGGACCATACCTGGGTGATGACTATACAGGTTTTGTACAAGGGTGGTGTTGGCCCACATGAAGAACTCCTGGAAGCCCAGGACAGCTGAAAAGCCTTGGGTGAAGCTATGCTTAAGGTGTCTGTTGAAGTGGTAGGCACTGGGGTCCCTCTGTCCATAGGCCACCAGCATCCACAGGAAGCCCAGGTATGCTGGGAAAGGAAGCACAGCCCCTGGTCAGGCAGAGTCCCCACTCCCATCAAGCCCAGGAAGGAAACAGAATGGCAAATGGGATCAGAACTATTGAGGTTTTGTAGACCAATTATTCACCTCTCTGGTGACACGGAACTGATTTTTATAGAGACAACAGAAAGAGAGTTCACAGATCATGAATCTTCTGCTAGGTTCAAATCCTGGCTCTGTCACTTTCTATCTATATGCCCTTTCCAAGTGATTTAACCCTCTGTGCCTTACTTTCCTCATCTATGAAATGGGGATAATAACTATATTATACAGGGTTGTGATAAAGAAGTCAAGAAATTAATATTTATGAAGCACTTAAAATAGTGCCTGCTCTAATTCATGTTATATAAGTGTTTCCTAAATAGAATTTTTTAAAAATGGGGCATCTGCCATGTTGTAATGCTGGGGAGAGAGTGGTGAAGATGACAGATGTGTTCCTTGCCCTCATGGAGCTCACCTGTCTTGTAGGAGACTGGTGAGTGTGATGTAAGGGCCAAAGAAGGTACAAAGATTTAGTTTAGGAGGTCAGATATCAGAATCATGTGGGGAATGAGGAGCATTACTGAATCAGAATCTTGGGGTCAGGGCCTGGGAATCTGCATCATGGAAACCTCTTCCTGCGATGACTTCTCAGGGCTTTTGCCCACACACCCTTGGAACTCTTCATTCTGCACATGCTACTCCTCCTGCACAAGCCTCCCTGCTCTCTGCTTTGGCCAGGATCATGATCAGCCAGTGGGAAGGCAGGCCAGGAGCGCTGCAAGGCCTATGTTCTCCTCAGGAGCAGCCTTCACCAGTGACCTAGTGGGTTACAACTTGGGGGTGTGTACTACATGCTCCCACTGAGGTCCCCAGCAGGACTGAGCCCCAGTTGTCCACATGGAAACCACTCATCACCCCACTTGCCACTGGCTTTCTTCTCTCCCCCTGCACTTTCCCCTTCCCTACCAATGTTCCCCATAATCACCTCCCAAACCAACCATATGTACCCAAATCTGCTTGTGGGGAACCCAGTCTAAGATATACATAGGCTTTAAAGCTTTTGGTCAGAGGAAGCCTGCCTGAAGATATAATAGTCTTTGGGCTGAGAATGAAAGAATAAGAGGACTTAGCGATAAGAAAATGTAGGGAGGAGGGATAAGCACATTCTAGCAGACTAGATGGAACAGCCTGGGCAAAGGCCTGGGGTCGGGAGTGGGCACAGCATCCCAGAAGCTGTAGAATCCTGTGTCACTGGAGCTCAGGGCACAAGGGGCCGAGAGAAGTGACCTGCGGTGGATGGAGCCACAGTGGGGAATTTGATCTGAAGGGCCATTGAAAGAATTTAAGTGTTGGGCAGAAGCTGGAGTGAGCTAATATCTTGGGAAAATGTCCAAGATGCAGTGTGGGGCTCATCTGAGGTTGCACAGTTTCTTTTCAAGTCTGTGTTGAGAACCAGCCAAGTGGGAAGATTGCTCATGGGTAATCTTGGCTGCCTACCCAAGATTTCTCTGGTTAGGGCAAATGCTTTCTGTTCCTTGAGGTGAGTGGTTTTCTTCTTCTCAATGTTGGCAGTCAGAGGCAGCTGGTAGACATCCTTTCTGCTTTTTCTTCGTACTCAGAACAAGGTGGAGGGGTCTGTGAAAGCAGAACACAAGGACAGTTCCCCCATGGGCAGTCGAATCAGGCTTTACATTTGCAACCAGGTACAGCTAGGATTCACAGTTCCTCCTTTGTGGGACCCAACACTGCCCTCCATGCTCTGCCATACTATTCCAGTGCCCAGAACTCCATCCCTTTTTCTTCATGTGGGGAATGCTCCTGGTACTAAAAATGAATGCCTTCCCCTCCCTGAAGGGTTACTTACTCCTGGATGCCATCTTCCTTGCATTCCTGGATTCTAAGATGGATCCCATCACTTTCAAAACTTTGAAGAATGGAAGAATGAGGGTAACTAGTATTTCAAAGTCCTGTCATGTCTAATTCCAGCATCTTCTTTTTCAGACCACATTATTTAGATATAATTTTCATAAATCCACCCATTGGAAGTCTACAATTCAGTGATTTTAGTAAATTTAAAACAATCCAATTTTAGAACATTTTCATCACCCCCAGAAGGTTCCCTCATGTCCCATTGAAGTCAGTTCCCACTTTCACTCTATTTCCACCCTGAGCCCCATTAATTTGCTTTCTGCCTCTATAAGCTTTTCCTTTTCAAGATATTTCATATAAATGTAATCATATGTACCTAGTTTCTTGTATCTGGCATCTTTCAATTTTTGGAGTTCATCCATGTTGTTGTATATATTAGCAGTTAGTTTATTTTTATTGTTGAGTAGTATTCCATTGTATGGATATACTACCTTTGTTTTTCCATTCACCCATTGATGGATATTTAGATTGTTTCTAGTTTTGGCTAATATGAATAATGCTGCTATGAACATTCAAGTACAGGTGTTTGTGTGGACATATATTTTTATTTCTCTTGGGTAGATTCTTTGGAGTGGCCAAATACCTTTTGGCTATTTCAAATGAAGCAAAGCTGCTATGAACATTTGGCCACAGGTTCCTATGTGAATATAAGTCTTTGTTTTTCTTGGATAAATGCCTAAGAGTCCAATTGCTGGAGCATATGGTAAGTCTGTTTTTAGATTTTAAAGGAACTGCCAAACTGTTTTCCAGAGTGGCTATACCATTTTATGTTACCACCAGCAATGCATGAATGCTCCAGTTTCTCTTCATCCTTGTCAGCCTTTGGTGATACCACTTTTTTTCACATTAGCCATTCTGGTAGGGGTGTATTAGACCAACTATTTTTTTTGTTTAATCTATTCCCTTCTGTTCACCCTCACTGCCAGCACATGTCATCTCTTGTCTGGACCATTTTGATGTTCATCCTTCTGGCCTCCCCACTTCCACTTTTAACATAATACCTCTGTTCTCCAAGAGTAGCCACAGTAATCTTTCTAAAATCACGAATAGGCCATGCTGCTCTCCTATTTAAAACACTTTGAAACCCTAACATTGACCCAGATCCTACAAGGCCCTTGAGTGACCTGCTCCCCACTCACCTCTCTGCCCTCATCTTGAACCATTCCCCTCCACCCCAATCCCAAATGATTCGCCCACACTGTCAATAATTGCTGTAAAATGACAAGCTGCATATCACCTCAGGGCCTTTGCACATTTCCAGTGTATAATCCCTCCTGGCCCCCATCTTCCAGGAGCCAGCTTAGGTACCACCTCAGCAGAGAGGCCTGCTCTCTCTTCTTCTCCCACACCTAGTTCTCATCACAATTCACACTTATATGTCTACTTGTGCATTTAATTATTTAATGTGTCTCCCACATGGGCTGTTCATTGTGAGGGCAGCAACCTGTTCCATCTTGTCAATGCTGTGTTGCCTGGGGCTGGGGTGGGAGTAGAGATTGACTTCAAATGGGCAAGAGGTAATCTGGGGTGATGAAGCTTTTCCAAATCTTAATTGTGATGATGGTTGCACAACTCTATAAATTACTAAAATCAATGAATTATACATTACAAGTAGATTTCATATAAATTATGTTCCCAGACCATCACACTGTCTGGCACACAGCAAGTACTCCCTGAATAATTGCCAAAGGAATGACTTAATGAATATTTAATTAGTCTGGAGGGTGGCCTCTCCTTGGAGAAAAATTACTCTTGTCTTAGGAAGAAGATTTTAATGGACCTTTGGATTTGCAAAGCCAAAACCCTAATTTAGAATGGAAGAATACAGGCCCGTGTGGGTAAAAACTACACTGCATAATGATGTAGATACATGGGCTTTTGTTAGTTCCTGTTTTATTTTCCCTGAAGCTCCAGAGAACTGCATAGACTATAAGAGTGTTGATTCTGTTCTGTTTGCTTGTTTGCTTTTGTAATTCTCTTATTGTCAGCACCCTCAGGAGTTTCTATTGGGAAGTAAGAAATCAGGTTGGGGGAAGGGGTCTGGTCATGGGGCTCCTCCAACAGGGCTCATCTTGACTATGTTCTAGTAAAACTACAAAAATAGGGGTTGGGCTAGATTCGGGCCCCTGGCTATGGTTTGCAGATCCTTTTTCTAGAATTCTAACTTATAGCAATCTTCGCAGCCCACCCACATGCTTTTGTGTATGTGTGTGTGTGTTTTTTTCCATTCTAAAGACCAGGGAGCTGAGCCTTGGAGAAGAAAGCTGCTTGATTGAGATTACACAGAGAATGATAGCACAGAGCACGGCCCCATGTGTGCCTCTAATGGCCAAGGAGTCATGCTTAGGTGTCAGATAGAAAGGCCCAGTAGAGAAGGAATAAGATTGCTCAAGCAACAATGGAGTCACTTATTCTGGATGGTTTGGGGATGTTTCACCAGTCAGGGGAGAAGAGCAGATGGGGAGCAAAGATCTGAGGCCTGGACCACTCACTCAGTGCTTGGGCTCTCTAGGGCTTTCTCAGCTTTATCAGATTCCAGACCCCTGCCTGCACCATTACCTGGGCTGGATAGATATCCTGGGAGAGAGGCCATAGGTTCCTCTTCATCCTCCACGCTCTTTAAGACCAGTGCAAAGAAGGCAGCAAACCCCAGCACCTGGAAAATACGCATGGTGAACCCCAAGCCCAAGTTGGAAACTATCAACTACTGGTCTGAGAGAGGGTGGGACTGGGGCCACTTTTATATCCTTGTCCCAGGAGCCATACTCTGGGGAAGTCAGGTAGGAACTAGCCCATCCTCTATAGAGAGGGCACATGTTTATGAAGGGTGAGGGCCAGGGCTTACATGCACCTGGCTTATACTCCAGTGTGGTGAGTTAAGCTTCCCTCCTCCCTTTCTTCTTGTATTAAGTGGTTAGCCTTTATACTATCTCTGATGTAAGGATTCAGAACAGGCCTCTCCAATAAGTTTTTTTGGCATGTGAATTGTTTTGAGTTGAGGGAATCAAGGCCCTGCAAGCTCATGAGCAATTTTTACCTCTCTCTTAATTTAAATTGGGGGCCTTGCCTATAGTAAGAGTTATTACAGTTTTTAGGACCTATTTGTAGGGCAAGGTAAACTAATTGCTGAACACCTGCTGTATCATCCTGCAATGACCTTCCTCCCCTCTGAAGCCCCAAGGTGATTCTTAGCTCAGAGTGTCATAAATATCTCATTTTCCCTCTCTGTCTTTGAACCTCTCATGTATGTGGGTTCTCTGACTCCTTCATGTATATCAGGTTCCCATTCATATGTGTGTATTAAATTTGGTTATTTCCTCTTATTAATCTGTCTCACGTAGATTTAACTCTTAGACCAGCTGAAAGCACCTTGAGGGTAGAGGAAAGTTTATTCCTCCCCAACAGTACACAGTATAATAGGATTGTGTGGTTTGATTAGAAACAGAAAGGCCCAGGACTCTGTTCTTAAAATTCTCAGACTAGGTTGGGGGAGGTGTCAGGAACTGTTGAAATCTTCTGACAAAGGCTGTTGATGACAAGGCAGAGGGCCAAGGGGAGGTAATGGGGTAGGGGATTTGGTGAGTCTCACAGGCGTAAAGACTCACTGAAAATGCCTCCTCCTTTCTTTAGCTTCCCCTAACCCCCCCCCCCCCCCCCCCACACACACAGTACTCCTACCACCTGATTTTTTTCCAGGGAAAGCTGTGACCTCGAACTCCAGGCCAGGGCTCAATATTTCGTCTACTCTGACAGTAACTTTACATTTCAGAAATAGGATTGCATCTTCTAATAGTTGACTTGGGTTTTTTATCTGAAGGTCAAATTCCTGTAAATTGCTGGCCTGTTTTACAAGTAAAAGCATCTTAGAATTGAGGAAATTTGGTGTTATTCCTATTTATATATGTAGTCTAGGGCAGGATGCTTATGACCTTAACTACTACTACTACTACTACTTCTTCTTTTCTAGTGCTTTTATGATTTCAGAGAGAGGAAAGGAGAGGGAAAGATAGAAACTTCAATGAGAGAGAATCATTGATCGACTGCCTCCTTTACCCTGCCTACTGGAGATTGCGCCCACAACCTAGGCATGTGCCCTGACTGGGAATCAAACCATGACCTCTTGATTCATAGGTTTACACTTAACCATTGAGCCTCACTGGCTGGATGACCTTACCTTCTTCTTTTTAAAAAAAATATCCTTTCTATGATATTTTGTTTTTCTTTTTGTTAATCCTCACCCAAGGATATTTTCCATTGATTTTTAGGGTGAGTGGAAGAGAGGGAAAGACAGAGAAACATCGATGTGAGAGAAACACATCAATTGGTTGCCTCCTGCATGAGCCCTGACCAGGGTCTGGGCCAGGGAGGAGCCTGCAACCAAGGTACATGCTCTTGACTAGAATCAAACCTGGGACCCTTTGGTCTGAAGGCCGATGCTCTATCCACTGAGCCAAACCAGCTAAGGCTGACCTTAACTTCTAACTTCAGGTTTTCTCATCTATAAAATGGAGGCAATGTCCTTCCTGAGGGTGATTGTGATGATGAAATGCCAGCATCTCAGTAAACCACTAAGCCTGGCCCAGAGTGGGTGGCCAAAAACTTGGGTCATCATGGTACTCATCTTCATTATTGTTCCTGCCCTGGGACCTGCACAGAGGTGGTGTTCCATGAAGTTTTGTTGAACAAATAGATGAAGGAACAGCTGAAGTTAGAACACGGCAGCTGGCAGGAGAGAAAGTAAGGGGTCCTGACCTTCAGGGGCTGGGTGGCAAACACACTCGCTACAAAGGAGACAGCCATGGAGATGAGCCACTTGAGGGAGCTGGTCTTCCCGTAGTGCAAACCATATAGCATGGTGAGGAAGGTTGCCACACCGCTGGTGGCTGCCACACTGCTGGTGGCGGCTATCAGGAGCCAGCCCACCAGGACACACCACCAGGGCAGGCCGCGAAGGGGCTTGCTTGATCTCAGGGAACTGTAATAGAAAGTGGATATAGTCAGGGTGACACCACCCACTGGGGTTCAAGTTCAAATCCAACTCCACCCCATTAGCTGAGTGACCTTGGCCAAGCTTGTTGACCTTAGCCAAGCTCCCTGACTTCTTAGACACTCAATTTTCTCTTCTATATCTTGTACCCACTTCAAAGGGCTATTCTATATTCTACCCAGTATACATATTGTAAAAATAATATCAGCAGAACCACTTCAAAATTGAGTCAGAGTTACCATCCCAGAGGAACTGCCTTGCACATTCTACTCCTCTATCCTTTGGAATGTTAAAACAGGGCAGAATTACCTTTTGTCTAGGCCAGTGGTTCTCAACCTTCCTAATGCCGTGACCCTTTAATACAGTTCCTCATGTTGTGGTGACCCCCAACCATAAAATTATTTTTGTTGCTACTTCATAACTGTAATTTTGCTATTGTTATGAATCGTAATGTAAATATCTGATATGCAGGATATATTTTCATTGTTACAAATTGAACATAATTAAAGCATAGTGATTAATCACAAAAAATATGTAATTATATATGTGTTTTTTAAAATTTATTTATTTTAAATTTTGTTTTATTGCTTAAAGTATTACAAAGAGTATTACATTTGTCTCCTTCCCCCCCGCCCCTTGACATCCCCCTGGTCTCCCCTACCCCCCAGTGTCTGTGTCCATTGGTTATGCTTATATGCATGCATACAAGTCCTTTGGTTGATCTCTTACCCTCCTCACCCCCACCCCCGCAACCCTCCCCGGCCTTCCCGCTGTAGTTTGACAGTCTGTTTGATGCTGCTCTGCCTCTGTATCTACTTTTGTTCATCAGTTTATAATGGTCTTTATTAGCCATAAATGAGTGAGATCATGTGGTATTTTTCTTTCATTGACTGGCTTATTTCACTTAGCATAATGCTTTCCAGTTCCATCCATGCTGTTGCAAATGGTAAGAATTCCTTCTTTTTTACAGTAGCATAGTATTCCATTGTGTAGATGTACCACAGTTTTCTAATCCATTCATCTGCTGATGGGCACTTAGGTTGTTTCCAAATCTTAGCTATGGTAAATTGTGCTGCTATGAACATAGGGGTACATGTATATCCTTTTTGATTGGTATTTCTGGTTTCTTGGGATATATTCCTTGAAGTGGGATTACTGGGTCAAATGGGAGTTCCATTTTTAACTTTTTGAGGAAACTCCATACTGTCTTCCATAGTGGCTGCATCAGTCTGCATTCCCACCATCAGTGCACGAATATTCCCTTTTCTCCGCATCCTCTCCAGCACTTGTCATTTGTTGATTTGTTGATGATAGCCATTCTGACAGGTGTGAGATAATACCTCATTGTTGTTTTGATTTGCATCTCTTGGATAATTAGTGACTTTGAGCATGTTTTCATATTTCCCTTGGCCTTTTGTATGTCCTCTTTCGGAAAGTGTCTACTTAGGTCCTTTGCCCATTTTTTGATTGGATTGTTTATCTTCTGGTGGTCCTTTCTGACCCTCAGTTTCCTTATCTGTGAAATAGGAATCCATTCCATGTGTCTTTCAGAGGCTGTGAGGATCAGCAAGGCAGCAAGTGCACAGTGCCCAGCCCTGGCCTAGGGCTTAGTAGGTTCTTGTGGTTTGCTCAACCCCTACCCACCAGGATGGCCAATCCCCTGAGTTGTCATGCCACAGCCACAGGCTCCTCAGTTCCCCCGGGGGGAACAGGGTGGAGAGTAAGAAGACATTCACTCCTCCTCGTTCAAAAACTGGAATGTCAGGGTCTGACAGGTGGTGGGGCTCACTCTCTCCATCCAGGCCATACAGGATTATAGTCACCTGAAATCCAGAGACCAGAGTGGCCAGCTTCACATGGTAACCAAGCCCCACTGACAGTATTTCACTGGAAATGTAAAAAACAAACAAACACAAGGAAAACCAGCAAGCATGACCCTTTCATCCTCTCTTCTCCTCCCATGTTGGACCTGCCTGGTTATTTTTTAGTTGTATGAAGATTTGGGGTGATACTATCTGTATTGATGTCCAGTGGCCTTTTTAAACTTCCCATATGTTTATCTGTAAGGGCTGTAGAGCAGGAACTGGTTTCCCCCCTAACAGTTATATTCCCAGTGTCTCCCAGAGGGCCTGGCATTGAGACATGAATGAATGAGTGCCCCCTATGTTGAAAATAACCAGGCCTTGCCGCATACCTACCAAGTAGGAATATTTAGGGATAGGGCCCAGGAATCTGTGTTTTCCTAAAGCTATCCAGGTGATGCTGATGGGCATGCCTAATTTTCTGTGCTAGGGGAAATCAGACTAAAACGGTATCAGATTAAAATGCGGCTGCAGCTCTCCACGAAGAGAAATGGCCTGTGCATCACAGGTTTTACTTCCTGTTAAGGACTCTTCAGTGTGAAACAGAAATGAGATGGTTATTTCATGAGATAGATAAAATTGAATCCTACTTTTTGTTTTGAATCCTACATTAATTGAACAGATAGTTATTGAGCACTTACTCTGTTTTAGAGAGCTGGTTGAAGACCTAAGACACAGCAATAAATAAAAACAAAACAATTTTTTAAAAATAAAAATAAATAATAAGGTTAAAAAATAAAAAGTAAACAGATAAATGCCCTACACTGATGACGCCTAATGTCAATTTTGGTAAAATAAGGACAGACTAAAAATGCCAATGGTTCTCAACCTGTGTTCCTTGGAGCCCTCAGTTTTGGTAAAGGAACCTTGGAGGCTGCTGCAAGGGATAATGTATCTGATAAGGGATATGGTGTAGGGAGGGCAGACTTAACTAAAGATGCTGAGACATCACAGAGACAACCTGCTGTATGCCCCACAGCTAAATGTTCAAGGATTCCAGAGAATCCATAAATAAGTGAAATAGTTTCTTTACTACCTTCTGTCAGCCTGTTCAAGGACCTCAAGGCTCAGTTTGACCTCTTAGCTAGATGCCAGCTAATCAGTTTACCTAAAAAATATAATTTAGGGGAGAAACCAAGATGGCGGCATAGGTAAATACCGGACATTGCTGCCTCGCACAACCACTTCAAAAATACAACTAAAAGATGGAACGGACATCACCCAGAACCACAGGAAGGCTGGCTGAGTGGAAATTCTACAACTAGAAGGAAAGAGAAAAGCATACCGAGACTCAGAGGCAGTGCAGTGCAGAAGTAAAATACTAAGGTGCGGAGGTGCATGCAGAGCGGGCTGGCGGCTGAGGGCGTGGTTGTCGTTTTCAATCTGGAGGGAGTCTCAGGCTCTGAGCTCCAATTCCGGGCGAGTCTCTGGGGACCCAGACTCAAACAGGAGAAGCAGGTCTGTCTGGCATCGGTTGGAACTTGAGGGCAGCTTTCTCTCCAAGGTACTTGCAGCAATTGCTGGGACACTGAGAAGCAGAGCCTCTGAAGGCAGGACTGAGAGCAGCCATAACTGCTCGCTCCGCCCACCCTGTTGATCCCCTGGGACTCACCCCACCCAAGCCTTGCACACAGGCATTTGCTGGATAGCCTCAGGCAAAGGCTAGATTAGCACCTCCCTAGAGATCAGGACAGAAGTTCTTCCACTGCAGACACAGCTGATTCTCACAGCCAATTGGCCTGGAGGTCAAATCCCCCCCAGTGTTACCTACAACAATCAAGGCTTAACTACAACAAGACTGTGCACAAAGACCACAAGGGGGTGCACCAAGAAAGCACAAAAAATGTGGAGATAAAGAAACAGGACACAAATGACAGAAATGGAGGAACGCAAACTGCTGGATATAGAGTTCAAAACCACACTTTTAAGGTGTTTCAAGAACTGTCTAGAAGCTACCAATAAATTTAGTAAGGCCCTCGAAAAGACTGGTGAGACTGCTGATAAATATAGTGAGATCCTCAAGAAATCTAATGAGACCCTTGATGTTGTGATAAAGGACCAACTAGAAATTAAGCATACACTGACTGAAATAAATAATATTATACAGACTCCCAACAGCAGACCAGAGGAGTGCAAGAATCAAGTCAAAGATTTGAAATGCGAAGAAGCAAAAAACACCCAACCAGAAAAGCAAAATGAAAAAAGAATCCAAAAATATGAAGATAGTGTAAGGAGCCTCTGGGAAAGCTTCAAGCGTACCAACATCTGAATTATAGGGGTGCCAGAAGATGAGAGAGAGCAAGATATTGAAAACCTATTTGAAGAAATAATGACAGAAAACTTCCCCTACCTGGTGAAAGAAATAGACTTACAAGTCCAGGAAGCACAGAGAACCCCAAACAAAAGGAATCCAAAGAGGACCACACCAAGACACATCATAAGTAAAATGCCAAGAGCAAAAGACAAAGAGAGACTCTTAAAAGCAGCAAGAGAAAGAAAGTCAGTTACATACAAGGGAGTACCCATACGACTGTCAGCTGATTTCTATAAAAAAACAAAAAGCAAGAGATAAAACAACAACAACAAGAAACATACACTCTACAGCGCCAAATCCACTCTGCTAAAGTAACCCAACAATGGACTGGCAAGCACTTTGCTGAGTGGCACATGCTGATTGACTGAGCCACCTTGAATGGTCAGGTACCTTTGAGGAAGTAGCTGCCCCTCTCCGATGTCCAGTGTAGACTGTCACCAGGTAGTGGTACTGGGCAAAGGGATCATTGTCCTCCAGCACTGTGACCTTCACCTGGACAGAAGGATTAAGTCAGGAGGGCTCTGCTCAGTGGGTTTTTCCACTTCACAGCAGCCAACAGAGACAATTAGAGGGAGGAAGCAAAATTATGTATGCTATTTACTTACTCCATCAGGTGAGAACAGGGAAAAACAAACACTTTTAAAAGAAAAAGTACAAAATGCATTTGTTATTAAATATGACCCAAAGTAGTCAGGAAATGAACTTGGTATTATTAAGCTGAGAATATTTAATCTGGTGAATGATACAAAATTTGATATAATTTGTTATAGCATTTGATAACCATATTGTGCCTTTGAGGGATTTTAAAAGGAATGAATGTTAAGGTAGCTAAGCAAAAAATAAAAAATATTTTCAAAAGCTGTGATGAACTGCTCAGATCTGTCAAGGGAGGGCATGTTGCCCCAGTTGCTGAGGTGCTGTTGTCAGGGATGCAAGAACCACCTCTGTTGAGGTCAGGCACCCCCTGGGGAGGTGGCAGATTGATGTGGTGCCCAGGTGTAATCAAGACTTGGGCATCTCAACCCAATTCTGGAGAGCTCTGGAGTTCTCTCTGGGTCAGCAGGGCAGTCAGTGGGCTGAATTTCAGCTCAGCTTCTCCCTCTACTCATCCTATCTCCTTCCCTGCCTTCCCATGGGCTGATCCCGGGCACTGCTTGATAAACACCCTGCATGCTAAACTCCATCTCAGACTCTGCCTTGTGGAATCAACCTACAGCTAAGCACTTAAAGTATTAATGTTTAATCCTTTGAATGAATCAAAGACAGCAGTATAAATGCTGCAGCTATTTATCTTAAGTGCCATATCATCTTAACATCCAAGAGGTGTTGCTATGTGGGGAGAGGGCAGAGAATGGAAATGTTTCAGAGCTTTGCACCTGCATACTAGTGTTCATTTATGTGCTCACTCACTCACAGATATTTATTGGAGGCCCACTATGTGTCAGGCATGGGGCATATATTGGAAAAATAATCAGAACTTTGTTGTAATTTGTTGCACAATTTGTTGTTAGATCTTGTTTCTATCCTCAGACCTGCTTTATTATCCGAGTTCAAGGTTTGAATTCTGCCTCCCGGGAGGGTAGCTCTTGACCAGTTAATTGTGCTCTCAGATCCTTGGTTGCCTCCTCTGTAAGATGATAGAGGTATTGTGCAGTAAAGGGTGAACTCAGCAAGCTTGGGTTGTCCAAACCCTGCACATTTCAGAGAAAGGACTGACTTTTGTCCAGATCCTGAAGGATAATCTATAACTCCCCAGAAGATCCAGTATTATAAGTGTGTCTTTCAATACCTGGGGCCATGGGCCACAGCAGGTAGTCTGTGCTAACAATGTGATTTATAGTGCGGGCTTTTAGCCATGCTGTATCAATTTGACCCTGGGCAGGGTCAGACTGTTGGAGACTATGTAAGGAAAGTCAGTCATGTGCGCACTCCATACCTATATGACTGACCCCCAATTAAACCCTAGACACCAAAGTTTAGGTGAGCTTTTCTTGATGGCAATACTTTGCACATATTGTCACACATCATTGTCCTGTACAATTCCATTGGGAGAGGGCAACTGGAAGCTCTCGCCTGATCTCCCATGGACCCTTCCCTTTACTGGTTTTAATCTGTATTCTTTCACTGTGATAAACCATAATCATGAGTATAACAGCTTTTCTGAGGTTCTGTGAGTCCTACTAGCAAAGCATTGAATCTGAGGGTGGTCTTGGGGACCCTCAAGACAGTACCTTCTTCTTAGGGCTATTGTGAGTATTAAATGGGGTAATGCCTAGCATATAGTAAATCCTCAATAAATGATCAGTATCATAATCCTTGTGATAATTTTATGAAAAAGAACATTTTTACAGATAAAGAGGCTGGGGACTGGCTTGCCTGAGATGATTACAGGGGCCATGGCCTAGATTTGTATCTAGCCTCTTGGCTTCCCATCTGGGCTCCATTCCCTGGAGCTCCTGCAAGGGTTCACACCTGCTTCTCCCTCCCATTCCCCAAGACCATACAATCTCACCTTGGCCTGATCTTGAGCATCCTTCTTCCTTGCCCAGATCACCACCAATGCATAGGCCACGATGAGACAATCCACGGTAGTCACAACCACAGGATTGTCCTCAAAGGTGGCAAAGAGCTCTCTGGTATGGCAGACATCAATAGCATTGGGCATCACCAAGAATGTGCTTCCAAAGAAGGTAAGATGGTTGCAGAGGCAGTGTGTCTGGAAGGGAGTGGTTCGTGGCCCCACCTGCAACTGCAAAGAGGCCCTGGTGGCAATGCGAGTACATTCCAGAATGGCTCGAGCCCAAGGGAGAGTGATGAGAAGTGGACACTGTCCTGGGGAGGGGCTGGAGAGCCTGTTGGGAGACCAGCTTCAGGATTCTGTTTGGGTTTTTAAAAATTTAATTAAAAAATAATTTTAAAATGAGGAGAATCTT
Organism: Myotis myotis; assembly: GCF_014108235.1. NCBI lineage: Eukaryota > Metazoa > Chordata > Mammalia > Chiroptera > Vespertilionidae > Myotis > Myotis myotis. Next base: position 20,582,999 of record NW_023416323.1, on the reverse strand, counting down.
ACCTTTAACTAACATCTTTGCATCCATCCCTATCAATGGGCAACTGTCCACCTTGTCAGTCTGCTTTGCCTTTTTTAGATAAGTATTGCAGGGCAAGCTAAAGTCCCCTCTGTCCCTCACCCTCCACAAACAACCATTATCACACTTTGGTGTGCATCATTCCAGTCCATTCTCTCACCTGATGCTCATTCATTTTACAGATATTTGTCAAATGCTAAATCTAGGCCAGGCAATGGGCTAGGTGCTGAGAGGACATCCAAGATGATCAATGCATCTCAGTTTGCTGGGGACTTTCCTGCTTTTCAAACTGAACATCTTAAGTTGGTCATCTTACACTGAACAGCAAAGGAAAAGGGAAGGGTAAATATTTCATTCTAAGCTGGTGTCTCAGCACAGGAAACTATTCCCTAAACTTGACCCCCCTCCTTAGCTGTAGGCACCTGGAGCCCTTGTCCTGGGCTTCTCCTTAGAAGGGTCCCACTCTAGCTGTCCCTGGGCTGTGCCCCTCTACACAGGATGAGGCTTTGGGGCTGAGGAGACACTCGCACCACAGCACATACCACCCAGCTAGGACTAGGGCAAGGCCTTGGATGACCCTGAGAATGAGTCCTCCCTAAATTTTGTTCTCCCGGTGCCTCACTTGACTTATCCTACCCTTTCACTTTTAAACTGAGGCTTGGGGACCTGGAGCCTCAGAATTCTCTGCTTCTAGGACCCACATTGACCTATTCCTCAGGATCATCAGCTTGAGTGGGCAGGGCATGTGGATGGAGTTTAGCACGCTGTCCCGTGTGGTATGGGACAGTGAGGTTGGGGACAGGGAGACAGGAATGGGTAAGGGCAGAAACCTTAGCTATGCTCTTAATGTATACCCTGCACTTAGAAGCAGGCCTTCCCTAAAGCCCTCGGCCAGTTTGAATTCTCCCCCCAGGGCCATTTGGTGGGCAAAGATGATTTAATTCAACCCCACAACCCAGAACCACCTATTCATTTCAGGGTCCACCACAAGGTGAAGGTAGGAGGAAGCAGAAAACACTGGCATGCGGAAAGTACTCTGCTCAATGCCTGGTAAGGAAGAATCTGCCATATTCCAAACATGCCCCTTTTCCCTTAAATGAGCCACCCAGCAAAGGCATGGCACCAACTATTCATTGGTGGATTTCACATCGGTCTTAGTCCCTTGTGTGCTCTGTTGTTTTTCTCACTGTTTCCCAATTCTGGCCAGAGCATTTGGCATACAGCTGTGGGTCTTGTGGGAACACTTGGCACACCCGGAAGGGGTGGGGCTAATTTCAGAGAAGAAACCCAAACAGGTGCCAGTAACAAGACCATCTCAGTGCTGAGAGCCCTGAGACCAGATCTGATTTATGTCTAAGATCTTTGCTGTTCTGGGTTTTCATAAGACTCCTGGGGAGAGGAAGGAAAAGCCGCTTTCTCAACCTTTTCCAGCATGAGGACCTCGTTGAAAATTTGAAATTAATCTGTGCATCCTCTTGCAACAGTAGTTGCGCCTTTAGTATGGCTCTCAGACCCCTTGCAATATTTCTGCCTTTACCCCGTGATAAGGTCTGTAGTCCATAGATTTGGAACCTTCTTTAGCTATTTAGAGGATTCATTGGTGGTTTTCCATGCAAACTTGATGATCGCATTTACTTATTTATGGTCCTCAATGACCTCTATATATCTGTATCTGTATTTACATCTATCTATAATGAGCAGCAAGTGCACAATATTGGGTACTTTTGGTCTGTGACACACTTTCACATATGACCTTTGTACATCCACATTCATGTATGTATGTGTGTGTGTGTGTGTGTGTGTGTGTGTGTGTGTGTATTGATTTCAGAGAGTAAGGGAGAGAGAGAGAGATAGAAACATTAACGATGAGAGAGAATCATTCGTTGGCTGCCTCCTACACGCCCCACCTGGGGATCGAACCTGAAACCCAGGCATGTGCTCTTGACCAGAATCAAACCTGGGACCCTTCAGTCAGCAGGCGGACGCTCTATCCTCTGAGCCAAACCAGCTAGGTCAGTAAGTATATATTTTTAATAACATAATAAGCACCCAAGAACCCACAACTCAAAAGCTATGAACTTCCCAATAACTTACTTTTAGCGAAGTTGTCCTTTCCAAACCTGTTCTCATGCTTCTCCCCACCCAACCACCATGCTGAATCCCATGTTCATTGTCTCCTTGATTTCTATTTTATGTACAGTGTTGTCTTCTCTATGTTCAGATTGGCTAACATAGCCATCTCTTTAATCTTTGGAGCACTCACTGTGTGCCAGACACCACACTAAGTACTTTATACCCCTAATCTCATCTAAGTTCCCGCCTCCAACTACAAGTATCTTTGTGCTCATTTCCAAATGGGAAAGCTCAAAGAGGCGGGGTGACTCATCCCAGGTCACCTTGCTAGAATTGATGAAGTGGGATTGGACCCAAGTCTGTCTAGTGGTGGAGCCCTTGCTGCCAGCCCCTACACATTCTGAGCCTCGGGCATCTGAGGGCAGCCTGTAGTGGGCACTCTGTGCCAGCAACATGGGGATCAAACAGCCTCTGGGAGCAAGGACTCTAGGAGGTCACAACACAACCAGGGTATTGTTCATAAGGAACAAAGGCCTGTGCTGCAGGTGCTGTGCCTTGGACATCTCAGTGTCCTCTCATCTCTTCCTGTGCTCTGGGAGCTCCCCATGTGTGGCAGCTGGAAGCCAGGGCAGGAGTTGACATGGCAGCAGAAACAGACCTGGAAGGAGCTTGCTCTGAGTCCCCTTCTGTGACTCTGTTGCAACCTGACTTCTTACACTACTTGTAACTGGTGTAATTTGACATGGCATGTGCCATCAGTTTCTTGTCTGTGTCCTCTGCTAAACTGAAAGCTCACTGGTTTTTCTCACCATTATATCCCCACCAGTTGGCCAGGCACATGGTAGCTATTTGTAGAATAAATGAAATAAGGCATTTATGGTCTCTAGGTGGAGACAGATGTGTGATAAATTTGAGCTAGAAATGGAGGCTGCTGTTCTTGGGGAGGATATGAAGTGCTGTGGAAATCCAACAGAGGGAGACTCCAGGCATCTGAGAAGCTCCTTGAAGAAAGTGGCAGTGGAGTGGGAGATTGAAGGGTGAATAGGTATTATAGATAAGAAGGGCATTCCAGGGAAGAGAACAGCATATACAGTAGCATAGAAGTGGGGAGGGGGATACTGATACCACAGCGATGGCTTCTGATGGCATCAAAGCCAATAGCTGCTACCAGCACATTTGCCTCCTAGGGAGAAGAGCTGAACTGACCCAAGACAGGGATTTAATTGCAGTTAATAGAGCCACATGCCATCCCAGGGGCTCAGTGAGATTGGGCGGGGCTCCGGAGAAACAGTGCCTCATATCGCTAAAGCTTATTCTCTGGAGGCAGACAGACCTGAGTTTGAGTCCCAACTCTTCTACCTACTAGGTGAGAGATTCAGGGCTACAACTACAAGTATCTTTGTGTTCATTTCTAGATGGGAAAGCTCTAAGAGGCGGGGTGACTCATCCCAGGTCACCTTGAGCCTTTGTTGAATTTCCTGAGCCTTTGTTTTACCATCTGTAGAATGTGAATACCAACTACCTTAGAGGGTTATTGTGAAGATTTGATGAGATAACACAAGAAAACATGGAACACAGCACCATGGCATAGAGGACTTTTTGGACATGACACTCTGGCCTCTCTCCGCAACTGAGTCAGCAGGGCTTCCCAGCCATTTGTCCATGTGTTCAGTGGTCATTTGTTCCTAACAGTGAGCAAAGCACATTGTTCCTGTCTCATGTGACTCCCAGTGCACTGAGGGTACAGACATTGTTCAGTGATCTGAGTGGATGTGAACTACTATTCTGCTTAGTCCATGGAGGAGACGGGCCTATGTGCTCTGAGTGTTCACAGTAGGAAATCTGAGCTAAGCAGGGCATTGAGAAGTTCCTGGAGGAAGTGAAATTTCAGGTGGAATGTGATGGAGGAGTTAACTTCACTGAATGGGGATTGGGGACACATTCCCAGGCACATATGCAAAGGCCCCAAGGAGGAGCTGATGGTATACCAGAGGCACTAAAACAGGACCCTAAAGGAGCAGGACACACCCCACCAAGCTGTTATGTCTTCTTCACTTCCTCCTCTTACCTGGCACCCAGAATTGTCCCAAGTTTCCTGGATCTCATCCCAAAACACACAATGGAAAAGGAAGGTGGTGATGCCAACTGTGAGGTCTCTGCCAGGGGTCAGCTCCAGGTCAGACTCGGGGATCACAGTCAGATAGTAGACACCTTCTCCAAAGTGCAGGACCTCTGGGCTCAGTTTCCCTGTGGACAGCCCATCTGCAGGAAATGGGGCTTAAGGTCAGCCTGAAGCCTTGTGGAGACTTGGCTAACATCATAGAAAAGGGGGACTGAGATAATTTGCCAGGAAAGCTGACCCTGATGGTCTCCCCAATGTGCTAGCAGTACCCTCTCCTCCTGAGATCAGGAGCTTAAACGAGGCACTCCCAGTTAGTGTGCAGAGCATGGCTGCCAAGTCAAACAGATGAGGGTTCAAATTCTGACTCTGTCCTTCTTGAACGTGTGACTTTGGCCAGTTGCTTAACCTCTCTGCTGTTATCTGGAAAGTGGAGATTGCAATAGTTCCCATTCCTGAGGGTTATGAGGATTGCAATGAGGTCAGTTCTGTGAGTGCTTATCAGGGCATATAGTAAGTACTCACCTAATATAGCAAGTGTGTTTTTTTTTTCTTTTTCTTTTTTCCCTTTGGCTTCTGATGCTCAAGTTTTGAGCTGCTCACACTCCCAGGAAGCAGCTTGAGAAACTGGTCTGATGATGTGACTACCTGGAGAAGTCACTAGTGGAAGGTGAGCTTTGGCGTCGTAGCTGGTCTTGTTGGGGTGGTAGCCATAGCCCAGGCTGAGTGTGAGTGGGATGTCAGGTCTCCAGTGCAGCTGGATCCCCAAAGCTGCACCCCTGAAGTCAAATTCACCCACAGAGCTTCAGGACTGGTCAGATTCAACACAGTTGGCTCACTGTGTCCTGAAAACCGAGGCAGCAGGATCTGTCATCGGAAACAACCAAATCAGGGGTGAGCCAGGGTGGGAATGCCAGTGAGCATCAGGGCTGCTGGGCAGAGCTGGGCAAGGTGAGCACTGGGGGAACTGAAATCCACTCTGTGCTTTGCTCATTCGATTAGTTTCCTAGAGCTGCTATAACAAATGACCACAAACTTGGTGGCTTAAGACAGCACAAATTTGTTATCTTCTAGTTCTGGAGGCCAGAAGTCCAAAATCCATTTCATAGAGCTAACATTGGCAGGGCTGGTTCCTTCCAGAGGCTCTCTGGGAGAATCCACTGATTTGCCTTTTCCCACTTCTGCAGGCTGCCTACATCCCTTGACGCATAGCTCCTTCCTCCCATCACCTGCCTTCTTGCTTCTGTAATCAAATTGCCTTTTCTTCTTTTGTAGTCATCTCCCCCTCTGCCTCCCTTTTATAAGGACCTGTGATAACATTGGGCCCATCCAGATAATCCAGGATCATCTTAAGATCTTTAACTTAAGTCACATCTGCAAAAGTCCCTTTCACTATGTTAGGTGACATATTCACAGGCTCAGGGATGAGAACATGGACATCTTGGGGTCTTTATTCAGCTTGCCATGGTCATGAAGCTCTGCACCACAGCTCAGGGTTGCGGCTGCACAGAAAGAGCAGAGACTTTTTGTAATTTGCACGAAGGTGCCCTGTGAACTAGTGGTAGTATTGGTGAAAGTGTGGATCAAGTTAGGAGCACAGGCTGTAGAGGCAGAGAGGTCTGCCCTATAGCAGCTCTAGGAGCCTCAATTCCTTGTCATCAATAGAACATGTGACCTCCTGGTTCATGGGTCAATGCTCAACCACTGAGCCACACCGGCCGGGCAGGGTAAGGATCACTTTTAATGATTATCCTCTTTAATATATTTTTTCCATAGCCAACCAACTTTTAGTCCCAACCAAGTTGAAAAAGATAGAAGTACCACCTGACTTCTGACAGCACACTGAATGTCTACCTCCATATTCTCCCACAGATTCTTCATGGGTATGAGCTGTCCACTAGAGCTGGTCAGAGAGAGGCCCCCAACAGTTCCGCTGACATCAAAGTGACTTTGGGCTGCGAAAGGGTTTTTTGGGAAACTCATCATCTGGAACCAAGAACAAGGAGTGTTGGCCCAGGACCCCAAAGGCTGGAAGGCGACAAGGTCCCTATGGAAATTATGAGGTATCTTAAGATGGGATGGACAAGGGGCCCTCACTCTTAGGGGTAAATGGGGTCCCTGCCTTTAGCTGCTGCTGTTTTTCCTAGTGTGTGTCTACCCTTCAGCGCTGTAGACTCAGAAAGCTGGGCATAGGCAACCCAACCAGATTGGCTATAGCTGAGCAGTTACTAGGCTGTACAATAGTCTGAGCCTTTCTTCTAGCAAAGCTAACAAGTCTCTGAGAGAAAGAAGTTTGTTTGCTTTCAGTGGGGCTCAAGGAGCAAAGAGTCAGGTACATACTAATTTGGAAATGGAAAAGAGCCCTGGTTTGCCATTTCCTAGTTATGGAATGAAGTTAAAAGAGCTCCATTTACAATGACTAATTGAACCAAGGCTGCTGGAGAAATTCCAGAACATAGTGGAAAAAGTTGGATTTGGAGGTCAGAAGGCCTGGGTCTGAATCCCAGCTCTCCCACTTTGCTCGTGGCCTTGGGCAAGTCATTGAATCTCATCTGTAAAATGGGCATCATAATACTGAGTAATTGACAGGACTGTGATCAAGCAACATAACTGAGCAGATGTTGTGAAAGTGCTTTGCAAACTGTAAAGGGCTGTTCCCAAGCAGGTTATTACTGTTGTTACCCGTATGTCCACGGGCTCCTGACAGTCCTGCATGAAGCCAAGGGAGGAGGTAGCAGGCAGGGTGAAGGTCGCAGAGTTGGCAGCAGCAATGTGCACAGAGGAGTCTTGCCAGCTCCGGGGCTGAATTCTGGCCATAAGGTAAGAGCAGAGGTGCCGGGAGAGAGGAGAGAGCCTGTGTCAGAGGAAGAGCTGAGGCCTGCGTTACCATCAGAATAGGCTGCTCTGTTTCAATCCCCTTATATGGTTCTGCATGTTTGTGTCAGTAGCAGCAGCATAAAAGGCCGCCAATACCCCTGCATTGGGTTGCAGGCTCCATGAGGACAGGGCTTTAGCCAGCTTCATTTACTGCTGTACCCCCAGTGCCTAAAGCAGTGTCTGGAACATTCTGGTGGTCAATACATATTTTGTTGAGTGGATAAGTGAGCTGTGATGTGGACATTTCTCCAGGCTTATCTTCCCTATCCACTTGACTTCTGATGTTATGGGCTCCCAGCCCCATCTTTATAACCTTTGACCTTGTGTGTGATCAGGATACTGCTTTGGGAAACTGTTCTGGGATCCAAGAGGGCAACCCAACACCGGGACCATCTCTCAGTGAGAAGCCCTTTCCACTTCTAGGTCCTGTCACTTCTCCCACTTCCAAGGCTGGTCTCCTGGGCTCTGCCTGCCGCAGGGTCTTGGAATGAGCCAGGTCAGGGGACGGGCTTTCTTGGGGACCTGCAGTGCAGTTGGTTACCTATTGGTGTACATGAAAATGGAGGGGGTGGCCAGTGTGGCTGGAAGGCCCGTGGGCAGTCTCCCCAGCAGGAGGGCGTCCTGGCTCCACAACTTTGAGCATCTGAGGCACTGTGGCCGCCTGGAAAAGAACGCAGGAGTGTGTAGAAAGGAGAGAGGGGAAAGAAGGAGGAAAGGGAGGGGAGAGAGAGGACAAAGAGAAGAGAGAGGAGAGAGAAAGGAGAGAGACCTGTCTCCATATGCCACCTTTGGTTACTGTCACGAGGCTAGTGTGGGACCTTCAGCAGGGACTGAGAGAGGGTGGAGGAGTGAGGCAGACCATGATGGGACGCCATTAATTGAGGGAACAAAGGGTAAGCACTTATAAAGCTTCTAACACTTGACTTATATGAACCCTTTTCATCTTTAGACAACTAACTCTGTGCGGGAGGTGCGTGTAAGCAACAGAGGCAGGATTTGAAGTCAGTCTGTCTCCTTCTAGACTAGAGCCTGCTCTTGGCCCGCTACACCATACTGCCTCTCAGAAGTTATGGTCTCTGGAACCATTTTTTCAGCTCCACGCCTCAATTTCCTCATCTTCAAGATGTGGTGAAAGATCCACCTAGAAAAGCTGGTGTGAGCTGGGTATATGGTAGGTGTGAGGTCTGCATCTGGGTTGGGACACCTACCTGGTTGCCATTGGCCTCCGAAGAGGGACACCCCATGAAAACCACACTCGCAGGATAGCTTACGTCCACCTTTCCCTGGTCAAGGCACTCAATTTATATCTTTATAGTGTTCAGTGCTGAATATTGGAGAGTGCCCCAGCAACACTCCTGATGTCCAGGTTTGGAAGAAAGTTTTAATCTAACTAGAATATTTTCAGAGCTCATGGGAGGGTCCCAAAATGCCAAAACCCACTGGGAGGAGACAAAGATGCATATGAGCTCTCCAAGGGTCGACCATCCATAAACTGGAGAACAGATGCAGTGTGGCTGCTCACCCCATCTCTCCTGCTGATGCCCTACTGCTGTCCTGGGTTGGGTTGTGGTGACAGGGTATTGTGCAGTGGGGATGGGGTATTTAGGGGAGTTTTCATCTTGCAAACCTCTCTCATACATGGAACATATTCTTTGCAGCTTCCAGAGAGAGACGGGCCCTGTTCTGGGAAAGGAGGAGCCCGAGTGCTGAGGGAGGAGCCTAGCCTTGGCCAGTACCTGATTCCAGACAGAAGCAGTACTCCAGGGGGCCCAAGACCGCGGAGGTGTTGCAGAAGATGGCGAAACTTGTTAGAACGGTGCCCTCCTCCGGGGCAATGATGCAGGTGGGCACCTCAGGGGGAGGCGGAGAGCTGATAGCATAGGTGTCCTCCCCGTAGACATGCCTGGTCATTGCTAGGAAGTGAAGACAAAGGGTGCTTAGGGCTGTGTGGGTCACACTAACCCCACCATGCTTTGGGATCATCTGGGAAACTTGCTGAACATGCAGATTCCCAAGTCCCTCTCTGGACCCTGAGCCTCAGACCTCTCTGGAGGTTCTGAGATGGGCCCAGAAATCTGGAAATCTAACAAATGCCCTGATGCAGGACATCCCAGCATCTCACTTTGAGAAATTGGGCAGAGATGGAAGAACAGATTCAGACAGACCTAAGCTTGAATCCTAGTTCTGCCATTTATTAGCCATGTGACCTTGGACTTAAGCTGTTGAGAGTCAGTTCCTCATCTGTAAAATGGGGCTGTAAAAATGGAGCTTCCTCAGAGTTTGGTGAGGAGGGAGTATACTGGGAGCAATGACTTGCTCAAGGTCATTCAGCAAGGTAGGGCCACAGCCAGGATCTGGAAACAGGCTGATCCCACCTGAGACCATGCTCTTTCCAGGCCCCACAGCATTGAGAATAGTAACCCCCGCTACCCCCAAGTTGACCTGCTGCACCAACATCCCGCATCACCTGGCATAATCTCCTAGTTTTTTCAAAAAGAGTATGCACCTGGAAGAACTGGGCATAAAGAGAATCTTAATTAAAACTCATTCCTTGGCCTAGACTTAATTCAGAAAGTTTGGGGTAAACCCAGGGGTATGCATTCTATATTAGTACCTCAGGTTATCCCAGTGTGGGTGGTCTATGAGCCACTTTGAGAAATACTGAGTCAAAGGAATCCATTCAGAAAAAAAATTTCACTCTCAGTATTTATCTTTTTGAGAATCTACATTGCCCTGCGCACTGGGCTTGTTTTAAGTAAAAAGTGCTGATTGTCCTGGCAAGACATGCAGGCTGCACGACCCCAGGATGATCTGCTTGCACCGCTGGTGTTGTCTCATGTACCCTGCATCATACAATTAGGAGGCAGGTGATTTTAGTACACCTACTTTACATGTGTGGAAACTGTGGCACAGAGAGGTTAAATCCCTTGTTTAAACCCTCCAAGCTAGAAGCTGGTGGTCGATGGGATTCACACCAGAGCCTGATGTTCCATATTTCAGGCTTCTGGGTTTTTCTTGGCTCCTTTTCTGCAACAGACCGAATCCATGACAAGAGACTGAGGGAGGTCTTCCCACCTGTGACTTGGATGCGGCTGGCCGGGCCCCAGGCCTGCAGCAGGGAGCTGTTGAGTAGCAGCGCGGATGTGTTGCTCTGGAGGAGGATTGAAGATCTTGGCCAAAATCCTCGGAGTCTACAGGCTGCTGGGAGGGGCTGGATCTGAAAGAGAGCACAGTCCAGAGCCCCTGAGTTTACAGTCAGGCCACTAGACCTCAGCAGGGCCCTGGTTTCTAACCCTGGGAGGCCTTTCAGATTTATTCTGATGGATGAGTAGCAGGCACTGTGTGCTTCCTGAGGTCAGCCTGGATGTGCAGTCTCCAACCTGGTCAGGGTATTGTCCTAGGTCAGGTTCCCTAGAAGCACAGCCTGAGATGAGGATTTACCTGCAGATAGTTTATCGAGGGAGGGCTCTTAGGGAAAACCAGTAGGGAAGGGAAGGAAGCAGAATAGGGTGGAGAATGAAACTAGGCAAAGAAGTGGTCTCAGGGGGTGTCCAGCCTCAGCCTGATCCCACAGGGAGCTCTGGAACACATAAGCTGCACAGTTACTGGCCACAGGGCTGGGGCACCAACAGCATCTGCGGTGGTGTTTCCCCGTTGTTTTTGCTCCCAGGCATCCATTCTTTCTCTGACCAATGCCCTGGTTTTCCTTTGGGGAATGTGCCCTACCCCTTTACTCCCTCTCCACCAGCTCTGGGTGGAGTTGACCCACCCCAGCTTAGTCCTGGGCATATGAAAGTCAAAGTGGGGAAACTTTTCCATTTTTGAGTGGTTGCCAGTGTCCTCACCTTCTCTAGTGGAGTGTCATCTAAATACCAGCTGAACATGGCTGCTGGGGAGTCTTTCCCCATGGAGACCCTGACTGAGCATAACATCTTCGCTGGCATTCACTGACCCGCAGCTCTTCTCACAGCTGAAAGGGAGACAGAGAACAGAGTGAGGAAGCTCATTCAGACGTCGTGGCCACCTACCTGCCTGGTCTTTTGTCCAGTTGTTCTCAGTCCTTTGAGAAGGTGAGAAAGGTCCCTTTTTTCAAGTGAAAGATGGAATAAAAGCAACCCTCACCCAACCAAAACTGGGAAATAGCTTTGGCCGTGAAGGTGGAGTGATCTGTGCCTGACTGAATTTCCATTTCATGCACTGCCCAGGGTAATGATATGGAAAGTGTGTAAGGCTGAGATAGGACGCTGGCCTTGAATTCTCTCCCTGACACCTTGCATGAACTCTCAGCCTCAGTTTCCTTGTGAGGGGATTAGAGCAGGCATTGTCCATGATTCTTCCTCATTCTAATAATAATAAATGAATGCTCTGATTTTATAGCATGCATGCCACAGTTTATACATGACTTCCACTGTTATTAGCTTATCCACAACCGTATGAGTGTCATATTAGAATCCCCATATACAGACCAGCAAACCAGATTGGGGAGCTTATATATGAGTTGTTTCAGTGACATCCTCCTTAGTAGGGGGATGGAATGTGAAACAACATGTCTTAATTTGAATCCTGGGCTTTCTCTATAATACCCCCTCCCTTGAGCCAGTGGGAATTACTTTGGCACTTGCTGTGTGTTCAATCCATTCCCAGGTCCTTCCAGTTATAACTTGAAAGAAGCTCTTTAGATCTCCCTACTCCTGTCTTCATGTCTATCCTAGGACGAATGTGCCAGACATTCTCCGTTTACCCTGCAGCCCACTGTCCATCAACTCCAGGGCTCTGTGTACTAGAAGACTGATCCCTGTAGACTGCATCACCTGGGCTCCTGCACCCTCTGGCTTTCTGTTGGGCTTAGCCAATAGGAAGCACTGGCTGGTGTTGGGGGTGAGAGGACAGAGGCTGAGGTATTTATTTACTTACAACTTCCCCTGGTAGGCTGCAGCTGGCAGAGGCTGTGTTCCTCCAGCCAAGACCATAGCTCCTGTTGGGGGGCACCTCTCGCAAGCTGCAGATCCTCGAGGTTTCTAGTAACGCCATCCCCCACCCCCTTACTTCTGCATTAGTAAGAGGGATAATGGCTTTTCCCTGTTGTAGTTCTGCATTGTCATCCCCAGGTTGTTCCCTCATTTCTGCCCACATTTGTAAATAGACTCTCATCCAGCTCTCATCAACTCCTGGTCTGAGTGAGCCATCTGCTTCCTGCAGGGACCTGGCTGATAGACCAAGCCATCTTGAGCTCTCACCTAGATTCCTGCAAGAGCCTAAGCAATCTCCCTGAGTTCTCTCTTGCCCTCCTCCACCCTGCTACCAGAGCATTTTGAAGCAAAACGTGATCATGTCCTGAACCTGCTTAAAACTCTTGCATGGCTTTCCCAAACTCTTAGGATAAAGACCAAAATCCTGTCTTTGACATGACTGCAAGGCCCTGCCTACTCTTCAGTTTCTTCTTGCCTCTCTTTCCCACACCAGCCTCTCTCGCATCCAGGTTGTTCTGTTCTCCCTCCTTTATCACTCTGTTTCCTTCCCAGTCCCTTTTTCCCTGGCCAACTTAATTCCTCTTCACATTTCTCATCTCTGCTGAGAGAAGCCTTCCCTGACCCCAAGTTAAGAAAGTTGTCATAGAAGTATGTTCTCTTCTTTCATTCATTTTCGAATCATTGCTGACCACAAGGTAGTAACTGAGATCTATAAGAACTGAGACCGGGTCTGGTTTTGACCACCACTGTAAGCCCTGCTCTAAGTCAATGCCAGATGAGCTTGGTTCTCAGTAAATGGTGCCTGAATGATGAATGAATTCATCACTGCAGGGGTTCGCTCTCTCAGCCCCACCTGACTAGAGGCTTGAGTTTCAGGGGGGAGGACACATAAAGGCACTGCTCCTCCTGCTTCTCCAGCTCCTGGCCTCTCCAGATGGCCAGGTGCAGGGTCACTGCAGAATTGGGTGGTGGCAGGCAGGACGGAGGGACCCCCAACTCCCTCTGGTCTGTGCAAAGCAGCTGCCTCTCAATACAGTCGTTCCACTGAGCCCAGCAACGTCCTGAGAAACAGAGATGGGCAAACACTGTCCATCCAGGAACTCTGAACTTCACACATGTGGCTACCTTCTGGTTTGGGGTTTTTAGAAGAAAAGGGTCATAGATAAGAAAATCAGCTTCAAATAGAGATTTTGATATATTTTTTAAAATTTCACTTGCAGGTTGCAGGAATGGTACTGCAGAAAGATACTTCTGGGAAAATGACCTGTGCTTCACCCAGACTCTGAGCAAACCTGCAGAATATGTTGCCTTGTTTTGTGCCAGTAACTTGCACTGGTGAGCAGGCTGGCATATAATGAGAGGTGCCCGCCTGGGAGAATGTCCAGGGCAGCTTTTTGTCACTGGTGTATTTCTCACTCCACATGGAAGTAATTGTCCACAGCTGTATGTCACTGTGGGGTGCACTGGGGACTTGGGGAGCTGTCCCTCCATCTGGGAGGCTGCAATGTCATTTTCTGCTTTATGAAACCAGCTCAGTAAATCTCTGTATTCTTTGCCCTTCAAATTTGTTTATTGATATTTATCCCCTGCCCCAAATATGATAGTCATTCCAAAGACATGTCCAGGGGTCAGGTCATCAGCTCAATTACCTAAACTCTGCATGGTATCCTTTATTAATTTAAATAACAAGAACTAATACGCAAAAGGACATTCTGACCACTTAATAATTAATGTCAAAAGCCTTAAAATTTTAGCCCTAGCCAGTTGCTCAGTGGTTAAAGCCTCGACCCTCAGACTGAAGGGTCACAGGTTCAATTCTGGCCAAGGGCATGTAACTTAGGAAGCAACCAATCGATGTGTCTCTCTCACATAGATGTTTTTCTCTCTCTGACTCTCCCCCTCCCTTCCACTCTCTAAAAATCAATGGAAAAAATATCCTCAGGTGAGGATTAACAACACCAACCAAAAAAAACTCTTCAAATTTCATGACTTTGACCCAGTTATTGCATTTCTAGAAATGTGTTTATGAAAGTAACCACTGATGCAAATTAAGATTCAGCTATAAAGATGTTCATTACAGTGTTTGTAAAGGCAAATAATTTGAAAATAGCCAAAATGTCCAAAAAGAAGGCAATTGTGGATAAATGATCATGCATCAATTGACAGTCCATTATGCAACTACTGTGAATATCAAGATGGAGTCAAAGGTACTGTGACATTGAAGTATGTAGGATATATTGTTCAATTAAAAAGGGTAGCAAATGAAATATGTATAGTATGAATGGCATTCATTTTCTTTCTAAAAAATATGTATGTAGCTAGAATATATCCTTATGAAAAGGAGGACAACCATTTCTTTTTTTGTTGTTGTAACTTAAAAATTATTTATTTTTAGAGAAAGGGGGGGAGGAAAGAAAGAGAGGGAGAGAAAAAAAAACACATCAATTTGTTTTTCACTCATTTATGTATTCACTGATTGATTCTTGTATGTGCCCTGACCAGGATTAAACCTGCAACTAGCATATTGGATGGTGCTCTAACCAAGGGAGATACCCAGCCAGGACCAGGACAGCCATTTCTTAAAAATAAGCACTATTGTTACAATTTTGGTTTGCCAGAAAATGCGTCATCACTTTCTTCTTCTAAGGCAGTGGTTCTCAACCTTCTGGCCCTTTAAATACAGTTCCTCATGTTGTGACCCAACCATAAAATTATTTTCGTTGCTACTTCATAACTGTAATGTTGCTACTGTGATGAATCGTAATGTAAATATCTGATATGCAGGATGGTCTTAGGCGACCCCTGTGAAAGGGTCGTTCGACCGCCAAAGGGGTTGTGACCCACAGGTTGAGAACCTCTGGTCTTTTTTTTTTGTAAATCTTTATTGTTCAGATTATTACATTCCTCTTTTTTCCCCCCCATAGCTCCTCTCCACCCAGTTCCCACCCCACCCTCTGCCCTTACCCCCCCCACTGTCCTCATCCCTAGGAGCACAGTTTTTGTCCAGTCTCTTCCCGCATCTCTCACACCCCTTTCCCCCCCAAGAATAGTCAGTCCATTCCCTTTCTATGTCCCTGATTCTATTATAATCACTAGTTCATTCTGTTCATCAGATTATTTATTCACTTGATTCTTAGATTCACTTGTTGATAGATGCATATTTGTTGTTCATAATTAGTATCTTTACCTTTTTCTTCTTCTTCCTCTTCTTAAAGGATACCTTTCAGCATTTCATATAATACTGGTTTGGTGGTGATGAACTCCTTTAGCTTTTCCTTATCTGTGAAGCTCTTTATCTGACCTTCAATTCTGAATGATAGATTTGCTGGATAAAGTAATCCTAGTTGTAGGTTCTTGCTAGTCATCACTTTGAATATTTCTTCCCACTCCCTTCTGGCCTGCAAAGTTTCTGTTGAGAAATCAGCAGACAGTCATGTGGGTACTCCCTTGTAGGTAACTGACTTTCTTTCTCTTGCTGCTTTTAAGATTCTCTCTTTATCTTTTGCTCTTGGCATTTTAATTATGATGTGTCTTGGTGTGGTCCTCTTTGGATTCCTTTTGTTTGGGGTTCTCTGCGCTTCCTGGACTTGTAAGTCTATTTCTTTCACCAGGTAGGGGAAGTTTTCTGTCATTATTTCTTCAAATAGGTTTTCAATATCTTGGTCTCTCTCATCTTCTGGCACCCCTATAATTCTGATGTTGGTATGCTTGAAGCTGTCCCAGAGGCTCCTTACACTATGTTCGTATTTTCGGATTCTTTTTTCATTTTGCTTTTCTGGTTGGGTGTTTTTTGCTTCTTCGCATTTCAAATCTTTGCCTTGATTCTTGCGCTCCTCTGGTCTGCTGTTGGGAGTCTGTATAATATTCGTTATTTCAGTCCGTATATACTTAATTTCTAGTTGGTTGTTTATCACAACATCGAGGGTCTCATTAGATTTCTTGAGGATCTCAATAACTTTATCGGCGGCTTCTAGACAGTTCTTGAGAGACCTTAAAAGTGTGGTTCTGAACTCAATATCCTCCATTGACAGTTTTGTCCTGTTTCTTTGTCTCCGCATTTTTTATGCTTTCTTGGTGCACCCCCTAGTGGTCTTTGTGTGCAGTCTTGTTGTAGTTAAGCCTTGATTGTTGTAGTTAATACTAGGGGGATTTGACCTCCAGGCCAACTGGCTGTGAGAATCAGCTGTGTCTGCAGTGGGAAAACTTCTGTCCTCTAGGGAGGTGCTAATCTAGCCTTTGCCTGAGGCTATCTGGCAAATGGCTCTGCGCAGGGCTTGGGTGGGGCGGGTCACACGGGCTCAACAGAACGGGTGGAGGGAGCAGTTATGGCTGCTCTCAGTCCCGTCCCCAGAGACTCTGCCTCTCAGAGTCCCAGGAGCCGCTGCAAACCTCAGAGAGAAAGCCGCCCTCGCGTTCCGACCGATGCCAGACAGTCCCGCTTCTCCCTTTTGAGTCTGGGTCCCTAGAGACTCGCCCGGAACTGGAGCTCAGAGCCTGAGACTCCCTCCGGACTGAAACAGACAACCGCGCCCTCAGCTACCAGCCCGCTCTGCGCGTACCTCTGCACCTTTGTATTTTCCGCACTGCGCCTCCTCTGAGTCTTGTATGCTGTTCTCTTTCCGTCTAGTTGAAGAATTTCCCCTCAGCCAGTCTTCCTGTGATTCTGGGCGATGTCCGTTCCGTCTTTTAGTTGTATTTTTGAAGTGGTTGTTCGAGGCAGCTAACTCCGGTGTTTACCTATGCCGCCATCTTGGTTTTCTCCGAGAACCTCTGTTCTAAGGCATGGAGGTGAAAGGAAGGACCCACCAAAGAGGGAGGAGCATTTTGCCACTGGCATTGTTTGTAGTGATAATACAAAAGCAGACCGACTTTCAGGTTTGTTATAGTTCTTAAATTCTCTACAGTTAAATGCATCTCCTTGTTGCGTGCCTCTAGGACCAAACCCACCTTGGTTTTTCACTGTTACCTCTTATTTCCATTGGAATTTGCAGCCTCTGGCATATACAGTATACACAAAATGTCAGGCATGAGTATGCCGGTGTGAAGGTTAAGAAAAAGAACAGCAAAGCTAACTGCTATCCATCGCTTTGTGGTGAAATAGGACAGCTCCAGAGCTCTAACGCCACCTACCACATGACCAGTGGAAGCGTAAATCCTTGTCACTATCCAGCCAGTGCAGAGTCACTGTCGTGAAAGGATCCACATAGACCAGGTTCCACGTATACCTCCACATCCCCTTTATCTCTCTGCAGAAAAAGCAGCTGGTTTGTAAGACACTTCTCCACAGTTAGCATCCCACTCTCTACTTCAGAACAATTGTGCCAAGGTGTGGAATGGAGACAGACCTTGTCTGATCTGCCTGGTTCCCCTTGGGATGGTCACTGGGTAAGTAACTTTAGTTGGAATGTGGGCTCAGTGCTAAAGGTCCACCATGTGTTCAACTGCATAATCAGAACCTGCTCTAGCCAGGCCCTGTGCTTGATGCCTAGACAAACAGGAATATAGACCAGGCCTCTGTCCTTCCATTTAGTAGGGAAGACAGACAAGGAAACGATTAAAACACAGAGTGCTCACTGCTGCAAAAGAGGGGGCCCAGGAGATTATGAGAGTGTATGAGAGGGGGGCATTAAGTTAAGAATGTAGGCCTTGGGGCAGCCAGATCTCAGGCTGAATCATTGGCCCTGAGACCTCTGGCCAGTATCTAAGCCTCTTAGCTTCTGTCCCTCCGAGGGTTTGATAACATCTGATTCCCGGGATTGCTGTGGATCAAATGAGAGACACTAGTGATGTGTTTCCTCTTGTGTCTAGTGCAGAGGAGGGCACCGAGCTGTTGCCTCTACAAAGCAGACAGCTGGCATCAGGGCAAGCTTCCCCAGAGGACTGGACCCCAAAGAGAGCTGTTGTGAGGAGGAGTGAAAGTGAGCTGGCAACATGGAGAGCATGTGGATTCTAGGAAGAGGGATCAGCCAGCATACTGTGTTCCTGGAGTCAGTTCTGGAAGGACCTGTTAAACAGCTTATGCTCATAGGGCTTGACCTGGAATAACATGAGGCTACAGCAGAATTCAACCCCAGTGGTCTCCCATGGCCTGATAATAAAACCCAAAACCTGAAGCCTTGGCACCTTAGACCCCATGTGATCTGACATCTCTCCATCTCTGTGTTATCTTCTACATCCTTTCCCTCCTCCACACAGGCCTCAGAGCCCTCTAATCCATGCACCCAGAAAGCTCTTATTCTACTTTCTAGTAGGTTCCCCCTTAAATGTCACCTCTTAAGACTCCTTATCTGGGGTGGGAACGTCCAGGGAGAGGTCAATGGGGGAAAATGAGACATATGGAATACTTTAAACAATAAAGAATTTTAAAAAAAGTCCTTGTCTAATCACAATTGCTAGATCACCCTCTTTTAGTTGCTTTCATTGCACCCTATTGGTTCTAGTTAGACATATCAAAATTCCTAGTTATATGCTAATTTGTTTGTTAATCTCACCCAGTAAGGTTCATGAAGGCAGGATCATGTCTTTTTATTCACCATTGTATCTCCAGTCCCTAAAACTAAGCCTTGAACATTGTAGATGCAAAGTAAGTCTTTGTTACTGAATAAATGCATGCATGAGCAATGTCAACAGCAAGGAGTCAAAGACTTAGTCTTGCTATAAAAACCATCACATTGCCCATGAATGCACTTTTATCATGGAATTGGGACCAAGCAGTAGTACTTTAATAATAATAGCTAATGAGAAAAGAGAGGCAGATCTCATCTCAAAGTGTTAACTGAAGATGAAATATCAAAGCCCTGTAAGAAGCAAGCCTATTTTCTGATATACATATTAAAAGAAATAAATATGCCTCTGAGCACTGCCTTGGTTGCATCCCACAAATTTGGGTAGGTTGTATTGTCATTATCACTCAAAAATATATTTAAATTTCCCTTGTGATTTTTTTCTTTTACCCATTAATATTTTTTTAGAAGTGTGATGTTTAATTTCCAAGATGGCTAAAAGATATGTACATATCCTAGATATCTTACTATTGATTTATAACACAAATAGCATGCTTTGTTTAATTTCAATCCATCTGGGTCTCTCTTCAAGCAGAAGAAATATCAGTGATTCCTAGTGTTCTGAAAAACCAGAACAAAAAAAACCCCCCAAAAAACAAAACCCCCCAAAAACAGAGTGCTTGGACATCTTTTTCTTGTGAGGTTAAGTGTTTTTAAAAATACATTCTTTTCCTCAGCATTTGTTCCAGATAATTCTTGGAGACTGGAAGGAGCTGTGAACACAGTCGGAACAGGTGTCAGACTTTGGTGGTATTGATAAAGTTGCCAAAGGACAAAGTCACAAGGTATGCTGAAGATCTTGGGGAATCTGCCTGTCTTTGGAAATGGTTTAGGGAACATAGCAAACATTCAGGTCATAGGGAAATGATCAAAAGCAAACCATTATGTTTACCAGTGAGCTAAAGACACCTCTTTGGTAGTAAAGAAAGAGGCATGTGGGAGGATGTGACCAGCTGAAGGAGAGGTGGCACCCAGCCCTGGAGCAGAGGGGCGCAGCCCGGGGCCTTGAGAGCCCAGAGAAGCTCTTACAAAGATAGTTGCAAATATGTGGTGGGCCCTGAGACCAAGGCCAGCCAGGACTGGGCCAGCCCCTCCAAGTGAGAGCCTTCCTGTCCTACCTGTTCCCTTGTCTTCCTCCTCGCCCCTTCATCACTGGAGTCATCCAAGTCTGTTTTTCTTGTGGGGAGAAGATTGCTTACCTTCTAAGACAGAGGTGGGAACCTTTTTTACTGCCATTGGATATTTATAACATTATTTGTGGGCCATACAAAATTATCAACTTAAAAATTAGCCTGCTGCCCCAGCTGGTTTGGCTCACTGGATAGAGTGACAGCTCATGAATTGAAGGGTCCCAGGTTTGATTCCAGTCAAGGGCACATACCTGGGTTCCAGGCTTGATCCCCAGCCCCAGTCAGGAGGCAACTAATCAATGTGTTTCTCTCACATAGATGTTTTTCTCTCTCTGTTTCTCTCCCTCCCTTCCACTATCTCTAAGAATCAATGGAAAAATATCCTCAGACGAGGATTAACAACAACAAAATAAGCCTGCTATCTTTGGTCAAACATTTAATTAACTCACCCCTAATGCCTTGGCAGGGCCAGACCAAATGATTTTGTGGACCTTATATGGCCAGCGGGCTGGGTGTTCCCCACCCCTGATCTAAGAGTAAGCCATAAAGTCACAGGGCATGCTTAAAATTTATCTATTATCCCCTGAGTAACTTTTATAGGAGACAAAAATTAATTTGCATTTGAATTATAGTCTATTTATTATGTATAGTTTCCATCATCATTTCATTTTGGCTTCTTCCTGTTCCAAACTGGACTTTTATTATCTGGCTAAGTTCCTATGCTTTTCTTCTTGAATCTATTGTCTTTTCTGTCATCTCTTTTGCCAAATCCCTTACTGACAGCATGGTAGGCCTACACCTGCATAATATTACCCTCTATTTTGCACACCTCTGAGATTGAGGGCAGAGGATGCTGTAGGCAGGGTCCTGGGTGAGCTGGAGACTCTGGGCCCTCATCACATTCCTGCCTGCTAACCTGACTGCCCTCAAGGACCCTGTTCTTTTATATTAAATGCAAATGTATGCGTGGTCTCCTCCCCTGGCTGGTGCCAGCCAGTCTGTCTGCCAGCCAGTCAGTTGCCCTGTCTCTATTCCAGTAAGAATTATGACACTTCTTCTCTTGTCCCTCTCTCTTCTCTTCCCATGCTTCAGTGTTTACCTCTCTTGCCCCTAAGGGCATGGGCTGCAGTTTCCCAAACACACTATTTTCTAGAACTGATGGAAGAAATTGGAATACTCCTGCTCTCCCCCAATGGTTCTCAGTGAGGGTGATTTTGTTCCCCAAGGGGCAGTTGGCTTTGTCTGGAGATGTTTTTGGTTGCCAAGACTTGGGAGGCTGGTGCTACTGGCATCTAAAGAATAGAAGCTAGAGATGCTACTGAACATCCTATAATGCACAGAACAGCCTCCACAACCAAAATGATCCAGTCCCCAATGTCTGAAGTGCCAAAGTTGAGAACCCCTGTCAATATTCTCATGAGGACAGATAATATCCATCTCTGTCTTGTTTTGTGACTCAGGTTGGATGCTCTTAACCATGCTTGTGTCCAGGACACCCTGGAAACTGGCTGGCAGGAGCCTGGATTCTAAGTTAGGAAGGGAAGAGGAGGGAGATTTGGAAGGGAGCTATCAATCCCAAGTACCTTCAAGAGGACCTGCCACATGGTAAATCCCAGATGGCCGCCCAAGGCTCTCTTCCTCATGGGAGGAGGATGCATTGAGTCCTGCTGCCTCAAAGGTCAACTCTTCTGGGATGCCATGAGCCACTGAGATGTTGACCAGTAGATCCTGTCCAAGCTCCAAGTGGTCAGAAGCCCAGGAGGCCTGCGGCCCTGGCAGAGGCTTCATGAAGTGAACCGTGATGTTTGTGGAGGGTGCAGAGGTGGTGGTGTTGCTGGTGGCTCGGGTCTCCAGGTGGTGCATCCCTGGACCCACACCCTGCTGGGCTGCTCTGTCCAGGGTGAGGTTGTAGGGGAGCAGGGCGGTGTGTGATGGATTCAGTCAGGGTTGTGTTATCTGATAGCACAGTGTAAGTCACCTCCATTTCTAGGTGGGGCAAGAAACATTTAGGAATGTGATAACAACCATGTAGTTGATTATACTGAGATAATTCAAACTCAAGCTCTGAAGTGAGATTCTGGGAATCGACATGGATATGGATATAGCTATAAAGACATAAGTAAAGATATACTTGCCCCTGAATATTAACAGTGATTATCTCTGAGTATTGGATTCATGAGTTTTGGGTCCTCTCTGCTCATTTGTATATTCTAATTTATTTATACTATGAATGTGTTACCTAAAAACTTAAAAGTTTGTAATAAAAGTATTAGATTACTTGTTGCCATATTTTTGTAGGGAGGAAGGCTAAAAAGGGAAGGCTAAGGGTATAGCTGATATATATGCATGAGGATTAACCTCAAGTCTTGTTTCAGGCAGGAGCAGGTGAAGCATTTCCTTCTGCTCCCACAGCTAACTGCCAGAAACCCTGTTCACAGGAGAAGTCAGCCTGTTGACATCACGATGGTGCTCCCTTACAGGCTGGGCCTGGTTGTCCTTACTGAATGCTAAATATTGTGGTTGACTCTTAAAATATGATATCAACCAACAAATTAGGATTCTTTCTGAAAGTAATTAGGCTAGTGTGTTTCTTGTTTGAGTGATGATGATGATAATGATAAAGATGACGACGATGATGATGATGATGATGATGACGACGACGATGATGGTGATGTAAGCCCCCGAGAACAGGAATCCTGACTTTCAGGTTTACTGCTGTCTTTCCCGTACCTGGAAAAGAGTATGCTCTCAATTATATTTGTAGAATGAATAAATACATGAAGGATTATTTTAAGCTTCTCCAGTTACACACAGCCACCATCTTCAGCCAACAAACACACCACACAGACAGGAGTCCCAAGTACTGTATGTAAAGCCTGGTTAGAGTTCCTGTAAGTCACTGTTCTGAATGAGGTTTCAGGTAGTGTGAGGTCACGTGAGGTCATGCTTTCACCTCTACAGGCCTCTATCTAGATCTCAAATTGGACCTGTGCCTTGAGGAAAGATGCTGGCTTGGGTGAGGATGGATTTTAGTTGGGAAGGTCTCTACTGAGAGAAGGGGTGGTATTCAAAATATTTAACACTGAAACTGCATGGGTACGAACCAATTTGAATGGGTATTCTGATAAAGCAGAATAGATTCTGTGACCAATCAGAATGGGTACTGTGACCAATCAGAATAGATTAGATGCTGTTACCAATCACAACGATCACTGTGACCAATCAGAATGGACATTGTGACCAATGAGAAACGTTGCTATGACCAATCAGAATGGACACTTTGACTAATCAGAATGGACATGATTAGAATGGCCTTTGTGACCAATCAGAAAAGAAACTGTGACCAATGAGAATGGACACCAGTCATAACAGCTGCTATGGCTGTAGCAGTGTGTGCAGCTGAATATGAGCTTATGCTAGTAAGGCTTCAACATTTTACTTGAAGTGGTATAATAGTAACTCTAAGTAGACTGTGAAAGGTTAGACATGTATCCAGAAATTCCCAAAGTATCTACTAAAAAAAGTAATACAAAGAGATATAACAGAAAACAAAACAAAAGCACACAACCAGTAGTTAAGCTAAAATGGAATACTAAAAATATTGAGTAATCAAAAAGAAGTCAAGAAAGGAGAGGAACCAGGGGCGGGGATTAAACAGAGGGAAAACAGAAAACAAATACCAAAATAATAGATCTAAATTCAACTAAATCAATAATTACATTAATTGTAAATGCTCTTAACATTCCGTATGGGATAGTAAAAAAACCAAGATTCAGCCATATACTGTCTACAAGAAACCCACTATAAATATAATGATATAGATAGGTTAAAAAAAAATAAAAGGATGGAAGAAAGATCTACCAGCCGACACTAATCAGAAGAATGCTGCAGTGACCGTTGTTAATATCAGATAATGTAGATTTTAGAACAAGAAAATGCTAACTCTTTGTGGATATGTGAAGGATGGTTTTGGATAGCAAAATCCAGCCAGTTTTTCAGTGATCTGTCTGGAAAAAGCAATTTGTTAAGTTTTTTAAACTCTGGTACCAACTGAAACTGTCTAGCACTGAAAAGCAGAGAAATTGATTTTTTTTTTCTGATTTCTCTCCCACTGATCTCACTAAAGGAGAACCCTAAAAGTGGTTTTAGAAACTGCTGCCAGCATATGGAAGATATGCTTGGAATACAAAGAGAGGGAGACAACAACTCAAAACTTTGTGTTATAATCCTATGGATTTGTGCAATTCCACTCTTAGATATAAACCCAACAGAAATGTGTATGATGTGCACCAAAGACAAGCACTAAAATGTTCATGACTGCACAATTTATAATACTCTAAGTGGAAAATCACTCAAAATGCCTACCAGTGCTAAAATGGACAGATAAATTGAGATATATTCACACAATGAGATGCTATACAACAACTAGTAGCCCGGCGCACGAAATTTGTGCACATTAAAAGGGAATTAATTGCCCTAACCGGTTTGGCTCAGTGGATAGAGCATCGGCCTGCGGACTCAAGGATCTCGGGTTCAATTCTGGTCAAGGGCATGTACCTTGGTTGCAGGCACATCCC
Source organism: Myotis myotis (assembly GCF_014108235.1). Taxonomy (NCBI): domain Eukaryota; kingdom Metazoa; phylum Chordata; class Mammalia; order Chiroptera; family Vespertilionidae; genus Myotis; species Myotis myotis. The sequence continues at coordinate 20,558,672 of NW_023416323.1, read as the reverse complement.
CAGTGGGGAGTGTGCAGTAGGTAGCTGATCGAGGTTTCTCTCTCATCGATGTTTCTAACTCTCTATCCCTCTCCCTTCCTCTCTGTAAAAAATCAATAAAATATGTATTTTTTTAAAAGGGAATTAATTAGTGGAGATATTTTAATATTGCTATTTGCCCTTTCTCTCTAATAGGAGTGTGAGAAATGAAAGGAAATTAGTAAAATGTATATGAAAAGAATATAAATTTATTAATAAATAAACAGTAACAAAAGGATATAACAACAACAGAGGCATGATATAAAAATGACAAAAACATGATATGAAAACAATAAAAGCATGATATGAAAACAACAAAAACATTATATAAAACAACAGTGATGCAAACAGTGACTGATAAATTGATTAAACTTATTCTAATATCTCCCTATACACCCACATTAAGAGTGAAAACACTTTCAGAGTGCTTGAATTGGTCATTTATATTGGGAATGAATGGTTCTTCCACCGAGAAGTAAATTTGCAGCAATTCCTGTAGACACTGTGGGTAAAACAGTACCACCACAACCTCTAATATAATGTATTAAAACTTTATTCTGGGGAGCCGCTACAGTGTTTTGGACAGGTTCAAGCCTTGGACTGATGAGAGGGCACAGTCCTCTCATTGCCACGTGCAAGTCCCAGCTTGGAGGGCAGGACCCTCCCAGCACAATTATAGCCAACAGCTATAGTTGTAAGCTTGAATCTATGGTCCAAACACATGGCCCCACGTGCCTGAGTGATGTAGGCTTGATAGAGTTCAGGTGCATGTAGTTGAGTAGGATTGAAACCCAGGAGAATGTTGTAAACATCTTGGTCATGCCCTTACTTTGCCTCGTGGCATCTGCTATAAAATAAAGACAGGGCTGTGGGCGTGGTCGCTACCTCTCAGAGAAGCAGCATCCCACTGAGACCCAGATTTCATTCTCTTGTCTGTTTTTTCTGAGCCTTTCAGCCGCCCCCACTCAGGTTCACCCTTGGCTGTGCTGGCACGGCACACTTTATAAAGATATGCCTCCACACTCGAAGGGCGGGTTCCTGCCTCAAACCCCACCCTTACAGGAAATAGCTCTGGGAAACAGCTCGGGAGGAGGGTGCAGCCGTTTCCAAGACAACCCCTGCAGGATTGACTTCCTTCCAGTTGGTCAAAGTTCTGGCCATTATGTTACACCCAGGGTTTTTATATAAGTAGATAATAAAAAAGAAATCCTAATTATACACAACAGTAAGGATGAATCTCAAAAACATACTACTGAACTGAAGTCAGACAAAAAAGAGAATAAACAGTCCTTTATCAGATTCCATTTATATAAGTTTCAAATACAGGTCACACTATTTGATGATGTTAGAATTCTTGGAGGGTTATGGGGTGGAGGAGGGATTTCTGGGAGACTGGCCATGTTTTATTTCTTGATCTAGGTGCTGGTTCATTGTATAAAAATTAATTGTTCCGTATCTTTTGGGGCACTTTCCTGTACATGTATTATGCTTAAATAAAAATGTTTAAAAATTGGTTCAAGACTCTAACATCCACTGATTTGTATATACTGCTTTGATGGTTGATGTTGATGGGATGCAGCTTAAAAAGAAAGTGGAGAAGAAAGCTCACATTTTTTATCTTTGCTTATAATGTCCAATTGTTAAGAACACCATAATTTGTGTCATTTTATTTATGTTGCTCACAGATTGCCAGCCAGCTTGGTGGATGAGGCCATCTGACCAGATCGGGCATTGTGACAGAACGGAAAGGGTAGGAAACTGGAAATGAGATCTCCTAGAGCTCCTAGGATTACCTGTAAAACCTAATGACTCAGTTAACCTCTCTGAGCCTCAGTGCCCTTGTCCATAAAATGAGGTGAGAGCTATTCCTGGCTGAGCTGTAAAGTTCAAATGAGGCCATGGCTGAATAAGTATCTGGCATGTAACAGTCTCATATATTGTAGCTTTTTGTATAATAGGATGACATTTATGCACTTAGCCTATTAAATAAAATTAATACATACTTTCATGTAATATTAATATAATAGTAACAATTACCTAATCTTTAGAATCAACTCTGTAGCAGTTATTCTCTGTAGTCCCATTTACTCCTTAAAGTTACCCAGTGGATATTAGTTGATACTGGCAGTACTAATAATCACAGAGCTTGTAACTCCATGGCCTAAAGATTCCTGTGTATCCTTTGTAGTGGATGTGGTGGCGTGTCACCCAGATTCCACCCTTCAAGACCGAGGCCTGCACCCCACCACTCCTGCCCAGCATCCTGGCGTGATAGCAGCTGAGGGCTCACAGCTGAACCACCTCCAGGAATTATTAGCCGAAGAGAGCCATCTGTTCCCAGGTGACATCCCTTCCCCAGGGACATCCTGAATCCAATGGCTGCACAGTTGTCAGGGGGGCCTGTGCTGCTACTGCATCTCCCCCTGCCCCATCTTAGTATCCCCCAGGAAACCTGCACCCCAAATCAGAGCCTGTGTCCTGGTGCTTAACCTGCACACGCTCCTAAAAACAATGTCTTTATACTGGCAGGTATCAAGGCTCTTCATCACCTTTCCCCTTTGCGTTTTCCGTCTTTCATTTTCCCCACATACCCCTGAACTCCCAGTATAGTGAGGTGCTCACAGTTACCCTCCACATCCATGACTTCCCTTGCTCTACATTCTCTGCTCCTGCCTCCTATTTCTGGTCCCCCACCAAGGACTTTGGCTCTACAGTCCTTTCTGACCTGGCTTTCACAGAGTTCTCTCTTCTGCGCCTCCCAACAGCCTGTGTACATCTCAGTCACTCTAAGGCTTATCCTGGCTTGTGAATGATCCATTTCCAGGGACGTCCCCCTCCAGACTTGGCTGTGTGGCTCTGAATAGCAGCAATCCCTAGATCTGTCAGTAGGTGGCGCTAAGTTACCTAATGCTAGACTTGGACAAATTTCACCTTATGCCAATTGTTCCATGATTTCAGAAATGTAGAAAGTTTTCCATAACAGAGAAACAAAACAGCCTGCCATGCAAATGTGCACAAGACATGGGGAGTGCAAGGCGAGAAAGAACTTCTCAAGGAGATATTGTTTGACTTTCATTATGCCTTTCCTAATGGAGGCTGGATTCTCCCCATTAGCTCATGTTATTTCTCTACGATGGAAATGGAGCCTCCGTTTTTAAGCAGAAGTAGGAGTCTGTATGAACACAATAAAAGAAAAACACAGTCACGTCTGCACAAAATATTCGACTTAAAATTCATGCTATTTTTCATTGTAAATTGAGTTCTGAGACTGCTAAGACTGATTAGAAAGCACCAGAAATATATTTCCCAATCTTAATAAAAATAATAGAAGAAGGTGGGTGAGTAGTTTCAAGGTCTAACAAGTCTTTAAAGAAGAGGAAATTTGAGTGTTCAGGTTGGGTGATGGCAGAGGATATCACCATCTATTTCTTTTGAAAGAGAAAAAAAATTACAGTCGCTTTCACTTAGAGCAAATGCCCAAGGAATTGCAAATGTAAAGCATCACTTATTGTTGTTTGACTTAGATTATGAAAAATTTAATCACACGCAGAATCCAGAATCCAAACACCCTTGGACTCACCATCCAGAGTTGACAGATATTTGCATTTTGTTCCATTTGCTCCAGTTTTTAACTACTGTTTGTTTATTGCTAGAAGGTCCTTATGTAACTGAAAGACTTAGCAGGGCTACAGACAGTGCATTTTGACTTATGCCAAATTCAAGTTCTATAAAATGTGGGGGTTAGGATTATTTAACTTGGCATTTGTTGTTTTATTGATGAAATGGGAGCAAATGGAAAGAAACCTACAGAAAATACCATGATATTTGTATTAAACATTTTTTCCCTAAGCATCTTCACGTGTAATTTCTCATTTTACTCCAATCAAGGCAGCCATCAATATAAATGTGACACAACCTTTCTTTATTGAAGTCTTCATTTCCAGTGCCATCACCTCTAATCTCAAAGTGGGCATTCCTTTTTATGTGCTATTTCTGTGACCACCCTTAAAACAAAACAAAACAAAACTGATCCTGGATTCCTTCCTTTCTTTCATGTAGCTGAGCTCCGTTCAAGGCCAGACAGTCCTGGGATGTCACCATAGACAGTCACCTGTTACTATTTGACACAATGTTTGGATTATAGTAGTTGTCCAATAAATGTTTAGAGAGTGAAACAAAAGATAAATACCTGGACACTTTGAATAGTGTCCAGGTGATCTGTAGGGTCCACTTAGATTTGTGTGTTTTTCATGTAAACATTTCCTTTTTTGCTGCTTTAGTCATTGTAGCTTTAGAGTAATTGAAAGAGCATAGACTTTATAGTAAAACCAATCTAATCCCCCTCCTGGCTCTGATACTACTATGGGATTTGGAGCTATTTAACTTCATGCACCCTTATTTATCTTGTGGATAGCCCAAACAGTTTTATATGGGTTTGGAAATAGATATTGTAAGAGGGAGTGTGAATGGACAGTTATACAGTGGGTATGCAATGAAACAGGAATTCAAATTCAGATTTTTCTGGTTTTACAACCTGTGTTCTTTTTATACCACCCATTTTTATTGTTATCTTGATTTGTTCCTTTTTCTGTCATATATATACACTGGAGGTCCAGTGCACGAATTCCTGCCCGGTTGGGGGGTCCAGCTGGCCCGATGGGGGCCGGGCTGGCGGGGGGGAGGAGGGAGGGGATGCAGGATGTTGGCCGATTGGCCACACCCCCGATTGGGGTGGGTGGAGCCGATCGGGGAGAGGGCCAGCCAGGGAGAGGGGCTACAGGAGGTTGGCCAGCCACAGTAGGTGTCATAGCAGCCAGTTGTTCCAGTCATTCTGATTGTTTTGGCATTCCAGTCTTTGGCTTTTTATATATATAGACATCTATATATATAAAAGGCTAATATGCAAAGTATCCCCTAGGGAGTTCAATCACTCACTATGACATGCGCTGACCACCAGGGGGTGGCGGAGAATGAAGGAAGGCCCCAGCTGGCAGCCAGCAGCCAGGGAAGGAAGGCCTCGACTCGGCCAGCAGCCAGAAGGCCCTGATTGGCCCTGATCACCATCCAGGCCTAGGGACCCTACCTATGCACGAATTTCATGCACTGGGCCTCTAGTGTATATATATATATATATATATATATATATATATATATATATATATATATATATGACAGTGAAGGAAACAGAAACCCAAGGCCAGGGATTGTTTCTGGGTCTGACACATTAGCAGTGCCTGGATTAGAACCCCAGCCTCAGACACAGTGTGTTTGGCACAATGCCTGAGACCTCAAAGCACTGCTGAATTTGAGACCTGCACTCACTGGAGCAGCTTTGGGCTGTGGACAGGGCTGGCCCCCTATTTGCCTCACTGCAACCAGTGCTATTGGGAATGCTGGCACCCACAGGACCAGAACCTCTAGCTCCCACAGGGAAGAACTGGAGGTATTTGGGGATTCAAAGAGAAGCTTTTGGGCCTCTATGCTTTCCCAGGGAATCCATGTTGAACTGGGGGTCCCTATAAGGAGCCTCAGGATCCAAAGAGGACCTAGATTTTCTGAAACAGTCTGGGGCACCCTCCTGCTGGGCCATCGGAGCTTACCCAGGCCCAGGTAGGACTTTGAAATACTATGAGTTGGGTTTAGCTACTCTCAGGTTGGGGAGGTAACTGTTTCCTGGAGGATGTGTGTGTGGGAGCAGGGGGAAGGTGGGGGGGGGGGGCAGTGCTCTCAGGCCCAGATACAATGCGCTGTATAATCCACCAGGGACCTCAGAGCCTGAGCTCCTTTCAAGGCTAGACAGTCCTGACTGCATCACAGCGTTGTGTGGCTTGGGCAACAACACTGTACCTTTGTGAAAACATGATAATGATTATCTAGCTCAGCACCATCCAATACAGATAGTAGGAGCCACATGTGTAATTTAAATTTTTTTTAATATATTTTTATTGATTAAGATATTACATATGTGTCCTTGTCCCCACGTTACCCTCTACCCACCCCCCCCCGCTCATGCCCTCACCCCCCACCCCCCGCCCTGTTGTCCGTGTCCATTGGTTAGGCCTATATGTCTGCATGTAAGTCCTTTGGTTGATCTTTCCCCCTTACCCCCACACTTCCCTACCCTCCCTCCAAAGCCCGACAGTCCAATCAATGCCTCTCCGTCTCTGGATCAGTCCTTGTTCATCAGTTTATGTTGTTCATTATATTCCACAAATGAGTGAGATCATGTGGTATTTATCCGCTCTCCAGTTCCATCCACGCTGTGGCAAATGGTAAGAGTTCCTTTTTCTTCTTCCTCTTCTTAAAGAATACCTTTCAGCATTTCATATAATGCTGGTTTGGTGGTGATGAACTCCTTTAGCTTTTTCTTATCCGTGAAGGTCTTTCTCTGACCTTCTATTCTGAATGATAGCTTTGCTGGATAAAGTAATCTTGGTTGCAGGTTCATGCTATTCATCACTTTGAATATTTCTTGCCACTCCCTTCTGGCCTGCATGGTTTCTGTTGAGAAATCAGCTGACAGTCGTATGGGTACTCCCTTGTAGGTAACTGACTGTCTTTCTCTTGCTGCTTTTAAGATTCTCTCTTTGTCTTTTGCTCTTGGCATTTTAATTATGATGTGTCTTGGTGTGGTCCTCTTTGGATTCCTTTTGTTTGGGGTTCTCTGCACTTCCTGGACTTGTAAGTCTATTTCTTTCACCAGGTGGGGGAAGTTTTCTGTCATTATTTCTTCAAATAGGTTTTCAATATCTTGCCCTCTCTCTTCTTCTGGTATTTCTATAATTCTGATGTTGGTACGCTTGAAGTTGTCCCAGAGGCTCCTTACACTATCTTCATATTTTTGGAATCTCTTTTCTTTTTTCTTTTTCGGTTGGGTATTTTTTGTTTCTTTGTATTTCATATCTTTGACTTGATTTTTGGGATTCTCTTGTCTGCTGTTGGATCTCTGTAAATTATTCTTTATTTCAGTCAGTGTATGCTTAATTTCTAGTTGGTCCTTTTTCATGTCCTCCATGGTCTCACTATACTTATTGAGGGACTCATTAAGTTTATCGGCGGTTTCCATAAAATTCTTGAAAAACCTTATAAACGTGGCCTTGAACTCTATATCCAGTCGTTTGCTTTCCTCCATTTCTGCCATTTGTGACCTGTTTCTTTGTCTCCGCATTTTGGCTGCTTCCCTGTGTTGATAGAGTGGCTTTGTGTGCTAGGTGTCCTGTAGGGCCCAGTGGCTCAGCCTCCCCAGTTACCTGAGGTGGACACTCTTGGTGCACCCCCTCGTGGGCTTTGTGCACAGTCTTGTTGTAGCTATGCCTTGGTTGTTGTAGGATCACTGGGAGGAATTGACCTCCAGGGCAATTGGCAGCGAGAATCAGCTGCCCTGATGATGCTCAGCTGTGTAGCAATGCAAGCCGCTGTGGGGCCTGGGCCTTCTCTTGGAAGCTCTGAGTCTATCTGGCCCGGCTGCGGTTAGGTAATTACAGGTTGCAAATGGCCGGGGCATTCATATGCAAAAGCCTCTGCCGAAGCCTGGGCGGGGCGGGGTCTCAAGGAATCAAAGGGCTGAGAAAGCAGGTATGGCGGAGCCTCAGCCCTGCCCTAAGGAGTCGCGAGTCCCAGTGTCCCGGCAATGGCTGCAAGCACCTCTGAGGGAAAGCCGCTCTCAAGCTCGCCCGCTGCCAGACAGTCCAGTATCTCCCCGTATGAGCCCTGGGTCCCCAGAGACTTCCCGGAACCGGATTTCAGAGGCGTCGGGAGCTTGTGTCTCCCTCTGGATTCAAAAAGACAGCCGTGTCCTCAGGTGCCAGACCCTTTCCGCGCGCGCGAGCCCCCGTACCTCTGCACGCCACCTCCGCAGCTCCTCCTGCTCGCAGTGTGCTTTTCTTTCCTTCTAGTTGTAGAATTTACACTCAGCCAGCCCTCCTGTAGTTCTGGATGATGTCCACCTTGTGTTTTTGATGCATTTATCGATTGTTGTGGGAAGCAGAAATTTCCCGGTGTTTATCTATGCCGCCATCTTAGTTTCTCCTTAAAATTTTTTAATAGCCACACTGAAAAAAGTAAGAAACAGGTGAAGTTAATTTCAATTTATTTTCTTTAACCCAATACATCCAAAGTACTATCATTTCAATGTGTAATCAATATAAAAATGATTAGTGAGAAAAAAATTGTTAGTGAGATATTTACATTCATTTTGGGCAGATGGGGGAACTCAGTCTTGAAAATCCCACGTGTACTTTACATTTACAGCCCATCTTAACTGAGAACAGCCACATGTCATGTGCTCAGTAGCTCACATGGTGAGTGGCTGTTACATTAGACAGCACAGCTCTAGTGAGATTATGTGTGAAGCTGCCCGGCTGGACTATTATGAATATTGTTACTATTACTTTTATAATCCTTACCAATGAAAAGCACTCCCAGGTGAGCATCTTCTTTACCCCATTACCGACTCCTCAGACAGTGACCCTGGAGAGACTACACAGCGCCAAGCCAAAAGGACCAGCTCTCCATGCCCGTTTGTGTGGCTTCCATAATGAAAAACAGATGAGCATCCATTCTCCCATTCTCATATGCATGCCCCTTTGTGCTATGGCTCTGCTATTTCTTCCATCAACAGGTATAGTCTGTTTCTCTACCTGTTGAATCTGGGCGTGGCCATGAAACTCGCTTTGGCCAATGGGTCATTAAAAAATGTGACCCAAGTATATTTGAAATATGCCCGCACATTGGGCCTTGCTCTCACTTGCTGCTAGAAACTCTTCTGCCACCACTCGAGTGAGCCTGAGCTGGCCTATTGGGTGATGAGCAACACATGCTCCTCGCTGACGATAAGCTGACCACTGGACACATGCCAAATAATAAATACTATTATAAGTTTTGGGATGTTTTGTTATGCAGCAAAAATTGACTTGATAACGTCCTGAATCAAGGCTCAGAGATTCCTCTTACCTGGGGGGGTAGTAGGGATCAAAAGTGTGGCCATCCCCCGTGATAATGATACAGGACAGGTTTCCAGTGTAGGGAGAGAGGAGCCACATCAGGGAGATGGTGACATTATCGAAGACGAAACTCTCATTGGACACCGTCAGCTGCAGGCCTGCAGGTGAAAACACAGAGGGCCATGTGCCATTTGCAGAGCAAAACTGCATGTTAAAAACTGACTCCCTTCTATCCACCTGTCCTGCATCTTTAGGTGGGACTTTTAAAGTTTTCAAAATTTTAGTTTTACTTTTAAAGTTCTTTTGAATTTTATTTTTTGTTCATAGGTAATATATGACCAATAATTTGAAATGTACAACCCCCTCCCACTGCCAAACCTCGGTCCCCCCCTCCCCCCGTTCTGCTTTCCAGAGACAACCACTGTTATCAATATCCCGTTTCACCTTCTAGAGATACCCACAACCCATATGTACTTTTCTATTTATACAAATGGTGCATACTATATTCATTAATTGACACCTTCCATTTTTTTCACATAGTATATCTTGGAGATTATTCTATATAAATTCAGTTAGAGCTGCCCTGTTCTTTTTAATAACTACATGATGTACCATAATTTATTTGCCAGGATTCTATTGATTGTCCAAATGCATTTTATAATGTTTAAAAAGACAAAAGGCTAAGCACCTTTAAGAAAATCTATTTGGCTAAGGTGGCCGATGATTCATTGTAAGCCATTTAATGCACATTAAATTTTACAAAACCTTGAGCTTCAAAAGTTGGCATGGAGGATGGGGTGAAGGGCAGAATTTTCTGGGTCTTCACACAGCTCTGGGCTAATTTGTGCAGCATAATCTTTGTTTCTGAGCACAAATGGGAAGAGGAAAGAGGCTGACTGCAAATAAAAGGGACTTTCAGGAGGTCAGATTCTCAGCTACCTGAGGAAAGTCACATGCAACCAGGCCCTTCTGGGCACAGTCGGGGTGGGATGTCTGAATAAAGTTCCCCCTTTCACAAATCAGAACCTGATTGTGATCAGAACACACTGATTCACAAGGGGACAGGATGTTTGAAACAAAGTTGGGGCAGAAAATCTGGACCATGTAGTTGCTAAATCCAGCTTGTCCCTTGCTCTGAACTACACATTTGTCCAATGACAGCAGCACCGGGCCTGGCAGAACAAAAGGTACTCTATCCATTAGCAAAACCACCAAATGGAACATGTTTCAAAACATGTGGCCTCCTCTTCCAAGAAAATAGAATTGCAACACCTTGCTCACTGTTTTTCTACCCAAGCGTGCTCAGCAGACTACTGTCCCTGGTAGAATGTATCTTCCATGCCACCCTCCCATTTCTGTACCCTCTCCTCCATGTGGTCCTCCCTTTTCCTGTACCCACTGACCCTGCTCTCCTGGATGGCCCCTGGGAATCCCAACATTCACTGACTTATCTTTCCCCTTCAGAGCTCCTTGCATCATTACACACGCCCTCAATAGGAGTAGCTGTTCTGACCGATTAATGTGTTGGAAAACGGCATAATGTGGTTTCACAGCCGTAGGAGACACTGGCGCCCTCATGCACTGTTAGTGGAAATATAAATCGATACAGCGATTTTGAAGGGTAATTGGGCAGTACCTATTAACATTTAAAGTGCACAGACTCCCCATGGACACAGACAATAGTGTGGTGAAGGCCTGGGGAGCGGGTAGAAGGGTAGAGGGGGTCAATGGGGGGGGGTATAAGGGGGGTCTTCTGTAATACTTTTAACAAGAAAGGTAAATTTAAAATAAAATAAAATGCAGACCCTGTGACCCAGCATTTCCACTATTAGGGATCGCTCCTTTAAAAATAATCTCAGGTACATGTCAAGATATATGCACGAGAATGTACAAGAAAGCACTGCAGAGTGATATGTAACAACAAAAGACCGAAGCAACTTAAATGTTTATCAACAGGCAGGGGAACTGATTAAATACATTTTGACATAATCTTATACTGGGATATTATGCAGTTATTAAAAAAATAAGCTAGTGACTTTGAGAGATGATATATATATACACACACACACATTTCTGGCTTATCAGTTCCTCTTAGTACACAGTAGATTAATCCCCAGGGTAGCTGCTCTCTCTGCTGAGCCTGTTGTGAAAATAAGAAGGGAATTCCCACGCCAAGGCAAGCTGGGGACTCACCTTCCCGAAACTGGTACTGTACCCAGAGGTAGCTGCCCTTGGTGGGGCACAGGTCTCCAGAGAAGGTCCCATTTGCTGCCACCTGGCATGCCTGCAGCCCCTGGCACTGTTCTGGGAAGCACCCGAATCCCAGCAGAAGCAGAAATGGCGTGAAGGACATAAAGGGATAGGTTCACACAGATGAATAACCTCACGTTCATTCATTTACCCACCATCCGCCCAACAAATACCAGTTGGTGTCTACTGGAGACCAGGCACTGTGCTAGGTACTGGGGGAGAGAGAAGTAGGGTTCCTATCCCCAAGTAGTTCAGAGTCCCTCCCAGTGGTTCTCAAACTGTGGATTGTGCTGGAATTCCCTGGAGGGCTTGTGTCTCAATGTGGAGGGCAGCTTGAGAATTTCCTTCTAACAAGCTCCCAGGTAATGTTAACACTGCTGGCCCAGGAACCCCACTTTGAGAACCACTGGTCCAGTGGATCTAGTCAAATGGCCTAAAGCGAATCATTCCCAGGGGGCAAAGGCAGCTCAGAGGCAGATTTAATCTAATTTTGAAAAACAGGTCCTAGAGAAATTCTCCCATGTGAACAAGAGATGCCACCAGAAACATTTGTTTAGCATTATTCACAATACCAAGGATTAAGACCCAACCCATACACTCTTAACAGAGGAAGAGACAAATTCTGGCACATACAATAGATGAAACAGATAAGCTAACACTGCATGTATCAAGATGGATAATACTTTGAGCAAAAAATAAAATAAAGAAGGAAAAGAGAAAAAAAGCACATTGCAGAATGACATACAATATGATACAATTTTTATAAACACTAAAAACCTGCAAAGCAATACTATATATTGCTTAGGGTTGCATACATAGAAGGCAGCAATACAAAACCACCCATGCAATTAACAAGCGCTGACTTTATGACAGGAGCAGACCAGGAAGGGCTTCACAGGAGTGTTGGCTGTATATCCAATGCTGTGTTTGATTCCTTCATGAGGGAATTTTAAGCAAATATGATTTGACAATGTTGGGTAGTGGGTCTATGGGAGTTCATTGAAGTATTTTTTATTCTTGTCTATGTATTTCAAGTATTTAATTTTTTTTTAAGTTAAAAAAAGAAAGTGATGTTTCTTGCATCCAAGTTGGGTGGGGAGCAAAAGTGAAGGAGTGAGCTGTAACTCCCTTGCTTCCCAACTCAGTGCTGTGGCGGAGACTGGCTAGTTTTCCCAATGTTGGAGGCTCAAGGTCATATGTGAGGATTAGTGGAGCCTTCCAGAACCTGTTGCTGGGCACAGGACACCAGGAACTGCCCTGAGCTCACAGCCAGAGCTGTGGAGCCCTTGGGCCCTACCTGCCACTTCATCCTTGACGCTGACCCAGCTGCATTGCTCCTCCAGGTCCAAGGGGCTCCCAGTGTCCTGGGTGCAATAATGGGGAGTCTGGCGCCCGTAGAAAGCATCCCGGATCTGAATGACCTCCCAGGAACCACAGTGCATGGTGGCATCATGGCCCTCGCAGGCCAGACTCTGGCCGACACCTGTACAAAGGTAAGGTGATACATAGGAGGCCTATGGTCATGGGTGGGCAAGTGCCTGGTTCAGTGGTCGGCAAACCGCGGCTCGCGAGCCACATGCGGCTCTTTAGCCCCTTGAGTGTGGCTCTTCCGCAAAATACCACATGTGGACGTGCACATACAGTGCGATTGAAACTTTGTGGCCCATGCGCAGAAGTCGGTTTTTGCCCTGGGCGAGTCTATTTTGAAGAAGTGGTGTTAGAAGAAGTGGGGGTACGTTCGCTGTGGTCAACCCCTCAGAATGAGGACGTTTCTAGCAAAGGCCAGCTTAGGAGTACCCTAATTATTAATAACAATATACCTACCTATATAGTTTAAATTTAAAAAAATTTGGCTCTCAAAAGAAATTTCAATTGTTGTACTGTTGATATTTGGCTCTGTTGACTAATGAGTTTGCCGACCACTGGCCTCGTTGATGGGAAGTGGAAGAGTCTCAGGGGTCAGGACTGTGAGATGCAAGGATACAGCAGAAGCAGACTCAGCATGGGTGAGAGTAACTCTGGAGCCAGACTGCCCAAGGGCAGATCCAGCCTAGCCACCCAGTGGCTGTGTGACCTCTGCAAATTACTTAGCTTCTCTGTGCCTCCTTTGTATAGGGGGGACTCTACCCCATACTCCATATGGTCATTAGGAGGGTTAAATGAGTTTGTACACTCAGAATATGGGCTATTCAAGTAGCAATTACTATTCTACCTATTTCAAGTACCTTCCTTGAGCCTTATTTGAAAACAATGTCCGGTACATGATAGATGCCAAACAAGCTTTTGTTGAATGAATGAGTGATTTCAATGAGTCTTTATACCAATCCTATGAGCTGAGCTATTATTCTCCCCATTAGGAACATGGGGCTCAGTGGGGTCACTGTGCCAGAGCCCCACACAAACCCTGCTTCCTGGCACCTGCTCAGTAAACATTTGTTGCAAAAGAATGACGGCTCAGGTGTGCACAGCCAGAAAGTGGGAAATGCTGAATTCACACTCAGGCCTGTTTGCCTGGTGGGAAGTCCACAGAGTAGGAGAGACCAAATCTGTGTTCATTTTCTTATGGCTGCTGTAACAAATTGTCACAAATTTATAATATTATAGTTATGAAGGTCAGAAGTCCACAAATGGGTATCACTACACTGATATCAAGGTTCTTTCTGAAGGCTCTAGGGGAGAATCTGTTTCCTGCCTTGTCCAGCTTATACAGGCTGTCAGCATTCCTTGGATTGTGGCCCCCTCTTCCATCTCCAAAGCCAGTCTCTCTCTCTCTCTCTCTCTCTCTCTCTCTCTCTCTCTCTCTCCCCCTCTCCCTCTCCCTCTCCCTCTCCCTCTCCTTCTCCCTCTCTCTCTCTCTCTCTTTCTCTCTCCATAGGCAAAACTGCTTTAGGTCTCATCTCTGTCACTTCCCAGCTCTCTGGCCTTGGACAAGGAACTTATCCTTTCTGAGTCTCACTTTTTTTAGCTTTCTAATAGGCCTACAATAGAATGGTGGACAGACTTCTATTATGGTGAATAAATGTACATGGAGTGTCTGGCTCAGTGCTGGAACTTTTGCTCGATACTCATTAGTTCTTCATAGTGTGACCTCATGCACGGCTCCAAGGCCCTGGGAGTGACAGAGTCTGAGAGACAGGCTTGAAGTTGGGGTGGTGGAGGGGACAGGGACTTGGGGAGGCTGTGATAGAAAGAGGGAAGTTGCATAATGCACAGACCAGGGAGGGCTTCACAGGCGCTTCCACCTTTTCAGAAGTAGTCAGGCAGGGCAAAGTGCATCTATTTAAAGCTAGGGGAGAAGAATGGAGCAGGAGCTCCTGTGAATGTTCAACCCAGGACAGGGCCTGGGAACCAGGAGCTTAGAGCCAGGGAGGGGACTGGACCCAGAAAGCCCAGAAGGTTCCATCAAGCCTGGCTTGTGGGTCAGGGGACCAGGAGGCTCAGCTCTAAGGCCAGGCCCCAATCCCAGCCCCCCCCCCCCCCCCCGGTGGGTAGGACCTGGTATATGGCTACATCCCACTCCGGCAGGGTCTCTTATACACAGTCCCCAGCATCTACATTGGGAGTCGGGCATGGGTAGCAGCTAGAAAGGGCACAAGAGAAGAACAGTTGGGAGCTGGTGGGATGTGGGCATGGGGGGCTCAGACTTAGGCTGGCCAGGGAGCAGGAGTTAAGGGTGAGTGGGCAGATATATGAGGAAAAAAGACAGAGAGAGACAAGCAAGACTAATAGGCAGGTAAATGGACAGGGAGAGCAAGGATGTGAGCTAGGGAGATGGAGGGACACACAGAGAGACTGAGCACATAGACAGAGGTAGGTGGGCATTTAGAGAGAAACAGAGATAGAAACAGAGAGACAGAGACAGAGAGACATGGAGCATCACACAGAGACAAGTGGGCATTTAGAGAGACACTCAGAGAGACAGAGATAGCAGTAGAGAGACACACAGGAAAACAAGGAAACAGAGACACGAAGAGATGGGGCAAAGGAAGTAGACTCTACAACAGAGGCTCACCAAACTCGCAGATGAAGGCGAACAGCTGTGCGCAGTTGTCTGAGGCAGCCCACCTGGCAGAAGGGTCTCTCCTGATGTAACCGCAGGTGTCGGGAGCAGAAGAGGCCTGCCCTCCGTGCCAGTGGCTATAGTTCACATTTGAGGTGTCCAGCCAGATCCCCGGTCCTGGGAGGGAACACAACCACCAGGACTTTTTCTGATCCTTTTTATGTGCAAGGCTTGTCCCAGCTCAGCTCCTTGTGAGCAGTAGGTGCTCAATCAGTGCTGAGGGCCTCTCCCGTGCCAGCAATGGAGCATTTCCTACCCATTATCTTCCAACACTCAAACACAAGAACTCGACCTAAACACCGGGAACCCAAGTTGGAGAGCCTGTAGAAGTTGGCTTGACTAAATAAATGATGCTTTCAGCTCTATCTAACCGTAACCTAAAGAAGAGCACAGTGTGTGCCCTAGGGAGTTAAAAGGTATTTCACATAGAAAGGGGGTCCTTGACAAATAGAAATGGGCACTGCTGAGCTACTGCAGAAACAGTTTTCCTTACTTCAGGACTCTTCAGAGCCTTGAACCCAAGGATGTTACGTGTGTGTGTGTGTGTGTGTGTGTGTGTGTGTGTGTGTGAGAGAGAGAGAGAGAGAGAGAGAGCGCATGACAGAGAGAGACGGAGGGAGGGAGATACAGAGGCATTTCAAGGACACTAGAGATCTAGAAAACACTACATAGAAAATATTTGCTGTAAAGACTCAAAAATGTATTTATTAATTTTAAAAAATATGTATATTTTTTATTTCAGAGAGGAAGGGAGGTAGGGAGGGAGAGAGAGAGAGAGAGAGACATCAATGAGAGAGAATCATTGATCGACTGCCTTCTGCACACCCCCTACTGGGGATTGAGTCTGCAACCTGGACATGTGCCCTTACCCAGAATCGAACCAGTGTCCTGGTTCATAGGCCAGTGCTCAACCACTGAGCTATGCTGGTTGGGCTATTTATTAATTTTTTAAAGAAAAGAAATCCATACAAATGGTTAAAATTTTTTAAAGAGTAAAAAGAGAATGAAATGAAAGCATCTTCCCTCTTCCAAACTATGGACCACTCCCATTATTGTTGTTTCTTGCGTGTTGTTCCATGTTGCGTTTTATCTATGTAGCAGCACCCGTGAGTACCTGAATCTATTTACAAAAATGCCATCATATTGCTCACAGCACTGTCTCTTGCCTCTCAAATAACATTACTTATTGAAAGCTGTTACATATCAGCCTACTCAGATCTACTTCATTTTCTGTAAAGCCATGCAGTATCCCCTGAATATTTTAAATAGACCCGACTCCTTTAAATGCATACGAATGGAAATCCACAAATTGCTGCATCTACAAAGCAAAAAACCATTCAAGAGATATTGGCTGAAGACACATTGTAGAAATTGCATCTCTTTGGCTGTGACCTTCCTCAAATGAGCTTCCCATCTGCCCCTTTATTAAAGCATTTCCATCCACTCTGGTATATTTCTCTAGGTACTTAGCACAGACCAAGTTTTTATTTTCTAAAACCCAGTATCTTCCACAGAGCAGTTTGAGATGGCGGGACACTGGCTCAATACCTCACTGCCCTTCCCTAGATGTGTTTTCTTGAGCAAGGCAGTTCCTCTCTCTGGACTTCATTTTCCTCACCCATAAAATAAGAGTAGCAAAGCCTACCTCATGGGGCCGGTGTAAGGATTAAATACAAAGGTTTATGTGTCCATTCTTGGATATGTATGGACATTGGGGGTGGGAGGGATTGGCCAGAATATGGTTCCTTCCCTTAAAGAGCTTATTGTCTATGGGGGAAGACACCTAAATAACTAAAGTCATGTCAAAAGGGTCCTACAGGTACATAGAGAAGGACTCAACTGGTTGTGCTGGGGTTGGAGGAAGGAGCCCTCCCAGAGAAAGGCTAAGTGAGAGTTCCTGGGAGAACCATTAACATGAGACTAACCCATGTGAACTGAACCACGCTAAGCACTTGACCTGCGTCAGTCTCATAGGGAGGAAGACATGTGGAAATGCTTTGAAAATAGCTTAGTAATTATTTCCCAAGGCTCAGTTTTCTCACCTGTAAAATAAAGACAGCAATAATAATTATATTATCAGTTATTGTGAGGATTCACATGATAATGGACATGACGCACTCAGGATAGTGCTGGACACTATTCTAACAAGAACCAAAGAATTCATAGATATTATGAATATGAGGCATATGCAAAACAATGCACATTTCTGGTGTCAGCTCTGTGCCGGGCACTGTGCTAAATACTGTGCATGAATTATTTTATCCACTAAACAACCAAAGAGGAGGGTTTGCTTACCCTGAGAATGGGGCATATTAATTTGTTTTATGGAGCTCTGGGTAGAAAGCAATGGGAGAATTGCAGCCACTAGCTCCCATAAAACATGGTTATCACAGCACCTACCTTCTGTAGTTCCATTCTGAGCCGAGTTCCCTGTGAGTCCAATCCACCATTCCCTGTCCTGAGACATGTGCTTTTGCAGAAACTGCTGGGTGCCTTCGTCGTGAATAAAGACCAAATGGCCTCCTCGCTCCTCACACCAGTTCTGGGCACCATAGAAGGAGCGGCCAAAAGGCACAAATTCATAGCAAGAGTCTCTGAAAGCCACTTGGTTCTTAGAGCAAACGCTCCTCTCCTCTGGCTTAGCAGGAGTGGCCATCAACCTCAGAGCAAGCCCCAGGAGGACCAAGCCTGCTGCGCTCATCCTTGAACCAGCTGGAGAGTCTGGATGGAGCTGGCTGTCCGTCCTTCATATGCTGTTGCCTTCACAGCCATCTGCCATCCATCTTCCTTTTCTCTTTGCATCAAATAACAGCGACCACCTCCTGTTTAAGAAACAATGACTCAGGATGAATGTGTCTGCTGCTTTGTTTTCCCCAGCTCTTTGTTTAATGCCAGTTCTAAATATAATTAATTTGCAGAATGTTCTTCTAGAGAAAGATAAAGCTGCTATCTCACCTGTCCTCTTGTCGTTTGCTCAACTGTTAGCTTCCGATAAAAATTCCTGGCTATTGGTTTTATGTCGTCACCCTTAAAGGCCAAATGCTTCATTAGAAGCCATCAGCATGTGGGAAGGATGTGATAAAAGAAAAATGGCAGGAAAGTTAGAGTTATGGGATTGTAAAAAAACCAGATTGCACTCATATCCAATCTTATTATCTAGAATGGCTGCTGTACCTAAATGATAATCACATTTTCTCCAGCATGGCTTAAATCCTAATGGAGATTCCCCCTCACCCTCTCTGATTCATCACATTACCACTCATTGTCTGTTAGAGAATAAAAATTTCCTACAACATTAATTTGATGTTATCATGCAAATAAGCTTTAAAAACTTCAAACCTGCCCTGGCCGGTTTGGCTCAGTGGATGGAGCGTTGGCCTGTGGACTGAAGGGTCCCAGGTTCAATTCTGGCTAGGGGCATGTGCCTTGGTTGCGGGCACATCCCCAGTAAAAGGTGTGCAGGAAGCAGCTGATCAATGTTTCTCTCTCATCAATGTTTCTGGCTCTCTGTCCCTCTCCCTTCCTCTCTGTGGAAAATCAATAAAATATATTTAGAAAATAATAATTAAAAAAACAAAACAAAAAACTTCAAACCTATTCATCCTCATCCAGTGTTTAAACCCTCCGGTGGGTGTCCATGGTCTGTGGATCAAGTTCAAACTTCTTTGCTTAGTATTCAAGGCTCTCCATGAACTGGTAATTGACAATATTTCCAAACATATTCCCCAAAAGGTGGGGAACCAGGCTCTTTTACCCATTGCCAATGGAAGAATAAATTGGTACAACCTCTATTGTGAGCAGTGTTATAATACCTGTCAAAATTTAAGTCCCTCTCCCCAGCTGCTGGTAAGATGCTGGGTTCTTCCTATGAAGCTAAGGCCGAGTTGGGGTGAGGCCCTCACTCCATCCAGCGACTAGCACCATGGCTGGCAGCACTCACCCAGTGCCCACCCACACCAGCTCAGACCTCATCCTGCAAAACGATGAGGTGATGGTCACAGAGGATAAGATCAGTGCCCTTATTAAAGTAGCTGGTGTAAAAGTTGAACCCTTCTGGTCCAGCTTGTTTGCAAAACTCTATCCAATGTCAACATCAAGAGCCTCATCTGGGATGTAGGGGCTGGCAGACCTGCCCCAGTAGCTGGTGCTGTACCAGCCAATGGTCCTGCCCCCTCCACTGCTGCCCCAGCTGAGGAGAAGAAAGTGGAGGCAAAGAAAGAAGAATCTTTGGAGTCTGATGATGACACAGGCCTTGGTCTTTTGGACTAAACTTCTTTTGTAACGCGTTCAATAGAAAGTTGAACTCTGAAAACAAAATTAAAAAGCACAAGCGCTATAATGTAGCAATTCCACTTCTAGGAATTTCACCTACAGATAAATTCATACATATGTGAAATGTACTATGTATAAGATTATGTATAAGATTATTTATTGCAGATTTTTTAAAATTGGAAACAACCTAAATGTCCATTGATAGGAAATTGGTCTATCAAAATGTGGTACATCATACATACCCATTAAAAAATGAACAAATTCATTGCATACAAATTTGGAAGGATATCTAATATTTTTGTTAATATTAAAAGCAAAGTATGAGACATTGTTGATGGTCTAATGCAGCGGTTCTCAACCTGTGGGTCACGACCCCTTTGGCGGTCAAACGACCCTTTCACAGGGGTTGTCTAAGACCATCCTGCATATCAGATATTTACATTATGATTCATAACAGTAGAAAAATTACAGTTATGAAGTAGCAATGAAAATAATTTTATGGTTGGGGGGTCACAACATGAGGAGCTGTTTTAAAGGGCCAGAAGGTTGAGAACCACTGGAATGCATTTACATAAAAACATATATGGTCCTAGCTGGTTTGGCTCAGTGGATAGAGTGTAGGCCTCCGGACCAAAGGGTCCCGGGTTCAATTCTAGTCAAGGGTTTGATTCCGGTCAGGGGCACATACCTCGGTTGTAGGCTCCTTCCTGGTCTGGACCGTGGTTGGGGCACGTGCGGGAAGCAACCAATTGATGTATTTCTCTCACATCGATGTTTCTCTCTGTCTTTTCTCTCTTTTCCACTCTCCCTAAAAATCAATGGAAAAATATCCTCCACCCCATCCTCCACAAGCTCAAAGTCACAGCTCTTTCTATCTTCATCGATTGCTGGAGACCTTTCCTCACACTGTGTGCTCCTGTGCTGTCCCCTCTGCCAGGAGCCACTTTCTTCCTAGTCCTTCCCTGATCACCTTCAAGATTCAGCTCAAATATCACTTCGTTTGTGAACTTTGTAGAACTTGCTTCATATAATAATATGCTTCTCTTCTCTGAATGTTTTTCTCTTTTTTCAATAAAAGCTTTACTGAGATATAATTCACATGCCATACAATTCACCCATTTAAACTTTACAAGTCAATGTTTTATATTTTTTGTTTTTTTATTAATCCTCACTTAAGGATATTTTTTCCATTGATTTTTTTTTTAGAGAGACTGGAAGGGAGGGGGAGAGACAGAGAGAGAGAAACATTGATGTGAGAGAGTCACACCAATTGGTTGCTTCCCACATACATAAGGATTGAGCCTGCAACAGAATTATGTTCCCTTGACTAGAATCGAACCCTTGACCCTTCAGTCCGTGGGATGATGCTCTAACCACTGAGCACCTGGCTAAGGCAAGTCGATGTTTTTTAGTATATTCACGAGGTTGTGTTAGAACATTTTCATCCCACCAAAAGGAAATATATTAGCATTTTCACCCCATTTCCTCCTTCCCCAAGCATCAGAGAACCACTTGTCTACTTTCTGTCTCTGGATTTGCCTATTCCAGACATTTCATATACGTGGCATCATCATACAATATGATGATGACCTTTTTGTGACCCACTTCTTTCACTTTAGCACAGTGTCTTCAAAGTTCATCTGATCTTGTAGCCTGTGTCAGTGCTTCATTCCTTTTTATGACTGGATAATATCCTATCATATGAGTAAACCACATTTTGTTCATCCATTCATCCATTGATAGACATTTGAGTTGTCTTATTCTGTGAATTTTTTGAGGGGAAGAAATCATGTCTCTTAAACTCTCTATCTATCCTATGGCTGGTACATAGTAGGACTCAATGAACATTTGTCACCCAGGTCCCTGGGGCTGACTCTTGTCCCCCTTTGATTTCCCAGAAGCCCTTGCAAGCCCTCCGGAGTATCCCTGCCAGACAGAGCCCAAGGCAGGATTCGATGTCATTGCTGACTCACAGGATGGGCAGAATTGGTCTCTTATCTGTGAGAGCCAAACTTCTAATGACTTCCATTAGAAAACTATGTGGAAGGCCTCACACAGAGATAATGTATCTTCTGGGTAAAGGCTTAATTTGTGCTGCCGGTGGAACGTGCTTGGAGACATTTGATAAGGAACACAATCTGCAGGCTAAATTCCATTTTCACATTGTTTACATTCTGATAAATTGCAGGCTCCTGGGCACAGAATATGTCTTGATGATGTCAACTCCCAAAGTTCCTCAGCCTCTGTGTACATGAAGAAAGGACGCAGGACATGGCTGGACACGTGTGAACGTGTTTCCAATGATCTGAAGCAGCTGTCTGAGCCGCCAGATGCTGATTTTGGGGATCAGCAAATGAAAACAGAAAGAGAAGGAGTTTGGTTTAAATTGAACCATGAAAAGAACCATAAAGATGTTCATGCCCTGTGGCCCAGACACGCCAGTCCTGGGAATAGACCAATTTTAGTTTGGGTTCCCCCAAAAGCTAACTGAGACAAGAATTCAAGCACCAGTAGGAAACAGTGGCAGGGGAGTGTGGAGTACATTGATCTATGTGAATTGGTGTTTTTATTTTTTTAATTAAATCTTTATTGTTCAGATTATTACAGTTGTTCCTCTTTTTTCCCCCCATAGCTCCCCTCCACCTCATTCCCACCCCACCCTCTGCCCTTACCCACCCCCCACAGTGAGCTCATCCATAGGTGTACGATTTTTGTCCAGTCTCTTCCCACACCCCCACACCCCTTTCCCCCTGAGAATTGTCAGTCCATTCCCTTTCTATGCCCCTGATTCGATTCTATTCACCAGTTTATTCTGTTCATCAGATTTTTTATTCACTTGATTTTTAGATTCACTTGTTGATAGATACGTATTTGTTGTCACTTTGTTGTTCATAATTTTTATCTTTACCTTTTCTTCTTCTTCCTCTTCTTAAAAAATACCTTTCAGCATCTACACTAATAAAAGAGAAAAATGGTAATTGGCGTATGGCGCTACCCTTTTCATTGGCTAATCAAGGCTATATGCAAATTAACTGCCAACTGAGATGGCAGTTAACTGCCAACAAAGATGGCGGCTAATTTGCATATGTAGGCACAATGCAGGGAGGCGAAAGGGAAAGCAGGAAGAAGCCCCCTGCCACTGACAGTGATCGGAAACCCAGGGGGGAGCTAAGAGGTGGGGGGCAGGGCAAAGGCAGCCCTGGGGCTGCCTTTGCCCTGCCCCCCAGCCATGATCGGGGAATCAGGTGCCTTTGCCGCCCTGGCCAGTGATAGCAGGAAGTAGGGGTGGAGCCAGCGATGGGAGCTGGGCACGGTCAAAGCTGGCAGTCCGGGGAGGTAGGGGTCCCTTGCCTGGGCCTAAAGCGGAGCCCACGATCGCGGGGCCGCTGCAGCTGCGGGTCCCCGCTGCCCGAGCCAGACGCCTCAGCCAGAGGCGTCATGCAGGGGCAGGGGCGGAACCCGCGTGATCGCGGTGCCCCCCGCTGCCACTGCGGGTCCCCGCTTCCCCGGGCCGGACGCCTCGGCCAGAGGCGTCCGGCCTGGGCAGGGGCGGAGCCTGCAACCGCGGGGAGCTGGGGGTCCCCTGCCCAGGCCTAACGCCTCGGCCAGAGGTGTTAGGCCTGGGCAGGGGCAGAGCGGGAGATCGCGGGGAGCTGGAAGTCCCCTACCCAGGCCTGACACCTCTGCTGGAGGCCTCAGGCCTGGTCAAGGGGCCGATCCGGTGATTGGTGATCGGAGGGTGATGAGGGTCAACTCCTCTGGCCGAGGCATCAGGCCTGGGCGGGGGGCGGAGCCGGGGATTGGGGGGATATGATGGTCCCCTTGCCCAGGCCTGAAGCCTGGGCCAGAGGCATCAGGCTTGGGTGGGGGGTGGAGCAAGCGATCAGAGGGAGATGGGGGTCCCCTGCCCAGGCATGATTCCTGGGCCAGAGGCCTCAGGCCTGGGCGGGGGTCAGAGCCAGTGATCGGGGGGAGATGGGAGTCCCCTGTCCAAGCCTGACACCTCTGGCGGAGGCGTCAGGCCTGGGCAAGGGGCCGATCAGGCGATCGGAGGGTGATGGGGGTCTACACCTCTGGCCGAGGCATCAGGCCTGGGCAAGGGGCAGAGCCAGCAATTGGAGGGGTCTGGGGGTCCCCTGCCCAGGCCTGACGCCTGGGCCAGAGGCATCAGGCCTGGGCTGGGGGCAGAACCAGTGATGGGGGGGAAATGAGGGTCCCCTGCCCAGGCCTAACACCTCTGTCAGAGGCATCAGGCCTGGGCAAGGGGCTGATCCTGCGATTGGAGGGTGATGGGGGTCAACGCCGGAGGGCTCCCAGTATGTGAGAGGGGGCAGGCTGGGCTGAGGGACACTCCCCCCCACACACACCCAGTGCACGAATTTCGTGCAGCGGGCCCCTAGTTTCATATAATACTGGTTTGGCAGTGATGAACTCCTTTAGCTTTTTCTTATCTGTGAAGCTCTTTATCTGACCTTCAATTCTGAATGATAGCTTTGCTGGGTAAAGTAATCTTGGTTGTAGGTTCTTGCTATTCATCACTTTGAATATTTCTTGCCACTCCCTTCTGGCTTGCATAGTTTCTATTGAGAAATCAGCTGACAGTCATATGGGTACTCCCTTGTAGGTAACTGACTGTTTTTCTCTTGCTGCTTTTAAGATTCTCTCTTTGTCTTTTGCCCTTGGCATTTTAATTATGATGTGTTTTGGTGTGGTCCTCTTTGGATTCCTTTTGTTTGGGGTTCTCTGTGCTTCCTGGACTTGTAAGTATATTTCTTTCACCAGGTAGGGAAAGTTTTCTGTCATTCTTTCTTCAAATAGGTTTTCAGTATCTTGCTCTCTCTCTTCTTCTGGCACCCCCATAATTCGGATGTTGATACGCTTGAAGTTGTCCCAGAGGCTCCTTACACTATCTTCATATTTTTGAATTCTTTTTGCTTTTCCGGTTGGGTGTTTTTTACTTCTTCATATTTCAAATCTTTGACTTGATTCTTGCGATCCTCTAGTCTGCTGTTGAATTCTACGTATAATATTCTTTATTTCAGTCAGTGTATGCTTAATTTCTAGTTGATCCTTTTTCATATCCTTGAGGGTTTCACTAGATTTATCGAGGGTCTCACTGAATTTATAGGCGGTTTCTAGAAAACTCTTGAAAAACCTTATAACCATGGTTTTGAACTCTATATCCAGTAGTTTGCTTTCCTCCATTTCTGTCATTTGTGACCTGTTTCTTTGTCTCCACATTTTGGCTGCTTCCCTGTGTTGATAGAGTGGCTTTGTGTGCTAGGTGTCTTATAGGGCCCAGTGGCTCAGCCTCCCCAATTACCTGAGGTGGACACTCTTGGTGCACCCCTTTGTGGGCTATGTGCACAGTCTTGTTGTAGTTTAAGCCTTAATTGTTGTTGGTATCACTGGGAGGAATTGACCTCCAGGCCAATTGTCTGAGAATCAGCTGTGTCTATGGTGGGAGAACTGCTTCTGCGCTGGAGACACCCTTATGGGGCAAGACTTGCTTCAGTGGGGCTTTGGTGCTCACTGAGTCTGCCCCTGAGTGTGTCCCTTATGGATCTTAGTAGCTGTAATCTGGGCGGTCCCACTCTGACCAGTGGGTACACTGGCTCTTGGATCTCTAAGGAGGTGCTAATTTAGCCTCTGCCTGAGGCTACCCAGCAGGAGCTACGGAGAGATCTGCAGAATCCTCTTCTTTGTTTGGGGTTTGGAGGTGCCCAGATGAGGCCCAGATGTGAAGCAATGCAAGCTGCTGTGGGGCCTTGGGCTTTCTTTTGGATGTTCTGGGTCTCTCTGACCCAGCTGCAGTTTGTTAGGTAATTTTAGATCACAAAGGGCCAGGCCATTCATATGCAAAAGCCTCTGCACACAGTTTGGGTGAGGCTGGGTCTCAGGGAATCAACAGGGTGGAGCAAACAGCTATGGCTGATCCTCAGCCCTGCCCTAAGAGGTCCTGGGTCTCAGTGTCCTGTGGTAATTCCTACAAGCACCTCTGAGAGAAAGCCGCCCTTGAGTTCCGACTGATGCCAGACAGTCCAGTTTCTCCCCGTATGAGTCTGGGTCCCCAGAGACTTGCCTGGAACTGGAGTTCAGAGCAGTCGGGAGCTTGAGACTCCCTCCCGATTGAAAGCGACAACCGTGTCCTCAGTTGCCAGCCCTTTCCACGTGCGCCTCAGTACCTCTGCACTTTACTTCCTCACCTCCTCTGAGTCTCAGTGTGCTTTTCTCTTTCCTTCTAGTTGTAGAATTTCCGCTCAGCCAGCCTTCCTGTGGTTCTGGATGGTGTCCATTTTGTCTTTTAGTTATAATTTTGAAGTGGTTGTGTGAGGCAGCAATTTCAGGTGTTTACCTATGCCACCATCTTGGTTTCTCTCGTGAATTGGTGTTTTTAATTAGTCATAGTAAATCTTTGCTCTCCACTCGGCTGAAAAGACAACTTAGCAAAAGTATTCTCCTGGTCCCATCACCCTCATACATTTTCAATTCTTTGTGGTTCCCTTAAATGCTTCTTGCTTGAAGATAGATATTTACCTACACACAACCATAGTGTACATATCACTAGTTCACATTGCATCCTGCACTTCCCACTTAGCATCTGATGGTGAGTCTTTTCTATGCTGCTCAAGGTCTTTGAAAGCGGCATGGTGGTAGCTGTGCCTCCTTTATTTAAATGGACATCACTAAACCATCCCCACATTGCTAGATATTTTGTGTGGTTTTCATCATTTGTTTACCATGTGTTCAGTTTTGCTATTCTAGTCAACACTGGACATCTTTTTGCATTTACCCTTTAGCCTGGGCTGAGTTCTCTCCTGAGGGTTGTTGTAGACACTGTCAATGTCCCACCTTAACCCATCACACTTACCATGTAAGGCTTCTAACTGCTCTTTGCACCCATGGCTCTTTGCCTTCCTCTGCATACGAGGGACAGGATGGAAGTGCCTGGAAGTTAACGCCTCTCATGGGAAACTCTCACCCTTGACTGACTGGCAGTGGTGGACCAGTCCCCCATGTCCCTCAAAATCACTCTGCGGCAGGTTCACAGCATCTCCGCGTCCCCCAGCCAGACAGCTTCAGTGTCCGTGATGGCAACGACAATGTACCTAGTGTCTTCCCTCCCTGTTTTACTCCCCCATCTGCTGCTGGCCTTTCCCGGGTCACCTCCTGAATAAACCACTTGCATTTGAATCCTTGCCTTGGGGTCAGCTTCTGGGAGAGCCCATGCTTGGACAGGTCTGTTCCCAGTGAGTCTGTGGTTCTTTGTTAAGGCAGCCCCAGGAAACGCGGCAACATGATGTAGCACAGTGAGGCCAGGTGCCAGGCACTGTGCTCAACTCTGGCTTTTAAATGGGAGAGTGACAGGATCGGGTGTGGATTTCAGCTAGGTCACCTGGTGGCAGCAAGGAAGGTTGATTGGAGGGGTTGGGACTGAAGTCAGGGAGACCGTGAGGAGGCTGTTCCCAAGAGGCACACGGTAGTGAGGACAGTGGCTGGAGAGCTGGAGGAGAGAGAGAGAATCTGAAAGGTTATTTAGGAAGTAGAAATGTCAGAACTACAATCCAGGCTATAACCTAGGAGTTACTATTTAAATTGAATTTTTTGTCCAGCCTCACTGATTGGGCCTGAGCACACAGTGGAAAATGTAGGTCTTCCAGCTCATTCATTAGAAGGCACTTCTTTTTCTAACAGCAATAGCCATTGTATTTCAATCTCATCAATTCTACCTCCCAAGAGTGGCTTATTATTATTACTACTACTACTACTATTTGTATTCCTTTCTCCCTTGTTAGTCTCTGAGTTCACTGAAGTCAGGAGCTATGATTCCCCCCCTACCCCCACTTTTGTTTAATCTCTAATACCCAATATGACACTAGTCTCTGCTGTCCAGTAGGACTTTGTGGAATTAATGAATGCTCTTAAGTGTTCATTGCCTAATGTGTGGTCTTTCCTTTAGTGGTGAAGTGTTCACTCCAGGAGTCCTAGGGCGGCTCTCCCACCACTCCCTCCCTCCTGCACAGGCCTGCGGAGAACTGGGGTTTTCCGGAGCTCACCTCCAGTGCTTCTCCCTCAGGGAGGCGGCTGCACCTCTGCTGGGACTTTGCCTGCCACCTTGAACCTTGTTATCTAAGATTTCCACATTATCTGCTCAGCTCATCACCCTGGCTAATTAAAGGTACCATTTAGAAGCTAACTTAATTGGAAAACTGCAAAGTAATTTAGATATGATAACATTACCTCTGAAAGGGAAATATTAACTCACTTCAGGCAATAACTTTGTAATAGGAGCTACAGAATTGCAAACTAAGACTGCTGTTTTTTATAGCACAAAAATGTTTCTTTTTGAATTCAGCTTTCACTTTTTCACCTCATGACTGTTTTATGGACATCACACATATGTGGACTAAGTGGCCTCAGGGAAGGGTAGCCTCCTCCTCTGGAATCCTTCCCCCAATTTATGAAGTAAGAGGATGGCACAGTTCAAATCTTCTACCCTTGCCACATGTCGTGTGATCTCTGGCCTAGGGGCACAACCTCACCAAGCTCCAGTTGCTTCCTCAATACAAAGGGGTTAATAATTGCCTGCCAGGCCTGTGCCAGGATTAGAAGATACGGTGTGTGCAAAACCAGAGAGGGGTGAACACCCTTCCTTCTCCCCCCTGAAGGGAGGAGACAAAGCCTTCCGGCTCACCCTGTGAGCAACTCAGACTCTCCAAAGGACAACTGAAACCATCTATAAGATGAGTTACCTCCCTTTACGTGCCCGTTGCCCTGTTCTCTTATGCACTGGCCAGTTTTCATCCCATTTGAGGCAGCAAATACGTTCTAAAAACATTGTCTGTGGAACATCCGCTTTTGCTCTCATATCTCCTCAACCAGGATCTTCAAAAGGTGGGAGGCACTACTGTGTAGTGGGAAAGACTATGCATTGACCAGCTGTTGACCTTGACCCTCCGCATCTCTGAGTCTATAAAAGTAAAATTGCTAATGATTCCCTTTCAGGGATGGATAGGGATTAGAGAAAAGACTGCTAATAAGACACTTAGCATAGTACTTGGCATGTGTCAAGTGTCCAGTGAATGGCATTTGTCAGAGGCTGGAGGATGGGCCAGGAGACTAACAAGTCCCTTGTCCTGCTCTTCCCATGTTAGTAAACACCTCAAAGCAGTGATCAGGCTTCCTCAGGCTCAGAGCAATGCCAGAGCTTCTTGGGGAAGAGCAGCTACTGCTTGTTATCTCTGTTTATAAAGAGGAAGGATGAAGGGTCAACATGAAGAGAGTCCCTAACCCCTCTGGGAAATTCATGTCCTTTGGGATATGCAAACTCGACCCCAAACAAAAAGAACCTAACGGGAGCCCAAAAAGGCAGAGATCGAGTCTCACAGATCACCTCTGTATCCCTAGAACTTGGCGTGTAGTCGGTGTGAATTCTAAGAAGGCACAGAATTAGTGTTTTATTCGCTGCTGTATTTATAGCATGTAGTAGATGCTTAGTAAATATATATTGAATGTGAATGAATGTAAGAATGCATGAATGCTGTACTGCCTGTAGGTTGCCTATCCCAAGCCATTCCCTCCTTTTTTCCTTGGTAATGAAATCCTGATATCATTCATGTGACAACCTGCTGCCCCCAGAAGAGACTCCTGATTTAAGGAAATCAGGGCACTCCAGTTCCTCCTCACCAGGGATTGGCCTGGGATGATCATGTGACACAGTTCAGCCAGTGAGACTAAGAAAAAAATCAGGGATTCTGGGAAAGATTTTCCTTTAGCTTTAAAGGAGAGAGATGTGAAGAGAACATGCCCCTTTTGTCTCCACCTACTGATATGTCCCTGCTTTTGCATATTACTATGCCAGGACGATTCCTGGAGTGAAGGCAGTCATTCATAAGCAAAACTGAGCAAGCCCATGGATGAGAAACCACCTCTCTGAAGATGGCAATGTGTCGGACGGAATGGATCCTGACGAGATGACTCAGGTGAGCTTCTGAGCTACCAGGACCCAACAGATGACATGATGTCCAAGATGAATGCACATTTTCAGGAGTTCAGCAGATATTCTTGTTAATTTCAGCTAAAGCATCTTCCATTAACTTGTTGAGCCTTCATGATATTGTTATGGGCTGAATTGTGTCCCCCCAAAATTCATATGTTAAAGCCCAAACCCCTAGTACCTCAGAATGTGACTGATAGCACTTTTATTTTATTTATTTTTAATTATTGATTTTTTTTTTTTTTTTAAAGAATGAGCATTCATTGGTTGGTTCTTACATGTGCCTTAACTGGGGACCCAACCTGCAACTTTGACATATCAGGATGATGCTCTAACCAACTGAGCTATCCGGCCAGGGCTGATAGCATTTTTAAAGGGGTGATTAAGTTAAAGTGAGTCCATTAGGTTGGGCCCTCATCCAATCTGACTGGTGTTCTTCTTTTCTTTTAAAATATATTTTTGTTGATTTCTGAGAGGAAGAGAGAGAGAGAGAGAGAGAGAGAGAGAGAGAGAGAGAGAGAGAGAGAGAGAGAATTATCAATGATGAGAATCATTAAATCAGCTGCCTCCTTCACGCCCCCTACTGGGGATCGAGCCCGCAACCCGGGCATGTGCCCTGACTGGGAATAGAACTGTGACCTGCTTCATAAGTCGATGCTCAACCACTGAGCCACAGTAACTGGGCCTGACTGGTGTCATTAGAAGAGGAAATTTGGACACACAAAGAGACACTAGGGATGCAGGCCCCCAGAAGGAAGACCATGTAAGGACACAGTGAGAAGAGGCTATCTGCATGCCAAGGAGAACAGCCTCAGAAGCCCTGCCAACACTTTGATCTTGGACTTCCCAGAAATGTAAGTAAATAAATTTCTGTTGTTTAAGCCACCCAGTCTGTGGTACTTTGCTACGGTAGCCCTACAAAACTAAGACAGATATCTATCAGTATGATCAATATATTTGAGCATTATTTAAAAAAAATCCTTATCTCTGAATCCTTGTCCCCAGGGTGCAGAAGGGACCTAAATGAAGAGAGCTTGCCTTGGTGCCTCAGTATTTTGTAATAAGGCAATGGTATCAACTAAACACTGGCTCTCTCATGGTCCTCCACTCGTTAACACAACCACCTGATACTTCATTCAATAAAAATCTAGCAAACATCCATCATGCACTGGGGCTGTGTGGAATTGTCACAGATTATGGTACACATTGAAGTCAGACTGCCTGACTTGGCTTCCTAATTCGATCTCTTAATAGCTGTGTATCCTAAGGCAAGTTGGTTATCTTCCCTGAGCTTTCTCATCTCTAGAATGATGCTAAGAATACCCATCTCATACGATTATATAAGGCCAGAGCAAGCTGTTACATGTGGAGTGCTTTGCAAAGCACTTGACTCAGAGAATGAGCTCAATGGTTGGGGGCATTGCTTTTCTGAAGACACAAAATGGACAAGAAAGGAGAACATGTCAGTTTTCATTTATACTTTTAATAAAGGAGAATATGTCATGTTTTCATTTATAATTTCAATATAATCCTCCCAACAAACCTTGTGACATATGTATTGCCATCCTGTTTTGCAAAGTGAGAATGCAGCTTTCACAACCTGGGAATAAATAACCCTGACATGGATACACATGTTTAGACCGGATGGCAGAATAAACTGGAAAGTATTACGGGATTTAATGGAAAATGAAGGTCAAACGGAAGTGGCTTCTGAGAGAAGGGGGCTGAATAGGGAGGCAATTACATTGATGGATAACTGTTTGGGGCCAGGTGCTTTTGCTAGATTTTTGATCTACAATAACCTTGAGATTTTGATGTCATTATGCCCCCATTTTACAGTTAAGGAAATAGAGGTTCAAAGGGGACAAGACACACAGAAAAGGGAGGAATGTGAATCTGGTATCAACACAAGTTTGTACATCTGCCCTGGATTGGGCTTCTCAATGTCTGCTGCACACAGAGACTCATCTGGAGCAGTGGTTCTCAACCTTGGCTGCACATTAGAATCACCTGGGAATCTTTTTAAAATCCTGATTTCTGGGCCTCATCCTCCAGAAATTCTGTTTCTTTGTTACTAATGTTGTGGCCCCACCCCATAACAAAGAAAGAATTTCCGGAGGATGAGGCCCAGAAATCAGGATTTTAAAAAGATTCCCACGTGATTCTAATGTGCAGCCAAGTTGAGAACCACTGATCTAGAGACATTTTTAGGACATTGAATGGCTGGGCTCCATCTTCAGGGATTCTGAATCATGGCTCTGGAGTGGGGCCCAGCCAGGTGAAAGGAATGTGCAGCCAAAAGGAAAGCACAGCCAGCTGCTGTCGGGACTAAGCTCTGAGCTACTGGAACACAGTCTCCTCCCGGGCCTGACAGTAATTCCACTCAGCGGCCGCACCACCCCCTTTCCTTAGGGAATGGCTGGTTCTTTCTTTAAGCAGCACAAGTTAAGAGCTCACGGATTTATCACCCAACATTCCCAGCAACTGAATATAGATTTTAGGCAATGGCATCGCATCAAGATGCACAAATATAGGGAGATCCTAAAATCAAATTCAGGTATCGCTTCTCCCTCCTGATAGGCCAGGAAGTTAAGCTGAAGTTTGTTCTTGGTTTCCTCCATTTATTGTTTAAATAGGTACATAAAATATTTTATGTTTACTTCTTCAAAAGAGAAATACGAATTAAGTTGCTCTTTATATATGAATTGGGGGGTGGGGATGGAGAGTGGGGTAGGAGGCTCAGGAACCTTTATTTAAAACCGAACCAAAAAGTCCTTTCCCATCTCTGCAGAACTTCTCATGATGTGCAGCAGGGATTCACATGATTAGCGTGCTCTTGGCACTCCCTGATTCCAGGTGTCTTTTCTTCTTCTTCTTCTTCAAGACAATATGAGTGCTCATCATTGAGTCCAGGTGTCTTTGATGGTCCTGACAGCCTCTCTCCTGATTATAAACCACCCCCACCTCCTGGTCGGATTATTTCAGATGGCATACCCAAGCTGAATGCACTGCTAAATTATCTCTCCAATCTAAGCCCAGCAAGAAACTAGCTTTTCTCCCTTAAAGCAAAAGTGGAACTGAAAATTGAGAGACAATAGGAGGATTAAAGATTAACTAGGACATGTGGCTGGGGAATTGACATTTGACCAAACATAAGAAGCCCAGGTGCAGCTTCCCCCTGGTAGGTGAAGAGATACCAGGCACTCAGAGAGGGAAAAGCCAAGGGAGAAACAGGGCACACCAGAAGGGAAGCTGCCGGAGGCGCAAGGAGGAGCCAGGGAGCAGTTGCCTTGAACACAGAGGAGCTTCTGCTCACTGTCAATGCCACTCTCCCTTGGGGCCTGTGCGATGGAGGTACTATTTGGCAGAAATAAGAAAGAACAACCAGAGCCTGTGAGGGCCAAAGTGACAGGTGAGTGTTTTGTATAAATGATTGGCTCCTCTGATGTTTAGATGTATGCTTTTTTCTGCTTTTTAAAGTTATTTCTGGAAAACAGTACCTGGGAAAAAATGACCCATAAACCAGACACATTCTCTGTGACAATCTAGGTGTGCTTTTGTATATTATAACTCGGTTAATAGAGAGGGAACTGTCCTCACTATTTCCAGGAGAAAAGTCCCAGGAATGCTGCATCTGGCATATACTGGTATACAACGGGATTATTCTGCAAAATGTGGCCCATTCCAACTGGGTGCTGTATTTGTGCAAATGTGTGTATCCTGAATTAATTTCAAAGTGGTGTGAGAAGTGGGGCGAGTTCCCACTCCTGCATGTGCTCACCCGAAGGCATGGGGAACCTGATGTGGTGTCCTCCCAGATACCACAGGGGTGGTTTGGGCATGGAGTGCCTGCAGAGCCAAAAGACCCATTCCTTGTGTCTCCTTTATTTCTCTGGCTTTCTCCTCTTCTGCATTGCAACTTGACTTTCTGGTACCGTCTTGTTTAGATTCTACATACAGGCTAGTGACTGGGTCTGAACTCTCAGATCCCCAGCTTGTCTTTTGCTCTGTGTTCTGGGAACAGCATGTGGGGCAGCTCATGTTCAAAGTTCATCTTTGGAGAAATTAACTGGATGTTTTACGTGAGGAGAGGAAAACAGTGAGCATTCTTTATGAGGAAGGTCAGATTGGAGCTTTTCATCTGAGAATTTGCCTTGGAAATTGCATAGTGCTCAATAAATGTTGTTCCTATGTATCTATGACATTAACTCTATGCTCCAATTCACCTCTCACCTGCTCCTTCATCCTGGGTCTCTCTGAATAGTCCCCCCAAGGGGACTTAGTGTCCCAAGGGAAGAGACTTACCTGGCTTTTTTCCCCTCCCCTTTCCTCCTTATTTTTTTTAAAATAAATCTTTATTGTTTAGATTATTACAGTTGTTCCTCTTTTTCCCCACATAGCTCCCCTCCACTCAGTTCCCACACCACCCCCTGCCCTTATCCTCCCCGCACTGTCCTCGTCTATATATGTGTACGATTTTTGTCTAGTCTCTTCCCACACCCCCACACCCCCTTCCCCCTGAGAATTGTCAGTCCACTCCCTTTCTATGCCCCTGATTTGATTCTATTCACCAGTTTATTCTGTTCATCAGATTTTTTTATTCACTTGATTTTTAGATTCACTTGTTGATAGATATGTATTTGTTGTCACTTTGTTGTTCATAATTTTTATCTTTACATTTTTCTTCTTCTTCCTTTTCTTAAAGAATATCCTTCAGCATTTCATATAATACTGGTTTGGCAGTGATGAACTCCTTTAGCTTTTTCTTATCTGTGAAGCTCTTTATCTGACCTTCAATTCTAAATGATAGCTTTGCTGGGTAGAGTAATCTTGGTTGTAGGTTCTTGCTAGTCATCATTTTGAATATTTCTTGCCACTCCCTTCTGACCTGTATGGCTTCTGTTGAGAAATCAGCTGACAGTCATATGGGTACTCCCTTGTAGGTAACTGACTGTTTTTCTCTTGCTGCTTTTAAGATTCTCTCTTTGTCTTTTGCCCTTGGCATTTTAATTATGATGTGTTTTGGTGTGGTCCTCTTTGGATTCCTTTTGTCTGGGGTTCTCTGTGCTTCCTGAACTTGTAAGTCTATTTCTTTCACCAGGTAGGGAAAGTTTTCTGTCATTCTTTCTTCAAATTGGTTTTCAGTATCTTGCTCTCTCTCTTCTTCTGGCACCCCTATAATTTGGATGTTGGTATGCTTGAAGTTGTCCCAGAGGCTCCTTGCACTGTCTTCATATTTTTGTATTCTTTTTTCCTTTTGCTTTTCCGGTGGGTGTTTTTTGCTTCTTTGTATTTCAAATCTTTGACTTGATTCTTGGGATCCTCTAGTCTGCTATTGGATCTCTGTATATTATTCTCTCTTTTTTAATTTTTAAAATATATTTTATTGATTTTTTTTACAGAGAGGAAGGGAGAGGGATAGAGAGTTAGAAACATCGATGAGAGAGAAACATCAATCAGCTGCCTCCTGTACACCCCCCCTACTGGGGATGTGCCCGCAACCAAGGTACATGCCCTTGACCGGGATCGAACCTGGGACCCTTCAGTCCCCAGGCTGACGCTCTATCTAGTGAGCCAAACCAGCCAGGGCTGTATATTATTCTTTATTTCAGTCAGTGTATGCTTAATTTCTAATTGATCCTTTTTCATATCCTTGAGGGTCTCACTATATTTCTCGGAGGTTTCTAGAAGATTCTGAGTAACCTTATAATCGTGGTTTTGAACTCTATATCCAGTAGTTTGCTTTCCTCCATTTCTGTCATTTGTGACCTGTTTCTTTGTCTCCACATTTTGGCTGCTTCCCTGTGTTGATAGAGCGGCTTTGTGTGCTAGGTGTCCTATAGGGCCCAGTGGCTCAGCCTCCCTAATTACCTGAGATGGACACTCTTGGTACACCCCTTTGTGGGCTGTGTGCACACTCTTGTTGTAGTTATGCCTTGATTGCTGTTAGTATCCCTAGGAGGAATTGACCTCCAAGTCAATTGACTGTGAGGACTAGTTGTGTCTACAATGGGAGAACTTCCATGCTGGAGACACCCTTACGGGGCAGGATTTGCTTCAGTGGGGCTTCGGAGCTCACTGAGTCTGCCCCCTTGAGTGTGTCTCTTATGGATGGGAAGAGTTGTAATCTGGATTGTCTCACTCTGACCACTGGGTAGACTGGCTCTTGAATCTCCAAAGAGGTACAAAGTCAGCCACTGCCTGAGGCCACCCAGCAGGAACTACAGAGAGATCTGCAGATTCCTCCTGTTTGTTTGGGGTTTGGAGGTGCCCAGATGAGGCACAGCTGTGAAGGAATGCAGGCTGCTGATGAGCCTTAGGCCTTCTTTTGGAAGCTCTGGGATTCTCTGACCCAGCTACAGTTTAACAGGTTTTTAGGCGGAGAAAGGCCAGGCCATTTGTATGCAAAAGCCTCTGCTCACAGCTTGGGTGGGGTTGTAAATTGGGTGGTGCGGGGTATCAGGGAGTCACCAGGGCGGAGCAAACTACAATGGCTACCAGTCTGCTCTGCCTTGGAGAGGTCCCGGGGTCTGTGTCCCGCGGCCCTGTGTAGGAACAGTGAACACTGCAAGCACCTCTGCGAGAAAGTTGCCCTCACATTCTGGCCCAATGCCAGACAGTATAGTTTCTCTCCATATGAGTCTGGGTCCCCAAATTCTTGCCCAGAACTGGAGTTCAGAGCAGTTGGGAGCTTGTATCTCCCACCCGATTGAAGACAACAGCCCCTTTCACGCACGTCTCTGTACCTCCACACTTCCACACCTCCACTCCTCCTACCGAACTCAATGTGCTTTTCTCTTTCCTTCTAGTTGTAGAATTTCCACTCAGCCAGTCTTCCCGTGGTTCTGGATGATATTCGTTTTGTCTTTTAGTTGTAGTTTTAATGTGGTTGTGTGCGGCAGCAAGTTCAGGTGTTTACCTATGCCGCCATCTTGGTTGTCTCAGACCTTTCCTCTGTATTTAGTCCAATTCAGAGTCCTATCAGTTCTGTCATCCAAGTCTCTTTGCTGTCCACACTCCATAGCACAGCCAGAGACAACTTTCAAAATCCTAAATCTGAGCATATTTCATTGATATGAGATGTTCAGAAGAGGCAGATCCTTAAAGACAACAAGTAGATCAGTGGTTGCCCAGGGACTGGGGCTGGGGAGTGGGAATGACTAATGTGTGGGTACAGAGCTTCTTTTGGGGGGTGATGGAAATATTCTGGAATTAGATAGTGGTGATGGTTGCACAATATTGGAAATATACTAAAAACTCCTGAATTATACACTTCAAAATGGTGGATCTTATGTTGTGTGAATTTTCTGAATAAAAAAAAAATTGCACCCATCAGCAGACGAGTGGATTAGAAAACTGTGGTACATCTACACAATGGAATTCTACGCTGCTGTAAAAAAGAAGGAATTCTTACTATTTGAAACAGCATGGATGGAACTAGAGAGCATTATGCTAAGCGAAATAAGCCAGTCAGAGAAAGATAAATATCACATGATCTCACTCATTTGTGTAATATAATGAACAACAAACTGATGAACAAAAATAGAGCCAGAGACACAGAAGTATCAAACAGACTATACAACCTATGAAGGAAGGTGGGAGTGGGGTGAGGGGGGTAAGAGATCAAACAAAGGACTTGTATGCATGCATATGAGCAAAACTAATCAACACAGACAGTAGGGGGGTGAGGGCTTGTGCTTGGGGGTGGGGGTGGCAAAGGAGAGGTCAATGGGATAAAAAGAAGACTCATGTAGTACTTTAAACAATAAAGAATTAAAAAAAAAATTGCAGCCCGGTCAGCATGCCTTAGTGGTTGAATGGCGACCTGTGAATCAGGAGGTCACAGTTCAATTCCAGGCCAGCACATGCCCAGGTTGCAGACTCAATCCCCAGTGGGTGGTGTGCAGAAGGCAAGGTGATCGATGCTTCTCTCTCATCTATGTTTCTATCTCTCTCTCTCCCTTCCTCTCTTTCTAAAACAATAAAAACATATATTTTTTTGTAATGTCAAAAAGAAAAAAATCTGATCCTGCCCTGGCCAATGTGGCTCAGCTGATTGGAACATCATCCCGAACACCCAGAGGTTGCAGGTTTGATCCCTGGTTTGGGTGCATGTGGAAAACAACCTGCAGATGTTCTCTCTCACATTAATGTTTCTTCTCTCTTTCTCCCCCTCCCTTTCTCTCTAAAATCAGTAAGCATATCCTCAGGTAAGGATTTAAAAAAGTCTGATCCTATTATTCTCTGTTATAACCGTCAAAAGTGTCCCATTCTTCTGAACATAAAATCAAAGCCCTTGGAGTATGGTCTTGTTGACCTTTGTCACTTGGCCCCTGTTTACCTCTCTAACCTCAATACTTATGATGTTCTCACTCAAATTACAGTCCAGCCCTGACCGGTTTGGCTCAGTGGATAGAGCGTCGTCAGCTTGTCCAGCACATGAGCAGAGCAGCTCCCAGCAGGAGAACAAAGCCCTCAGGGGATGTGGGTGGGGACCAACACCATCCGCTACAGTACTCTATCTTTGGAGCAGTGCTGTCCAATAGAAATATAATGCATGCCATATGTGCAATTTTCAGTTTAATAATATCCACATTCAGAAAAGTAAAAAGAAACAGGTGAAGTTAATTGTAGTAGTATATTTTATTTTGCACACCAAACATATCCAAAATATGACCAGTTTGACATGTAATCAATATTTTAAAAATTGCTAATGCAATATTTTGTATTTTTTCATAGTCCCTGAAACCCGGTGTATATTTTATACTTACAGCACATTTCAGTTTGGACTAGCCACACTTTAAGTGTTTAATCGCCACAGGGGGCTGGAGGCTACTACCATACTGGATTGCACAGCTCTAAAATGTTATTTCCTCAGGCAACTTTCCCTCCAGTCTCATCCAAGTTGCTTCCCCTAGGAAGCAGCTCTCACCGTACTGTACTCCCCTCACCCCCTGGCTGCATCTTGCATTGCCTTTAGCACAGTTCATTTTGACTGTCTGTTCATTCTTCTGTCTCTGTCTCTCAATGGACAGAGAACAACTTAAGGACAGGGGCGATGCCTCTTCTTCTTGGTCTCCTCAGGGATGGCACCATATCAGGCATATGACACACTTTCTGGAAATGACTGCTAGGTAAATGAATGGATGTAGTGAGTGGTATGACCTCAATTCCTTTCCATGGTCATTTCTCCTAGCTTTTTGGTTTAGACATGGAAACTGGAAACTAAACATTCTTTCTCTTAACAGGCAAGATCCCAACCTGGCTACAGGGAACACTGCTTCGAAATGGGCCTGGGAAGCACACTGTGGGGGAGACCAGATACAACCATTGGTTTGATGGCCTAGCCTTGCTCCACAGCTTCACAATTAGAGATGGTAAAAGCACTATATTAGTTTTCTATATGATGTAACAAATGACCATGAATTTAGTAGCTTCAAATAATACAAATTAAATTTTTTTTATAGTTCTGGAAGTTGGGAGTCTAAAATGGATTTCACTGGGCTAAAATCGAGGTGTTGGCAGAGCTGCATTCTTTCAGGGCTCTAGGAGATAATTCACTTTCTTGTCTTATCCATCTTCAGAAGCTACCAGCATTCCTTGGCTTATGGTCCCATCTTCCTCTTCAAAGCTACCTCTCTCTCTTTCTCTGTTTCTGTCTCTCTGATTCTGTAATCACATATCCTTCTCTGACTCTAACCTCCTTATCTCCCTCTTATAAGGATCTTTATAATGACATTGAGCACATCAGATAATCCAGGATCACCATCACTCTCAAAGTAATTAAGTAATTACCTTAATTATATATATGAAGTCTCTTTTGCCCTGTCAGGGAACATATTCACAGTTCCAGGGACTAGGACATGGACCTCTTGGGGAGGTGATTATTCAGCCCACCATAAGCATAAACCTCCCTGAAAAGGTGGCCAAGGTTCTTTTTCAAAGAGTTCAACTTGCAAAATAATATGTATTCTCAATAAGGTGGGCAACCACAGGCAGAAGATTACAGGCTTTGGAATCAAACATGCATCAAATCAAAATAGGGGGAGTACAGAGCTGAAAAGATCAAAGTCGAATGTATTGCTCAGGAGAGCCATGTCACTCAAGTAATACATTCAGTAGCTCTCCCTGAGTGGACACAGAATATAGGGCAGAAAGTAGGGAGTGCCACCGATAAGGCGAAATTCTGATTTCAGGGTACTGGCTCAAGAAGTGGATTGTAGCCCTAGCAGGTTTGGCTCAGTAGATACAGCGTCTACCCACAGACCGCAGGGTCCCGGGTTCAATTCCCGTTAAGGGCACATACCTCAGTTGCAGGCTTGATCCCCCACCCTGGTTGGAGACCATGTGTGGAGGCAACCAATCAATGTGTCTCTCACACATCGATGTTTCTCTCTCTGTGTTTCTTCCTCTCCCTTCCACTCTCTAAAAATCAATGGAAAAATATCCTCAGGTGAGGATTAACAACAACAAAAAGTGGAGGGTAAACTCTTTGCTGTTGGCCACTGGCTGGTTTATGTCACAGTAGCATGAGCTGAGTTCTCCAAGAGGCCCAGGATGGCTTGCATGAGGCTTTAATAAGCTCAGGGGCACATGGTGGGAAAATTCATGTTTAAGAACTTCAGCTCGGTGAACTTTTTCTTTAACCCCTGTGCTTTAGGCTGGGCAATCTGTGGTCACTCATCTCCCTTGGCCTCAGCAGTGAAAAGAGCATAATCATCCTCCCCTGATTGCTGTTGTGATGCTTAGAAGTATAGATGACTAGCAAGGGCCTGACACCTGGGAGACGCTCAGTAGATTAAAAACCATCATCACTATTTCTGGGTTTGAATCCCAGCTCCACCATCCTAGCTAACATGCACCTATGTTGTGTGACCTTGGCCAAATATCTCATAGAGTTGCTGTGGAATTTAAAGGCATTAATATGTGTAAGGAGCTTTGTATAATATCCGGCATATAATCCATGCTCAATAAGCATTAACAATTATTTTTGCATAACTATTATTTCTTCCAAGCCAGTCAGCAATTATTGACTTTATGCCAGCTATTTGTTCAAACGTTTCAGGAATGGAGATACTATTTGTGAAAACCATGAGCTCTGTTTGCAAAAACTTAGACATTTGACTCAGACTGAGCTGCAGAGAGGGTGGTTCCATATTTCCTGATAGCCCCAAGCTCTAACAATCTCCTCCTTTACTAGACAGAAGTCACCAATGGTTCTGGGGGGAATAAATACTGTGCTGGCTGAGGTGCATAAAAGGTGGCTTCCTTTCTGTGAGGCTCTGCCTCACCAGCCTGCCAGGTCCTCTGTGGCCATGTCTGGTGCTCATGTTGATGCTGTAGGAGGTGTTCTGGTCCCCTCTTTGCAGGTGCAGAAATGGAAACTTTCGAGAGGTTGAGTGACTTATCCAGGTTGGGCTGAGGTCTCAACTCGTGTTGTCTGGAGTTTAGTTTGCAGCCATCCCCCTCACACACACACACACACACACACACACACACACACACACACCCATACCTGAGAAATAGCAGGTTGCTTAAGTGGCCCCCTCACAGCTTACCAAGCAGTAGCTCTGGCATCCTTCCATAGAGACTCCCAGGGACAAGGGAACCAGCAGGGAGTGGCCGAGCCATGGCTGTCTTATGGAAGCATGGGATAAATAAGCAAACGACCAAAGTTATCCCATGCTGTTCAGGATTTCAAAAGCTTCTAGTAGGTTTTCAAACTAAAAATTCATTGTCAAAGGTAAGAAGTTATTTTATATCCTTTTATGAGATGGTCAGACAGGTGTGACCACAAGAGGAGACACAGAGAAGCTCAGGAAACAAAGGTTATTATACTTACAGGTCCTAGGGACAGGAGGCAAAGTACATCACGCAAGGCCACATAGGAAAACACCAGGGTGGTCAGGAGGCAGAAGACAGGACAGGGAAAATGCTTAGGCCACGGCCTTTATTGCGGTTTCGAGGGAAAGGCAAGACAGAGCAGGATTGGCTCATTATGAATAATTCAATGGACTTTGGGCTATGGTGGTGGTCTTTAGTTGCCTGGCACCTAGCCCTGCGATGGTTAAGGCAGAGGAATATTCGCTCCTGGGGTGTAAGAACCAGATAGAACCTCCTGTCTTCCATCTGATTCTGAATTAGTTTGCATATCAAAGACATCCTGGGCCCATTGCTACCTCTAAGAATTGGCTAGTCTAGGGAG
This sequence comes from Myotis myotis, assembly GCF_014108235.1. Classification (NCBI taxonomy): domain Eukaryota; kingdom Metazoa; phylum Chordata; class Mammalia; order Chiroptera; family Vespertilionidae; genus Myotis; species Myotis myotis. Next base: position 20,516,928 of record NW_023416323.1, on the reverse strand, counting down.
GGACAGTCTCTCCCCAGCCAGAAAGGTATTTTAAGATGTCAAAACATCACACTACACATGGATGCATTGAAATGATATAATTGTATAAATGGTGCAACAGTAATAAAGTTAAACAATTAGAATAGATATAATACAGTAGCATGAAAGACAGTTTTATTCATAATCTGAAACTGGGTGGAAAATGGGAAGTATGGAGAGAACACCCAGTTACTTCCCTTGTCCTGTTCTTGCCCTTTAAAGAGAGGCACTTTAAAACTCTTTATGGAGCTGAAATGACACAAATAAAGTAAAGATTGTTTTGGTAGAAGGAAGCAATCCTTTCCCACCCATCTCTTCAGTACTCACTACAAGAAGTGCTTGCTGGCCACTGGCCTAAGTGCTTCATGCCCATTCACACCTCAGCCCTCACTATAGTTTCTGAAGTAGGTACTACTGTTATTATCTCAATTTTATAGTGAGAGTCTAAGGCCAGAAAGGCCAAGATTCTTGTCCAAATGCACACAGCTAAAATGTGGTGGTGGTCAGATATAAACCCAATACTCTCTAAATCCAGAATCCCAACTCCCAATCATTATTCAGTTCTGCCCCCATTACCCCATCCTGCCAGCTACCATCCCTCCCCATCTCCCCAGCCCAGTCCTCTTGGGCCTGCCAGATGGTCAGTGTTGGTGTGGCACAGCCTGGCCTCCTCTCCTCTCCTCTAGAACTCTCAATGGCTCCCCATTGTCTAACAATAGAAATACAAACCCAAAGTGATAAGTATACTATACAGGACTCAAGAGGGCATGCACAGGGCAAGTGGGGTTCTTGGATTTGTAGAGAACACAAAGTCAGTTTTTCTCAAAAGGTGGTTTGTGAACCTCCTGCACTGGAACCCCCTGGGATGCTAATTAAAGCTACAAACACACACACACACACATATACCGCCACCACCACCACCTTCAGAGATTCATAATCCTGAAAGTAGGGCCAAAGCATCTGTTTCTAGCATGTTTCTAAAATGTTTCCCAGATGACCCTGAGCATACAGAGGTTTGGAAAATGCCTCCACCGAGGACCTCCAGCCTGGCTGCCCAGCCCCACCCACCCAAGCTTATCAGGGTGCTATGAGGTGGGGCTCAGACTCTTGAAATTTTTAAAAGCACCAGGTGATTCTAGTATACAGCCATCATGGAGAACCTATGTTAGTGCCAAACCAATAAGACTTTGGAGCAAGAAAACAAAAAGACAGAAAAATGACGTGTGGCCTTCAGCAGAGGCCTGAGAAGAAATGCTTTAAAAAAACAAAGATTTGCAGAACCAAGATGGCGGCATAGGTTAACGCCGGAGTTTGCTGCCTTGAACAACTACTTCAAAAGTGAAACTAAAAAACGAAACGGACATCACCCAGAACCACAGGAAGGCTGGCTGAGTGGAAGTCCTACAACTAGGAGGAAAGAGAAACACATACGGACACTCAGAGGAGGCGCAGTGCTGAAGTCAAATTCTGAGGTGCGGAGTGCGCGGAGCGGGCTGGTGGCAGAGGGCGTGGTTGGCGTTTTCAATCGGGAGGGAGTCGCAGAATCTGAGCTCCAGATACAGGCGAGTCTTTAGGGACCCAGACTCAAACGGGAGAGGCGGGACTGTCTGGCTTCGGTCAGAGCGAGTGCAGCTTTCTCTCCGAGGTTTGCAGCTGGTGCTGGGACTCAGAGAGGCAGAGCCCCTGGGGACAGGACTGAGAGTCGCCATAACTGCTCTCTCCAGCCCACCCTGTTGATCCTGTGCGACCTGCCCCGCCCAAGCCCTGCACAGAGGCATTTGCTGGATAGCCTCAGGCAAAGGCTAGATTAGCACCTCCCTAGAGGACAGAAGTTCTCTCACTGCAGACACAGCTGATTCTCATAGCCACTTGGCCTGGAGGTCAAACCCTCCCTGGTATTAGCTACAACAATCAAGGTTTAACTATAAGACTGCGCACAAAGACCACTAGGGGGTGCACCAAGGAAGCATAACAAAATGCGGAGACAAAGAAACAGGACAAAATTGTCAATGGAAGATATAGAGTTCAGAACCACACTTTTAAGGTCTCTCAAGAACTGTTTAGAAGCCACCGATAAACTTAATGAGATCTACAAGAAAACTAATGAGACCCTCGATGTTATGATGGGGAACCAACTAGAAATTAAGCATACACGGACTGAAATAACGAATATTATACAGACTCCCGACAGCAGACCAGAGGAGCGCAAGAATCAAGTCAATGATTTGAAATGCGAGGAAGCAAAAAACACCCAACTGGAAAAGCAAAATGAAAAAAGAATCCAAAAATGCGAGGATAGTGTAAGGAGCCTCTGGGACAGCTTCAAGCGTACCAACATCAGAATTATAGGGGTGCCAGAAGATGAGAGAGACCAAGATATTGAAAACCTATTTGAAGAAATAATGGCAGAAAACTTCCCCCACCTGGTGAAAGAAATGGACTTACAGGTCCAAGAAGCGGGGAGAACCCCAAACAAAAGGAATCCAAAGAGGACCACACCAAGACACATCATAATTAAAATGCCAAGAGCAAAAGATAAAGAGAGAATCTTAAAAACAGCAAGAGAAAGAAACTCAGTTACCTACAAGGGAATACCCATACGACTGTCAGCTGATTTCTCAACAGAAACTTTGCAGGCCAGAAGGGAGTGGCAAGAAATATTCAAAGTGATGAATACCAAGAACCTACAACCAAGATTACTTTATCCAGCAAAGCTATCATTCAGAATTGAAGGTCAGATAAAGAGCTTCACAGATAAGGAAAAGCTAAAGGAGTTCATCACCACCAAACCAGGATTATATGAAATGCTGAAAGGTATCCTTTAAGAAGAGGAAGAGGAAGAAAAAGGTAAAGATACAAATTATGAACAACAAATATGCATCTATCAACAAGTGATTCTAAGAATCAAGTGAATAAATAATCTGATGAACAGAATGAACTGGTGATTATAATAGAATCAGGGACATAGAAAGGGAATGGACTGACTATTCCTGGGGGGGGAAGGGGTGTGGGAGATGCGGGAAGAGACTGGACAAAAACCGTGCACCTATGGATGAGGACAGTGGGTGGGGAGTGAGGGCGGAGGGTGGGGCGGGAACTGGGAGGAGGGGAGTTATGGGGGGGAAAAAAAGAGGAACAAATGTAATAATCTGAACAATAAAGATTTAATTAAATAAAAAAAAAATAAAATAAAATAAAATGATTTCAAAATAAGGCATTTCATAAAGCAGGCATAGAGATGCATGAATCCAGGTCTCCCTCAACAATATAGTCAATAATTTTCTTATAAGAGTCAAAGTTGTCCCATGAGGATTGGAACATGGGAATTCTAAGAACCAGAGTTGCCAAGATTTACAGACAAGAGAGATCTTGAGAATTTAGCCTTTGCAAGCTTTTTCAATTGTTATAGCTCCAAGGATTGTTAAACCTTTGGAAAGTTAGCTGACCAACATACACACACACACACACACACACACACGCGTGTGTGTGTGTGTGTGTGTGTGTGTGTGTATAGCCATTCCCCTCCCCCGAAACCAGATCTTATTATAGAAGATTCCAAGCAGGAGACTGTTTACTTGTTTTCCTTTAGAACAGTGGTTCTCAACCTTCCTAATACTGTGACCCTTTAATACAATTCCTCATGTTGTGACCCCCAACCATAAAATTATTTTCATTGCTACTTCATAACTGTAATTTTGCTACTGTTATGAATCATAATGTAAATATCTGATATGCAGGATGTGTTTTCATTGTTACAAATTGAACATAATTAAAGCATAGTGATTAATCACAAAAACAATATGTAATTATATATGTGTTTTCCGATGGTCTTAGGCGACCCCTGTGAAAGGGTCTTTTGACCCCCAAAGGGGTCGCGACCAACAGGTTGAGAACCGCTGCTTTAAAAGGAATGTGGCTAATTGGACTCTTCCAGGAGTGGGGGTGGGGTGGGGTGGGGTGGGGGGTGACTCCTTCTTTAATGTCAGCCTTGAGCAATTCCAGAGACATTTTCCTGTGACTCCAAGTGCTCCGTGCTCTGGGGCTGGTTGTTTACATGAAATGGGCCGCCTGGATTGGGTGTTTGCATTTCAAGTAAACAGAATTCAACATTTTAAGTAAAGCACCACAGGGCCAAAGCACCTTAGCCAGTGCCTGTGGGTGGTGACTCTCAGAGAGAAGCCAGGAAAGAACAGGCCAGTTCAAGGGGAGACTAGGATGTCCCTAGAGCAGGTTCTGTGTAGCATTTGGTTAAAGACCAGTGTGTGTAGCCTCACCAAGCCCTAACTGATCCTTCTGCCTCCAGGATTTTGTCTGACAATCCAGAATTTCAGCAGTCGTCAGTTATCAATGTGTGACAATGGCCCAAAGCCTTGTCCACTCTACTCTGCATCTCAATAGCATAGGTAGCTTTTATTGAGCACCTACTATATGCCAAGTGCTATACAGGCCTTAAATGCCAAAGTAATTCTGTGAGAAAGGTATCAGGATCCTCATGTCACAGTGAAGGGGGCTAAGCCTGCATGTGACACAAGGTCAAGTGCATGGCTGGTAGATGATGGAGCAAGGATTCATATCCATGTGGAGACTTGCATCTCCTCAGGGGTAAAGCTCATGCCTATCATGCTCACCCTAATATCCCCCCGTAAAACCCCTGGGATGGCTGAAATCAACGTGAAAGCCTGGTGAAGGTGTTAGCCTGCGATGATTCTGCTTCTTCTCTTTCAGGTGAAGTCTGTTACAGGAGCAGATACCTGAGAAGTGATACCTACAACGCCAATATGGAGGCAAACAGGATTGTGGTGTCAGAGTTTGGAACAATGGCCTATCCAGACCCCAGCAAAAACCTATTGTCCAAGTAACTGTCCATTTTTAATCTGGTCATGCTTTATGATGTCCTTGATGGTCAAAACAACCAGCGTTTGCTGCTCTGACGATGGTCTTTAGGGGAGATGAAAATGTCACGTGACTGGCCTTGGCCTGTCTTCGCTATGCAATTTTTGGTCACTGATAGCAAGAGAGGCAAAGAGCAACTGACAGATTATTAGGTATTCTCCCACATGGCTGGTGGGAGAGCAATTTGAAAGTATCTATCAAAATTGCAAATGCACATTCCCTTCAGTCCAGAGGCATACTTGTTCCTGCTGAAATGATAAATGCACAAGGTTATTCATGGCTGCATTATTTGTTATAATGAGGAACTGAAAATAACCCAAATGTTCATCAACAGAGGAATGGTTAGATTACTAACAGTAAAACTACAAAAAAAAAAAAAAAAAGTACCAGGCAGAAGTAAAAAAAAAAAAAAAAAAAAAAAGGATGTTTCCTATGTATCAAATGGGAGGATTTCTAAGATATATTAAGTTAAAAAAATCAAGGTATATAAATAGCAAAAGTCCTGGCCGGGTAGTTCGGTTGGTTAGAGTGTCATCCAATATTCCAAGGTTGTGGGTTTGATCCCTGGTCAGGGCACATATAAGAATCAACCAATGAATGCATAAATAAGTGGAACCACAAATTGATGTCTCTGTCTCTGTCTCTCTGTCTCTCTGTCTCTCTCTCTCTCTCTCTCTCTCCCTTCCTCTCTCTCCCTCCCTTCTTCCCCCCTTCCTTTCTCTGAAATCAATAAATAATTTAAAGAGCAAGAAATATGCTATATTTTGTGTAAAAAGGCAGGAAGAAATATAGATTTATTTTGCTTGTACATGCAAAAAGAAACTGGAAAGATGCATAAAGGAGGTGGGAAACTGGCAAATGGGAGAAAAGGGTAGGGGAAGATTTTTAGTTGTATATATTTTAAATCATCTGGGTTATGATGCGTATGAATGTATTACATATTTAACAATTAAATTGTTGGCCACGGAATCGGGCTTGCTGTCAGTATCCCCTTCCTGGTACCCGTTATATATTATAAAAGAATTATGAAATGCGTTAGGGGTAGAGGGGCCCAGAGATGGATGATGGCTTCTGCTTTTCCAGAATTGCTCTAAACTCACATTTGCAGGAGGGGGAAGAGGCAGCAAAGAAAAGGGGAGGGGAGGGAATGAATATAAAACCACCTTTGGGGCATCCTTGCTGTTATATTACTTGCCAGTAGGGGGAGCACTAACCAATACAGGAATCCAGGATCCTTTTTTTCTGCTTTGGGTTTGCCTTTTTTCTTTTTCTTTTTTTTTAATTGATTTTATTGGGATGATGTTGATTAATAAAAGTATACAAGTTTCAGGCATACAATTCTATAATACATTATCTGTATATTGTAGTATGTTTACCACCCCAAGTCAAGTCTCGTTCTATCCCCATTTATCCCTTAACTTTTTTGAGTTTGCCTTATGATCAAATTAGTTATGGGTTCTTAACTTAAAATTAGTTTGCTTTCTTTAAAAAACAACAACAACAACTCATTTCCTGGACAAATTTGAGGTAACCAGTGTGGACTCACATTCCTGCCAAAAGCAAAGATTAGTTGTTTTGCTAGTCTTTAGGGACCATTATGGGTACATGTATGGTTTCTATAGAGCTTCTTTAAAATCTTCAGAATAACCCACTAGTTCTTTCTGGCTTTGGTGCGGGAGACCTTTGGATTTTTGAGAGCCCAAAGGGCTCAGTTGGTGGCCATGTTGTCCAGCTGATTGTCACTCCTTAGTTTATTCATTATGGTGGTACCTTTGGCCACTTGATATCTGAGTCCTCAAGTGACATTTTGGGACTCAGCACTTTTTCTGCCTTAAGTTGAAGTAGCACATTTTAAGTGTTAAGAAAACTACAATCATCTCAAGCAGAATTTTCCAGCTGGGTAGACCCAGCCACTGACCCATACATTTGCTTTCTTCCCCAGAGCTTTTACCTACTTGTCCCACACCATCCCAGATTTCACAGACAACTGCCTGATTAACTTCATGAAGTGTGGAGAAGACGTCTATGTGACCACGGAGACCAATTACATCAGGAAAATCAACCCACAGACTCTGGAAACTCTGGAAAAGGTATCACTGAATTTACAATGAGCATCAGTTTTTGACTCAAGACAGGAATCCCTTAAGGGGAGGCCATGTGGACTGCAAGAACTCGTGGCATTTACACTAGATTCTAAGCTTTTTTAGGGCTGGGACTGTGTTTTTTCATTTTTGTGGCTGTTTTCGTTCCTAGGGCTACCTTAGCAAGCGCCACAAACCAGGTGGCCTAAAACAATAGAAATTTGTTCTCTCACAGTTCTGAGGGCCGAAAGTCTGAAATCAAGGTGCCATAGAGCCATGTTCTCTCTGAAGGAGGACAGTGTTCTCTAGGGGAGGATCATTCCTTGCCTCTTCCAGCTTCTGGTGGTTGCCAGCAATCCCTGGTGTTCCTTGACTGATAGATAGGATGTATCACTCTAGTCCAGCCATGGGCAAACTACGGCCCGCGGGCCGGATCCGGCCCGTTTGAAATGAATAAAACTAAAAAAAGAAAAAAAGACTGTACCCTTTTATGTAATGATGTTTACTTTGAATTTATATTAGTTCACACAAACACTCCATCCATGCTTTTGTTCCGGCCCTCTGGTCCAGTTTAAGAACCCATTGTGGCCCTCGAGTCAAAAAGTTTGCCCACCCCTGCTCTAGTCCCTTCTAAGGATATAGATCATTGGATGAAGGCCACCCTAATCTAGCATGACTTCATTTTAACTTGATTACATCTACAAAGACCCCATTTCTAAATACAGGCACCATGAGTTAGGACTTCAACATATCTTTTTGGAAGACCACAACTCAACCTTTAATAGAGTCCATAATTCTTGGCTCTGAGTGGTAGCTCAGTGAGTGTCTAAGTGAATGGCTATGCTGGACCTCCCAGGAATCGCAGTGGCCCTACCTTGTATTGACCTGAAGAGGGAGGCATTAGACAGAGAGCAAGAGTACAAAAATAAATGCCCAAGCAGATACCTTTTCTGGGCCGAATCAAGTCAACATTTTTGTCAAAATCAATAGACCCACTTTCAATTTTTTTCCAGCTGGCCGTTCAAAGCCTCAATGACTTAATCATACATTTTAATGGTCTGTTAAAAGGAGTGCTTTTCTTAGCTGTGAAATTATATCCAGCTCTTTTTAAGCGAGGTGGCATAGGTCTAACTGATGTATGAGTTCCACAAAGTCGCAGAGAGGAAATCCTAGGAGAGAAAGGAGTATTACTTGAACAGAGGATTGCCTGACTTTTAGCGGGGGGCTGTGCTGTCCTGGGGAGGAAGGGCATACAGCAAGTTCCCAGGCCACCTCATTGTTTTACAGCTGCGGCTTGTTCAGAGTGGGCCATTATTGAGCTTGCTAGTTGAATTTGCTTTGACCACCTTTTTTTTTTGTCTTATGTGTATATTTTTTATTACTCCTCACCCAAGGATATTTTTTCCATTGATTTTAGAGAGAATGGAAAGGGGCAGGGAGGAAGGGAGGGAGGAGAAGAGAGAGAGAGAGAGAGAGAGAGAGAGAGAGAGAGAGAGAGAGAGAGAGAGAGAGAGAGAGAAACATTGATGTGAGAGAGACACATGGATTGGTTGCCTCCTGCCACCCTTTGGTGCACAGGCCGACACTCTATCACTTTGCCACATTGGGCAGGGCTGAACAAATGTTTTTGTAACCTCTCCATTCCCAGAATAATCCTATGAGAGAGGCCTGGAGATTTCTGCCTCTGTGGAATGCAAAAGGAGATGGTTTAAATGACTTCAGCAGAATGACACAGAGCCGTGGCCAAAATTAGCACTATGGCTGCCTCTCTGCACAGGTCATTGCTGAGAGCTCTCTGTGGTGAGGTGTCCTGTATTCACTCTGAGGACCCCCGACAGGGCCAGGAAGCAGGATCTGAAAAACTGCCACAGAAAACACAGGGCTCACTAACCCCCTGCAACCTATTTGCTGTAGAGGCCCCCCATGAGGTTATATCAGTTCACAAGAATAAACCTTCTCTTGAAAGGTGAAGTCTGCCTTATTTTCAGATGAGACAATGTGCAGAACTAGCCTTCATCTCTTTGAACCTAGAATCAGTCAGCTATTCATAGGATTTCAACTTCTCTTCTTTTTAAAACCAGGTGCCTGTCATATTTTTCAGGTTGATTATCGTAAATATGTGGGTATAAATATGGCAACAGCACATCCTCATTATGATTCGGCTGGAAATGTTCTCAACATAGGCACATCCATTGTGGACAAGGGGAAGACAAAATATGTGATTTTTAAGATCCCTGCCGCAGCACCAGGTAGGTCGTCCTGGGGGTACAAGAAGCACGGACACCAAGTGGCTCTCTCTGAAGAGTTCTGACTTTTGTTCATGACACAGACTCAGTCTGACACATTCCCTCCCAGATGGTCCAGATGACCATGAGCTCTTTTCCCTTCTCTAGGAGAAAAGAGATGTTGCTGGGCTTTCTTTCAGAAGAAGTGAATCCTTTACTATCCTAACCTTTTCTGTAGTTTACAGTTTATTTATTTATTTATTTATTTATTTATTTATTTATTTATTCATCCTTCATCCACCCATCCATCCACTCATTTGTCATCCACACATCCATCCATATATATCTCATCTACCCATTTCCCTTTCCTTCCCTTCCTTCCTTCCTTCCTTCCTTCCTTCCTTCCTTCCTTCCTTCCTTCCGTCATTTTTTTAGTCTTCTGACCAACTTTTGTATGTCAGGGCTGTGCCACCCACTTTCATGCCAGCCCCCGAAGCCAGGTTCCCAGGGTTGTTCAGGGAGCTCAGCCCTGCTGGGATCAACTCCAGTTCCCCACCCTGCTCTGCAGGCCTTCTGGACCTTCTCCACTTAGCACAGGGATCCTGGAGGGAAGCCCAGGCCAATTGCGATTGCGTGTTCCTGAGGGGGAGGAAGGTGGGGCTTGTGGCCTTATTTTGTCCAGGACCCTCGTGGGCACCTCACCCAGGAGACCAGGCCTCCCGTGGTGGCTGGAGATAGGGCAGAACTATACGGGTGCTTGGCTTGGCCTCCTGGTTTAGGAAAACTGATTTCCATCTGTGCTCCCGGCTGCTCCCTCTCCCCAGTCCTGTAGGACCTCCTAAGCAAGCTACCAGGCTCTGCTGGCAGATGTGAGCAAGCCCCTGAAGTCAGAAGGTGCAATGAGCATTCTTGTTAAATGGAACTCCTATTAATTAAACCAATAAATGTATCTAGGGTGTAGCTTAGAATCCTAGAATGTCAGGCCTGGGGGTGGTCTAGGCATTTGAGTTTACCACCTCATATTACAGAGGACTATGAGGCCCAGGGGATCAGGTGACATGCCACGGTCACAGCTTACAGTAACGTCATGCAAGCAGCTACCCCGAGCGCCTGCTCCCTGCTGGCGGCTTCCCTAGGATCACACCCATCTCCTGCCTGCCAGGCCAGGGTGCTTTTCATTTTGGTTTGCTTTGTGCTTCATTTGTTTTGTGTAAAAAAGAACTAACCCACAAGCCACAGCCTCCCTCCCACCAGCCAGCTGTTCACAGTGTGCACAGGTGGCCACAAGGAAGGGAGAGACGCTTGCAGACGGCTCGTTAGAAATTAGCCCCAGGCCTGGGAGGGGAGGCCTTTTGGCCCATGGGTGACTCATGCTTGCAGAGGAATAAGAAAGCTGAACGGCACTGAGCACCTTCCGTGCCTGGGCACTGGGCGAGGTACTCGTACTCCTCCATTATCTCATTTTTCTCGTCCTTCATGCCGTGAATGTTATGACCCCTAACACATAGCAGAGGAGGGAGCCAGGCGAAGGGGCTGTCTTCTTGGTTTACCCTGCAACTTTGGCCATAATGATAGGTCATTCCACCAAGTCTCAGGTTCCCATCTATAAAATGCGAATTATACAGCCTACCTTGATGGTCACAATATATGGAAAAACCCCTCATCACCAATAGGTACTTAGTCTCTCCCAAGTGTTTCAGAATGGGCAATGGCAAGAGAAATTCATGAAACCCTCTGAAATACATGTCTGTATTAGGAAAACTCCAGTTTCCCCACCTTTGTGTCTCCTTCACTTTGACACTCCCACACACTCACAACAGTTCTGACCCTGGCTGGGGGGTGAGAGGTTCCCCACACCAAGCAGTTCTCTGTAATGCCCGCTGATGTCCTGTGATTTCACTCAATCCTAAGGCTATCTACTTGATAGTGACAACCCCATAGGTTAAGCGCTCAGTCCCACAAGACTGCTCCTACCCAACCCACTTCAGATGCCAATCACAAGCAGTAGGTCCCCAGGTTATCCACAGCTTCTGTCCGACTTGGCTACAAATCAGGCCCCCCCTCCCCACCCCGGTTTCAATTAATTTGCTAGAGCGTCTCATAAAACTCAGGGAAACACGTTTGCCAGTTTATTAAAGGCCACAATAGAGTATACACATGAATATACAGATGAAGAGATGCAGAGGGTAGGGTCTGGGAGGTTCCGGGGCTCAGGAATGCCTGTCCCATGGAGTTGGGGTACATCAGGCTCCGAGTGTGCATGTGTTTGCTTACCTGTAAGCTCTTTGAACCCCATACTGTTGGAATTTTACAGAGGCTTTCTTCGGTAGGCATGATGGATGATTAACTCCATTTCTAGCCCCTCTCTCCTCTCTGGAGCAGGGGTGGGCAAACTTTTTGACTCGAGGGCCACAATGGGTTCTTAAACTGGACCGGAGGGCTGGAACAAAAGCATGGATGGAGTGTTTGTGTGAACTAATATAAATTCAAAGTAAACATCATTACATAAAAGGGTACGGTCTTTTTTTTTTTTTAGTTTTATTAATTTCAAACGGACGGATCCGGCCCGCGGGCCGTAGTTTGCCCACGGCTGTCTCTGGAGGATGAGGGATGGAATTGAAAAATTCCAAGCTGTAATTATGACTTGGTCTTTCTGGTGACCAGCCCCCATCCTGGAGCCCACCCAGAGTCAGCTCAAAAGATGCTCCTCATGCTCTTACCACTTGGGAGTTTACAGAGCTTTCAGGAGCCTGGGGTCATGGATGGGGTCAAAGACCAAACATTAGAACAAGGGATGTTCCTCATGCTCTCACTACTTAGGAAACTACACAGGTTTTAGGAGCCCCGTGCCAGGGCCTGGGGGCAGACGCCAAAATATGCTTTTTCTATTAACTCACAATGTCAAATGAGGGTCCTCAGCTAAATATCCAAGCATTAGCCTGGGAGCTGGCCCCTCCCCTGGGCCAGCCTGATGGAGCCTCAGGCCCAGCCCGCCTGCTGAGCCCAACTCCATGTTTCATTATGCTCCTCAGCTGATCCATATGCACATCAAAGTTTGAGAGCATTGCTCCAGAACAGGGGCTGACAAACGTTTCCAGTAAATATTTCTGAGAGTCAATATTTGAGGCTTTGCAGACAGGTAGTCTCTGTTGCAACTACTCAGCAGCACTGCTGTGGCTCGAAAGCAAAAGCAGCCGTGGCCCCTGCATAAAGGAGGAAGCATGCTGTGTTTCAAATAAACCTTCATCCAAAAGCAGGTGGAGGCGGGTTAAACCCGGGGCTGTGTTGTGGACCCCTGGCCCAGAGGTCTGACTGTGGTTCACTGTTTTCAGATGCAGAACCCGGTCTCAGAGTGGGGTGGGCCTGTGCCCCGCATCAGCTAGGCAGCACCCCTTCACCTGCTTTCCTCGTCAGCTCCTTTTCCAAGGTTCTTAGTGACCAGGTCAGTTTGAGGGGCTCTGCTGCAGGTGATGGTGCTGTGGTCTGGGCATCCAGGCCCTGCTTGGTGCCTGAGTCTTGCTTTTCTCCAGACAGGATGAAGAGGAAGAGCCCCCTGCAGCACACGGAGGTGCTCTGCTCCATCCCCTCCCGCTCCCTCCTCTCCCCAAGCTATTACCACAGCTTCGGGGTCACCGAGAACTACATCATTTTTCTCGAGCAGCCCTTCAAGTTGGATATTCTCAAGATGGCAACTGCGTACATCCGGGGAGTGAGCTGGGCTTCTTGCCTGGCTTTCCACAGGGAGGACAAGGTAAGCCCTGGCTGGGCCTCATGAGGACACGCAACATGAGGACGGCCAGAGTGAGGTGTCCCTGGACACTGAGACGGAGGTCAGCACGGAGGAGCTTTCGTAGGAAAGGAGGAAGTAAGCTACCGTACAGCCTCCCCGGAGGCATCAGCCAACCTTCCAGAGAGGTCTGAACTTAGGGTGGTCCTTCAGAGAGGTCCTGAGTTAGGGCAAGGGTGCTGGGCCTTTATGGTCCCAAATCAATAAGTCAGTGAAGAAGACTGTCCTGAAAAGGTAGCCTCATCAACCAAGGCAGTCCCCACTCACCTCAGTCCTAACCAATATCTGGGCTCCTTCAGCCTCCATTGTCCATTGACAAGGCCTTTTCAGCACCCCTGTGGCTGCTGTGTAATGTCAGGGCAGGGGGGCCATAGATTGTTCAGACATCATAATGAGAGCGTTCCACCAGACAGTACAACAGAAACATCTTCCATGTAGGGACACCTGGGTGCACCAAGTATGTATGTGTGAATGCATGTGAGTGTGTCCATGTAGGTATGATGTCTATATATGTCTTCACATGTGTATATGTGTATAAATGTGTATATGTCTATATATATGCATGTACATGTGTATGTATATATATTTTTTTGCTGCTGTTACTTGTGAAATATATCAAGTAATTTCTATACTTCCATGCCATTCAGATAATATGGAAGTATAGAAACCAACCTATTAGGCCCCTTCCCACCTCGTCCCCACTCCTCCCCCCAACCATTGCCCTCTCCAGAGAGAACTACCATATCCGTTTGACATCCTTCTGTTCCTCTTTCCACGCACCACACACATCTTTATGTACATATACAAATGTGTGTCGTCGTCCCCCCCCCCCCCGGCTCTTTAAGGCTTATATTTTCTTCTCAGGGAGGAGCGTAAGGTGTTCAAAGGAACAAAGGACTTAGGTGTGGTCCCTCCTCTGCTAAGGCCTTCCACTTATTTTCCATATTCCTTGGAATAAGATCCAAAGGCCTCACTCTTTGGCCTGTAAATCCCTACACACCTCATCCCAACCAGAGGCTCCCTGCTCACTCCACCTCCTCCTGTATCTCAAACCAGCCACACACATTCCTGCCTCAGCAACCTTTGGGTTTTCTATCCCCTGGAATATTCTTCCCTGCATGGCTTCCTACCGAAACTACTCTAGGTCTCAGCTCCAGCCCCCTGACCTCGAGGCCTTCCTTGGCGAACTTATCTATAACAGACCCTTCCCCAGGCTTCTCCATCCCCGGGTCTGCTTCACTTTTCTCAGTAGCGCTCATCATCCTTGACAGAGGATATATTTGATCATGGGCTGTCGGCCTCACCCCAACTGAAATATAAATTGCAGGAAAGCAGAGGCTTGGTTTTGTTTTGTCTCTCTAGTTCCTGAGAAATTGTCTGTGTCATAGACCCTCTATAAATATTTGTGGAATGAATGAGTGGGGCAAGGGGGCGGCAGGGGAGCCAGTTAAATCCCCCAAACACTTCTTGGGAATGGCGAAGTTAGGCCACATTGTTTACTCATAGGGTGAACCATAGGTAGTCTCTTGTGTGCCTTCCATTGTTCTGCCTCCCCACATCTCTGACTTCTCCCAGGATGTCAATTAAAAAGGGGCTGAGCTTTTTGTCAACCTGTCTGCAGTGTTTTTCATTTATGTGTTCACTCTCTTAAAATGCAAAGAAAGACTGCTTCTTTAGAGAGTGCTCATACCAAAAATAAAAAATCCTCAAATACCTGAGGCGCATCCCACTGCCAGGAGCTGCAGGGCCCTCTGTGCCTCCACCCTGAGGCCCCTGGGGATTCCCCGGCTCTGGAGGGCAGGCTGAGAACCCTGGGAGAGCTTTGGAAGACATTTCGAAGAGAACTTTCTGAAAGACCCAGGGATTGGGATCCTAGGGAAGAAAAGGCCTAAAATAATTACCCCTGTACTCACTGTCCTGCTGACTCCCACCACCACGCTATCAAAGCTTTCCTCCTCTGCACCCTGCCCAACATTCAAAGCTTGATTCTGAGGAAGGCGAGAGAGAAGCAAACAAGCAGGGAGGAGGTGGTGAAAGATCAGCCAGGAGTGGGCCTCCCTTCCTTTCAGGAGGAGGGTGATAGGGCCAGAGCTGCCAAAGGATAGAACCACCCCCTCCCTTTGGATTAGGCAACTGGGGCTGCAGATATGGCTAATTACCACCCAGGGTGGCACCACCTCGTGACACCCAGAGTGTGTGCAGCGCCTGGCCTCATGAGCAGATACCCATGTGGGATCCTTAACTAGAACCAGGTCACTCAGCCCTCCAGGGCAGGGGTGTTGCTGTGGCAACCGCATCCCGGTTGCAGGCTCTGTGGTGCAGGTTGGAGAGGGGACCCAAAAGGGAAGGTGTGGTTTCAGAGTGTTAGGGGCTCTGGCTGTGGATGGAGCCTGGGAAGCCCTAGAGCTCTGGCACCTCACCAGTTCTCTCCAACTCGGCCATTTCCAGGGAGCTGGCATGTTGCCGCCCACCTGGAATCACAACCAAGGGAAACAGTGCACCCCCCGGGGCCTTCCCCAAACACTGTCCTGGGGACACAGAAGCCCTGGCCCACAAACTTCCTCTCCGTGGGAAAGAGGTGATCCCAGACATGCAGCAAGTGACAGCCCCACATACCCAGTGCTCTGCGGGGCTGGCACTCTGGAGTGGGACACAAGGTCGGAAGGGGGAAGGGACACTCCGGGCATGAGCCAGTACATGGCAGGGCTGGGTCTTGTCCCGTACCTGAGGCCGCCACGCTGGGCCAACAGAGGGGGAGCTGACCACTGGATGTGCCTCTTCTTTCAGACTTACATTCACATTGTCAACCAAAGGACTGGGAAGCTCGTGTCCACCAAGTTTTACACGGACCCTATGGTGGTCTTTCATCACATCAACGCCTACGAAGAGGACGGCTGCCTTCTGTTTGACGTCATCGCCTACGAGGACAGCAGCCTGTACAACTGCTTCTACTTGGCCAACCTGAAACAAGGCTTCGAAGGGAACTCCAGGATCATCCCTGTCCCCACCCTCAAGAGGTTCGCCGTGCCCCTCTGCACGGACAAGGTAATGGCTTGAAGGAAGGCCGTTTTATTCCTGGGGAGACAGGAGTGCCAGGTAGGAAGCTGAGTTGGTTGACATTGAAATCCAAAATGAGCTGTTCTTAAAGAGAGACAGAAAAAGGTTTTTATTATTTTCCCATAGTAGATAGTCATAGTAGAAACTAGAAAATATAGATTAAGTAAAAAGGAAAGAAATTCCCCATAAACCCCTTGTAGATATATTTGTATTGCCCCCCCAAGTCAGTCTCTCTCTCTTTCTCTCCATAGCTAGCTAGCTAGCTAGACAGACACACTGATATATATGTATATATGCACATAATTGACATGTATATACAGTATATGTATATTGTATATACTACATACATATTGATATATATCTTGATTTAGTGATTAAACTTATGTAGTGTGATTTAATTTTATAAAAGGAAATCAATTACACTGTACATATTTTTAACTGCTTTATTTTTTTATTTTAAATCTATTTTTTATTGATTTCAGAGAGGAAGGGAGAGGGAGAGAGAGATAGAAACATCAATGATGAGAGAGAATCATCAATCAGCTGCCTTCTGTACGCCCCACAATGGGGATTGAGCCTGCAATTCAGGCATGTGCCCTTGACCAGAATTGAACCCAGGACCCTTTAGGCCACAAGCTGACGCTCTATCTACTGAGCCAAACCAGCTAGTACTAACTGCTTTATTGAGATATAATTCACATGCCATATAATTTACCCATTTTCACCCATTTAAACTGTAATTCAATGGCATTTAGTATATTCACAGAGTTGTGCAACTATCACCACAATCAATTTTAAAACATTTTTATTACCCCCAGAAGAAATCTCGTATTCCTTAATCATAACACCTCCCAAATCCCTCCATCCCCCTGCCCTAGGCAACCACTACTCTACTTCCTGTCTCTGAGGATATATTTCTCGGGCATTTCATAGAAATGGATCATACGGGAGTGGTTTTCTATGACTGACTTCTTTCACTCAGCATCATGTTTTCAAGGTTCATCTGTGTTGTAGTATGTGTCCATACATGGCTGAATGTGTACATACTCTTTTGTGTACTGCTTTTCCCACCTATTTGTATATCTAAATATCTTTCCATGACATTAAATGTTCTTCTACTATTTTCCTGACAGCTTATGGCAGGGATTCATCGTTTTACTATTTTCCTGACAGCTTATGGCAGGGATTCAACACCATTTGCCTACCAGGTGCCCTGCTGTTGAATAGTTCTGTTCTTGCATTAAAAATGACCACTAGGTCAGATATTATCCTTAATTAGGGTGATGCTGCCAGAGTTCTGGACTTGGTTTTGGAGGCTACAGAGGCTTCTGGCTCCAGAACTCACTGACTTCATGACTTAATTTAAATGAAGCCAAATTCATTTCAATTCAATTTTGATGGCTCATATTTACTAACTGCACTCTATATGCCAGGTACTTTGCTAAGTGTTTTATTTTCCTTACCTCACTTAATGATCCAACCAACTTGTGGGAGAGGTCCTTATATTAGACTCATTTAATTGATGAAGACACTGAGGCTCAGAGAAGTTAATGAATGTGCCCAAGGTCACACAACTCAGAATGGCAGGGCCAAGGTTATTATCTGCACCAGCCTGTCTCTAAACCCATCCTTATGGATGGTAAGGGGTATAACTCCTGGAAAGAAACCCCGATGGGTCGCACTGATGCCTCTTGGGGCTCTGCAGGCCTGAGGGGTAGGGGACACTCCCACAGCGCCCAGGGAACCTCTCCCACCCTCACTGCCAGGCTCCTTACTGCCAGGCTCCTCAGTGCTGGAGTTCAGGCATCTCCCAACCAGTGAGCAAGGCCTGCATTTAAATACCAGGTCTGTTGGTTGTTCCTGTCTCTCTGGCATTTCCCCATCTGCATATCTCTGTTGTGATTTACACCATATTTCCTATCACCTCTATTTAACATTTACAAGTCATATTTTTGCTTAAATCACTCACTGTTGAAAGAAAACTTATCACTACCCAATGGAAAGCCAGCCTTGCTTGCTGCAAATAGCAGGCAATCATAAGCATAAAAAAATGGAAATAAAGCAGAGGTCTTACACTCTAGCCAAGACTTAATGTCTTTGTTAATAAGAAAGTTCCAAAATGTATTACCTGTTAAAGACTGAGTGGCACCTAACTGAGACTTGTTTCTTGACCTGTCAGAAAGCTTGGAAGAGAAAAAGGAATTAGCTTTCTCCCTGGGGCTATTGAATGAACTGGCCGTGTCCCACATAATCTTCACATGAGCCACCGCCCTCTGTGCCCCTTGCTCTGGGCAGGGCCTCAAACCGCAGCTCCTGGTTCCAGGAAGCAATGGGGGTGTCACAAAGCTCACAGGTGGCAAATCCCAAGGCCCAGCCCGCCCCCACTTCATGTCGACCTCAGTCCGGGGAAAGACAGAGAGGAAAGACTCCCTCCCACTGCCCACACACCACCGTATTTTATAACCTTTTGTCACGCTCGAAAATGATTTGCTTCCTTGGAACCAAGCTAAGACGTTTTTTTTTTTTTTTTTTTTTTTTTTTTTTTTTTTTTAATTAAATCTTTATTGTTCAGATTATTACATTTGTTCCTCTTTTTTTTTCCCCCCATAACTCCCCTCCTCCCAGTTCCCGCCCCACCCTCCGCCCTCACTCCCCACCCACTGTCCTCATCCATAGGTGCACGATTTTTGTCCAGTCTCTTCCCGCATCTCCCACACCCCTTTCCCCCCCAGGAATAGTCAGTCCATTCCCTTTCTATGTCCCTGATTCTATTATAATCACCAGTTCATTCTGTTGATCAGATTATTTATTCACTTGATTCTTAGATTCACTTGTTGATAGATGCATATTTGTTGTTCATAATTTGTATCTTTACCTTTTTCTTCCTCTTCCTCTTCTTAAAGGATACCTTTCAGCATTTCATATAATCCTGGTTTGGTGGTGATGAACTCCTTTAGCTTTTCCTTATCTGTGAAGCTCTTTATCTGACCTTCAATTCTGAATGATAGCTTTGCTGGATAAAGTAATCTTGGTTGTAGGTTCTTGGTATTCATCACTTTGAATATTTCTTGCCACTCCCTTCTGGCCTGCAAAGTTTCTGTTGAGAAATCAGCTGACAGTTGTATGGGTATTCCCTTGTAGGTAACTGAGTTTCTTTCTCTTGCTGTTTTTAAGATTCTCTCTTTATCTTTTGCTCTTGGCATTTTAATTATGATGTGTCTTGGTGTGGTCCTCTTTGGATTCCTTTTGTTTGGGGTTCTCCGCGCTTCTTGGACCTGTAAGTCCATTTCTTTCACCAGGTGGGGGAAGTTTTCTGTCATTATTTCTTCAAATAGGTTTTCAATATCTTGCTCTCTCTCATCTTCTGGCACCCCTATAATTCTGATGTTGGTACGCTTGAAGCTGTCCCAGAGGCTCCTTACACTATCCTCGCATTTTTGGATTCTTTTTTCATTCCACCCCTCCGGTTGGGTGTTTTTTGCTTCCTCGCATTTCAAATCATTGACTTGATTCTTGCGCTCCTCTGGTCTGCTGTCGGGAGTCTGTATAATATTCGTTATTTCAGTCTGTGTATGCTTAATTTCTAGTTGGTTCCCCAATATAAGATCGAGGGTCTCATTAGTTTTCTTGTAGATCTCATTAAGTTTATCGGCGGCTTCTAAACAGTTCTTGAGAGACCTTAAAAGTGTGGTTCTGAACTCTATATCTTCCATTGACAATTTTGTCCTGTTTCTTTGTCTCCGCATTTTGTTATGCTTCCTTGGTGCACCCCCTAGTGGTCTTTGTGCACAGTCTTATAGTTAAACCTTGATTGTTGTAGCTAATACCAGGGAGGGTTTGACCTCCAGGCCAAGTGGCTATGAGAATCAGCTGTGTCAGCAGTGAGAGAACTTCTGTCCTCTAGGGAGGTGCTAATCTAGCCTTTGCCTGAGGCTATCCGGCAAATGCCTCCGTGCAGGGTTTGGGCAGGGCGGGTCGCACAGGATCAACAGGGTGGGCCGGAGAGAGCAGTTATGGCGGCTCTCAGTCCTGTCCCCAGGGGCTCTGCCTCTCTGAGTCCCAGCACCCGCTGCAAAGCTCGGAGAGAAAGCTGCACTCGCTCTGACCGAAGCCAGACAGTCCCGCCTCTCCCGTTTGAGTCTGGGTCCCTAAAGACTCGCCCGGATCTGGAGCTCAGAGTCTGCGACTCCCTCCCGATTGAAAACGCCAACCGTGCCCTCCGCCGCCAGCCCGCTCGCGCACTGCGCACCTCAGAATTTGACTTCAGCACTGCACCTCCTCTGAGTGTCCGCATGCGTTTCTCTTTCCTCCTATTTGTAGGACTTCCACTCAGCCAGCGTTCCTGTGGTTCTGGGTGATGTCCCTTCCGTTTTTTGGTTTCACTTTTGAAGTAGTTGTTCAAAGCAGCAAACTCCGGCGTTAACCTATGCCGCCATCTTGGTTCTCAACCAAGCTAAGACGTTTAGCATGTATATTTTTAAAAGGCGCCGAGTGAGCCATCTGCTGCTTTGAAACTTGCAAGGGAAGAGTGAG
Organism: Myotis myotis; assembly: GCF_014108235.1. Classification (NCBI taxonomy): domain Eukaryota; kingdom Metazoa; phylum Chordata; class Mammalia; order Chiroptera; family Vespertilionidae; genus Myotis; species Myotis myotis. The sequence goes on along the minus strand of NW_023416323.1, from coordinate 20,496,334 downwards.
TCTGGGAAGGGTAGCTCTGGCCACGCGTTCTAATTGCTATTTATTGTCCCTTAAAAAATGTCTCTTTGCTTCATTTTCAAGTAACCCCGCCTGCATATTGAAATCTGGAAATCAGTCTGGCCTCTATGCCCAGATCCAGCAGCTCTCATTTCATCCCATCCAAAGGCTTATCAGGGAAGAACTGCAGGCCATGCCACTCTTTCTCTAATGCCCTTCAGTCTGGGGCCTTTGTACATCCCTGTCCCTCCGCCTGCAACTCCATTCTCTTCCCATCAGATCTCCACTCCAGTCCTGGCTGCAGGTCAGACTTACCTGGGGGCTCTGAGACCACATCAGCTCCTGCTGGGCCCCAGCCCACATCCTCCAGGAGTGGGGTCCAGGGGTGGGCATGGCCTCAGAGCCCGCAGTGGATTCTAATTCACATCCAGGAAGCAAATTCCTGGTCATCCTGCAGGTCTCAAGATCCTTACTCCCCTCAGATGAGTCTATACACTCTAATGGCACCTGCAGCTCTTTGTAATGAACGTGTTCAGTCTCCTCTTCCTGCTGAAGCTCCCAGAGGGCCAGGACTCTGTTTTGTCAGTTTATCCCCTGCACCCATCATAGCGTCTGGCATTCAAAGAGTTCTCATTAAGCTCTTAAATATTTTTGAATGAATGAAAACATGAATCAAGGTCTCCAAAAGGGCACAAGGTCTTCCTTTAGCATTTGGAACATTTCCCAAGTGTTAAGTGTTTGCCTTGTAGAATGAGAATAGTGAAGTATATTCAGAAGTCTGGGGCCTCCTAGCTGCCCCAGATTCTCTTGTGTTTGGGCCAGCTGGGGTCAAAGGAAGGAGAGGCCTGTTTATGTAGAGTGGCGTGGGGATTGTGGAAGGCAGGGCTGGGCTGGGAGGGGCGTAGGCGTGTGCAGACAGTCCCTGCAGGTGCCCTGCCCTTGTCCTGCAGGTGGGTTCGTAAACACTGACTTCCCTCCTGACAGCCATCCACACATAGGGGCCTTCACGGGCAGGGGGTGGGAGGAGGGTAGGTATCTTGGACCTAGAAAGGGTAGCTCAGTTGGTTTGGTTTTTGTCTTTTCTCCAAATGTAAAAATGACCCATATTATAAGACAGCCACCATGGGAGTTCACTGTGCCCCAGGCCCTGTGTTAAGATGACTCTTCTGCTCTTAGACCTCAGCAAGAGGGGCCCCTGCTCTGGCCTTTCTCCAGCAGTTCCCCTTCCCCCCAGAGTGAGGAGTTAAAGGGCTATGGAGTGATGCCCACCCAGAGGGACCCTCCCCCACCCCACCCCTGAACTGGCTACCCTGGATCCCTGAATTTCCTGCCCAAATAGCCCCAGCCTGCTTGCAGCACCTGCTCCTGTCCTCCTCAGGCCCACGCGGTGGCCAGGGCTGGCTGCTGGCTTGGTGGTGCTGGCTGGCGCATCCATGCAGTGGGAAGAAAAGGGGCAGGGGCAGAGAACCTGGGCCTAAAAGCTGGCCCTCGTTCCACTACCCTATTCCAGCTCCAGACTCCAGGAGTTCCTAGAATTTTTAATTCACACTTGGGACCAGCACCATGCAATGGAACCTGCTACAATGAAGGAACGCTTATCTGTCCACCCAACGTAGTAGCCACCAGCCACATGTACTATTGAAATGTGGCCAGTGCAGCTGAGAAACTGAATTTTAAATTTTATTTAATTTCAATTAAACATTAAATTTAAATAGCCACATGTGGCTAGTGATTGCCGTATTGGACAGCACCGGTCGACCACATTGTGAAGGTCTGTGTGCCAAGGCAGAGGAGAGAACGGCCTTTTACTTAACCATTGGCTATGTTTAGACCTGGGGTTGGTGGGCCTCATTCTCATTGGGGTCCTGCAGTTTTAGGGGTGGTTACATGCTTTGCATGCTTCTCACCTCATCTCTATGACAGCCCTCTGAATGATTCATTATCCCGTGACTACAGATGAGAGCCACCTGCCCAACATCGCGGAATTGTCAGTGGGATTTGAGTTGGAGTTTGAATGCATGTCTGCCTGGCTCCCAGTTACTAATTATGATGGGTCTGGCCCTGGGCCAGGTGTTTTCATAACCATTATTTAACTTAATCCTAGCCATTATCCTCAGACGCAGGTCAAAGGAACCCATCCAAAAGTTACAAATGCCCCCCCCCCCGGTTTTACAAACGAGGAAGCCAAGCGAGGGAGGAAGGGGGCCCAGGGAGGCTGAGCAAGTTCACAGAGAAAGCTGTGGAGTCAGATTTCACACCCAGGGCTGCTGAACCCCGAAGTCCGTGTTTCGGGGAATTACTGAGATGACTTCTTCTCCCCTAGAATTTAGGGATTTCAAAGTAAGCTCGCAGAATTTTTGCTGAATTCTGGCTGGAAAGCCATTTCTTCCCAAAGCGGAGCATGTTGGCCACTGAAAGCAGCCGAGTCATGTTCATTACTGCTGTGTGTGGAAAAATTCAGTTTATCCCTCAACCAGTCTGACCAGTTTCAGGCTGGAGTTCTAAGACGGCTCTGCAGATCGACTCCCTAAGAATCAAGCCCAGGACATGCACGAGAGGCCTATTGCTGTCATGTGACTAGCAAGTCACCAGGAGGGGCCTCCCACCTATTGGTTGTGCATCACAGGTGGAGGCATTCGGAGCTTTTGTTTATAAGAAACCGTAGATGTGCTGGGTGCTAAGTGACTCTTAAATGCACTTTATCGCATTTAATTCTTACAACCCCTCGGCAAGGCACGTTTTGCCCCTTGACAGTTAAAGGAAAAGCTTACTGAGTCATGTATTCACTCATTTGTTTAGCAGTTACTCCCTGGGAGCTATGTGCCATGCACTGAACAAAATCTGGTCCCTGTCTTCACAGGGAAAGAGCATAAAAGAAGGAAGCAGCTCCCTAAAGAGATGATTGCAGGTTGGGACACACACCTCAGAGACCCTGCAGATTGAGTCGTTGGGGAAGGGATGTTGAGCTGAGACCTGCAGGATGGGAACGGGCCGGCCTCCGGGCCTTTGCACCTGCTTTGTCCTCTGCCTGCAGTGCTCTTGCTTCTGAGTAGAAGAATCGCCAGGTGAAGGTCTGGGCTCAGACTCTGCTTCTCTCTGTGTGTCCTTGGACAAGCCACTTTCCTTCTCTGGGCCTCAGTGTAGTCTTCTGTCAATTGAGGGATTGAACTAATAAAAATACCTTGAACGGCCCCTGCAATTTAATAGCTAGGATGCAGTAAATTTCCTGTCCTTCCCAGCCAAAAGCAGCGATTGTTCAAATAGGGTTGTTTTAATTATAAAAGCCCATTTTGGAAAAGTTGGAACGTAGAGAAAAGTTTAAATGAAAAGTCAACCGCCGAAACCGGTTTGGCTCAGTGGATAGAGCGTCGGCCTGCGGACTGAGAGGTCCCAGGTTCAATTCCGGTCAAGGGCGTGTACCTGGGTTGCGGGCGTATCCCCAGTGGGAGATGTGCAGGAGGCAGCTGATCGATGATTCTCTCTCATCGATGTTTCTAGCTCTCTATCTCTCTCCCTTCCTCTCTGTAAAAAATCAATAAAATATATTTAAAAAAAAAAAAAAAGTCAACCATAACAATAATTCTCCCCAGTAAACTCTGTGAAGACAGGGGCTTGTTTCTCATTCTCTCCCTGTGGTAACGGCAGTAATGTAGTAGTAGGAGTACTAGTGGCAATAATACAACAGCCATATCATCAACAGCAGCTGATTATCTAGCACTTTCTGCCAACCAGGCTCTCTTTAAATTATTTGCATGGATTATTTAATCTGCACAATAATTCAGCGACACATATACTATTCCTACAATGCGTATACTATACTCCATTATACAGGTGAAAACACTGAATTTCAGAGATACTAAGTAACTTACTCAACTCACATAACTAGTATGTGGAGAAATAGGGAGTGGCAAATGCTCAACAAATATTCAATCAATTGTGTTAAATCCCTCTCCTGAGTTACAATGATGGCAGTAAGGCACTGAACAGAGCAAAGTCTGATTGAAACTTGAGACCAAGGAATGTCCTTGATAGATATTTTTCTCCTAAGTAAAATTTATTGCATGTTTATTTTATTTTCAGCAGTGATACATTTTCACAGGAGAATATACCAAAGATATAGATAAACATAGAAAAAGAAATTAAGGTCTTCATACTGCCACTGCCTGCTATATTGTTAATATTTGGTCTATTTCTCCCCAGGCTCTTTTCAATGTAATTATTTTCGCTGGCTGAGGTCAGACTGCGTATGCAATTTACTCTGCTGCTCTTTTCACTCAGTATTCTATCATGAGCATTTCCCATGTTATTATGAACTCTTTATAAACAGTCTTTTAATGACTGATGCAGCCTTTTACAGGTGAATCATCCAGTGTTTAAAAAGTTCATTAATTTCACCTGTGAGGGATAAGGTGGCCCATGGTAGAAAAAAAGAGCCACGGTTTTAGGGGCCCCTGCCCTACCGTCTACCAGCTATCCGATCTTGGAGGAGTCACTTACAATCGCCAATCCGCATTTTTAACTAAGAATACCAGTTATGTAAATAGCTGCTTCCTGTGAGTAATGTGAGAACACAGCAAGATGGCATACACAGAAGCATTTTTTTAAAAATGTACACAGTAAAACAAATGTTTCTTCTGGGTAACAAGTTTTCATTTTTGTTGGAAAATTGATTCTTTCAGAATGCAGAAGTGGGCTCAAATTTAATCAAACTGGCATCTACGACAGCAAGAGCCCTGAAGGAAAAAGATGACCAAGTCTACTGCCAACCAGAGTTGCTCTGTGAAGGTAAACTACATCCTCTATCCCTGTGTTTAGGGAAGAGCAGAATTTCATGAAGCCCCCCCAGGCCTCTTTATGTAACCTCCTTCTGATTTAGAGATGCTACGCATGGACAAGGGACAAAGAGGAAGGCTCTTGGGGTTGTCCCAGTGCAAAGCATTTTGGTACAGTTGTCTTTCATATGCCCTCAAACCCCACCCAGGAAGGCACTGGGTGGTCATTGGACCTGGTGATTTTCACGGCTGCCCCTCCCCCCCAAATGCTGTGCTGTACTGAATGCGGACTAACAGGCACAGCACGTTTGGATCCCTACCTCTACACATTCACAATAGCCCACATAACAGGTGCTGTCAGCATGTCACAGAGGAGCTAACCAGGCCTCAGAAAGATTGAGCTATACACACAACGTAAAACCCTTGAATGGAAGTCACGCCCACTAGAGCAGGGCTCCTCCACCTGGCACTGCTGATACCTGGGGCTGGTCATTCTTTATGGTGGGGCCATCCTGGGCATTGTAGGATGTTGAGCCGCATCCCAAGCCTTGACCTACCAGATGCCAGGAGCACCCCCACCCTGAACTGGAATAAGCAGAAACATGCCCGGACATTGCCAGTGTCCATGGGGGGCACCATGGCCCTGATTGAGAACCTCCGCCCTGGAATATAACAAGTCCATGCGGCGGGGACCACGCTTTTGTGCTCAGTGTTATCACCATGTGACAAAAGTCTGGGTCTGAGTTCAACACTTGAGTTCGTAGTGAACAGGCTTGCCCAGGATACTCGGGGCGTGGCAAGGCGTGGCTCCCCAGGTGGCTGCCCCATGCCAGGTCCAGGCATCTGGAAGGGTGCTGGTCTGGGGACTTTCCTGGGATGACCTCAGATTTGACCACTAACAATCAGTTCTGTAAACAGTGCCCCATGGATCCAACAACCAATCTGTGTGGCACCCCAGACTCTCAGAGTCTTTAAAAGTGAAAATACAGATCTCGTTTTCTAATTCTTAAAAAAATTTCTTTTAAATCCTCACCTAAAAAGTGAGGATATTTTTTCCCCATTGACTTTTAGAGAGAATGTAAGAGAAGGGGGAGTGGGGAGGGACAGAAAGAGAGTATATGTAGAGAGAAAAACAGTGATGTGAGAGAGACATCGATTGGTTGCCTCCTGCTTGTGCCCCAACCAGGGCCAGTATTGAACGTGCAACCAACTGCCTTGACTGGGAATTGAACCCGTGACCCTTCCATCCACAGGCTGGTGCTCTAACCATTGAGAAAAAATGGCCAGGGCCATTTCTAATTCTATATATATGTGTGTTTTTTTGTTTTGTTTTGTTTTTACTGATTTCAGAGGAAGGGAGAGGGAAAAAGAGATAGAAACATCAATGATGTGAGAGAATCATTGATCAGCTGCCTCCTGCATGCCCCCTACTGAGGACTGAGCCTGCAACCCGGGCATGTGCCCTTGACCAGAATCGAACCCGGGACCCTTCAGTCTGCAGGCTGACGCTCTATCCACTGACCCAAACCAGCTAGGGCCCATTTCTAATTCTTAAGGCATCAACTTCCATTTTCTCTCATCCACCATGTGGTGTGGGAGATGGAGACTTAAAATATTATAGTCCTTTTGTTTCTGAGAATTCCTGTTTATTATAGCAACCGTGGGCAATACTGTAAAGTATGGCAATAAATAAATCCCTCATAATACCTCCACCTGTGACAACCCTTGGAAATACCCACCCAGTCTCCTCTCTTGTGTGTGGACTGCTTGGCGGATGCCAGGCACTCTTCTAGGAGCTGCTCAGCCGTCCTCTCCTTTCATCACGGCACTTCATCCTGTTGTCATCCACATTCAACGAGTTCACACACGAGGGGCTGAGCTCAGGGTAGTGAGAGTCCGAGAGATGTAGCCGTTACTATTAGAGCAACTCCAGCAGGCTGGTGTTGGCACGACCTCTTCTTCCTTTAGAACTGAGGACAGCAAAGCTGAGGACAATATGGTAACAGGCAGCAAAGCCAGGATATGCACCCAGGTTTCTCTGACTCAAAAACCCTTAACCTCTGCATTTATACTTTTAGGAATGTGTACTATACCATACTATCTAGAATGTTCTGAAATGGCTTCTTCTTCAAGAATGCATCTTTAATAAGCCATGCAGAATTTGCTGGGATGAGTCAGACTTTACTTAACCAAGTGCCTATGGTTGGCCATTTACAGTGTGGGGGAAGGGAGTCCCAGATCATGATTGAGGGGCCCAGGAGCATCATGGGAAGTCTCAGGCTGACTATGGGCATTTTTTTTTTTTTTTAGATATTTTTATTGATTTCAGAGAGGAAGGTAGAGGGAGAGATAGAAACATCAATGATGAGAGAGTATCATTGATCAGCTGCCTCCTGCACGCCCCCTACTGGGGATCAAGCCCGCAACCCAGGCATGTGCCCTGACGGGGAATTGAACCATGACCTCTTGGTACATAGGTCGAGGCTCAACCACTGAGCCATGCTGGCCGGGCTATGGGCATCTTTTTCCGATTTAAGTGTGTGGGAGGTCCCTCCTCATCACATTCATCATGACCTGTGTCTTGTAAGTTTCATGGTTACTCACCTGTAAGATTATACATCTTCCCATCTCAGGAATCTGTTCCCCTTTGCTCCTCAGTGAGCCTGAGAAGCATTTATGCTTTGGTCCTTCTCAGGAGGCCTTTCTGTGGCAGCTGTCCCCATGCCTGCTTCCTCTTTTCTTGGACATTATATTTTCATCAGCAGTTGGCTCCAACTACCTGGCATATTTCATCAGAGGGGGACTTTCATTTTTGTATTCAGCTTTACAAATTGAATCTGACATAACAGGCATATATCAATATATATGCATTCACATGGACAAAATTTTAAGGGTATTTTTTAATTTAAAAGCAATAAGTACAATGAAAATTTCACAAAATGAGAAATCTAGTGTACAATATAAACTATAAGGAAGTTATCACCCCAGCAATGCTTCTAAACTTTTCGCTTTATTTTTTAGCATAGTGGATATAATTCTATAATCAGCCTTTTACACTTAATCTTTTGAAATGGATACTTTCCCATGTTATTAAAATTATTTGTAGATATTATTTTAACATAAGGTTCTTATATGAATTCGACAGATTTATTTAATTATTCCCCATTGACACTCCTTTACACAGATTCAGAAGTTTCTTTTCACACCCACACACACGTGTGTGCACACATGAGTACTTTTTTTTCCAAGAGCTTTAAAAAATTGCAGTGGCTTCTGATTTTAATCGTGCAATTATTTTTGATTTCTATCTTGGATAATTAAAGATTTTTATATACTTAAGTACCTTGCTCCTGAACCTTCTACTAGAGCCAGGATAATTATCAGAGGTTCCTTTCCCCTGCCTGGTGACTACCCTGATCCAATCCAGGGCCTGAATGGAGTTCAGGGATCCTGGCCTGGGAGATGTTTTTGTGGAGAGGGTGCCCAGCCCTGCACAAAGGGCGATGTCCTAGCCCTCAGGATGGGCCTTTGTCAGCTGTGTCATTCTTTCTAGGCTTAGACCTGCCTCGGATCAATTACGCTCACAACGGGAAGCGATATCGGTATGTCTTTGCTTTTGAAGTTCAAAGGAGTCCCATCCCAAACAAGGTACTGATTCCTGGGTAATCACCGCTTGCAACAGTCCTGTCTGTCTACAAAGCTAGGTTCTCAGACTGGGTGACCTTGATTAGAAGATGGAGGGCAAGAGGGAGGTCCCCTGGGGGACAGGAGGTAGGTCAGGGAGTAAGGCCAGTTTGGAACCCAATACATTTGAAGCAATGATGAGCCCAGGGAGGGAGCTGTACCTACTGGGCTGGAGCTCAGGAAAGAGGCCATGGCTGGAGTTTATCCATTGATTTCTTTATTCCGTACGTGTTTTTCGAACGCCAACTATGTGCTACAAGGTAGTAGGCAATGAGGATAAGGAAGTATACAGGGGGATCCCCTGCCCAACCGCTCAAGCAGGGAGGGTAAAGCTGAAACTTGGAAGATTTAGTTGTGGTTTTTTTCAAACTAGTATTTGTGGAACACTTGCTGTATCCCACGGGATAGGCTAAGTGCTGTACAGATACCACTTTTATCTTCATTTTTAAACAATACAATGGGAAGTCTGAAAAAAATATACACTGCAAAAAAGTACACACTAAGAAAATAAAGTTTTCCACACACACGTACACACCCCACAAGTGACTTCCCACTAACCCCATACCCTACGGGAAACAGGCTTCCTGGTGATTAAGAGAAGTCCAGTGATCTGTACTTTTAAAACAACAAAAGAATTGTATTATACTTTATTTTTTAAAAAGATTTTTTTATTGGTTTTTAGAGAGAGGAAAAGTTGAAGGCGAGAGAGAGAGAGAGAGAGAGAGAGAGAGAGAGAGAGAGAGATTGGCTGCCGCCTGCAAGTCCCCAACAGCCCGAGATCAAGCCACCAGCCCGAGCATGTGCCCTGACCAGGAATTGAACTAGCAACCTTTCAGTGCCCAGGGCGATGCGAAACCAACTGAGCCACACCAGCCAGGGCTGTATTATACTTTAAATGTTTGCATTGAATATGTTAGTTTATTTAACTATAGAAAAATTGCAATGTGATACCAAACACCAAATAAATTCAAGATTTTTGTTTTGAAAAGAATTCAGTGTGTAGTGTCAGCTACGTGGTGGCAGGAGGACCTTTGCTTCAAGTTAGAGGAGGAAGCTCATTGCTTTCATGACTCCAAGATGTCATGTTGGAGTCTACATTGGAGGGGCTTAATCCTCTTTCTCTGTGAGATAAGCATGCTTTCCAACAAGTCATCTCCATGTTTTCCTCTTTGGATGTGCAGATACTAAAATATGACATTCTCACAAAGTCGTTCTTAAGATGGGGAGAGCAGCACTGCTGGCCGTCGGAACCCGTGTTTGTGCCTACACCAGATGCCAAAGAGGAGGATGACGGTAAGACCCGGGGAAGGGGAGCCCACCCACTGTACTCTGCCTGTGATCACATCCTCAGACAGAGACATCCTTTGGGGACAGTGGCCCTGCCCACATCACACAGCTGGGGGAGTCACGCTTTGAAACCCAGGTCTGTATGAATCCAAAACTGCAGGGTTAGGGAGTCCTCAAGACCACCCATACCTCTGACACCAACTACGAGTTTTGTGGTCCCCAAGACCACCCTTGGTTTCAATAGAAGGGATCACAGAACACACTGAAAACTGTTCCTCTCATGGTTATGGTTGATCTCAGCTAAAGGATGCAGATAAAAAGAGAAGAGGTGTTGGGGGCAATGTCCAGCAGAGTTCCATGCATGGAGCTTCAGTTGTTCTCTCTGGGAAAGTCATGGATGCCACCTTCTCCCGACAATACCCGTGGAGTATCACCGACCAAGGACACTTCCCGGAGCCTTGGTGTCAGAGCCTGTGGGGAGTTGGGGGGGGGGGGGGGTTGGCCACGTAACTGTGGTTGACCTTTAGTCTTCAGCCCTTCTGGAGGTCAAGCTGACTCTGGCTTAAAGCTTCCATTAAGTCCCTTTGTGAGGGTAGGTTATCTGGCTGGCCGCAGGTTAGCCATTACCTCCTGGCATTGAATTATTCACTACACAAAAGCCCACTTCCCAGTGAGCAGTACCACCCTTTCCCAGAGTAGAATCTTGGTTTTAAAATTCACTTTCATGGCAGGGTCAGAGTTCTTCATTATCTAAGCATGTAACTTTTGGGGGAAGGAGCACCTAGAAATGTGTGTTTGAGGCCCACCTTGCTTTTCTGGGTTTCCATATGACAGATGGTCCTTTTCCTCCTTGATTCTGACTTTGACCCAGAAATGCCCTGCCTACACCCATGAGGGTGCTAAGGATGGTAACAAGAACCTTGGGTGGGGCTGCCCCACAGAGCCTGCCAGCTGCTTCCCTCAGGTGAGAAGGGAGCGGTTTTCTACCTACTGATCATGCATGGCATGGCTCCAGGCTGGGGACTTCGTGTCACTGTCATCTCCGAGGTGGGGGGTTGTGGGTACCACCTCCTGCTGAGGCCGGCCTTCCGCTGGGCTTTGAGAGTGTGTGCCATGCATTTTCTCCATGGGCAGAGAGTAGCATTGTCTTCTCTTCACCACAGGAGAGGCTAAAAGAATGAAGCAACTTGCCCACGGTCACACGCCCAGCGCTTATAGAGATAGGATTTGAGACCAAGCCAATCTGACTTCAGTTATGCTCAACCACTCTGAAACCTGGGAGGCCCTGGGACAAAGCACAAATGTTAGCTGGAAGTTTATGTGCATTATTTTGTTTAACCCCCTGTTCCTTGAGAGTGAGTGCTTAGAAAGTTTCCATTGTACAGAGGGGGAAGCTGAGGCTGCCTTGAGGTGAATTGGGCTCATTCAAATGCCATTTGAGTGTAACTAGTCTGAATTTAGCCAAGTGACACATATTAGCCTAAATGCAGCATCGAAACCAATTCTCTATAGTCAGTTTCTAAACACTAGAGAAATAGCCATTTTGCAGCACATGCAGTAATTTACAAAGTGCTTTTATGATTCATCATGCAAGAGATCCTCTCAGCAAGCCTGTGAGGGGAGGGACATTATCCCACTCTACAATTGAGGAGACTGAGGTTCAGAGAGGTAAAGGGACTGGCCTAGCCAGGGCTGGAAGCAGGTCTCCTGACTCCCAGTTCCCTGATCTTTCTCTTCGGCTCACACAGAATATAAAATTCACTTTCCTTCTGTTTTGATAGATACTGACATTCATAGAGGACAGGGAAACATAGCTGAGAAGCTCGTCCCTCCAGCTGGAGGAGGTTCAAGGCTGCACTTTTACAAAGTGTCTCTTTTTGTTTCCCCAAAGGAATTCTCTTATCGGCCATTGTCTCCTCCGATCCCCAAAAGCTGCCTTTTCTGCTTATTCTGGATGCCAAAACTTTTGCAGAACTAGCTCGCGCATATGTTGATGTGGACATGCACCTGGATCTCCATGGGTTATTCATCCCGGACACAGACTGGGACCCAAGGAAGCAGGCCCCTTCCCAGGAAGTCCAGGACAGGGCTTCATCGCAGACAGGACAGGTGTGAGCGGCCCCATGGGTAGGCTCCCGGGGACACAGGTGTGATCCCTCTCTGGGTCCTTCCTTTCATTTGGTGCTTATTCTTTCGGTGTTTGCTTTGAGACAAAGGTTTGGAGATAGAGCTTATCAGTATCTTTCTTTCATTTCATTTTGGCCATAAAAACTTTGAGCATTGATCAAATATTTATTGATAGCTCTAGCACTTCTAAGAAAGCCCCTTTCTGCCCTGGCCAGTTTGGCTCAGTAGATAGAGCGTCGGCCCTTGGACTGAAGGGTCCCAGGTTTGATTCCAGTCAAGGGCATGTACCTCGGTTGCAGACTCCTCCTTGGCCCGGGCCCTGGTCGGTATGTGCAGGAGGCAACCAATCGAAGTGTTTCTCTCACATCGATATTTCTCTCTCTTTCCCTCTTTCTTCCATTCTCTCTAAAAATCAATGGAAAATATCCTTGGGTGAGGAAAAAGAAAGAAAGAAAGAAAGAAAGAAAGAAAGAAAGAAAGAAAGAAAGAAAGAAAGAAAGAAAGGAAGGAAGGAAGGAAGGAAGGAAGGAAGGAAGGAAGGAAGGAAGGAAGGAAGGAAGGAAGGAAGGAAGGAAGGAAGGAGAAAGAAAGAAAAGAAAGAAAGAGAGGGGGGGAGAGGGAGGGAGGGAGGGATGGAGGAAGAAAGAAAGAAAGAAAGAAAGAAAGGAAGAAAGAAAGAAAGAAAGAAAGAAAGAAAGAGAAAGAAGAAAGAAAGCTCTTTTCCTATAAAGACAATGACCATGAATCAGAAATTATGTTGTCATGTATTCATCGCTCTTAGAATGACAGAGAAGAGATAAACATTTATCTTTACTTCTTCCTCTGTCCCCTTCTCTCCCTTTCCTCCCTCCATTCTTTCCAGTGGGCTACATTGTATGTCTGGGAGTTCCAGCCTTCTCACCATGCCCTGTTAGTAAATTATGTGGCCAGGAAGGCATGTTGCTTTGTGGTCATTCTATGCAAGGCATGACATACTATAAAATAATAAAAACTTTAAAGTCTCTTCAGACCTTATTTTATTTTTACATGGCTTCCTTCCTCTGAAGTTCTTCTAAGGCAATAAAATACAGTGGCAGAACTAGATGGTTGGTAGTAAGCTTGATGGCTCATTGTAGAGCAAAGCTTCAACAGATGGGTGTGGGAATCGCCTTTTACAGGAGGGGGTTAAAGATCTGGACACTGATCCAACTGGCCATGGCTAAGGGCCCAGGATCCAGGATTGAGTCCCAGGCCAAGGCTGGCTTGAGGAGCACTTGCCTGATGCTGAGAACCAGGGCAGCAAGCCACACCCATGTGTATAGGAAAGAAGGTTCTCCAAGGTGAATGTGCTGTTAGGACAGATCAGGCATTTGGGGCAGAGGTGGAAGGAGCATGGTGGTGGGGATGTAGGAAACTAGGAGCAAGCCAAGCATGGTCCCATGGGATGTGCCTGGTGCCTGGTTTAGAGAACCAAAGGCAGGCTGGATAGTTCCCAGATACCTATGGCAGGGGGTCAGGGAGGCCTGGGATTCCACCCTTAGTGTTGCACCTGCCTACTCCCGAGTCTAGATTGCATTCAGTCACTGGAGGGGATTCATGACACGTCACAAGGATGGGATGGGATCTCCCATGACAGTGCATGAATACTCCAAGGGGGAGGGGGGAAGATGGTCTTGGCTTTTGCCCTGCAGCTACCCTGAAGCCATACTTAGTTTCTACTCAAATGTAGGCACCATCAGGTCAGGGACATTTTTTAAATTTAAACTTTTATTGGAATAATTATAGATTCATGTGCAATTTTAAGAAATGATAACAGGAGAATGCAGTGGTTCTCAATCTTCTGGCCCTTTAAATACAGTTCCTCATGTTGTGACCCAACCATAAAATTATTTTTGTTGCTACTTCATAAATGTAATGTTGCTACTGTTATGAATCGTAATGTAAATATCTGATATGCAGGACGGTCTTAGGCGACCCCTGTGAAAATGTCATTCGACTGCCAAAGGGGTCGTGACCCACAGGTTGAGAACCGCTGTTCTACATGAACTTTAAAGTTTCCCCCAATGGTAACATTTTAGTACAATATCACAACCAGACTATTGACATAGACCAATCCACAAATATTATTTGGATTTTCCCAGTTTTACCTGTGTGTGTCGGGGCGGGGGGGGGGGGGGGGGGGGGCGGGCAGTGTAGTGTGTGTGTGTGTGTGTGTGTGTGTGTGTGTGTGTGTGTAGTTCTATACAATTTTATCACATGTATAAATTCCTGTATCCAGGACTACAGTCAAGAAACTGAATAACAGTACATTGACACAAGGATGTCTCGGGTTGCTTGTCTATCACCACACCTACCTCTCTCCCATACCTCACCCCTGGCAACCACCATTTCTAAAATTTTATCATTTGAAAATGTTATGTAAATGGAATCACACAATATTGACCTTTAGGGATTGGCTGTTCTCACACAGCAGAATTCCTTGAAGATTCATCCAATTTGTTCCCTTGTTGGGTATGTTTTACTCACTACTTTATCCTCAGCATCTAGAACACTGCAGGCAGGTTCAGGTTCTCAATAAATATCTGTTGAATGAATGAATTCCCTCAACAAACAGATTCAACTCAATAATGTACCAACAAGAAATGGATATTTATTTTACTGAGGATCTCCTGGGAAGATGAGGAAGACAGTTCACATGGACCCCAATGACAACACACAAAATTCCCATGCAGGTTCCTGCCATCTGTGATCTCTAGCCTAGCTCTTCCCCTATTGGTCCCTCAGAACCTCTTCTGTCCTCCCATTTCATGCAAAGCTTACAGATCTCATAAAAAAAAAAAACCCGGACCCTAAAGATGACAGAATGAAGACCATCCCATCTTCCTCAGACTCTCCCCCAGAGGTCTCGGCACCTCCGGTCTTGCAGGGCACATCAGGAAATGCCATCTGTGGTGGCCGAAGAAAAGGGTGATTGATGTCCGTATTCAGGTGGCAGGAGTGGAAAAGGGTTGTGACAATGATAGTCACTCACCTACTCGTTATTCTACTTTAAATATTTGAGAAGAGGGCGGAATGAAAAAATGCTTCCCCACCTCCATTCTACTCAATTCCCATTGCCAAACAGCACCCAGACCTAATCATGAAAAGGGTGCAGTTCTGCGGGGAAGAAAAATATGTCCGTGGTGGTTTGTTTACCTTGTTTAAGATGAGAGGTGAAATACCAGACTGATGAGGAAGCTTGGCACAACAAATCCTTTTTTCTCAGTTTCAAAAGCACCAAAGGTCAGTTCCCATGATATCTGACTTTTCTTGTACCTTAATTCCATCGCACTTCATACACAGGCCAGGGTAACGAGCTCAAAATGCCGCAGGAGCTAAGACGCATGCGCCTTTCTTCAAAGCACCACAAGACAGTCCATCCTATCCTCGAGCCTTCCTTGTTATGCTCCAGGTGGGTGGAGTACGTGACCAGGAAGCTCTACAGGAAAAATCACTCAGCTGTTTATTGCTCTGGGAAAGCCACAACATTTCACAAGTGCTCTAAGATGGATTCCAGGCACACGGTAAGCTCTCAAGCATTTGCTGGCATACTCCCCCTTTCCTTCAAGGGTTTCTCTAAGTCAGTTCCAATTCAGGAACAAGCTGGATCTATATCCCCAGACAACTCAACTCGCGGAAAATCTAAGTGCATTCTAGCTACATCAGCAGTATTGGTTCGTGTTCATTTCTTCCCAACCAAAGTTACCAAGCATTGGGCTGACTCCATTAAGAAGGTTGCTTGTCCAGGTTAAAGACAAACACCTTTGATCACTTCTTAAGCTGTTTGAAGACTGTTTGGGTGGTTTTTAAATGAGAAGTCTTTCCCATGGCAAATCAGGACATGCAGACAGAAAAGTCATGGCCACCTTCCTCATTATCCAGCAATAAGTGTGAGACCATGGCCTCAACACCAACTTCCTTCTGGGGGTTCATTTAAAAATGTTTTAAAATTTATTGGGGTGACATTGGTTAACATTAGCATAGAGGTTTCAGGTGTGGGTTTCTATGTTATAAGATCTGTATATTGCACCCTGTGCCCACCACCCAAAGTCAAATCTTCTGTCACTATATATTAGGACTTCCTTCACCTCCCACCCCCTTCCCCCTGGCAACCACCACACTGCTGTTTCTGTTCACGAGTTTCCATTTTATATACCACATATGAGTGAAATCTTATGGTTCTTAGCTTTTTCTGACTGACTTATTTCACTTAGCGTAGTGTTTTCAAAGTCCATCCATGTTGTTGCAAATGGCGCTATTTCATCCTTTCTAATAGCTGAGTAGAATTCCATTGTGTATATGAACCACATCTTCCTCATCCAGTCCTCTATCACAGGACACGTTGGTTGTTTCCGTGTCTTGGTCACCATGAGAAATGCTGCAATAAACATAGGGGTGCATATATCTTTGTGACTATATGACTTCAAGGTTTTCGGGTATATACCCAGGAGAGGGATTGCGGGGTCGTATATTAGCTCTATTCTCAATATTTTGAGGAATCGCCAGACTGTTTTCCATAGTGGTTAGGGGAGCGGACTCATCAGCCAGGTGCAGATGCACACAGGCCTGGCTACGCCAGCTGCTGGGAAATGGTCTCTTGAGGTCAAGCACCAGCCAAGAAGCTGGAGATTTCCTCAGACAAAGATGAGCAGAGGGATATGTGGTGGCATTATGGGGCCCCAGCCAGCCTCTTCTCCTGGTGATCAGGAAAGGCTTCCTAGAAGTGGTTGGACGGAGCACCCAGCAAAGTCCTTGTAGGCTGAGGGTGCAGCTCAGGATGAGGATTTGCAGGTGGATGTGGGTTAACTGAAAGAAGCAGGTGGAGAGTGAATTTCCTAAGAAACAGCAGTGGAGTGAGAGAACTGGGGGATTTCCCTCCCTCTGGTTATTAAAGTCCTATATGGTCATTGTAGAACACCTGGATACATTAAGAAAAGGAAATGAAGGCCCTGGCTGGTGTCGCTCTGTTGTACCAAAAGGTCACCCGTTCGATTCCTGACAGTAGGGCTCCATCCCCAGTAGGGGGCATGCAGGAGGCAGCTGATCTGATGTTTCTTTCTCACATTGATATTTCTCTCTCTCTTAATCTCTACCTCCCTTCCTCTCTCTCTAAAGTCAATAAAAACATATTTTTAAAAAAGAAAAAAAGAAATGAGGAAGACACCACAAAAAGGAAACCCCTCAATCATTCTGGTGTGGGTATTTTTTCCCCAGTTAAAAATTGTTTTGTGTGCACAGTTTGCATATTAGCAATCACTTTCTAATCTACTCATCCGTTAATAACCTGTTGTCGTTTTTTTCACAACGAATGATTCACGCATTTTCCTAGGTCACTAAATTCTTCTAATGAGTATATATTACTTCATCTTTGGGACGTGACATGATGTGCACTACCCTGCTGCTGGACATTTAAGTTGGTGGTGGTTTTGGCTATTACAAGTCATGCCAGTTTAGTAATTCTGTGCCTGGGTTTCAAGAGCTCACCCCTCTCCCCAGCTCTGTGTTCAGGTGCTTGTTATTTTCTTTGGCTAGATTCCCAATTTAGGATTCCTGAGCCAAAGTTAGAAAAACAAGGTTTAGGGTGTTCTTTGAAAGGCCAATGGGTTTGGGTTGATTCATAGGAAACCGAGTAGCCATTCTAGAATCTGAGAGACTCAAATGATCAATGTGGCTGTAGGGCTGAGAAATCCTTATTTCTCAGAAACAGAAAAAAAGTGGGTATGAGTACATGCTAATATGACTTTAGTCCAAATCTCCCCTTCTTCCATTTCCTTATTCTTTCTTTTTTTTAAAAAAAAAATATATTTTATTATTGATTTTTTACAGAGAGGAAGGGAGAGAGATAGAGAGTTAGAAACATCGATGAGAGAGAAACATCGATCAGCTGCCTCCTGCACATCTCCCACTGGGGATGTGCCCGCAACCCAGGTACATGCCCTTGACCGGAATCGAACCTGGGACCTTTCAGTCCGCAGACCAACGCTCTATCCACTGAGCCAAACCGGTTTCGGCTCCTTATTCTTTCTTATTCTCTGTATCTTTCCACTCAGTACATATATTTGTTCTTTTCAGTCATATATTCATTTCATTCATTCATTCATTCATTCATTCATTCATTCATTCATTTCGTGTTGGCATGTAATGGTAAGCAAAACCAGTATCTCAACTGTCCTCAGGGAGCGAATGGCATAGTACAGGACACAGTACCAAGGAAACAAGCCAACACAATTCAGTGGGATGGGGATAAGAAAATGCTGTGGTGGGAGCCAGGGACAGCTGACATGTGAAGGATAGTACCAGGTAACTAGGTGATATGGGTGATCCCGATAAAGAAAGGGGTGGTGCCTGGATCTGGAATCAGGAGACAACATGGGAAACTTGAAAAAGGAGGACCACAGAAAAGACAAGTTCCAACCAGACCCCCAATTTATCTATTCTCAGGTGGCATGGAATTGGCATTAACTGAAGAGAAGTCTCCAGTGACTTCTTCAAGGATGGACAGTCATTTTTTAAAATAATACCTTTTTTTTGAGATCTAATTCACATACCATAAAAATCCACTCATTTAAAGTGTACAATTTAATGGTTTTAGTATATTTTAAATTGTGCAACTATTGCCACTAATTTTAGAACATTTTCATCACCTCCCAAAAGGAGCCCTGTACCCATTAGCAGTCACCCCTTATTCTGCACCCCTCTTCCCCAGTTCTAGGCAATCACAAACCTACTTTCTACTTTATATATAGATTTGCCTATTCTGGACATTTCATATACATTGAATCATACAATGTTTGGGTTCTTTGTGACTGGTTGCTTTCACTTAGCATAATGTTTTCAAATTTCTCTATGTTGTCACATGAACTAGTACTTCATTCCTTTTTTGGCTAAGTAACATTCCACTGTATGAACAGACCATATTTTGCTTATCCATTTGTCAGCTGGTAGATATTTGGGTTGTTTCCTCTTTGGGACTATCATGAATAAGGCCGCTGTGAACATTCATGTGTAAACTTTTTATGTGAACATATGTTTTTAGTTCTCTTTGAGTCTATTCCTAGGAGTGAAATTGCTGTGTCATATGATAACTCTATGTTTAACATTTTGAGAAACTCCCAAACTGGTTTTCAAAGTGGCTATACCATTTTACAATTCTACCAGCAAGGTATGAGAGTTTCAGTATGTCCACATCCTCCCTCATTGGTTATTGTCTGCTGTTTTTATTTTAGTCGTCCTAGATACAATGGAGTCTCACTGTGGTTTTGATTTGCATTTCCCTAATAACTAATGCTGTTGAACATCTCACATGTGTTTACTGGTCATTTGTACACTGTCTTGGGGAAATATCCACTCGAATCCTTTGCCATTTTTATTTTTATTTTTTAATGTATATTTTTATTGTTGACAGTATTACAGACATCCCCATTTCCCTTTCCTTTGCCCCCCTCCACCCAGCTCCTACCTCACCTAGGCTTTCACCACATTATTGTCTGTGTCCATGGGCTGTGCATGTAAGTAAGTTCTTTGGTTAATCTCTTAACCCTTTGCCATTTATAAACTGAGGTATTTGTCTTTCTATTGTTGAATTGTAAGAGTTCTGTATATATTGTGGATTTAAGTCCCTTATAAACATATGATCTGCAATATTTTCACCTATTCTGTATGTAGTCTTTTCACTTTCTTAATGGTGCCCTTGGACATTCACCAATTTTTAAAGTTTTATGAAGTCCAATTTATCTAATTTTTATCTTTTCTGCTTTTGGTGTCAAATCTAAGAAATGGTTGCTTAAGCTATAGTCCCAAAGATTTACTCCTATGTGTTCTTCTATTAATTTTATAGTTTTAGCACTTACATTTAGCACTATGATCCATTTCAAGTTAAATTTTATATACAGTACCAGGTAGGGGTCCTACTTCATTCTTTTGCATATGGATATCTTGTTGTCCCAGCATAAAAGTCACATTTTAGGGTTTATAAATCTTCCAGGAAGAGAAAAAAATGTAGCCCCTATTTCTCCATCATTCCCTAGAAGATGTTTCCTTCAACCAGTGAGAAACAACTCTGGGGCAGTCCTCTACTGGTCCCAGCAAAGCTTTGGTTCACAGACCTGGAGACCAAGATGAAATCCTCTGTCAGTGGTGGTTGCCATGGCTCTTTCTGCAATGGAGATTTAGAACTCTTCCTCATCTCCATCACAGGGTCCTGGTGGAGCACCAGGTAAGTCCAGCATATAAGTGCTCAAGTCAGACTCATACGCCCTGGTGGGATTTTCTAGAATTTTCTTTTTTAAAAAATATTTTTTTATTGATTTAAGAGAGGAAGGGAGAGGGAGAGAGAGATAGAAACATCAATGATGAGAGAGAATCATTGATTAGCTGCCTCCTGCCTGCCCCCAACTGGGGACCGAGCCCGCAACCCGGGCATATGCCCCCGACCTGGAATTGAACCAAGACCTCCTGGTTCACACAGATTGACACTCAACCACTGAGCCACGCCAGCTAGGCTAGAATTTTCTTTAAGTACATCCACTGTGTTCCAAGAGGATTAAAAGTGACCAATGTTCCTAGATCTCCTACTCTATTCCAGGTGTCTTTGGGAGAGGTAAAAGACATGGATGGGTTCCCTGGTTTCACCTTCAGTCTGACATTTGGGTTATGCAAACAAGAGGTTTAACCCTAGGTCAGGGTTCTCTAAATTACCATTATAATTAATGTCTACATCGTTGGTGCATTCTTCTCTATTTAAGGCCAGGAACTGAGCTTTCTTATAATAATAGCAATAATATGACAACAACTGATGTGTATTGACAATTCATGCTGTGCCAAACACTGTGCTTTAGCACTTCACATGGTGGTTCTCTTATGTTAGCTTCAGGTATACAATACAGTGATTAGACATATTTATAACCTACGAAGTAATCACCCCAATGAGTCTAGTACAAAGTTCAACTTCCTAACCATTTACTTTTATTGACTTAATCTTATTCACGTCATTTTAGGGGCTTGGTACAGTTCCTGGGACAAAGTGGGTGCTTAAGTTACATGACAGCACAATAGGTGAGAATGGGCTTTAGATTCACAGCCTGGGCTTTATCCTCTTTGTCCTCAGTTTCATCATCCATAAAATAGACATAGTACTTTTCTCTCATTCAAAGAGTTGTTGTGGAGCTTAAATGAAGAGTATCTGATACATAGTAGATGCTCAATACTACTTAATTTTTATTAACAAGCCTTAAAAGCAGTGAAGAGGTTGAATCTTGGCACCCAACCCTTACTGATCATATGACATTTGACCATTATTTAATCTCTCTGTGCCTGTGTTTTCTCATCTGTGAAATGGGGAGAATACTAAAAACCCACCTTATAGGGCTAAATTTGTTCTGAAAACCCATAGAAGAAGTGCCTGCCACATAGTCCCACCTCTGAGTTAGCTAAGATTATGTGGGCAATTCACGTAGAGGATGCTATTCATATAACCTTGAGTGAAGGATGTCACCCTCTCTTTGGGAAGAGCCTTACTCCTGGTGTGGTGAGAGAGGAAGGGGTTAGCTTCCCAGGCACCCAGAGTAGTACAATCCACCCAGGAGTCCAATGGCATCGGAGGTGACATGAGCAAATCAAGCCACAAACCTAGTCTAATTGGGCATGACCAGAAGACCCTCGGATGGTTAAAGAACAAGGTCTCTGAGTTACACAGCCTCGTGTAACAACCATCTCCTAGCACTGGTGTGCAAAGGGATTGTGCATATCCAGGGCACAGAACATGTGGTCAAGGATAGGACGTCACATGGCAGGGATTTTTGTCACTTTGGCGCATTACCAAATCCTTGTCTACAATAGCACTTGTAGTAATTTGCTTCAATAAATTTCCACAAATGTGGAGGCGTAAAGCAGCACAGGTTTATGCTTACAGTTCTGGAGGTCAGCAGTCCAAATGAGTTCTATGGGAATAACATGAAGGTGTCAGGAGGAGGCTCTGGGGGAGAGTCTGTTTGCTTGACTTTACCAGCTTCCTCATTCCTTGGCTGGCGGCTTCACATTACATCACATCACATCACATCACCCTTCTCCCCCTTCTTCCATAGTCACATCACTTTCTTCCCTTCTATAGTCAAGTCTCCCTCTGTTCCCTGCTTATAAGGCCCCTAATGCATACACTTAGGGCCTGCTGGAAAATCCTGGATAATATCCCTATCATAAAATCCTTAACTTGCCCTCATCGGTGTCCTCAGTTGGTTGAGCGTCGTCCCATGCACCAAGAGGTTGTCAGTTCAATTCCTGGTCAGGGCACATGCCTGGGTTGTGGGCTTGATCCTCAGTAGAGGGCATGCAGGAGGCAGCCAATCCATGGTGCTTTCTGATCCATGTTTCTCTCCCTCTCTCTCTATCTCAAATCAATAAAAACATTTTAAAATAAAAGAATTATTTTTTAAAAAATCCTTAACTTTATGACATCTGCAAAGTTCCTTTTGCCCTGAACGTGACATTCACAGGTTCCAGGAATTAGGACCTGTGTGTGTTTGGGGGCTGTTATTCAGCCTACCTCAAGCAGATCTTCATGCACCCAATACACACTTGTGAGTGAATGCCTGAATATTAGCCATTTAGTATTGTTATTGGCATCTTCTTGGCAGCCTCGTCTTCAAGCCTTGCCCAAACCTCACCCAAGTCTTACCTCAATGAAGATTTCCTGACCCTGTTGCAACTTCTTCCTCCATCACACGCCCCCCAATCCTTTTATCCTGATTGACTTCCTTTCTTCCCCCTCCCCACCAGCACTTTTTGCCTTCTGATGTACTATACAATTTATTTATTACACTTAGGGGTATTTGTTCATCTTCCTCACTAGGATATAGGCTCAACGATTATATGTGGGACAAGAATTTTCCTCTGTTTTAGTATCATGTATATCTTAGGGGTCTAGAACAGTGCCTGGCACATAGTAGCTGCTCAATACACAAGTGTTGAATGAGTATGTGAATGACCTTAACATGTTTCCTTCCAGCAGCGAGTCTGGTTCTTTATCTTTCACACCTGATCTTGGCTTACATGACAGTGAAGGCATTGCCCTTGGTGAAGCCAGTTGATTCTAGATAACTATGTGTTATCCTATTCACCAGTCTCCACCCTGTTCCATTAACACGCTGGCAATTTTCATCTCTAAAACACAGATGACCTCAATTTTGATTTCCACCAAAACTTTCCAAAAGCTGGTAGGGAAAAGGATGGCTTGGCTTTGGATATTCATTGAAAGATAAATTTTCCAGAATTGAGATGATTGCAGAGTTGGGAGTGTAGGCTGTCCCTGGCTGAAGTTGCTGAGGTTTGCTATGTTGGATGTACTGTTTCTACTCCTCTGCCTGGAGCTAATGAGTTTGTGGTTTCTGCAGTTGGTCAGGTCCAGGATGCCTGCTTTAGAGGGGTCTTGAGCACCTGAGGGGGCATAGTAGAGGGCCTTCAGGGTGCCCACAGGCTTCCTGAAGTTACATGTGAATTTATGTGTGTATGTATGTTAAGGAGATTCTAGTCCATAGCTTGTTTCAGTTTCTCAACAGGGAAAGTGAAGAACTTCTGCCCTGCCCCAGCTGTGTGGATTCTGGAATTTTATGGCCCATGACATGTAGTTCAATTAGCAGGCTGTACACAGCTCAGAAAGGACAGGAAGTAATTTAAAAGGCATGTCCTCTTCCCCTCATCCTCACCCCCTAACACGTCCCCAAGTTATTGTGTTAAAGATGCTGAACCAGGTGCAGTTTCAAGTTGACCAATCTCAGTTTTGGCAAGACTCTGGGCTTTTCTTGAGGCCTCATTTTTTTCTCAGAGGCAGAATTGAGATGGCTGTACTTTCTTTGATTTTTGTGTGGATACGAAAGTGTTTCAAGGGTACAAAATGCCATAGAATTGCAAAGTATTAATGACCAAGGGAATATGTGCCTTTTTTTTTTTTTTTTTTTGCTATGTGGCAACAGACTGACTTGTTCTCTACTCCACCCATCCGTCCATCCGTCCATCCATCCATCTGTCCCATGAACATTCATTTCTTCACAACATGCATAAAAGCTACTGTATTTATGACAAAAGCTTTATGTAAAACACTGATTTTCATAAGCCTCATAAAATCATGAATAAACTCATGTTCAGAGAGCTCAGACCACTTGCTCAAATTCACATAGCTGGAAAGTGATTGAAAACCTAATTCTGCCTGATTCCAACAGTCATGCTTATCACCCACCAAAACATTCCTCAAGACAGAGGAGAGGGAGCCACCTAGCCTAGGAGGAAGGCAGGGGGAAGGGTCTACCAAATATAGCACCTTGAAATTTGTTTTACCTAAAATGCATGCACATAACAGATGATATGTTATAGAACTGTGTAACATGCTCATATTTGCAAAGAATTCCCCAGCAATCTTTTTTTGAAAATATTTTTTATTGATTTCAGAGAGGAAAGGAGGAGAGATAGAAACATCAATGATGAGAGAGAATCATTGATAGGCTGCTTTCTGCATGCTCCACACTGGAGATCGAGCCTGCAACCTGGGCATGTGCCCTGACTGGGAATTGAACTGTGACTTCCTGATTCATCAGTTGATGCTCAACCACTGAGCCATGCCAGCCGAGCATCCCCCAGTAATCTTGAAGTACAAGTGATGCTTTGGGACGGGGGTGTACCCCAGTGTAGCTCTCTGCTACAATCCCTACCACATCCCCCATTTCCCGTATCAGATGTTTGTTGCTTATGTTTGAGTCTTATCTTCTGGGTTGGACCAGAAGCTCCTGGAGGGCAAGATCTGAATCTGCTTCCTCCTTTCTCCCTCCCAAGGCCTAGCCCAGTACCGAGCATGAAACAAGTAAACATGATTATTGAATTCCTGCCTAACCAAGTCAGGTGGCCTGGGAGACACAGACAAGTACGGTGGGGTCCCAGCTCTCAAGACATTTACAACTGGGCTGGAGAGGTCAAGGTTCCAGAATCTGCTTGAAAACAATCTTCCTAAGACTGCTGGTTGGGACTGTGATACAGCAATAGAGGAAATGGTCTGTAATTAGACAACAAAGTTTCATTAAATAGGGCAAATTTTGTGAAAAGTGACAACCTGTTCCTCTGGAAAGGTAGCATTGTATCAATTAAAGAGCACACCTTGAAGTCACAGAGTATAAATTATTGATGATGAAACCGCCATTTCCCAAGAGGGAAAAGTGGAAAGCACCTGCTCTAGATGCTATCTGTTTGCCGGGAGGGTCTCAGCCTCTGGTTGCTTGACCTTTGATGGTCACATTCGAGACTTAGCAGTGCAGATAAGCCCATGCTCCTTTTAACAAACTAGGGTAGGTTCTGGGTTTATTAGACTCCATTCTATTCATCAAATGTGAGCTCACTGTGATGTGATGGGATATGTAATTAGTAGCTCACAAACTTTGCAATGAAGCAGGGAGTCAAAATCCTGGTTCCTCAACAAATCAGCTGAGGGACATGGGACAGAGTTTCAGCTGTCTGAGCCTCAGTTTTTTAAACCATAGCCTGGAGATCCTAGTCCTTACCTTGTAAGTTGCTGTAAAGATTCATTGGGGTAACGGACATAAAGCTCCCTGCATAGAGAACTGCACTAGGACCTCCAAGGGGGGTACTAGTTCCAGTGGCAATTGTAGAAAAATTAAGGAAGTGATTTATAATCTAAGGAAAACACCTGTCTACTGAAAAGACCAATATATTAGCTGATAAATGTCATTTGTATGATGGTTAGAACTATTTTTATTGTTTTTTAAGCAAATAATTACTGAGCCCTTACTATGTGCTAGAGCAGCTAGCCACTGTGTTAAACAATTGCATCTGGATAATCTCATTTATTCTGCACAAAACTATCCATACCAGGATCCACAACCATTCCCACTGAAGAACATGAGACTTGGTTGGCAGTTTAGGTAACATGCCCAGGGTCACAGAGCTGGAAAGTGACAAGCGGGGTTCAAACCTACCAGTCTGGCTCCAGAGGTAGACTTCAAGGCACAAACAATGAGGCAGAAAGGAACCAGGGGAGGCTTCACAGAGGTGGTGCTGGAGCAGTGAGCAGATATTCAGACATCAGTGTCATGGGAGGAATCCAGGCAGAAGGAAAGCAGAGACAAAGAGCTGGCAGGATGAACAGCTCGCTCTGGTCAGGAGTTCAGGTGTCTGTGCAGAGGCTGTGGGATGGAGATGGAGGGGTCTAGAAGATGAGGGTCAGGAGTGAGGAGGGGCCAGATGGTGGGACACCTCATGTACCAAGCACAGGGACTACGACTTTTACTTGGAGGACATGGGGGCCAATGAAGGATGAGAAAGACAGGATCACTGGCATGTAGGAAATGTAATCTATCTGCCTGTGTTCAAAGAGAAAATGACTCTGGGCAGCACATCTGAATAATTAGGCCATCTCATATTTTCCAACTAAATTACTACTTTCTAGATGTTGTTTAAGTGCAAGTCTCACCCTTTCCCCTGCTGGCCAACAAGTGCCTTACATGTTGACTCTAATTGCTTTTGTTCTCCCACAATTGCCTGGTTTATGATAGGTGACTAAAAATTCTGTTAAATGAATAAGTGATTGATAGAATGAATGAATGAATGAATGAGCGAGTCTCTGAAAAACTGAATTTTGAGTTGTGTTTTTTTTTTAAAGAAATGCATGCATTTGAGGTGGATCATAGACCTAAATGTGAAAGAGAAAAGAAAAGCTTCTAGAAGAAAGCATAGGAGGATAGTATCATGATTGCAAAGATTTCCAAACAGAACTCACCATAAAAGAGAAGGCTGAGCCCTGGCCAGTGTGGCACAGTTGGTTGAGCTTAGTCCCATGCACCAAAAGGTCACTAGTTTGATTCCGGATCAGAGCACATGTCGGGTTGCAGGCTCGATCCCCAGTGGGGATGTGAAGGAGGCTCGCTGCTCCAGCACCACCTCTGTTTTTCTCTCTCTCCTTTCCTCAATCTCTCTAAAATCAAGAAAACATATTTTTAAAAAGAGAGGGTTGATAAATCAAACTTCATTAAAATTAAGAATGACTGTTCTATTAATTTGAAAGGATATATGCACCCCTATGTTCATTGGAGTGTTATTTACAACAGCCAAGATTTGGAAGCAGCCCAAGTGCCCATCAGTAGATAAGTATATTAAAAAAGCTGTGGTACATTTACACAGTGGAATACTTTTCGGCCATAAAAAAAAGACATCATGGATGGACCTGGACAGTATTATGCTAAGTGAAATAAGCCAGTCAGAGAAAAGCAAACACCATACGATTTCACTTATATGTGAAATCTAGTGAACAAGATAAACTAACAGACAAAATAGAAACAGACTCATAGATACAGAGAACAGATTGGCAGCTGTCAAAGGGAAAGGGGGTTAGGAGGTTGGGAGAAAAAGGTGAAGGGATTACGCACAAAACAAAACTCACAGATACAGACAACAGTATGGTGATTACCAGAGGAAAAGGGGCTGGGAGAGTAGAAGAGGGTAAAGCAAGAGACAAATGGTGATGGAAGGAGACTTGACCTGGAGTGATGAACACACAATACAATATACAGATGATGTGTTAATAGAATTGTAAAACTGAAACCTATATAATTTTATTTACCAATGTAACCCCAATAAATTCGATAAAAATTTTTTTTCAAAAAGAAAAAAAATAATGTCTTCATCAAAGACATCAGTAGGAGAGTGAAAAGGTGAGTCACAGATTGGGAGGAGAAATTTGTTTTTATATACATATATATATATATATATATATATATATATATATATATATATATATATAAAATAAAGAACTCCTCCTAAAAATCAAATTAAAATTCAATTTTTTAAAATGATGCAAAACTTGAACAAATACTTTTTAAAAAGTTATCCAAGTGGTCAAAAGCATATAAAATGGTGCTCAACATCATTATTCTCAGGGAAATTAAAACAAGATATCACTTCACACCCAGCAGAATGGTAATTAAAAGACTGACACCATCAATTACTTAAGGATGTGGAGCAACTGGACCTCTCACATGTGACCGGTGGGAGTATAATTTGACACAATCATTTTGGAACACTGTTTGGCAGGATTTGCTAAAGCTGAACATATGCTCACCCTATGATCCAGCAACTGAACCTGGGCACAGCTACAAGAGAAAAGAGCGCTATATCCACCTGATGACTTGTTTAAGGATGTTCATACAGCTTTATTATAACAGCCCCGAACTGGAAACAATCCAAATATCCATCAACAAAAAACGGATAAATTGTGGCATATTTGCACAATGGTATAGTCCCAGTAATAAAATGGAAGTATTTCAAAGACCCTGTATTGCGTGAGAAAAGCTAAATGCACAAGCAACAAAATGGAAGAATTTCAAAGATGTAGTATTGAGTGAGAAAAGCTAAAGAACAGTAAAAACTAATCAATAGCAATATTGTCAGAGCAGTGGTTTCCTTTGGGATGTATTGACTGGAAATGGACTTGAGGGAACCTTCTCAGTTACTGGAAATGGTTTTTTTATCTTGATCTGTGAATCACTTGGTGATTTCACAGGTGTATCCATATGGAACAGTTTACTGCATGATATATCTCAATAAAAATGTTTTTTAACAGATTTTTTAAAAAAAGAGCCCTGGCCAGTGTGGCCATCTGGTTGAGCATTGTCCCATGCACCAAAAGGTTGCTCGTTTGATTCCCAGTCAGGGCATATTCCCAGGTTTCGGGTTTGGTCCCCAGTTGGGCTGCTGACAGGAGGCAACTCACATCCATGTTTCTTTCTCTCCTTCTCGCTTCCTCTCTGTAAAATCACTAAAAAGCATTTAAAAATGTGAAAGTTAATTAGTTTCAAAACTTGCTGGCTAAAGAGGTCTAACATATTTCAGAAAATATCAGGTGAATTTAAATGTTAAAAAATAAAATTAAAGGCTGGAGCATGAAAGAAAAGGAGTCGAATGAGATGTCTAAAGGACTGGAGTAGGAAATTTAAATGTCAGATGGAGTTAGAAAATAAATTAAGTTCACCTAAAGCCTAGCATTAATGTCAGGGAGAAAGAAGAAGTGAGGCTGTCAACTCAGACCTGGAGAGGATGTAGCTGGTAGGGCCCTGACTGTAGAGGTGAAGAGACTAGATTTTTTACTTGAAAGTAAACTAGAAGCTGGGCAAGAATCGTGATTGATAATAAACATAACAACACTTAGCATTTATTGAGCACCTACTATGTGCCAGACCCTGTTGTCAGCACTACTCCTATCCTCTCATTTAAACCTCACAACCACTCTCTAGAAGTTATTATGATTATCCCAGTTGTACAGAGGAAGAGACTGAAGAAGGGGAATAACTTAATCAGAGTCTCCAAGGATAGAAGAAAGAGGGGAGAGGCAGTGAGGAAAACCAATGAATTAAAGAAACTCAAATGACTTCACAGACGTTTAAACAGATCTAAGTGTATTGGCTAGAATTTTAGGGGGAGGACAAAAATTCACTATCTTTTACATGCTTTTGGGTATATAAACAACATCCAACATCCAAATCAAATTTACAGAGTACAAGTGCAAAGTGGTGTACCTTTAGGAAGTGAAATAAAGTTTCTTGCACTGGACTTAGTTTGGAAGACATTATTAGGGCAACCTATGCCCAGGGCTGTTATATTGTAACCTTCTAAGGTTTGGAAGTTTCCTTTCAGGTCCTTTGAATCATTCTTGATAATTCATCTTCCTGTAAGATTGGAAATGTCAGGTTAGACAGCAAGGGATGAAAAGGTCCAGTAAGCTTTTTCTTTCTCCCTCACCTCCCTCTCTTCCTTCTCCCCCGCCCCTCCTCTCTTCCTCCCTACCTTTCTCCCTCTTTCTTCCTTCTTTTCAGTATATTTATTGAGTACATATTATATCCCATGCGCTGTTTTAAAGGCTGTGATAAACAAAATAGTTCCTGCCAGACCTCAGGAAACCTGTATTATAGTAGGAGACACACAATACATAAACATGTATAATATTAGGTAGTAATTAAATGCAATGAAGAAAAATGAACAGGTTAAGGGGAGGCATTATACAAGATAAGAGAAGGCCTTTCTGATGAGATGACATCTGAGCTCTGATCTAAGTAGAAGGAAAGAGCAAGCTATGAGAATGAGGAAAGAAACTTTTGGGCTGAGAAATCAGCTGATGAAAAGGCCCTGGGGTGGGCATATGCAAGGCCTATTCAAGGAAGAGCAAATTCGCCCTTTTGGTTAGTGCACACAGAGGAAGAGGAGTGTTAGGAAACAAGGTCACAGAGGAAGTACAAGGCCAGATCATATAGGATCTGTAAGGCATGGTAAGGACTTTGGATTTTTTTTCTAAGTTTGATGAGAAGCCATTGGAGGGTTTTGCACTGGAGAATGACAGATTAACTCGATCTGATTAAAGGGGTAAGAGGAGAATCAGGGAGAGCAGCTAGGAGGCTATTACAGGAGTCCAGGTGGAGTTAGCGTCTGGACCAGGGTGGTACTGGTGGAGGTTGTGAGACAAGGCAGGATTCAGGAGACAGTCTGTTGGAAGAGCTGCAGGGTTTGTTGGTGAATTGGATGAAAGGTGTGAGAGACAGAGGTCAAGATTGCCCTTAAGTTTCTGTCCTTTGGTGCTGCCATTTATTTGGAGAATGACTAGGTTCAAGTTTAATTCTGACATGCTAAGTTGCAGGTGTTTATTAGATATTCAACTGAAGATGTCAGGTAGGCTGTTAGCTGTACCAGCTTGGAGTTCAGTGGGGACTTACGGAAAACAACATCTTAAGTAATCCCTTATGGATAGAAAAATCTCAGTTCTCCTACCCATTCACATTTATTCATTTGGCAAGTACTTATTGAGCACCTAACTATGTGTCTGGCATTGTGCTGGGTGCTAAGGAGTATAGCATCGATTTTGACAGAAACAGTCACTACCTTCATTACAACTTCATTAGTTCACTGGTTTCTGAGACACTTCTCTGAATATTGTATAAATATACAGAAGCAACTAAAGAGTTATAAATACTGAGATGTTCTCTGACTCAGCAATTTGGAAGAGCTTAGATTTTTGGAAAGAAATGGGCTACATATAGATTTGGATAAATGGCAGATTTACCCAATAAAATATATGCAGACCGCCTTAAAATGAATCAGAAGAGACTGTCTCAACCAAATTAATGTTTACAAAGAGTCAAGTTGGTGTAATGGAAAAGCTTACAGAGCTGGGAGGCAGAAGCTCTGGGGCTGTCTGCTCCGCCCGACGAGGTCACATGTATGACCCTGACCAAGCTGTGTGCTCATCTTACTTAAGTTTTCTCTTCAATAAAATGAATCCACTGGATTTGATGACTTGTAAAGAGCTTTCAAACTATTCATTTTTTCCCTTTGTATTAGTTCTTTTACTGGATTCCCATTCCTCTTTTTTTTATTACAAAATAAAACCCCAGGGTGATTCTTCTCTTCTTTGGGGGATCATTTTTTCAAAGCAAAGCAAAACTGTTCTTTTCTTTTTGCAAGTGCAATTGTTTTCTTATTTTTTTCTGATTGTAAAAAATGATACATGATCAGAAAAGCACAGAGAGTAAAAAATCTCTACAATGATACCAATGAGGTAATTATGTTTTCACCATCATTGTATCTGCAATGTGTACCAGATAGCAGGTGCTTAATATCTGTTGAATGAGTGACTACTGTTAATATCTTGTGAGCATCCTTTAAACCAAAAACAAAACAAAACAAGTCCTATTTCTGGGGGTTGTTTAGCCTCTAAACCAGAAGGGGACAGTTATAGTCACCAGAGACTGAAACTGCTAGGATGATATCCGATCTCTTAGATTATCTGTTTCACAATAGCTGGTGTCTTACATCTATGGAATGTAGAGAGACAATAACAACAAATACACCATTCTGATGGCCATAAACAATATCAAAGCCAGCTCAGTTTGAGCAATATCAAGAAAGGCTGCAAAACAGTCCATTGCCCAACCAGGAGTGGCTCCTACAGCAGATGGAAGGGTAGGCTCTGCCCCTCCCCAAAATCCTTCTTCCTTTCCTACAGCACTAGGATGAGTTTTCTTGGGGCACTTGAGTTCAACTCAACAATGTCTATTGAGAGCTTAGCATCCTTTTGATTGTTAACTCCCTTCTCAGTAAACCAAGATGGGTTTCTGATTACCTCTGGGAATGAATTAAAACCAGATCCTGTCTGCAGACATATGCTGTATCTTTATTTCCCAAATGGAATTAGTGGCTAACGTTGGAAAAAACATCCAACATGTGAATCTGAATGTTCAGATCTCTTGAAAAATGGCTGGATTTGGCACCACTGGGCACGTGCAATCAGCCGAGGAGCATCCTCCCACTTGAGATGGGTGTGTGTCCTTCAGCTCCCTGTAATCCCACCTACCCCTATTGTGTTATATCCTGCCTCTCCTGCTCAATTACTCAACTTGCTACCTCTAACTAATTAAGTAAAAGAATGAGGGGGCACCAACTAAGCACTCTGGAGAAGCACACAAACCAACTTGTAAACCAGTTAATTACAGTGTGGTGAAGGCCATGCAGCACAGAACACATGAACATGGCATAGCATGGGGACTCTGCCATGAGAAGCGGGTTGGAGGGTCTCCGAAGGTCATTTTGAGCTGGGTTTTGAAGGATGAATGTGAGTTATTCAGGCAGGTGGGTTGGTGGGGAATACTGCAGTGAGGGTGGTATTGAAAGCAAATACAAGTTCTTCTGCTGTTGCATGGGTGACCCTCTGAAGCCAGCAACTACCTTGCACTTGAATGATGCTGGTCTGTCTACAATCCTCTAACCAGGCCCTCTCATTCCTTCCTTCTGTCAAAACATCAGAGAAGGTTCATCCTTACCAGGAAGGGCCTGCCTGACTAATCCCCACTCACCTCTTCAATTAAGGCAACACTCCCATTCCGGGATAACTGGTTACCTGAGGGTGATTCTGTTATTTGAGCTCTTTGTTTTGTTTTGGAACCTCTGACATTTGAAGAGTAGACTGGCATTCCAAGCAATGAATCAATAAGAATCCATCAAATGTCTACATGGTATAGAGAACTCTCTCTGTCCTGGGTATCATTTTGACCTTAAAAAGACAAATACACTAAAAATGTAGAATGTGATTCAGAAAACATTTATTAAGTGCCTGGTATTCACAGTTTTTTTAGATTCCTCCATCTACCTGCCCTAGCCCATGTGGCTCAGTTGGTTGGAGTGTTGTCTCGTGCACCAGAAGGTTGTGAGGTTGTGGATTCGATTCCAAGTCAGGGCACATACAGGAGGCAACCTACTGATGTCTCTCTTTCATATCGATGTCCTCTTTTCCTTCCTTCCTTCCTTCCTTCCTTCCCTCCTTCCTTCCTTCCTGCCTTCCTTCCTTCCTTCCTTCCTTCCTTCCTTCTTTCCTCCCTTCCTCGCTCTCTAAAATCAATTAAAAAATAGTAATCCCTCCATCCAACATTCACTGAGCACTACTAGGCACTGTACTTGGCACTTGGAAACAGACACACACTAAAATACACAAGCTAGCAGGTGAATGAATAAATAAACTCATTACAGTAAGTTTCCTGCCAAAGCAATGTTCGAAACACAGCAACAACTTGGGAGAACAGAGTGCTGATTGCTCCCTGGGATACTGGGCAGGTATCATGGTGAAGAAAGGCTTGAGTTGCTTGTTTTTTACAACATACTCAAACATAGAGACTAGTACAACAAACCTCCATGTACACCTAACCCGGCTTTAACAACCAATCACGCACAGCCACTTTTGATGCACCTGTACCCCCACCTGCTTCCCTCCATCCCTTCCTTTTGTTTTGAAGCTAATGCTAAACATTTTTGTCATTTCACCCATAAATACTGAGCTGTGTTTGAAGAAGGGACTGTACATTTCTGGATCTTTCACTGGTAACATCCTTCTTCTCATCTATCCTTTTGCCAGTGACTCCAGCGGAGTTATATACTCTGATTCCTACCAGCAACTGCAGAGCCTTGGCTGATTCAGGGTAAAGACCCAAGACTTTATCGGAGCCTTGGGCCGAAAGAAAAGGCTGAGCTGATCCCTTGAGAACCACATCCCGCCTTATCTGGAACGCGGGTCACATTCTTCTGGCCCTTGGTCCTCGTAAAATTGCAATTTCTTTAGAAGCTTACTGAGCACCTGTTTGCAGGAAATGGCGGCTACATTCCCCATTCCCACGGGCAAACCTCGGACAGAACAGGGCTCGCTCTAACAGCCAAGCGGACCCAGGGTGGCTTCCTGTCACAGATGATGTCTGGCCTCTCTCGCTTCCGCCCCTTCAGCGTTGCCTCTCTCTCTGAAAGGTCCCAACACCCTGGCAGTTTCTCAACCCAGAACATTATCCTGGACTCCCCTTCCCTCGCAATTCTGTCTACTCTTTGCAAACCATCCACTGTTGTGCACCGCCATCATCAGCCTTCCTTCTAGGCCACTGTTCCCTTCCCTCAAGTACTGCAATATAGAAGCACCATTCTGTCTCTGGAACACACGATCTCTCTCTCTCTCTCTCTCTCCATGCAGCCGCGGAGTGATCACCACCCGCTCAAAGCCCTTTCCCGGTTCCTAACACCTGCAGGAACCAAGACCAACTCCCTTCCCACGGCCAAGGAGGCCCTGCAGAACGCAAGACCTGCCGCTTCCGTCTCCAGCTTCCTCTGCTACCTCTCCTCCCTAGGCCGCGACCTCATCGCTCTTTTCAGAGCCTGTGTTCTCGCGTCTCGGCTCTTACTTGGGAAGCGGCTTTTCCCTCAAACAGAATGAGAACTACACCTACTGCGTCCTTGCTCACAGGCTAGTCCACAACACTAAGAAGTCATCGTCTTCAGGCTGCAGACGGAGAGGTGAGGATGGCACCGTGCCCGTGGCCACAGCTAGAGCGCAGGAGCCGAGACCCGGGGGTCCAGAGGCCACCGGCTCCACCACAGAGTCCCCGCCGGCCGCACAGCCTTCCGGCGCCGCAGCGATCCCTCCCGGCCGTGGACAGCCTCTGACGGCGCGGGGGCGGCACCCGAGGGCCCTACAGGAGAACGACGCTTCTGATTGGCTGCGACAGGCGAGAGGGCGGGGGCAAGAGCGTGGGGGCGTCGCGGAAAAATGACGTGATGCCGCGGCTCCTTAAAGGTACCGGCCCCTCGCACCGAGGATGGCGCAGGCGCGGTGCGAGGGCTCTCGCTTGTTCACGGATCACGGATACCCGGGCCGGACGGGCGCGGGCGCGCGGGCTGTGTAGACGGGAGCGCGCCGGACGCGGACAGCCCTAGGGGTCCGGCGAGGCGGCGTGGGGAGCAGGTCCGGCCGGCTGACTAGCGGGCGCCGCGATGGCCGAGGGTAGCGCCGTGTGCGACCCTCAGCACGCCGCGCGCCTGCTGCGAGCGCTCAGCTCTTTCCGCGAGGAGTCCCGCTTCTGCGACGCTCACCTGGTCCTCGACGGGGAGGAGATCCCGGTGCAGAAGAACATCCTGGCGGCGGCCAGCCCGTACATCAGGTGAGGAAGGGGCCGGGCGCGGCTGCGCTGCCCGAGCCCGGGGGCGGGGCGGGGCCGGCCGGGCGTGGCTCCCGAGTCCCCAGGCCAGCCGCCTGGGTCCCTCCCGGCAGACACCCCTGCTGGGCCCCGGGACAGCTCCGGTGTCCTCGCCCACCCTCAGGCAGGGCCCCACGGGACCCTCGCCCCCCCCTGTAGATGACCTCGGACCCGGGCCGCAGTCCCTCGGCCCTCCTCCGATTCCCACGGCCCAGCGCTCGCCCGGGCCTCCGAACCCCGCAGGCGCCCAGGGGCCGTCCCGGGCCGTCCCGGGACCCGGACCCGCGAGCAGAGCGGGGCCGCGCCCGCGAAGAGCCGCCCCTCGGCCGGGCCCAGCCCGCGGATCCCGGCTGAAGTTTGCCGGCGGCTCGCCTCCAAAGCGACGCGCAGCCGGCGGGGCCCGCGGCCGGCAGCGCCGCTCCCGCGCGGAGAAGCCAAACAAGCTCCACGCCGGGTGTGGGCTGAGCGAAAACCCTCTGGTCCTGGCTCTTCTCCTCGGCTTGGCGATCCGACCGCCAGGGCTGAAGTTCTGTCCAGTGTGTCTTTTCCGCTTCCTTGTGGGAACTCCGTTTAAAGGAAGGGCTGTCTGTGCGTTATAGACAGACGGGTCCAAGTAAGCTGTAGGGAATTTTTAGACGACTGCAGTTCTCAGGATGCGGTTACAGCTCGAGGACCAAGCGATTTTAGCGACTCAGAAAGCATTTTAAAACTTCAGTGAAACAAAGCTTAACCTGACTTGCCATTCCAACTAACCTGATTAAAGGTTGATGAGATAGTGATTAACCAAGTGTGTCAGATCTTGCGGGGGGGGGGGGGGGGTTACTTTCTTACAGCAACTTTCTTGCAAACTAGGTTGCTCTTTTAATAAAAGAGAAAAAAAATGCTAAAAGCTGGAGAAACTTCCCAATAAGCTGGTTAAATATAGACTAATAGTAGAGAACTCAATAGAATTGACAAGTCAGAAAAAGCAAAAGGATGCGTACGTACGGCATTCTTAGTGCTTTGCCTTAGCAGAACTCAGCATCCAAACTACATTTTAATCTTTGCATAAGGAGACATTCGTGCTAACTCACAAGCAGTTCAAATGCTCTTGTAACTTCTCAAGGCTCTTTTGTAAATCAGTTTTCACTCTGTGATTTTAAAGCTGGGTTGTGGTGGGAGTCTTCGTTAGTAGGGTGTTTAGATTGCCGATATGACAACTCATAGCTGGCATTTCAGAGGTTTGAGCAATCATTCTCAAATTGGAATCAGTGGCCAGAGTCTTCCCGGTATCCGAAGTGTTCCCTGTTTGGGGAAATGCTTAGTAGAACAACTCTAGATGCATTATTATTGTAGTTCTTTAAGTGGCATCCTGCCAGCTTAAAAGAAAATTGCAAATCCCCAAACACATGCTCTCTCTCCCCTTTTCATGTTTTCTTTTTCTCCATAGCACTTACCACTATAATATAACCTATATTTTACTCCTTTACCTTGTTGCTCTTTCCCAACCACAATGTAAGTTCAGTGAGGCCAGGGGTTTTTCTTTTGTTCATTACTGTGTCCCTGGCAGCCAGAAACAAGTGCCTAGTGGTTTAGCAAATGCGAAGGAGGGACTGCCTGCTTTTCTGCCACAGCCAATTGGACATTGGAAGGTTGGTCCTGTTACATTTCCACTTCAGATGCTCTGTTATCCCTGACTGAGAAGAGCATGGGAGCTGCTTTCTCCCTCCAGCTTTTACTCTTGCAGCTGTGCGTTGTTGTAGATGACTTGATCTTGGCTTCGGCTCACTAGTCTGATAAGTGAGGGATACAATGTGTCTTCATCTCATTTAATCTTCGATCCATCCTGTGAAGGAATATGTAATAATGCTTTGAACATGGCACAGGTCTGTACATAAGTCTATAAAAGGTGGTAGTATTCTCTGCTCTATCTGCTGAATTATGAAAGCTGGGGTATCCACTTGTGACATGGTGGCACACAATGAGAATATTTAGTTATGTGAAATTTATTTATTTAATACAGTAATTTAGGTAGGAAATATTACTAATCAAAGTAGAGGAGCCGGAAAGGACTTCAGATGTCCAGTTCAATTCTGTTACTTTCCACAACAAGAAAATGGGGCTCAGTGGGCATCAGTGACTTGTCTTACGATGAGGTTATTGGTGCTTAATGGTTGAACTAAAATTAGATGCCAAGCTAATGACACCATGTCTCCTACTCATTTACTGTACCAGCTTAGAGCATTACTTGTATTTACCTATTCTTTGTGTACACTCCACTACTTGCTGACATATACTGTGTTAGGATTTCAAGTGCTTATCAAGTACTTTCATATACTGCCTCATTTTGATTTTCTTTTTTCTTTTTATGAATTTTAGAAGACGTTTATGAAAGCTGGGGACAGTGAAACAAGGAAGGACTGGGGAAATGAGCCTACGCTGCTCTGCTTTGGCTCATTAAGTCAGAGAAAAAGGGCCTTGGGAACAGGTTCAGGGAGTTTGTCTGGGACAAATTGTTGCTGCCCATCATGGGGTCTCCGAGTTTAGGAGCTGCATGCCTGTGGGGGAAAAGGGGTGAGGGGCAGCGTGGGCGTGCTCTGGGGAGGAAGACCGCACCTTGATTTTTATTTTCAGCCATCTTGTGCTGTAGGTAGGGCAGGTGGATATTTTTGAGGTTTTGCAGATAAACATGAATCAGTCAATGTATGTGTGTGTTTCAGTGACTAATTGCTCGAAGTTTATTTGGCTATTGAAGTGGTAGAATGTTCTTGGGGGGTCTTTTAAAATTATTAATCTCAAGGCCACTTAAAAGTAATTTCACTAATCTGTATTACTTAGGAACAAAGTGTTTAGTAATTTTATGATATTAACCATATTGGTGCTGGCCCCGCCCCCGCTTGTACCCACTCACAGCACAGAGCAGTTGGGGCCGGCACCAACAGTGGGTGCAAGCGGAGCTGGTGCCATCAGCAGCAGCTGCCCCGATCGCCTCTCAGGAGCAGAAGGAAGTGGAGAAGCCCTCAGGGGAGATTGGGGCCAGCAGCCACTGTTCGCACCTGCTGACAGCACCAAGTGATCAGGACCCATGCCAGGCACCTACAGTGGGTGCAAGCGGGGCCAGTGCTGGCTGCTGACTCCGATTGCCTCTCAGAAGCAGGGAGAGGTGGAGAAGCCCTGAGGGGCGATTGGGGCTGGTAGCTGCCACTCATGCACCCGCTGATGGTGCTGAGTGATCAGGGCTGGCACCAGGCGCCAGCAGCAGGTGCAAGCAGTGGCTCCAGCGCAAGTAGAGGGTGCAAGCGGGGCCGGCGCCAGCACCAGGTGCGAGTGCCAGGCGGGACCGCAGCACGCGGGAGCAAAGAATTTCCAGTAACCACCAGAGGCTTGCCCGCCTTGGTCTGGGGACCCTGCTTACCTGCTCTACTATCCCGCCATGGTCGACGTCCGCCATGTTCCACGCTCTGCCACCTGCTGCCAACGTCCACCATGTTCCACGCATGCCCCCGGTGGTCAGCGCATGTCATAGTGATCGGTTGTTTGGTTCTGCCATTTGGTCTGTTTGCACATTAGTGTGTTATAGATATAGATATAGATATAGATATAGATATAGATATAGATATAGATATAGATATAGATATAGATATAGATATATAGAGATATAGTTAGGTCTGTTTTGTTTGAACAGAACTTTAAAGAATTATATTGAAACAAAATGAATTTGTATATTCCAGAATTTGATTTTCTTACTTTCCCTTTTGAAGCTTAAGCATTTAGGTCTGTGATGTCATTAATGTATGGATTGGGTTTTCAAAAGTTTGCTAGTCTCCAAAGTTTTATAAAAATCTGAGTTTTGTTTAAAGTCTATAGTTAGCCTAGTTTTAGTAACTGTCATAAGCTTCTGAAGGTATGGTTTGGAAACAATGTTGTATATTGCTTCTATATGCTCAACAAAAGGAACCAATCCAACTTTGTAAACTAGGAATTAAAGCAACTCATTTGCATACTTTCTACTTACTATAGAAAAGTCTTTTCACCTAACTTACTGGTTTAATCTTTTCCTGTGCTTTATCTTCAGTTTAACATTTGCTTTTCCTCTTGATCATCTTAACAATCAAACTGCACTAGAAAGGCTTTTCGGTATAAAAGGAAAAAAACAGAAAATTCAACTTTAGCAACAGAACCCAATTGATAACCTGAAAAAAGGTTGTGTAGAGTATGTCATATAGCCTTAGGATACAGATGCTATGGGAAGTCAGGCAGGACCTTGTGTAGTCCATCATGTAAGTGAGATGCTGTTTTCCCAACATACCCACTTCCCAGCTTTTCCTCATTCTGATCTCTGAATGACATTTTTCCTTTGATTTAATGGGAAAAATGAAATCTAAACGTAGCTGATGACCTTTAAGAATGACGAAGTTGATTCATGGACCTAACGACCCACAGAATCTTTCCATTCTCAGCAACTCTGAGACCTTCTGGGAAAGGTTCCCTGAGGCTTACAGGAAATTTCCCTTTCTTCTGAATATTGCAAAGTTTGCTTTGCTCATGTCCGAGGCTCTTCTGCTCTGGCACAAT
Organism: Myotis myotis; assembly: GCF_014108235.1. Lineage (NCBI taxonomy): Eukaryota > Metazoa > Chordata > Mammalia > Chiroptera > Vespertilionidae > Myotis > Myotis myotis. Next base: position 20,456,355 of record NW_023416323.1, on the reverse strand, counting down.
CCCATAGATCTGATTTGGAGTTCAGACTCCTTTCTCTCATGAGCTGTGGTTCTTAGGGAGTAATGTATGTGAAAGGATTTGAAAGTGGATTGCTTTGTGATTCTGCAGTAACATAGTGGCTCTGTGCAGGTTCCAACCCTGTTTTTGCTGTTGAGAATTTCAGTTTTTCTGGGAAATGTTTAGCTTTGAGTACTGGAGAGTAAAGGAGAGATCTCCTCTACTCCCAAGATCTTGGGATCCTTTGATGAGTCAGCCAACAACAAGAATGGCAATCCCCTCCCCCCCTCAAGGTTTTTATAGAAAGCTGTTCTGATGAGAGTGGAGGGGAGACATTGGGCCTAGAATCCAACCTAAGTCATATTGGACAACTTTTCTGAGACATAGTTTCCTCATGTGCAGAGTGAGGTTGGTTGGACAGGAATAGCAAAGCCCCTGTAAGTCTAAATTGTGTGGCTCTAGGCTATTTTTGTTGTGTTTTGTGTGTGTATGTTGTGTGGATGGGGTCTATTTCTGTTCATTTAAGTTTTGTTACATATTGTATATTTAAGCTTTGTTATATATTGACAAATATGTAACAAATGTATCATTTAAGTTTTGTTATACATTGACATTAAAGCGTTCCCTTTGCCCTGTCATGCAGGCCTTCTTGGTGGGGTACTCTGCTATATAAACCCAGCCCTGAAGAGTTGTTTTGTAACAAGCATTTATTTTATGCTGCTAATCTGGATGTGTTCCAGGGCCTATATTAAATATAAAGTTTGACTCATAGATGGTGCTGATGAAACTACTTAAGGAGACTAATATGATCTCTCTAGGAGTCCAAGTTTCATAGTAACATAGAAATTATCATCCTTTCTTTGGGTACCTGAAATCTGCCCTGTAGTTGATGGCATCAAGGTCCATTGGTATTGTACGCTGTGTGCAGAGCATGCTAGTACTCCCCAAGTCCCTTTCTTCCACTTGTGCTTTGAGTTTAATGTCACCTTGTATAGATAGCAGCTCCTGAATGATTGTCATAGGAATTTTTTAACAATACAGAAGGCTTTTATTTATGTCTTTTATACTTATCATGCCATGAATTCACAGGGAATGGGTTCCAGCAGCTCAGCTCCTTTCCACTGGTTCTCACAAAGTGTGCTTGTCTGGGTGGAGCAGTCTGGCACTTCAGGTGAATCCAGGTACCTTTCTCTTTGGCTTCCTTCTTTTTCTGATCTTTCCCTTCACACGTTTCAGGAAATTATCTCAACTCTTAGAGGGCTTAATATGCTCAATAGGTACATTAATTCTCCAGGCAAGAATCTTGCCCTTAACTTGTTTGTTCACAACAATGCCCACCACATACTGGGTGACATTGTAGTCTCTTCCAGTTTTTCCATGGGAACATTTGTGGGCACTCCTTTTTGAACAGTGCCATTCCCTTGATGTCTACAATACCACCTTTCTTTTAGATTCCCATGCATGTAATCAAAGGAACAACTTCATGTTTTTTAAAAGGCCTAGTGACCATATAGTGGGTACCTCTCCTCTTTCTCTTTGTGTTGGTCATTTTGGCGAATTACTGGAAGATGGTGGTTTCAGCCCAAAGGTGATTGTCAAGAGGATTTTGAATAGCTTGTAACTAAGTTTCTTAGTGCTCAAGGGTTCAGGTCGAAGCTCCAGGTTCTGAGACCCTTGCATTTGACTGGATAGTGAACACACAATACAATATACAGATCATGTATCATAGAAATGTACTCTAAAAACCTATATGATCTTATTCAGTGTCACCCCATTAAATTTAATAAATAATAAAATAAATCGACTATACCTGTCTCTTGCTGTACTCTTAGGGTGATGGGAAATAAGTGGGGCCTGATTATCTTTTAATGGATCTGGGCCTTGTTTGTTTTTATCCACCTACTGCAAGGCATCCTTAACAACTGCTTAAAAAGATGAAATCTATCCTGAAGGGCTTACAATCTCATGGTTGAAAATTAGTTTTTCTCCTCCCCCCCCCTTACCTTTTTTCTAGTATTTGCAATTGTGTTTGATTAAACCCTGTTCTTATGTGAGTTTTTCAAAAGTGATATTAAAGTATGTTCCCTTTCAGAAGATCAAAGAAGTATTCTCTCTGGGCTTCTAAGGAAACAAAGCACTTGTAAATTGGAGCTCTAAGTTTAATATAGGTTACTCATTTCAGCTTTAAATTATTTGTTTATTTACACAAGATTGTGGTGTCACTGTTCATAGCAGTAAATGCTCTAATTCTGGAGAGGTTTTTGGAAGGTTTAAAATGATGAAACAAATCAATAAAATTCTTGTTAGACTAACACACGATGAATCCAAAGAAGGAAGTGAATTTAACATAAAGTGAAGTATTGAGTGTTTAGGTTTATTGAAAAACTTTTCTGAGGATTATTTTGAGTAATAATAATGTGATAAAAGTAATACCTAGCTCTAATGAATACTAACTGGTAAGTCCTCACTCTTCTACCTGTGCCTTTACACTTCTACCTCTTCTTGAATCTGTATTTTCCCCTACAAGTCCTTTAAATGTTCTTAGAGTCATTTTTATTATGTATTTTAGAGAGTCAAGCAAAGTGCTTTTCCACATAGAAATGCTGGGTCTTTGGGTTTAGATTTGCGTTATGTAGACCAGCGGTCGCCGACCTGTGGTCCGTGGACCACTGGTGGTCTGTGAGGTCCGAAAGATTGGCGACCACTGATGTAGGCTACATAACCACTGTAGCCTCCAGATTACATAACCACTTTATCCATTGTTTAAACTGTTTATCAGTTCAACTCATGATATCAAATCGAGGCTTAAAATCTATTTATAATCCATAAAGGAGACATAATTAGGACAAATAAGGAGTCATTGGGCTTATGAGTACTATGCTTAAGTCCTTGAGGAAGCTGTACCAGCCTTCTGAAGGATACGGGTCTATCATTTTGTGTACTGAAGGTACAATAGAAATGAATAATTTGTAAGTTAGAATTCTAGGCTGCAGGGTGTGACAAGGCTATGGTTGCAGCCTTGAATTTGAGTGCTTCCCATGGTTTCTTTGCCTCCTAAAACACGATGAGTCCAAAGAAGGAAGGACATCAAAGGCTCAGGTAAAAGGCGACAGTTGTAGCTCTATGGAGGGTAAAGGTCATGTGTCCACCTAAATGCCCTTCAAGGCTCAGCTGTAGCTCTTGACCCGTTGTGCTCAGAAAAGCAGAGTGAAGTCCTCTTAAGTATTTATTGCCAAAGAGTGACTTAGCCATAAAATGATGATCTAATGTTTGCTGCTTCCATTTCTCTGTGGGAATACATTATAATATGTCTTACTCTATTGAGAGATATTAGAAATAGAAGACTTAGGGAAGATCTTGGTGAAATGTTTTGTTAGATAAAAGAGTTAGCCTTCAAGCAACAAAGCTTTGAGAAGCAGGGTATATCATAAATGGAAGATGGAAGGACTGGTTTTAAAAAATAGACTGTTGAATAAACCTTAACTGCATAATTTTGCTCATAGGCATTTTGTAATTCTTTCACTATTAAGTATTTCTGTATCTTTTTAGGAATGATTTTAAAAACCATTTGATGCTTGTGATTTTTATCTTAACATGGTAAGGCGAGCAGAAATATTGTGAAACATAGTTTTATTTCAATCAATCCCTGAATTAGAGGGAACCTCACATTTAAGGATGTGATATGTGGTTGGTTAGAGTCTCTTCTAGCATGTAGAGCACATTCTTCCACAGGGAGTAGCCAGAAGTTTGAGGAAAGTAGGATGGTGAAGAGTGGTGAGAATCCTTAGAAAGTTCATTGATAATTGTTTCCATTCTCCCCTTCCCATTGCCCACTTCTACTTCAGGGGTGGAATTGAAGGCCAGCAGGACCCGTGTCTTCTTGCATAGCCTTTCGTTTGGTTGGAAAAAGAAGTTTCCCACCAACATCCAGCTTTCCCCCTACACCAGCCGTGGGCAAACTACGGCCCGCGGGCTGGATCCGGCCCGTTTGAAATGAATACGACCGTACCTTTTTATGTAGTGATGTTTACTTTGAATTTATATTAGTTCACACAAACACTCCATCCATGCTTTTGTTCCGGCCCTCCGGTCCAGTTTAAGAACCCATTGTGGCCCTCGAGTCAAAAAGTTTGCCCACCCCTGCCCTACACCAAAGCTAGCATGGGAAGTGCAGACTTACCTTAGCAGATTAGGAGCTTCCCTTTGGGTGTGGTTTGTTTGTTTGTTTGCTTGCTTGCTTTATTTTCCTGCCTGGCCTGGGTGAGCAGAGCCACCTACTCTGTCCCCTGCGTGGAAATTATAATCCCTGTTGGCAGGGAGGGAGGGAAATTCTCATTTTTTTTATCACGCCTGCAGTGGGGCAGGAACAGAGTAGTTGTCTGCTTCCTTTGTTTACCCTCTTCTCTCCGATCATGGGAAAGGGGTTTATGAAAACATTCCCCACTGTCACAGCTGTTACTGCACTCTTTAGAAATGTCATCACTGTTCGTGGGAACGTGCTTACCATTAATAAACTACAGTTCAAGAATTGGCATTGTCTGAAAGTATCGAAGTGTGCTGTGTGTTAATCATCACAGATGCATTTCCCAGTAAAGATACCTTATGTAACTAATGTTGACTGGGGGCTTGATTATAGGTTTTCATTCATTCAACAAATACACAAGAGATACTCAGTATCAGCAGCAGTAGGTGCTAGAGAGACAGTGGTGGCAAGAGACAGACGAGGAGTTTACATGTCAGTAGTTTGCGGAGAGTTATGACTTCATTTTCCTGCCTGTGTGCTGGCTGCCATTTGAATGAGTATTCAGTGGTCTCCTACCAACAGTGTCAGAACTGAGGCCGTGGAGACCTAAATCACTCAGCTTATTTCTTCTGCCTCTATGGGGCTAGGAAAGGAAATAAATATAAAACCAACGGTTTTTAAATTATTTTTGATGTTCACTCAATCTTTCAATACTGTATATCCTAGTGTTACGTAGTCATACCAGAATTTCAATGATGGGGGAAAGAAGAATAGATTAGTGTTATATTTGGAGTAGACACTCTTAAAGTGTACTCTAAAAGTATATTTAAATTATTTATCTGATCATTCACCACTATATTAGTAACCCCAACGAATCACATTTACAGAAATGACTTTAAAAAATATTTTTATTGATTTTTACAGGGAGAGGAGAGGGAGAGAAACATCCATTTGAGAGTGTAACGTCAATCAGCTGTCTCCTGCAGTTTGGGGATCGAGCCATATGCACGTGCCCTGAGTGGGAATCGAACTGGCCACCTTTCGATGCACAGGATGGGGACAACACTCAGCCAAATGAGCCACACTGGCCAGGGCTATAGAAACAACTTTTTAAAAGCAGAGAACAGAGGTTTCTTGATTAAGGTTCCCTAATATGCTCGTTCATTCACTAACCTTTCCTTGAGTGGTTATGTGTGTCACTGCCGTGCACTGGGCAGACGGCTTCGGCATGCATGGAATCCTGCTCTGGAGGCAGACAGTGGAGAAGTCTAGTTACAGAAGTGTGAGGAGTGGACATGGTTGCTGCTGTAGACTGGGTGAGGGGAGCACCCCTCAGAGGAAGATCTAAGGGAGGAGGAACAGAACTGGGCTGGGAAGGTGTGGGGGAGGCACAGGGAGGCATGACCGGATGGTGAGCAGTTGGTAGAGTGGCATGAAACAGGAGTAGAGGGGTGGGCAGGGTCCCAGAGTCCCAAGTTCAGGTTACAGTGCTCCCCAGTGAGATTTCAGCTTTTGCTGGAACATTTCCGAGTTACTGAATGTGTGTTGGGACCTGGTGGGATGTGGAAAAGGGACCCATATAAATCTTCCAACTTAGTTTAGTCTGCGTGAGAGTGTAAGTTTTATTTTAAGGGTTATGGGTAGGTATTTCTGGGTTTTCAGAATATGTAGTCTTATTAGGAGGGTACTGCAGTCATTCGGACAGGAAATCAGGATGCCTTGGATGACGGTTTGTCAGTGGAGTCGGAGTAAAGTGACTGGATTATAGATGTTAGCAGTAGGACTTGTCAGTGAGAGAAAGGGAACACCAAGTTCTTTATCACCAGTAAGCAATGCTTATCATCACTTACTGGGAGTGTTAACCTAGGGACAGTGTAAAAGATATTCTGTGAAGTCCAGAACCTGTTCTTAAAGTTTAGAGCTTAATTGTGAAGAAAAAACAAATTATGGAACAAAAGCTATTTTAATTGTATGGATAGTTCTAGCTATGGGAGTTCTGAGGAGGAAGAACTACTTGGGTGATTGCATAAGCTTTCCTGGAGGAAACAATTTGAACAAGACCTTGAGAGGAAGAGTAAGTGGTGGGGGGTAGATAAAGAGAAGGGCAAGAAGGATCATTCAGGTAGAACACAGGTGTAAGTGCAGGAACATAGGTGTATGCGCTCAGGGCAGTAGGTACACTGGACTGCACTACAGGCTTGCACAGGAATCGTGGGAAGTGTATATGGGCGGACAGGTAAGAACAGTATTCTAGAGCAGCGGTCGCCAACCGGTGGTCCACGGACAACTGGTGGTCCATGTGGTCCAAAAGGTTGGCGACTGCTGTTCTAGAGTGCTGAGTTAACTTAGATTTTTATTCAGTTATTAAACAAAAGTGCTCTAATGTGAATGGAGCTCTATTTTAAGAAGGTAACTTTTTTGTTCTCAAGACTGGGAGGAGATGAGACTGGAGTTGTTAATTCAGATTAGCAGAGCATGGCAAAGTCCAATGGCTGATGTCTGGGGTTAGGGAAGAAAGCAACTGTCTGCTATTTGCATATGAGGAAGAAGGAAGAGATAACAGGTTTTGAACCTGGCTGCTTAAGGAAAGTGAGGAAGATAATCTGTCTTTGATGTGGTAAATTTGAGGTGACAATTGCTATATAAACACCTTAATTACACTCTTCTATTTCTTGAAAATTCGATGCAGTACTTCATGTATCTGTGAATATGTGTGTTTGTTTTTGCACATTCTTCTTCTCTCTGCCTTTCTTGACCTCCTGTTTTTTTCTGGCATATCAATTTGTATTCATCCTTCAGGACCTTGCTCCAATATCCCTTCCTTTGTCACATTTGTCCAATTCTGTGAAACAGTCTCTCCCTCCCACAGGCTCCTTGAGTGGTTTGTGTACCTTCAGTGTGCCTTAGTGATCAGACTTCTATTCAGGGAGGAGAAATAGAACAGACAGATGGCCTGGGTGCTTTTAAAGCCCATCTTTTTATCTCAGGGCCAGAGGCACCAAATCCATTAGTGAAATTCTGTACATAAGAGAGTTGAGTTGACTGCCGTTTGCAAGTACTGATGAAGTATAAGATCAGAGTTCAGGATGCTATATGCACACTGCTTCTAAATAGGATCAGTCTTTTTGCTATAACATTTTAGTAGCTGAATATGTATTGAGGACTGGGGGAGAGGGACAAAATAACCCATCTAACAAGAGAGGGTTCACTTTGGGGCTATTTTAGATGGTACAGTCAGCTCCAACCAAGTCCATTTCTGGTGCCAAGAAACCGGGAGAAGAAGGGACCAAATTCTTTATTCAGAAGTAGTAGCTCCAGTGAGAGAGCTTTTGTTACAACACGACTAAAGAATTCATTGAGAAGCATTCATTCCCTTGACAACACTTTGGAAGGCACTTTCCAGCTTCAGGTTGTTTGGAGAAGTTTATGACAGTAGATTATAAATTAAGGAGTGCCAGAAGCAAAAAGGTGGTTTTAAGATTGAGTTTAAAAATGCTAACGTGAAGCTGAAGCAGGAGCTGCTCTCATTTATTAAAGGGAACTGAAAGGGGTGTGCTTCAGCTGTAGTTTTTGTTCTCCCTCTCCCCCCATTTTGGGGTTTTATTTTCCCTACTCCCACCTCTCCTTTTTAAAAAAGAAACAAAGAGATAGTTTCTTAACCTTCACTTAATACTTTGATTTGAGCTGCTTTGAAAGGATAAATTCAAAGACAACAAAAAACTCATATAAATTCTTACTTTCTCTGTGAATTTATTCAGGAGCTCTACTTCCTCTGCCTGTGAAAGGGCCTGAACCTTTCTTATAACTCTCTACATTGGGAAAGAGAGAATGGAAAATGCGTAGAAATATGGACCTACTTCTGAAATACTCAACTTCTGTAGTATTTCGTGCCATTTGTATAGAGCAGCAAAAAGAGCCAGATCAGCCAGTTTTTCATTAGAAGACTTATAAGAGTGCCCCCAAATAAAAGGGGCTTAGAGATGATCCTTTGCATGGGGTCTAAGGTTCTAGAAGGAGCCTCCTTATAGCCTCTGAAAAATCATACCTAAGTAAAAAAGCTGGAACTGTGTGACAGGTCGAGGCATGAATATCTTTCTTTTATGTCTATTTCTAAAAGGTCAGGGTGTGACCAGAACAAGGAACCAGGCTTGTTTCATTCTAGAAGAATTTTCTGCTTCACAAGTTGCTGCATCATGATTCTGTCTTTGAACTCATCTTAAAATTTTTAACATGCATTTTCAGACCTTGTCTTTCAAGACATAAAATTTATAGACTGCTTTACTATAAAAATTACAAGAACTAGATTTAAATTTTAAGCATCTGTTTTTTTACCAAAAAAAATTTATGGGAAATCACAGGAGAGTTCAATTATTTATGTCACCCAAAATTAATTCTGGTTCTGAACAGTGTACTTAATATATTGTTAGAGTTGTGATCTATATACACATTATGTTTTCACTTGAAGTCATTTCATATCCCTCTTGTATCTCAATGTAATGCCCATAATCATTTTTAATAGCTCTTTGTTATTACATAATATTGCTGTTCCATATAATTTGCTTCATCATTCCCCGGTTTGACATTTTAATTTCCAGTTCTCTTTTCTTCTGAAACAAATCAGAAAAAAACTTTGGGTATATTTTCTTTGTATTTTTGTGGGTGCCAGGAAACCGACTTTGGGGTCTGTGTCCCAGGTACCTCTGTTTTTGAAGATAGAAACAGGCTTCTTCTCATTATAAGAAATCAGATTATTGTCTAGAAAGACACGTTATCATATAAAGGTTATAAGATGAGTGGCATCTGAAAAATCATATCTGAGTAGAAAATCTGGAATTTGCAGTGTGTATCTGATGTTTTTTCTCAGATCTCTCACCACTGCCTTGTCACTTTTGCAAGTGGTTTCTCAAAGTTGTTATTTTGCACATCTGTTGAGCTGGATTTTAAAATGTGTGTTTGCCATTGTAGAAACATTTAGAGCAGGGTTTGGCAAATTTGTTCGGTAAAGAGTCAGACATATTTTAAGCTTTCCAGGCCTCATGTGGTCTCCATCACACATTCTTTGTTTTGGTTTTAAAAACCTTTTACAAATATAAAAACCATTTTTAGCTCAAAGGTCATACAAAAACAGACTGTCGGTTGTAGTTTGTCCACCATTGATCTAGAGTATTAGATTTTAAAAATTTCGGTCTAAAAACTTTAACTCTGAAGATAAATTTTGATGCTGTTTAAATGTCATTTAATGATTTGCATGTCAGTCTTCTGTAGAGCAGGAAGTTGGGGTTACTTTTCCCTGACCCTCCCCCCACCCTACCTCCCAGCTCACCCACCCATATTCTCCCTTTTCTTTTAGGATGTTGTCCTGTCGTATATCCTCATCCTTCTCTGGTGTTTTTTATTTTTTTCCCTTCTCTTCTGGCTCCTTTCTGTAGCATAAAAGTATGCTTAGGTCTTTTCTAGTGCCTGGCATATAGGAAATGTGCAAATGTTGAATAAATGCATCTGTTACAAGCAGGCAGCCTCTGTGTCCTCTCCTAAGTGCATGATTTCCTTCACTTTGCAAGCAAGATTTTTAAAAGAAATGTTTATCTTGTCCACAGTCTCACCTTGTTTTTTCCTTCACTTTGTACTTAGACTCCTATCTTATCACTCCATTAAAACTGTTCTTTAAAGTTTTGCTAAGTATGATCACCAAATCTTTTAAGAATTTATCTTACTGGACCTGTCTACTATATTTGTCACTCTTGGTCCTTTTCTTGACACTTGGACTCTCAGGGCTTCTCTGACCTTTTGACCCATTTCCCCTACAGTCTGCTTTTTTTACTCTCCTTATCTGTCCCTAGACTCAGTGTGGCACAAGATTCTGTCCTCGCCCTCTACTCTCCATGACAATCTCATACACCCCAAAGCTGCCTCCACCTCCCCCTCTCTCCTGAGCCTTTAGCTCCAACTTGAGGCCCTGTGCACGAAAATTCGTGCAAGACTAAGCCTTCCTTCCCCCGGCTGCCGGCACTGGCTTCCCTCTGGCACCTGGGACCCGGGACCCGGGCTGCTTCCCTCTGGTCGCCGCTGCTGGCAGGCGCCTGGGACCCAGACTGCTTTGCTCCGGCCCCGGCTTCTTCCGGAATGACACCCAGAAGGATGTTCGGTCTAATTAGCATATTACCCTTTTATTATTATAGATAGCCCACTACACGACCACTCTAAACTCAGGCAGCCCCAGCTCCCTCTGCCCCCAAGAAGGCTGTTCTTCATTTACTGAGGAGGGTAATATGCTACCACGCTCCCTAGGAAAAACATGGGATCCTTGGGAATGTCACCTCTTCCTCCATTCCTCAGCATCTCACTGTTCCCAAGACCTATCATTCAACCTCTCAACTCTCTGGAATCTGTCTCTTCTTCACCATTGCCAGTGCTCACGTTCTAGCTTTTATTAGTTCTGAGTTATGATAGGATAATACTGGTTGGTCTTCCTCCATTCTCAGTTCCACCCTGCTGCTGCCGGAGTGATGTTTCGAGAATGTAGTTAGATCATGCTTAAAAGTAATGTCTTTGGAGACATGGTTGGAGAAATACACCACGAACCTGTAGTATTTGTGCCAGAAAGTAAGGAGGTGCTCGAAAGAAGATCAACATAGAAGCCAATCTTAAAGAACTCCCAATGGCCACCCCTGCAATAATTTGAGCTAGAAAATGAGTATCAATAACATTCCAGCTCAGCCATCATGGCTCAGTGGTTGAGCATCAACCTATGAACCAGGAGGCCACAGTTCTATTCCCCATCAGGGCACATGCCCGGGCTGTGGGCTCAATCCCCAATGTGGGGCGTGAAGGAGGCAGCCAATGAATGATTCTCTCTCATCATTGATGTTTCTATCTCTTTCTCTCCCTCTTCCTTCCTCTCTGAAATCAATTTATATATATATATATATATATCATTGCATTATAATCCATAGAATAAAATAAACACCCATGTATCTAGGGATAAATAAATGAAAGATGAATAAAGAAATAAGTGGGGTTGAAGAGACAACTCTTACAGATGAATTTCAATTAATAAATGTAGAAGGAATAAGAGAACAGAAAATCATCCTTTGCACACCATAGTAATAACTGTAGACAGGATCCACCAGTGGATACTAAAATTAGGGGGCCAGAATGTGAGGAGAAAAAGGACATTTGTATATTCTCAAATTATCTCCTTCAATATACTATTTATTTGTAACAAGGGGGGAAATCATAAATTTCACTTTGTAGTGAAGAAACCCAACAGACATCACCATAGCCAAGTGGCTGAGTTTAACATCACCAGTAATAATGCATATTGACATCATGTTCTCCCTGATATGATGTGGAGGAGGGCATGACAACACTTCAATATTGTTTCTGCCAAAAATGCATCAGCTCAGTGTCATCATAAGTTATTAACAAACCCAAGTTGAGGGACTAAATAATTGACCAGTATTTAACAAAGTGTCAAGGTCTTTGAAGTGAAAGATGAAGAAAGATTAAAGAAATATCACACCATAGAGACACAACAGCTAAAGGTAGTTTGGAACCCTAGATTGGATCCCAGAGCAGAGAAAGGACATTCTGGGGAAAAATATTTTTATTTTTTTTAAATATTTTGTTGATTTCAGAGAGGAAGGGAGAGGGAGAGAAAGAAACATCAATGATGAGAGAGAATCACTGATCAGTTGCCTCCTGCATGTCCCACACTGTGGACTGAGCCCACAGCCCGGGCATATGCCCTGACCAGGAATTGAACTGTGATTTTCTGGTTCATAAGTCAGTGCTCAATCACTGAGCCATGCCAGGCAGGCACAAAATAAAAATATTTTTAAAACACTAAAACTCATCCTGGGCAGCTCCATTTCCCTCAAGCTGAAATCCAAAATCATTTCTGTGGTGTGCAGGTCCTCCAGGAGCCGGCCCCTCTCCACTCCCTTCTCCCATATATCTTATCTCTGTTTTCCCTTCCTGTCTTCCTAAAGGACTTGTGCCTGTCATTCATTGAATATACAGCTCTTTACTTCTAAGCCTTAGCTGTCCCCCTTCTTGGTATGCTGTAAATAAGCCTGTAAAATACTCAGCTAGACCCAGATCAGGTGCCACCTCTGTGAAGCCTTCTCTGCCAGGTCTCCCCAGGGAGCTTTTTGACTCCCTGGTACTTTGCATAGCACCTGCTTCAAAGTTTACAATGATTTACTTGTCATGTCCCTTGGTTTCCTTAGTCTATGACAGTTGGTCAGCCTTCCTGGGTCTTTCATGGCCGTGGCACTGGTGAATACTGGTCAGTTATTTTGTAGAATGTCCCTCAACTTGGGTTTGTTTGATTTCTTACAATTAGATTGAGGTTATGGATGCATTTTTGGTAAGACTCACACAGGAGGACATTGCGTCCCCCTCAGTGCATTATGTCAGGGGCCCATGATGTTATTTTGTCCCAACTTTGGTAATGTTAGTTTGATCATGTGGGTAAAGATGGTATTCACCGGGTTAATCCACTACTTTTCTCTTTGTAATTAACAAGTAAATTATGGGGCAGTACTTAGAGATTATGTGAATATCGTATACCTCAGAGATAGTGCAGGTTTAGTGAATTCTCAGTAATGGGAGTCACAGATTTTTTGGTTTCCTCGTGTATAGAAAGTTGTGTTTACACTGTACCGTAGTCTAGGAAGTGTGCAATAGCATTGTGTCTAAAAATATGCATGCCTTAATTAAATAATTTTTTTCTAAAAATTGCTAACCATCATCTGAGTGTTCACGAGTCATAATTGTTTTGCTGGTGGATGGTCTTACCTTCAATTTGTAAAAAACGGTAATATTGGTGAAGTGCAATGAAGTGAAACATGCCTGTATTCCATTCCTCATCAACTTTCACTTGGTAGGTTTAGCATCCACTTACACTTTGTAACTCAATCATTCCTTTTGTGCTTTGTTAGTTGGACTCCTAAATTTTAGGCTTAAGCAGCTGGGCAGAAAATAGTGCCATTTCCTAGTAAGATGGAGACAATGCGGGAAAAGAAATAGGCTTTCAGGTTGTGGCAGGCTGGGAAAACAGGATTACTGTGGGACATACAGGTAGTAGGTCCTGGAACATAATGCTACTAGAAATAGCTGCAACATTTCATTTTACTGACATGAAACGCATGGTTAGAAGTGATGGCTTGCCAGTTCCTCAGAGGTGGGGACCACCAGCTAGTTGAGATCCAATTTCTGAGTCCATCCCTGGAACAGTACTTAATACTGCGCCTGGACACTGCGGTTTTTATTGGTTTGGCCACACTTTGTCTTTTCCCTCCAGGGATTGCTGTGCTGCTGCCAGGTGTAATTAACGTCACTTGTAGTTGTGCATATCCAGTCCCTGTGATATTCTGTGTGTCTTGCCTCCTCTCCCTTCCTCCCGGTCCCCCAAACACAAAAACAAACTCTAGTTTCCTTGAGCTGTTCCCTGCTTAAGATGTAATTTGCATTTCCATGTTCTCTCTTTAGAAAACATTATCTCCCCTCACATAAATTGCCCCTTTGTTCAAATCACATGACTCTCAAAGCATATGCTTTTTGTTCTCGTATGTCTTCCAGATACTGATGTATTTGGACATGATTACTTGGAGCTGGTCAAAATACAAAGTGCTGTGTTCTTAAGAGTGGATGATGTGATATCAAGAGAAAATGGAAGACTTTATGAATCCTCTTGTGTTGCATAGTCAGTGGCAGGGAGATTGCTGTGGACCTGGCCTCATTGGAGTAGTTGATTCTGCATCCTCTATGGAGAAGCAGCTCTGCTTCAGCTTATTATCACAGGGTTGGTTGGTGAGGTAACACCTGGACAGTAAACCCTTGATTTTCCAGAAACCTTTCCTAATCCTTGCAATTTTCCATCACTTACATTCCTAATTTTCCCATGCAGTGCACTGGTGATGGTGAGTAGAAGTCAACGGAGCAAGTGAAATGGTCCACTGGATAATTAGGTTTATTCACAGACTACAAACCTCCTCGACAACCAACCTTAGAGTCCAGTTGGCCTCAGCACGGAGGTGGACTAGTGCATCATGGTCATTTGGGTGGCTTTGCAGTAGTGGAGCATTTGACATCCAGTTCTTGAATTGCTGGCTGTACAACACACCCTGGGTTGAGTGCTGTGGGGAAGCATCTCCCCCTTGTGTGGACGAACCTGCAGGATGCAGTGTAAGGCAGCTCACAGCTCACAGCCGTTCTGCTGGTTACTGATGCCATTCTAAACAGTTGTGCTCATTTTGTTTGAGGGCCACTTTATTTCAGTAACTGACACTGCAGGGTTAAAATCCAGTGGTTCCGAACCTGGCTGTGTGCTGTTACCATGTCCGTACATACTTATCAAGTGCCTATTCAGTGCCAGAAGTGATTGGGGATAGAACAGTGAGTAAAACAAAGTCCCTGTTTTCCTGGATGTTGACATTAAACAAATGCAGTTTCTTAGATGGTGATAAATTCTATGAAGAAGAATAAAGCAGGGAAGGGAGTATAGTGTTATTTTACATAGTGTGGCACCTGGGCTGCTCTTTGGAGGTGTTATTAGAGCATTCACCTGAAGTCAGTGAAGAGTTAAACCAGGTAATAGGGGAGTGGGAAATGGAGAGAACATTCCAAGAGGAGGGAATATATCAGAATTAGCTGGGGACTTTTTAAATATACACAGTCCTGAACCTGACTTAGTTTGTCTGGGATTGGACTCAGGTCTGGAAAAGCTCTCCAGAACATTCTAGGATGCCAGGCTGGGGAGCTACTCTTAAAACCCTTTCAACTTCTGAGTCATTCCAGGATCTACTAGTATATGAGGGAAAAGTTTTGATGGTAAAGAAGTGAAAACCGTAATCTCTCTAGGTGAAAAGAATTGGAGGCAGAGAGACATGAATAGAGGAAAATAAAAAAAAAATAATGAAGGAAAATAAATAGTATGGAATTTCCATTATAATTCCACTCTGTGATAAAGTTCAACTCCTAGAGTTGTAATAGGAGGAATGTAGCCCCAGTTGTACCTTTTCTTGGCCACCTCCTGATCTAAAGTGTATCAACACTAGGCTGGTGACAGACACAGATGGGTCACCTAGCATAATGCCTGTGCTTTCTTGTGGTTCCTTCTCCTCACTGCTCCCCTGGCTTTGATTGGCCCTGTAGGAAGAGAGCCTCAATGATTAGTTACCCTGAGTAGGTAAAGGTGCTATGGAAGGGAAGCTTCCCTAGAAGTCAGTCTGTAACATCTGGTTCTTTTTTTTTTTTTTTTTTTTTTTTTTTTTAAATTTTTTTATATATTTTATTGATTTTTTACAGAGAGGAAGGGAGAGAGATAGAGAGTTAGAAACATTGATGAGAGAGAAACATCGATCAGTTGCCTCCTGCACATCTCCTACTGGGGATGTGCCCGCAACCCAGGTACATGCCCTTGACCGGAATCGAACCTGGGACCTTTCAGTCTGCAGGCCGACGCTCTATCCACTGAGCCAAATCGGTTTCGGCTGTAACATCTGGTTCTTATCCCACCATGTGCCTGGGGCTTCCTTGGGCCTTCCTCTAGGGCCCCGGTCATGTCTCATAGCCGTGTAAATGCTCTTCTTCCATGTAGATGGAGTTCTTGGGTGGCAGGAACTGCGAGATCGATGGAAAAAGCAGGCCATAAAAAGCCTTGACATGAGAGGATGCCATCTGTTGATGGAAATATTACCTACAAATTTTTATTTTATTAAGTTGAATGGGGACTAAAGGAGTACACTTTTAAATAGACTTTATTTTTAGAACAGTTTAAAGTTCACAGAAAAATTGAAAGGAAGGCACAGAGATTTCCCATATACCCCTGTCCCTCACATGCATAGCCTCTCCCATTATCAACATGCCCCACAAGAGGAGTAGCTTTGTTACAACTGATAAATCTATACTGATCCACACTCACCCAAAGTCCATAGATTACATTAGGGTTCACTCTTGGTGTTGTATATTTTATGGATTTGGGTAAATGTACTATAAAGACATGTATCCACCACTATGGTATCATACAGAGAGATTTCACTGCCCTAAAAATCCTCTGCCCTGAAGATCTTTTCTATTGTTGTTAATTCAGAGGATATTTTTCCATTGATTTTTAGAGAGATTGGGAGGAAGGGGGAGAGAGAGAGACATCAACGTGAGAGAGACTCATCTATTGGTTGCCGCCCAAATGTACTGTGACCAGGGCCGGGGATCCAGCATGCAACTGAGGTGTGTGCCCTTGACTAGAATCAAACCCGGAATCCTGTCCGATTGGCCGACACTCTGTCCACTGAGCCAAACCAGCTAGGGCCTGAAGATCCTTTTTTGATACAGTTTTTAGGAGCTCATGAAGACAAAGGGAAGTGGGGGCATCTGTAAAGTAGACTCCCACAGGAACATAAATTATTACTTAGGCCTAACTGGGCAAATAGAGTGGTGGGCCCAAGCCCCTCTGCACATATCTCAATGAGCCTGCTCTTGGTAGCTACATAGTTTGATGTGATAGGAATCATTTGAAACTGTATGAGTAATGCTACAAATCACCCTTGACTTCTTGAACTTTACATTCTCTTTCACTCTTTGATTATGTTTCCTTGCTTTTATTGCAGACAAGCTTTTGCATCAGAGAGGAAGAAAAGTCGCTTAGACATATTCTTTGTTCACTGTTACATCAAATCCTATTCAGTATTGTCTAAAGCAGCGGTTCTCAACCTGTGGGTTTTGACCATCGGAAAACACATATAGCACATTAGATATTTACATTACTATTCATAACAATAGCAAAATTGCAGTTATGAAGTAGCAACGAAAATAATTTTATGGTTGGGGGTCACCACAACATGAGGAACTGTATTAAAGGGTCGCAGCATTAGGAAGGTTGAGAACCACTGGAAAGTGATTCTTGGAAGAAAACAACCAGGTCTGATTATCTGGGGTGTTATGGCATTTAGACACATGCAACTTTTTCAGGAATTAGAAGCCAGTAATAACAGGACTGTATATATAACCAACAGAACTTTGGCTCTATTATACTTATTTAAAAGTTGTAGACCTCATTCATGGGTGTAAAACTTCAAATAATACCAGCTTTATTACCAGCTAGTAGCTGACAATTTTTTTCTTACAAAACCACTTTTTAGTGTTGTCAAAGAAAGAAAATTGATTTTGTTTCACCTCTGTTCAACTTTAATAGAAAATAATAAACTTCTACCACATGCCCGATAGAAGGCATAAATCCTAGGTAACTGATTGAGTTGGGTGGACCCTGTCCTCTAGGACTCAGCAGGATGTGTCTCCGGAGCAATCTCTGTAGTAAGTGCACACAGCCTGTTCCAGCAGGTTAGTCCAGCAATGTTCAGGGAGGAAGAGCTCGCAAATCACCTCATTTTACCTCTTCTTTTTACAAATGAGAAAATGGGCAGAGAGGGGAATGTCTTGTCCTAGAAACAGAAGACTGAGGAAGAATGTGATAGGCATGGATATTTATATCTGAATACCTGAGGCCCAATTTTACCATACTCCTAATTATTTCTCATTTTTTCAAAGAGGGTTATGAAATTCTGAAAGTGATATTTATGACTGCTGCATTTTCTAAGAGGGAGTTTGTAAATTGACAATCATATAATAAAAACAAAGATATTGTGCTATTTACATATGACTCTATAGCCTGCTGGGGCAGAGATGGAAGAACATAGAAAAGAAGAGTTAGCCCATATATACCTCCTGTTTTATATATATATATATATATATATATATATATATATATATATATATATATACACACACACACACACACACACACACACACACACACACATATATGGGCTAACTTTAGAAACAAACCTATCAGTTATTAATCCTTTAGCTTTAAAAAAAAAATTCATTAACTCATTCAGTTCAGTTCATTGAATTCTCGGTTATATTTGGCAGAGGAGCTAGAGATGATGTGCAAGGTAAAAGCTATGGAGAGAATGTATTGGGCTAGAGGAGTGCTAAGGATAGCCACCTGGTAGGTATTGGGGGGAAAATAGCATGTAAAAATTAGGGTATTCACTGAAGGAAAGAAATGTAAAACAGAATGGAACAAAAACTAAAGGGATGGGGGGAAAGTGAAGACAAAAAGGGAGGATAAAACAAGTTTATGAGGTTACTAAATAAGAAAGGCATGGTGACTAAGAAATGAAAGAAGGAAGTAACTATGAATAACAATAAGTATGAACCAAGACTCACAAATTTTTAAAAAAATTTTTTTTATTGATTTCAGAGAGGAAGGGAAAGAGAAAAAGAGATAGAAACTTCAATGATGAGAGAGAATCATTGATCATTTGCCTCTTGCATGCCCCCTACCAAGGATTGAGCCTGCAATCCAGGCATGTGCCCTGACTGGTAATCGAATCTCAACCTCCTGGTTCTTAAGTCAACCACTGAGCAACACCAGCTGGGCTTTCATGATTGATTTGAGTGACTCTTACCATCTAATATTGGAAAGGACTGCCCTAGCCAGTTTGGCTCAGTGGATAGAGGGTCGGCCAACAGACCAAAGGGTCCTGGGCTTAATTCCAGTCAAAGGCACATACCTCGGTTGCAGGCTGCTCCCCAGCTTGGGCCCTGGTCAGGGTGCATGCAGGAGGCAACCAATCGATGTGTTTCTCTCACATCGATATTTCTCTCTGTCTTTCCCCTCTCTCTAAAAATCAATGGAAAAATATCCTTGGGTGAGGATTAAAAAAAAAAAGAATTATGAACTACAATAGGAGATTGGAGTAATGAGAGATTGGCTAATCCTATATAATAAAAGGGTAATATGCAAATTGACCCTAACAGCAGAACCACTGGGAATGACTGGTCACTATGACACACACTGACCACCAGGGGGCAGATGTTCAATGCAGGAGCTGCCCCCTGGTTGTCAGTGCAGTCCCACAGGGGGAGCTCTGCTCAGCCACAAGCCAGGCTGACGGCTGCCAGCACAGCGGTGGTGGTGGGAGCATCTCCCACCTCCTCAGCAGTGCTAAGGATGTCCAACTGCAGCTTAGGCCTGCTCCCCGCTGGCAAGTGGATATCCGCCGAGGGGTCCCAGACTGCGAGAGGGCACAAGCCGGGCTGAGGGACCCCCCCCCCCCCCCGAGTGCACAAATTTTTGTGCACCGGGCCTCTATTAACAAAGAAAACTAAAAAATACAGGAATCCCTGATAAAAGAGGTAGCCACCATCCCCAGCTGAGATGTAGAATTTTTTGGATAGGCACAGCCATGGCTCTCTGCATGGCAGAGAAGCCACACTGGTGGGACTTGATTTAAACCAGCCCTCTGAAATCTGCCTTCTAATGTGTTCATGGAGAGGTATCTCACCAGAAACACTCCACCACTGAACTGCCTGAAGGAGATTCTGGGGAAAACTACTGGACACTGAAGTAGCTGTGTACTGCAGGAGCTTGACGCTGAAATGCAGGCTATGTTGTAGCAGGAGCCTGATGCTGAAATGCAGGCTATGTTGTAGCAGGAGCCTGATGCTGAAATGCAGGCTGTGTTGTAGCAGGAGCCTGATGCTGAAATGCAGGCTATGTTGTAGCACAGTGGTTCTCAACCAGTGGGTCGCGACCCCTTTGGGGGTCAAATGACCCTTTTACAGGGGTCGCCTAAGACCATCGGAAAACACATATATAATTACATATTGGTTTTGTGATTAATCACTGTGCTTTAATTATGTTCAATTTGTAACAATGAAATTGGGGGTCACCACAACATGAGGAACTGTATTAAAGGGTCGTGGCATTAGAAAGGTTGAGAACCACTGTTGTAGCAGGAGCCTGACACTGAAATGCAGGCTATGTTGTAGCAGCCTACCTAGCTGCTGTACCAGAGCCCAGAAGCCGAACTCTTTCTCCTCCAGTGTCTTCCAGCTCCCTCTACTGAAAACCATAACATCTTGCTAGTTGACAAAAGAATCATTTTTAAAGGCTCAGATCCATTTTCACAGAGCCTGCAAAAAGGGTGAACTTGGGCCCTAGCCGGTTTGGCTCAGTGGATAGAGCATCGGTGCGGACCGAAGGGTCCTGGATTTGATTCTGGTCAAGGGCACCTACCTCAGTTGCAGGCTCCTCCCCAGCCTGGGTCCTGGTTGGGGCACATGCAGAAGGCAACCAATCGGTGTGTTTCTCTCACGTTGATATTTCTCTCTGTCTTTCCCTGTCTCTTCCACTCTCTCTAAAAATCAATGGAAAAATATCCTCAGGTAAGGATTAAATAAATAAATAAATAAATAAATAAATAAATAAATAAAGCCCTAACTGGTTTGGCTCAGTGAATAGAGTGTCAGCCTGAGGACTTAAGGGTCCTAGGTTCAATTCTAGTCAAGGGCACATGCCTGGGTTGCGGGCTTGATCTCCAGTGGGGGGCGTGCAAGAGGCAACCAATCATTGATTCTTTGTCATTATTGATGTTTCTTTCTTACCCTCTCCCTTCTTTTCTGAAATCAATAAAAAAATATTTAAAATAAATAAATGGTGAGTTTGGATCCGAGAATTGATACGTTGATAACCAGCACAGTGACTGAAAAATATAATCATGACATCCTAAGTGAAACATTATTAGAAGATGCATCTGCTGCCAAAATAGTACATGATGCATTTCAGAGCCAAATATTAATGTTTTAGGTATTATTCATACCACTTATACTATTTTTATCTCTTGATTAAGAATTGACTGAAATTTTTCTTCACTTTAATGAAAGTGTTAGGCATATAGATAAAGCTAGGGTACAACAAGTAAACAATGAAATACCTTTTTTTTTTTAAATATATTTTATTGATTTTTTTACAGAGAGGAAGGGAGAGAGATAGAGAGTTAGAAACATCGACGAGAGAGAAACATCGATCAGCTGCCTCCTGCACATCTCCCACTGGGGATGTGCCCGCAACCCAGGTACATGCCCTTGACCGGAATCAAACCTGGGACCTTTCAGTCCACAAGCCGACGCTCTATCCACTGAGCCAAACCAGTTTTGGCAATGAAATACCTTTTGAGTAAAACAGTTCAGTAGAAACTATAGAGGCAGGAATAGCAGATATGAAATATGGGGAGGAAACAAAGTTATCTGAATATCCTCTTTATACCTCAGGTCATTATATATTCTATCAGTTTCATCTTTGAGGTCTTCCAAGGTCTTCTACTGACACCAAAATCGACTGGCTTCCTTGTACTGGTACATAGCTGTTATCCTAACACCCTCCTTCATTATTCCCTGTTTAATATCCAGGGGATACTAAATGCACTGCCTTGATGCACTGCCTTGTTTGTTGGGACATATTTTCCAGCATCATTCTGAGAAAGGTTTCATGGGGGATAAATTGTTTTGAGACCTTGTGAAGCTGAAATTGCCTGTTCTCTGCTGACATTTGATTGGTAGGCTGGCTGGTTATAAAAAAAATCTAGGTTAGAACCCTAGTGTTTTGGCTCAGTGGACAGAGCATTGTCCCAAGGACTGAAGGATCCCGGGTTCTATTCCTGATCAAGGGCATGTACCTTGGTTGCAGGCTCTATCCCTGACCCTGGTTGGGGTATGTGCAGGGGGCAACCAATCGATGTGTCTCTCTCACATCGATATTTCTTTCTCTCTGTCTTTCCTCCTCCCTTCCACTCTCTAAAAATCAATGTAAAAAATATCCTCAAATGAGGATTAACAAAAAACAAAACAAAACTGTTACAAGTGTGTGAAGATAATGATGGTGTCAGTCCTGGAGTGTCTGGGCAGCATCTGGCGAGGCAGGGCCTCTGTCCGCCCCTGGCCTGTGCACAGCCTCATCTGTCTGCCCCAGAGTAAGGTTACATTTTCTACGAGTGGTGTGACATGAAGAAGTTTCAGAAGTGCTGCTCCATAATGTATTGGAAGCCCAGAGCCTGTAAATTAGGTTTATTGACTGTGGGTTTCGCTGTTGCATGATCAAGCTAGGTTGTTTTCTAGTTGCAGATCTATGTCCATATCTTTAAGTCTTTCCTTTTGAGCTGATCAGATCCTCCAAAAGAGTCTTCCAGTTTCTTGCATGGAGGCCATAGGTCTGGCTTTCAGCATTTTAGGAGCAGAGATGAGAAAAAAGACTGATAGTCTCAGCATTCAGTATGTAAACACTCAACTCAGTTTTTGGCATGGTACACCTACCTCAAATGAGCCTAATATCACCCTGCCCAGAGACCCACCCTCAGTTTTATATTTCAGAATATAAACCACTTACCTTCAATTGGAACTGGGGAGAGCCTTACTGAACTGTGCAGGAGAGTTGTGTGTATATGTGGAAGAAGGATCTGGGAATTCAACTATTTCTTAAGACTTTGTCAATCCATTCTTCTATTTTTAGCTCATCTTTTACTCTTCTACTAGTATTCACAGCTTCCTCATACTACCAATTCCGATCCTTTGGGGGATCTTAAGTGCAATTTAGACAGTGTCTCAGCTTTCCTCTGCTAAATTAGGAGTTTCTTTTAGACTTTGGCTAAGGTACCAGTTCTTAAACAAGACACAAAAAAGCATTGACCATGAAAAATTATCGTTCATCACATTAAGTGTCAAGTCTGCCAAAAGATTAATATCAAGAATATAATAAAGGACTTCTCCACCTCAATATGAGGAAGACAATGTACTCAGTAAAAAACTGAAGAAGAAATTGGAACTGAACATGTGTTCCACAGAAGAGGAAATACATGTGACCACAAACATAAGAAGAGATGTTCAGCACCTGGATTGTGAGGGAAATGCAGATCACAATGCAATGAGAGATTATATTTCACTCACCAGATTGGCAGAATTTAGGAAGTATGACAGATTCAAGTGTCGTAGAATTTGTGGGTCCACAGGTTCTCTTACACATACGTGATGAGGCTATAAACTGCTCTAACTACTTTGGAGAATCATTTACTATCATCTTATACTTTGGAGAATAATTAGCATAATTCTACTCCCAGAGGTACCACCAAGGGAAATTTGTTTTGCCTAATACAAAAGAAGACATGTACGAAAATAGTCCTAGCAATACTGTTCACAATACTGAAAACCTGGAAATGGCCCAGATGCCCATCAACAGGAAAGTGGAGTATTATACAGTAGAAAGAACAGAGAACCAGTGTGATATGCAGCAATGTAAATGACTCTTAGCAATGTAATATTAAATGAAAAAAAAAGCCCCAAAAGATTATAGACAACATGAAACTCATAAAATTAACAACTTAAAATTATATGTAGATACATTTACTTACATATTATTTATTTCATGGATGTTTATATTATATTTCATGGATACAATAATAAGTATGTATATATTATATATTTAATGAATACAATAATATTGTGTCACATATATTTCATGGATACAAAAAGAACACAAGAGAAAATTGAACATAGGATTTAGGGTAATAGTTACTTCAGATGGCGGAAGTAGAAGAATGGAGTGGTGAAGAGGAACATTGGTTAGAAGCAGGTTGTTGTCAGCATCATAGCTTTTGTTTTGGTTGGTAGGTTTGTGGGGTCCTAGTTACTTTATTAAAAAATAATTGGATAATTAAATACATGAAAAAATAAGCTGAAAGACCTGAGGTTCCCAAGGTGAAGTAGTAGAGATCCTTGTTCAAGGGATCTTATCTGGTTGTCTTATTTGTTTGTTTATTTGTTTGTTTGGTGTGTGTGTTTTTAAGAAGTAGCATTTTGAGTCCAGGAACAAATGTTTAGGAGTTGAAAGTTATAAAATACATATATATATATATTAATCTAAAGTTAACAACCTGAATTTTCTAGGTGGGGTTCATATACTGGTAATTATCATAACTTTATAGAATATTTAGTGCATAATTATTTATGCCTATTTGTTCTTTCATAGAAATTTTACATTTTTTTTCCTTTCTTAGGACAAAGTTAAACTATAATCCTCCAAAAGATGATGGATCAACCTATAAGATTGAACTTGAAGGGATATCGGTAATGGTTATGAGAGAGATCCTGGATTACATCTTCAGTGGGCAGGTATGATGAGACACAAAGGAAGGAAGACTAAGTAGAGGCTTCTCAAGCTCAGGGTGAGGGTCTCCTTTCATCCATTCTGTGACCACGTAACCTTCATCTTCATCTTCTGTCGCCATGTGCTTGCCTGGTCTCTGCTCCTGTTAATGGCGCCCATTGTGTTCTTCCAGGGCTCTGCTCTTTACAGAAAGGCAGACTGAGCAAGATCTTCCCCAGTCCCCGTTTTTTATTGTACATCCTGAGCTCCACCTTCTAGCATGAGATGTGAAGACCGTGGGATGCTCCCTTCACTGCTGACTTTTTGTTTTTAAATCTTAATTCCAATTTTGCTTTTTTCCCATTCTGTTGAGGAACTCATTCTGTCTCCATAGCATGGAAATGGGAACTTCCTTGGGCAGGGGGATATTTAGAAATAAAGAGTTCTAGACTCACAAATGACAGGCACCTGCATTGTATTCATGATTGGTCCTGTTTCCTGAGCAGGACCAATATCCCTGCACCACCCCTATTCTTCCTTTCTGATTTCCCTTTATTTCCACTTACGTTTCTGGGGGTTTAATGAAACCTGGGGAGGAAAGTGATACGTGATTAGACTTCTTTTCTTTGCCCTCTTCTAACCCCTGCCTGCTATGTGATTGAAAGTATAGCATGAGGACTCCTAAGAAAAATCTTAGGTGTGAATTAGGGCTCATTTTTTTTTTTAACAGGAAGAAGTGAGTGAGAATGCATTGTATCTTTATTCTTTGAGAGTTTGTTCCTGACTGTCTTTATTCCTTCTTCATCTTACGTTACTTTTCCTTTTTGTAAAGGCTGTGTCTCCTACATGTTTCTAAATATTCTAAGTGTGCTGTTCACTTTCTCTAAATATATTCATTCTGTCTAGTCCAGTGGTTGGCAAACTGCGGCTCGCGAGCCACATGCGGCTCTTTGGCCCCTTGAGTGTGGCTCTTCCACAAAATACCGACTTCTGCGCATAGGCCACGAAGTTTCGATTGCACTGTACATGCGTGCCCGCACATGGTATTTTGTGGAAGAGCCACACTCAAGGGGCCAAAGAGCCGCATGTGGCTCGCGAGCCACAGTTTGCCGACCACTGGTCTAGTCAAACTCAGTGATTGTCACCCTTTTTTGAAGTTTTTGGTTTAGTTTCATGATGTTATCTCCGTTTCTCTAAACACTAGGTGGTGGGTGTGTGGATGTAAGGTTATGTGTTATATGATTGTTACAAATAAATGAATTTAAATTAATTTTAGGGCAGCCCTTAAAATCCTGGAGAAAACCAGGCTCTTATCTAACTTGTAAAATTGATTCAGCAGCAGTTGTAACAAGTTATGAGCCAGTAAGAGGTTACTCATGTTAAGGCTTAGGTTTGAAACCTAAAGCCTTATTTACAGATTTTGTTCCCAATTTAAATTAATTGTGGTTTTAAAATCATAGTTACAAGGTAAGTTATAGCAAACTCCTGATATGGCAGTTTAGTTTTACTGAAATAGAATTCAGTGGGGTTTTTTGTTTTTGTTTTTGTTTACATGCCTACATTTGAATAGTCTACAGCTATCCACTGTCTTGTGGCTAAATTTAATGTTATGTAAACGGGAAATTTCTCCATACTTGTAGCTTACCCCATACACTTCTTCCTATTTTTGTTGCTTGCTTTCCAAGGTGGTTGGCAATTATACATTTTTTTAAATCTGTGATACAAATGTGTGAACTGTAGTAAAGTGTTTCTTGCTGTTCTGTACTCTGAACCTTCTCCTCCCATTTCCGAATGGAGGATAAATACCATTCTTGGGACCACTTGTGATCATGGCAATATCTTAGAGGCCTGTTTCTTTACATTGCCTTACTGTTGAATAGAAAAACTGTCAAGTGGGTGGAGGAAGAAGCATCAGTCAGAAAACTAAGAAAATTAAGGATAAGTAAATATTCAAAATTATTATTAAAGTCTTATAAAAGGGATTCTTTCCAGAAAGTAGCTTTGGGACCAAATTGTATCTGTTTTACCAAGCCGAGTACAGTGTTTGGTGTTTAGACAAGGCTTCTAAGGCAGTATGGAGCCCCTTTCTTCAAGCGGCTTACATTCAGCTTGCATACCATTTGGCAAAGGCATTAACTTAATATATTGGAGGCAACATTTCCCATAGCCCTGGTGCTACTATTTAAAGAAATCACCTTCAGTTTACCATAGAATATAGAACTTTCAATTTCCTAAGCATTTCAGTCATTTAAGGTTTTTCTCTAAATTGAGTATAGAAGTAAGCCAACTGGACAGCTCACCTTGAAGAGTTGTTGGTAGTTAACATTGGTAAAGCAAGGGACATGGTAGGAAAAGTTAACCAGCCACCCACTGCTTATGTTATTGAAAGGTTCCTTAGGGAACTCAAACTCTTCTTGGATAAAAGTACAATGTTAAACCATATGAAATCGCCAATATTTTATCATCTTTGACCTACAGAAATGGAGCTTTCATGTGGTTCAGCCTAATAGATTCGTGGTTTGGGTTTTAAATATATACATTCAAATGTAAAATATTTATGAAATTCTGACAGATCCGGCTAAATGAAGATACCATCCAAGATGTTGTCCAGGCAGCGGACCTGCTCCTGCTGACGGATCTTAAGACTCTGTGCTGCGAGTTTTTAGAAGGCTGCATTGCTGCTGAGAACTGCATCGGGATCCGTGACTTTGCACTTCACTACTGTCTGCACCACGTGCATTACCTTGCCACGGAATACCTGGAGACTCACTTTCGAGATGTCAGCAGCACAGAAGAATTCCTAGAACTGAGTCCTCAGAAGCTTAAGGAAGTGATTTCTCTTGAGAAGCTAAACGTTGGCAATGAAAGATACGTATTTGAGGCAGTAATTCGATGGATAGCACATGATACAGAAATGAGAAAGGTATTTGTAGTTTATAATGTTGTCTAACTTTGCCTTTTTACTTATTTCATTGATTTAGTTACTTTTAATCCAAATTATCGATGTCTTTCTCCTTCAACGTGAAAGACTTGCAAAGTTACATTCTAAAAGATCTCTGTAAAGCATCTTCCCATAGGATCATTAAAGCGGTTGGTGTTTCAGAACATACTATCCTCTGTATGTTGTTCTTTATGGGAAAATGCATTTCCAGGTTAAGCTGGAGATTATTGAAATGCAGTGTCCCAGACTCACTTTCATCACCCTAAATCATTGGCTAACCTCTTCAGTAACTCTGATGCAGGCAGCAGGGCAAGGGGGGCACTGGGAGCTCTGGCACAAGGGGGAGGGCTGTGGGCTCTCCCTGGAGTGATTGACACCACTGGGGAGAAAGCAGGAGAGCACTCTGAAGTTTTCATGATAATGCAGGTCCAAATAGGAAGGCTCTTGGAGTGAGCCTGGGAAGGAAGGGTCTTCAAGAATATCAGACTTTAGATCCAAATTGTTTTTGCACTGGGGGAGGGAGCAAAATCACAGGGCTTTAAGTCCAGTACTTATAAATTAGATGCTAGCTTCAATTACTATACTTACAATGAAAACTACATTAGGTTTTAGAGTAGTTTTCAAATGTACAATTGCATTATTAAGTTCTTGATAACCATTGACTTATGTTTTAATGATTATTGTATAATTATGTAAATTCTGTAGGCCTATGAGCATGTTCAGAAACTATGCTTGTAGACTCAGCATAGTTATACAGTTGATGCTCTATTTTCCACATTAGTTGGGTAAGTTAGGAAAGGAGATAGAACATTTTCCAGCTTGTGCCATTCACTGAGTCCACTATCAGTAGTTTCTCCCTTACCCTCTTCTTGCCGGAAAGTGATGAGGATGCTAAGGTCAACTGACTGCTGGGGAAACAAGAGGCAGTTTTTCATCCTTTGGTTAATCTGAACATGATGCTGTAAAAACTGTTACCTTTTAATACTCAGGGTATAGAAGAGTATACCTTAAAATGACTATTTCAAAACCAAGAAAGACTATCATTAAAGAGTTTCACCTTATGTATGTAGAATGCTATAATCATTTGGTTCAGATTTAATGATGGATCATGAAAAATATATAATTCATATTTACATATTAGATATGTTTAACAATAATTACTTAAGAAATAATTATATAGTACTCAGGATTTTTTTAAACTTTGTCTTTTCTATCGCTTCTCGGCCTTTTGGCTAAGATCAAGTGTAGTATCTGTTCTTATCAGTTTAATAAACCTTGTCTTTTCTAATTTTTTCATATAATAATAATGTTGAAACATTTTCACTAACTGGTTTACCATATTGTATCAAGCTATTACTGTATATAATACTTCTATAAACATGATTTAATTCACAGCACATTCAAGCAAATTGTAGCAGAGTTCTTGCAAGTTTTCTTATTGCTATGAGAACCCTATAGGGTGTAAAGAAAGCTGCTTGAAACTTTACAGTGATACATCAAATATAAATATGAATTGATTTTTTTAAAATCAAACTTTTTAAAAAATCAAGGCTATGGGAAATAGAAAGGAACAGGGCTGGTAAGCATATTCATGGAGTACTAGCATTTATAACTTGCCTTGTGATATTCTATCAACAATTTCAGTGTTCCATGAGTTGGGAAATCCATATTCTAAAAGCTATGTATCACATTCTCCATTTTTCCTCCCCATCCTCTCTACCCTCTTCTGCAGGTCCACATGAAGGATGTGATGTCAGCACTGTGGGTTTCAGGATTAGACTCCAGCTACTTGCGGGAACAGATGCTGAATGAACCATTAGTACGAGAAATTGTCAAAGAGTGCAGCAATATACCACTGAGCCAGCCACAGCAAGGAGAGGCAATGTTGGCCAATTTCAAACCCCGGGGCTACTCAGAGTGCATTGTGACCGTTGGTGGAGAAGAAAGAGTGTAAGTATGGGTGTGTGTTGTTTGAAAATGGTATAGGGGAAGAAAGATCTCTGTGTGAACAAGAATTCATAATATTTTTCAGTATCTAAAGCATGATAGCAGTAGATTTTCTAAATGGTTTAAACATTTTTTGGAGTGGCAAACCAGTCATAGTTATTGTAGCAGAACTACATAAAACATACTAACTGCTAATCTATTTCCCTTTTTAGTTCACGGAAACCAACAGCAGCAATGCGCTGCATGTGCCCTCTTTATGACCCTAATAGGCAGCTTTGGATTGAACTGGCCCCTTTAAGCATGCCAAGAATTAACCATGGAGTGCTCTCAGCAGGTACTGTTCTGTGGCAAATTTTACTTAAACACATGATCAAGTAATGTGTAATTTCTGGGTTGTGCAGAACAACTCAGCCTTTATTTATTTATTTATTTTTTCTTTTGGTTAATCTTCACCCAAGTATATTTTTCCCATTGATTTCTAGACAGAGTAGAAGGGATGGTGGGGGCGGGAGGGTGGAGAGAGAAAGTAAAACATGAATGTAAGAGAGACACATCAATTGGTTGCCTCCTGCACACACCCCAACTGGGGCCAGGGATCGAACCTGCATCCGAGGTAGATGCCCTTGACCCAGATTCGAACCCTCAACCCTTTGATCCTTCACTTCACTAGCTGATGCTCTAACTGCTGAACCACACCAACCAGGGCTGACAGCCTTTTAAAGAGACAATTTTATTATCTCTGTGATGACATTTTTAATGTATTTCTAACTTTTAAGACTATGGTAAGAAGAGTGTCTTCTGTCAGTCCTTGTTGTCCCCAGATTATAATACATAGCAATTTTTCAGACTTTAGTATATTACTTAATGACCTAACTCAGTGGTCGGCAAACCGTAGCTCGCGAGCCACATGCAGCTTTTTGGCCCCTTGAGTGTGGCTCTTCCACAAAATACCACGTGCGGGCGCGCACATACAGTGCGATTGAAACTTCGTGGCCCATGCCCAGTAGTCGGTTTTCAGCCTGGGTGAGTCTATTTTGAAGAATTGGCGTTAGAAGAAGTGGGGGGTGTCGTTCGGGTGACGGGATATGCAGTGCGGGGGAGGTACATTGTTTTGAGGTACGTTCGCTGAGGTTGACCCCTTCCAACTCTCCTATCCACACTCGTCTTGTATACTTGTTTCAGATAGATGAGTGTGGATGGGAGAGTTGGAAGGGGTTGACCTCAGCGAACGTACCTCAATCAGATTGAGGACGTTTTTAGCAAAGGCCAGCTTAGGAGTACCCTAATTAAGTTAATAACAATGTACCTACCTATATAGTTTAAGTTTAAAAAATTTGGCTCTCAAAAGAAATTTCTATCGTTGTACTGTTGATATTTGGCTCTGTTGACTAATGAGTTTGCCTAACTGATAGAAGAGCAATGAGCTGTGTGACCATACTTGGAACACAGAATTTCTCTTAGCTGTGATAGTCACATCATCTTTGAAATTCAATTTAGAATCACAAGATATAACTGTGTCTAAAATAAGAGTATATTGTAAAAGCAGGCATTTCATATGAGACTCTAGAAGACATTACTTAACAATGACATAAAGTTATTTTACCACAGAAAGGATGTTTTAGTTGACCTTTACAAGTTTGAAAATAGCTCCACGGTATTCAAAGCTCTTACTCAAGGAAATGAGAGAAAAGGTTGTCTTTGCTGCCTTACCCGTTAGCCTCCTTTCTCTTAATCTTGGATCTGCCTTTTGGGTTCACCCCACAAGTACCATTTTACTTCATTCTAATTTTTGTCAGCAGTCCTTCTGGGATGCTTACTTTATTTTTTAAAGCTATATCACACCGCCCTAGCTAGTTTGGCTCAGTGGATAGAGCGTCAGCCTGCGGACTGAAGGGTCCCAGGTTCGATTCTGGCCAAGGTCACACGCTCGGGTTGCGGGCTTGATCCTCAGAAGGGGGTGTGCAGGAGGCAGCCAATCAATGATTCTCTCCCATCATTGATGTTTCTCTCTCTCTCCCTCTTCCTTCCTCTCTGAAATCAATAAAGAAATATATATTTAAAAAAATAAATAAATCTTTATCACACCATACCATGTTATAGAAATGGCTAAATCTATACTATAGTGTAGAAATGGAATAATTTTCTGGGTGCCAGGTTAATTGAAAGTATTGTCAAAATAAACAGCTGGATGGAGTGGTATAGCCAGCAGGATGTAGGGCTGATTTCTCTGTTCTACCTTTTCAGAACTTGCTTCCTTAAATTTTCCTCCCATGATGTATATACATATTTAGAATTTTCTCACATGCACACCTAACCACAAAGGTTCCTATATCACTAATTTTCAAAAGTTTCCTAGAGAGTTTGACATTTCAGAAACTTTAAACCATGAGGAGAGGGATTGTGTCCAGTTGTATGGACTGAGGTTGTGAAATGATTGAAGTAGTTCCTATTTGCCCAGCCATTCTGCATTTCTTCTTTTCTTGCATTTTTTAATTGATTGACTTTTTTGGTCATTTATTCTTTCCCTCTATACTAGTTTAGAAGTTATATTCTTTGTGTATATTCCTTTGAAGGTTTCCTTAGAAACCAGAGCCTATTATCAAAGCCTAAAGTTAACCAGTACTTTTATACTCTATTTTTCATGTTTTCTAGTTTAGTAGTATTAAAATACATGATCATTTATAAATACAATATTTGCATATGTACATGTTTCATTAATCTATGTTTTATATATGTATCTATAGGTAGATTGTGTAAACTTACCCACATGTTACCACTTTGTTTTTTCTTCCTTGCTCCTCAGACCTTCCATTTAGGATCATTTTCCTTCTCTTTAAAGTTCATCCCTTTGAATTTTCTTCATTGTGGTTCTATTGGTAGCAAACTCTTCAGATTTATTTGTCTGAAAGTATCATTACTTTGCCTTCATTTTTAAAGGATATTTTTGCTAGGTATAGAATTTAAGGTTGGTATTTACTATTTTCCAGCACATTGAAAATATCTTTCTACTAACTTCTGGTTGTTATTGTTGTCAGCCTAAAAATCTATCTTTTCTCAGGATTGTATTTAAAATATTTTTCCTTAGTTTTCTGCCATTTCATTACAGTGTGCTTACATGCACATTTTATTTGACATTTTACCATATTTGGGGATTGTTGGTCATCTTGACTCTGTGGCTCAGCCTTTTGAGTCTGGATCTTATTCATTATATCTTCAAAATATTGCCTCTGTTCTCCTTTCTTCCTTTGATTTTGGAAGTCAGATTAAACATGGCTAGACATTTTTACTCCATCCTCTGCCTCCTACCATTGCTTTGTTTTTTATGTTTTTGCCACACTATATTGCTTTCTTTATTATTTCTTTTTATTTATCTCCCATTTAATGAATTACCACTTTAATATGATGGATCTGCCATTAAAACCATCTATTGAACTTTTAATTTTATCTTTTTTTTATTTCTAGAAATTTTCTTTAAATCTTTTTCAAATCTGCTAGTCACTTCTTTAGTCCTATTTCCGAAGAGTTATCTTCAAATTTGTCATTATTTCTTAAACATAGTAAGCATTGTTGTTTAAGTCTTTTGATTATTTCAATATTTGAAATTTGAATTTTTTGCAAGACTACCTCCTATTGTCTGCTTCATAGAGTCTAGTTTCTTTGTATACCTGAGTACAGTATTAATTTGGAATTACTATTAATCAAATTCAAATCTTGAGATTTCCTGGATAGGCAAGGAGATTTAAATCTGGTTTCTAGTTCTGGTTGGACTTCATCCTGAGGGTTAAAACTTCGGAGAGGCACATTTGCTGTGGGCCTGGGGTTTAGATTTGTCTTTTTCATCCCCTCAAAGCCATTAAAAGAAAGGTTGAATAGTTTCCCAGAATAGATGAACTGAGATAACCCAGAGCTGCTTGGTGGGTTGAGTGGGTGGTGTCTTCCTTTTATGCTGTAGGGTAGAGGGAATCCATTCAAACATACTGAGTGAAGTAAAATGGTCAGTGACTCAGACTTCCTCTCTCACCAAGGAAGGAATGGAATCTGATAAAGATCTCAAATCTGTTGTTGTTATCAGAGAAGGTTTCTCTACATTCTCTCTCTACAGCTGTGGCATTTATATTCAACTGGAGGTGGGTATTGAAGATTTGTTTTAACTTTCTTGTGTGTCTCCTTTGATTTTTGCAGAAGGATTTTTGTTTGTATTTGGGGGCCAAGATGAAAATAAGCAGACCCTGAGCTCAGGAGAAAAGTATGACCCAGATGCAAATTCATGGACTGCATTGCCACCAATGAATGAGGTAAAACATTGCTTTTTTATTTGTTCGGCATGTTTGTTTTTTCCCTTTGGCACTTTTGTTTTGCACTTGAGTATAAGAAAAAATGTAGCAACCCTGCCAGGCCCCCTTGCCTAAGGCCAATGCCTGCCCTCCCAGCTCTCCTCTCTGTGCCATCCCCTTGCTCAGTCTGATCTCCTCGCAGTCTCTCAGACCTAGAAATACTCCTGCTTCAGAATCGTTGCCAGATGCCCATGTTCTTTGCTTCCTTCAATGTTTGCCCATATAGCACCTTGTCAGGGCAACCTTGCCTCTGGTCCATCTGTTCTCCTGTCTCCCCTACCCTACCTTCTTTCTCTTCATACCATGTAACACCTTCTCACATACTGCAAAGTTCACGCAAATTCTTTTTGTTTTTTTGTTAATCCTCACTTGAGGGTATTTTTCCATTGGTTTTTTTAGAGAGAGTGGAATGGACAGGGAGAGACGGAGAGAGAAACATCGATGTGAGAGAGACGCATCGATTGGTTGCCTCCCACACATGCCCCGACCAGGGCTGGGGATTGAGCCTGCAACTGAGATACTTGCCCGGAATCAAATCCGGGACCCTTCAGTCTTCAGGCTGATGCTCTATCCACCGAGTCAAACCAACTAGAGCGTTCACACAAACTCTTGATGGCAGAGGAGTTTGTCTGTGTTTGGCTGACATTCTATCTTTAGTGCTAGAATAATGCTAGGTGCATAGGGGACACTAAGAAAATATTGACAAATGAATGTGAAATGCCTCCAGATTCTGTCATTGCCATAGCCTTAGCACAGACCTGTTTCCCACACTGCTTCTCTGCTGCAGGCAGTCCTGTTACTGTGGTTCTTGTCTTTCACACATCAACTTGGATAAACTTGCACAAAGAATCTCACTGAACCAGAAGTTAATGTGTGTTTTTTTCTATTTGTGAGCTATTGTGAGTAAAAAGTACTGATTCTGACTGAGAATTTACCATGCAGGTAATTCCCTTGTTTTGAGAAATTTCTAGGCTTGGGTTCTCTGTCTATTGTGATAGACAGAATGAGCTGCTAGGGAAAGCAGAAATGTTTGAGAGAGAGGGTTTTGAGCATGGACGTCCTTGCTGGAACATATCTGTAATTTTTATTAAATTCATAATACCGGCTTTCATTATGACAGCCTTTTGTATACAAAGATCTTTGATGTCTTTTCAGGCAAGACATAACTTTGGAATTGTGGAGATCGATGGAATGCTGTACATTTTAGGAGGAGAGGATGGTGAAAAAGAGCTAATTTCCATGGAGTGTTATGATATTTATTCTAAAACCTGGACAAAGCAACCTGATTTGACCATGGTTAGAAAGGTGAGAACCATATCTTGTGTTTACAAACTGGATTTTATAGTGGATGTTTTTTTATTTCCTACATAAGTCTTTTAATACAATTGATAGTGTTAAAAGAATTAATGTTACAGAATTCTGCCTCTATTGGTAGTTTGCCTTTGCTATCAGCCATACACCAAGGTGGGAAACGGAGGGTATGTGAGCATTTACCTAACAGTGGCTGTCTGGCACTGCTGTGTCCAAGGCCTACACTTGATAAATGCTTTGTTAGTGCACTAACTTAGGAAGCAACCACATCTTCTAAACCTATTTTCTTAATCATCATGCAGGACGAGGGAGAAACATTAATTTTGAGGTAAAGAACTACCATTGCTCACTGGGTAGAATATAAAGACACAAATGGTCACATTGGCTCAATAGAGCATCTGTCTTTATTTATACTCTCTGAGAGAGCAGTGAATTTATCATCAAACCAGAGTTTTGTCCAGTGCTGTAGGTATGTCCACCTTTAAAATACTGACATCTACTCATAATATGTTCTCTCACTGTCTGTGCCCTTTCAACTAAATTATTTGGGCAGGAATTGAGTGACATCTTGCTCCATAGAATTAAATCTTGGAATCTTTAACAGTGATGAAAAGATAGACTGGAAAGTTCCCTGAATAAGAGGGTTATTAATTAGTGAAATAGTATTAGATGAAGTTAATTCTTTTCTGAGGATTAATAATATGTGTAGTACCTTTCTCTTTTTCTCATTTTTAAATCATTTGTAATATTGGAAAACACCATAGTTTTACTATTAGAAGTCTTACAGTGCTCTTAGATAAGTGAATATTAATCTATCTAACTTTAATAATAAATGTTGCCTCCCCACTGTTGCTTTCTTATTTCAGATTGGCTGCTATGCAGCTATGAAAAAGAAAATCTATGCCATGGGTGGAGGGTCATATGGAAAACTTTTTGAATCTGTGGAATGTTATGACCCAAGGACCCAGCAATGGACTGCTATATGTCCGCTGAAAGAGAGAAGGTGAAAGAATGTGCATATGGACTTTCCCCAAACCTGGCTTTTGCTCTTCTTTTCGTTTAAATGAACCTTTTATTTGACTTGGCATTTAGTTCATATAAAATTAAATGAATAATCCATTTCCTGAAAAAGGAAGAATGCATATTCACCAAACACTGAATATTGCAGAATTAAAACAAGCAGAAGAGGAATTAGGGAATTGGGTCATGAGTTGTAAATCAAATGCCTAATCAGCTTTGTGTGGCCTTTCAGATTTGGAGCTGTAGCCTGTGGAGTTGCCATGGAACTGTATGTATTTGGGGGAGTCAGAAGTCGCGAGGACATCCAGGGTAGCGAGATGGTAACTTGCAAGTCTGAATTCTACCATGATGAGTTTAAAAGGTAATTATGAATTTTTTCACGTAGCTTCTGCAATTTTTTTTTTCCTTTCAAAGTCATGTTTTAGGTTTATTTAGTTTTGTTTTCAAGTTACTTCATGGAATTGTTATTGGTGGGGTGTTCTCTTGTCCCCACCTGTTGCTGGTGGAAGTGGGCTTCTTGTGATGTCATGAGAAAAGGAATTTTCTGAGACTTGCATAGGAGAATGAGAGATACTTATTTACATGGAATTAAACCCCTGAGTTTCCAAGATCCCATCTCCCTTTGTCCCACAGGAAAAAGTCCAGCTGTATCTTAGCAGAGTTAGAATTAAAGCCACAGCCCAGAGCCTTCGTTCCATATTTGCACAGTCCAGCATCAGGCTAGGTTAGCTTGTGTTTCCATCTGCAATCCATTGTGTTTGGGGTCTGCATGGCCTGGGACTTCTAGGGCCACCTGGCTCTGGAGAGAACATGGGCAAGTGCAAAGAAGCAGGAGCAAAGAGAGAGAGAATTCCTTAGCCTTGGGATTTTATACTCCCAAATTTTCATGGGCTTGCTTTGGCTCTACCCAAAGCCAATGATCTTCGTTCCCAGGTTAGAGTGACAGACCAGTATTTTCCTTATGTCACCCCAACTTGACTCTACATGCATCCATCTTCCCCTTTGTTGAACCCCTTCCCAGTGTAAAATTGCAGCTTCCTGGTAAAGTTGCCAGATAGCCATGCTTATAATGTCTGGCCTTCCCTTTGCTCCTTTCCTATTAGTAAGTAGCTAATTACAACGTTAACAGAATTATCTATTTAGTATCTATGTCTAATGCATACTAGATATTGAACTCCTTAACTTAGCATATTTGGCCTTTTGTGATATGACCTTTGGCTTCTTTTTCTGCTACTGTTCAACCCAGTATATTTTCCCCCCCAAACATGTCATGATTATCTGTGCTTTTATACTATTCTTTTGCCTAAAATTTCCCTTCCCACATTTATCCAGTTAATTTGGCCTCTTCCAAAACTCTGCTTATTTATCACTCTCTAGAGGTCTGATTGGGTTCCTCAGTCTGTGATTTCATAATACTCTGTACATGTCTTAGTCTTGGATTGTAGTTGTTCACCGTAAGCTCCATCAGGGCATGGTCCAACCATGCCAACTTTAAATCCTAGCTTCAGCTTTACAACTGGCCTGTATTAGACATTCAGCAAAATGCTAATTAACTGAGTGAAGTGTTGTGCCAGAGACTACCTCTGACAGGCTGCATAAATGTCTTATGGAGTGGGTAGCATTCTTCCCAACATCCCCCCCCTTCCCCTCTCTCATAGGTTTTTGGTTTTTGTGGTATTTTTTGTTGTTGTTGTTATAACCACTAAAGAATATTCTTATTGCAGTAATATGTTCAAATCCTGCAGGGAAGCTGCCATGCTAAAATTAATCTTGTGATAGTGTTTCAGTCCTGTTACCAGAAGGGGGTGCCATAATATAATGTTTAATTTCATATATTTTTTTTAAAAATATATTTTATTGATTTTTCACAGAGAGGAAGGGAGAGAGATAGAAAGCTAGAAACATCGATGAGAGAGAAACATCGATCAGCCGCCTCCTGCACATCTCCCACTGGGGATGTGCCCGCAACCCAGGCACATGCCCTTGACCGGAATCGAACCTGGGACCTTTCAGTCCGCAGGCTGACGCTCTATCCACCGAGCCAAACCGGTTTCGGCTAATTTCATATTTTTTAAAAAGAATTTTTATTGATTTAGAGAGAGAAGAAGGGAGAGAGAGAGAAACACCATTATAATAACGAAACACTGATGGGCTGCCTCTTGCATGCTCCCTACCAGGGATTGAGCCCGCAACCCAGGCATGTGCCCTGATCGGGAATCAAACCGGCAAACTTTTGGTGCAGGGGATGTTGCTCAGCCAATTGAACCATACCAGCCAGGGCTCATGATTTTTTATTAGAGCAAGCAGTGAGCACTTACCAAGATTTTAGTAAAATGTAAAAATATTACCTAACTTAATGTATTGTAAATTTAGGGTATTTGCATAGCCTTTTTTCCCTTTCAATTACAGGGGTAAACTATCTTAGGAGAATTTATTAGACAAAGTGTGAGAACAGTTTAGAGGATGTTTGCTATGGTGGGGCTGGGAGGCAAAATTTCAGACTTTTCTAGATTTCTCTTCCTTAACATACTACTACTATGAGGGTTAATAGTCCAAGGTATGAAGTAGTATATTAATTTCCTGCCCTAATGAATCTTGAGATAGTCTGCCCAGTTTCATTAACCAGCAGTGGACAGTGTGTTTGGTTTCTGATAAAGTATTGATACAAGCTTTTTTTTTTTATAATGGCTGAATTACTGTTTAGATAGTACAAGCTAGAGAGCTATAATAATCAAGGTTGGAATAATCAAGGTTGTTTATGATTTTACCATTTTCTGTCCCTGTTTTGAGTATATAGGACTTAGATCAGGCTGCAAAGTTTCTCAGTCTGCCCTTTATATTTCTATCAGGTTTCATATTTTTGGTTGATAAGCTTTAAATGTCAGTGTATTGCTTTCAGCTCATAATGGTTAAACATAAGAGAATTGCTCCTTTCTTGCTATTTAAAAGCACTTACAAATAAAATGCATGTATCTTTAGTTTTCTTATTTCTAAGCTGAATGTTAGTTCATAGATAAAATGAAGAAAGCTAAATTTCTGTTGTTAATATAGCATACAGTTCACCCTTGAACAACATGGGTTTGAACTGTGTGGGTCCATTTAAATGCAGATTTTTTCCCCAATAAATACATACAGCAATATAAATGTATTTTCTCTTCCTTATGATTTTCTTAACATTTTTTCTCTAGTTTATTGTTAGAATACAGTTTATTGTTAGAATATGTGTTAATTGACGGTTTATGTTATCAGTAAGGCTTCTGGTTAACCGCAGGCTATTAGTAGTTAATTTTGGGGAGAGACAGAAGTTATACACAGATTTTCATCCACAGGGGATGGTGTGGGGGTCAGTTTATATAGAATTCTTACTTGTTTGGATGACACTAAACACATTTGTACCTCTAAGCACCGTGTATTAACTCATTCAACTCATTTAATCTTCACAGCAACCCTCTGCATTATAGGTACTCTTTTTGCTCCTTTTATTATTTATGAGGAAACCAAAATACACAGAGGTTAGGTATCTGCCCAAAGACACATGGATTGCCAGTGGCAGAGCTTGCATTTGAACTCAGATATTCTGGCCCCAGAGTCAACCTTCTCAGCTCCCATACTATCTTGCTAAACATAGGCTTTCCCATAAATATCTATAGAAATAAAGTAACGTTTTTTATTCCTTAAAAGATCAGATGTTTCCAAGTATGTTATATTTGCATTCTCTGGAAACTGTTGCCAGATGAACAATCTGTATAAAATCGGATTTATTGTTTTTAGATAATCTCTTGTCTTTCCTGCCTTTGTTCCCTATTTTTAGGTTAAAACTTTCCTGGAAAAATGCCATATCTTATTATTTTCTGTGTTTCTGACTAAAAAAACAAACTGAAAGAGAGCAAAGAAATTGCCATAAGTTAAACCCAGTCATAGGAACGACTTTGTCAGAATGACAGTGTCTCTACTCCTGTTCCTTATGCCCCCATTCTTTTACTAATCCTACCACCTCCCCGTTGTCCATACTCAAAAAGGTCCTCTTTGATCTCTCCTGTGCCTCACGTCTCATCAGCTGTCAAGTCTTATCTTCTTGTTTAAACTCTAATGTGTTTTACATGCACCCCACCTTTATTTCTCTGCTCCTACTTTCAAGGCATTCTCTTTCCTCTGTGCACGTCATTAGCCCCTAACCCTAACCCGTCTTCTCTAATCATCTCACCCACTTGTGCTTCTGAAGGAGTAATGTCACTCTGATCTATCATCTCCTGCGGGAGAGTCTTCCTGTTTCTCCACTGCTTACCAAATTGAGCTAACCATGTTCAGCACCAGGATAGGCCTGCAGTCCCTCCAGCACCCTCTGTTGACAAAGCCTACCACTGCGTTTATCTTTCCCAGGAACCAGCTGTTGTTGGTCATTTCTCCACCGTGTGTTTTCATTCCATTGGCTTCTGCTTCTGTCTATATTGTTCCTTTCCTTTTACTTAGGGTTTATTGTGCTCCTCCTTTCCTAGCTTCTTCAGGTAGAGTTTTTCATTTTTTTTATTTCTCTGCTGAAACCTCCTGTGTTTCATCATAAGCACATTTTCCTCTCCCTTACTGAACAGAGTCATGGTAGCTGCGTTCAAGTCCCTGCCTGATAGATAATCTCAGCATCTGAGTCATCGCAGAGTTGGCGTCTGTTGATTATTTATTCCCTTGAGAATGAGTTATTTTTCTGGCTCTTTTTTTGTTGAGTAATTTTGGATTGCATCCTGGACGCTGTGAACTGAACGTTGTCGAGGCCCTGAGGACTCTTATATTGCTTTAGAGTGCTGTTCTGAGATCTTCAGCAGGCAGTAGACTTGGTTAGACTCAGACTGCAGGCTGTCACATCCACAGCGGGCGGCCGTCTATCTTTCAAGCTTTAGTTACAAGCATTCGTGGTTCTGGGGTCAAAGACTTGAGACTTGAGTGCCCATAAATTTAGGGGTTCTTCTCTACCTCTCATCTTTCAGAGATACACACACACACACACACACACACACACACACACACACACTCTTTAGTGATTCTGGTTGCTCTGTCTACCCTGATTCCAATGGCCAGAAAGATGGCAGGGTTTTCTCTCGGGGTTTCAGCTGTCCCAAGCCACTGCCCTCCGGTGAAGCTACCAAGGAATGGAAATACTCCACGTGAGATGCCTGTTCAATTTTCAGCATCTTCCCCAAATCTGCCTGCTTTTGTTCACACTCCAGGCCCTCAGGCAGTTTGTTGTATTTTGTCCAGAGCCTGTAGCTGTTCCTTGCAGGAGGATCAGCTTGTTAAGAGTTCCTTCCTGACCGGCCAGTGTGGCTCAGTGGTTGAGCATGGACCTATGAACCAGGAGGTCACGGTTCAATTCCTGGTCAGGGCACATGCCCGATTTGCAGGTTTAGTCCCCAGTGTGGGGCATGCAGGAAGCAGCCAGTCAATGATTCTCTCATCAATGTTTCTATCTCTCTCTCCCTCTCCCTTTCTCTCTAAAATAAATAAAAATATGTTTATAAAAAAAAAGTTCCTTCCTCCCTAAAAGCAGAAACCTCACTAAAGCTTCCTCTTTCCTTCCTTTTTTTATTTTTGTTAATCTTCACCCAAGGATATTTTTTCTTTTGATTTTTAGAGAGAGTGGAAGGAAGGGAGGGAGTGAGGGAGAGAAAGAGAGAGAGAGAGAGAGAGAGAGAGAGAGAGAGAGAGAGAAGAAAAGCATTGATGTGAGAAAGACACATCAATTGGTTGCCTCCCACATGCACACTGACTGGGGTGAGGATCAAACCTGCAACCCAGGTATGTGCCCTTGACTAGGAATCAAACCCGAGACCCTTCCTTTGGTGCATGGGCTGACGCTCTAACCACGGAACCACACCAGCCAGGATTCCCTCTTTCCTTCTCTCTCCTGAGTTGATTTCCCCTTCTTCCCCCTATCCCTCCTTCCTTCTCTCCTCTCCTTGGCTGTTTCCCCTCCTGCTCTCCTCTCTCTGAAGCTTGCTGCTATTGAGCCCTGCTATATCCTGAGTTACCAGCAGACTCATCATGATAGCCTCCATGTCTAATAAGCCTGTGTTTAAAAACCTTGTAACTAAAGGCGTAACATTGCCTTGGCCATTATAAAAATCTACTACCACTTAACGGTGCCTACTATGCACTAGACCAGTGATGGCGAACCTATGACACGTGTGTCAGAGGTGACACGCGAACTCATTTTTTTGGTTAATTTTTCTTTGTTAAATGGCATTTAAATACATAAAATAAATATCAAAAATATAAGTCTTTGTTTTACTATGGTTGCAAAGATCAAAAAATTTCTATATGTGACACGGCACCAGAGTTAAGTTAGGGTTTTTCAAAATGCTGACACGCCGAGCTCAAAAGGTTCGCCATCACTGCACTAGACACTATGCAAAGTGCTTTATGTTGGCAATTTCATTTCATCCTCTCAACAGTCACTTGAGGTTGGTGATGGTGTCTGGTATCCCTAACTTTAAAGATGACAGAACAAGACTGGGTTAGCTAAATTGTTCCA
Source organism: Myotis myotis (assembly GCF_014108235.1). Taxonomy (NCBI): domain Eukaryota; kingdom Metazoa; phylum Chordata; class Mammalia; order Chiroptera; family Vespertilionidae; genus Myotis; species Myotis myotis. The sequence continues at coordinate 20,414,052 of NW_023416323.1, read as the reverse complement.
GGTCAACAAGGTGATAGGTGGTAGAAAAAGAAATGGAAAACCATATGCCTTTTATATCTGTTTTATAAGCAACAGCAAGTATGTGCTCCAGTTTTCATGTTAGTTTTAGTTAATTTGAAGCCTCAGCACTATATAAAATAGATCACCTAACCGTGGTCGGCAAACTGCAGCTCGAGAGCCACATGCGGCTCTTTGGCCCCTTGAGTGTGGCTCTTCCACAAAATACCATGTGTGGGCGCACGTACAGTGCGATTGAAACTTCGTGGCCCATGCGCAGAAGTCGGTTTTCAGCCTGGGAGAGTCTATTTTGAAGAAGTACTGTTGATATTTGGCTCTGTTGACTAATGAGTTTGCCGACCACTGACCTAGGATGACTTTTCTGAAACCCAGGAAGTCTGAATTAGAGACCTGCTTTTGGTACATCATCCACATAGACCAGTTTCTTCAGCATTACTTATTCCAGAGAAGGATTATGTTAAGTTTTCAACTCTGTAAAATTACTCCAAAACATTGTATCCTGGTGTGCTTTTTCTGCAGATAATGTAATCATAATTTCTTAATTTAGAAGTGACATTGACCTGCTAAGCACACATGGTCTTTTAATGGGTTTGTTCAGAAGAGTTGTGTGTCTCCTCTGGGATTGGCCCTGCGGTGCGTTTCAGCGGCTGACAAGGCATAGGGATTTTCTTCAACTTGTTTGATTCAGAGCCTGGGAAAAAATTAAATGTCGGGGTTTAGATATTTATGTTTAGCCCTAAAGACAAAAAATGCGAATAAGCCAGTTAGTTATTGTAGTTCGACATTTCAAACTGTTTCTTTCAAAGGCCTATTCAGGTCCCTGTTTCCACTTTTCAGTGAAAGCTGTTAGATTTTTCACTTTTCCTATTAACTGTTCCCAGTCCCAGACAACTATTGGATACTAGTCAACATTCAGGTGTTAGATGATTCAATGGTAGATGAAGTATTTAGAAATATGGCAGCTCTTATTAGCTTTGCTTCTGACTTGTACAGGATCTTGGACAAATCATTTGCTTTCATGTTTCTTGAAATTCAAAATTATGGAAGTTACTTTTTTATAACAGTCTTGGAATAGTATTCATTGAAATAAAGGTGCTGTTTGCAGTGAGATAGTTTTGCATTTTTATTTAGCATCGAGATGCTCTCAACTACACCTCTGGCTTATTAGACACCTCATAGAGAGTTAGAGATACAGGAGCAATGCCCGTGCATCTGTGTGCTCCAGCAATGGGTGTCGGCCTGGACTTCGGTGATTCTCAATGGTTTAGAGACATTTCCAAGGTCTGACTAATATCTACTCTGACCAGGTTGTGCCTTTAGCTATAAAAGGGAAATTGGTTAGATTACCGTGAGTGAGCATCATTATTCAGCAGTCTAGTTTTGTGTGTGTGTGTGTGTGTGTGTGTGTGTGTGTGTGTGTGTAAGCAAAACAAACAAACAAAAACTCCCAAACTTTTATTTTGGAATAATTTTAGACTTGTAGAAAAATTGCAAAAATAGAGTTCCCATAAGCTACTCACCCATCTTTTTCTTACGTTAACATCTTACATAAAGACAGTTCAGATCTAAAAACCAGGGTATTAACATTGGTATATTATTAAGTAAACTATAGACTTTATTTGAATTTGACCAGCTTGTCTCCTGCTGTCTTTTTCCCTCTGCTCCAGAATCCAGCTCAGGTCTGACAGTACACTTGGTTGTTGCATTTCTTTAGTCTCCTTTCATGTGTGACGGTTCCCCAGTCTTCCTGGTCTTTCACAATACTCTTGAAGATCATTGGTCAGATTTTTAAAGGATGTCTCTTAATTTGGGTTTGTCTAATGATATCTTGTGATTTGGCTGTGGTTAGGCATTTGGGGGCAGGAATACCACAGTAGTGGTGCCATGTCCTTCTCTGCACCACGTCAGGTAGAACATGATGTCAATATGCCGTGTTACTGCATGGCTGGTGTGGCTCACGGTTGAACATCCACCAAGAACCAGGAGGTCATGGTTCGATTCCTAGTCAGGGCACATGTCCAGGTTGTGGACTTGATCCCCAGTAAGGGGCGTGCGGAGGCAGCCTTATCAATGATTCTCTCTCATCATCAATGTTTCTATCTCTCCCTCTCCCTTCCTCTCTGAAATCAATAAAAAAAATTTTTTTTAAAATATGTTGTATTACTGTGTTGCTAACCTTGATTACCTGGTTAAAATGGTGTCTGTTGGGTTTCTCCACTATGAAGTTGCTATTTTTCCCTTTATAATTAATAAATATCTTGGAAGAGAGAATTTATGAATATGCATGCATTGTTTTTCCTCAAACTCTCACCACTAATTTAGCACCCATCAGTGGACTAGCCTGCAATAGTTATTCCTGTGGTGTTTGCCCATGGTGATTTTTCTATTACTCTCATTTTTCTACATTTATTAACAGGAATTCCCTAAAGAAGACCTGTCCCTTCTCCCTATTTTTTAATGTATTCAATTATTTATATCAGTATGGATGCATTGGTGTTTATTTTATTCTGAGTTATAAATCTGATACGAGCCTTATTTGGTTACGCAGTTTGTTCCAGCTCTGGCCATTGGGAATCGGCCCCCGGGTCCCTCTGACACACCCCATCCTCACTTAAGCACTTCCTCTCTGCCAGCACAGGATGCTCCAGGCTCATCTTGTATTTTCTGTCTCAGCTGTGGAACCAACCACTTCTTCAGGGAGCCCCAAATCCTTTTAGTGGTTATTAAATTGATTTTCAACAGAAGTGCTAAGGCCATTTAGAGAGGAAAGAAACATCTTTTCAGCTAATGATGCTGGAACAACTAGATACATGTACAAAAAAGAAAAAGAACCATGCCTCTTTCTTACCTCATACCATACACAAAAATTGACTTGAAATGTATCCATAAGACCTAAATGTAAAAGTTGGCACCATGAAATTTCCAGAAAAGAGCACAGGAGGAAAATATTTGCAGCCTTGGAGTAGGCAGAGATTTCCTAGAAGGACACAGAAAGCATGACCTATAACAGAAAAAAAGGATGAACTGGAATGCATCAAAATGGAAACTTCTGTTCTTCAAAAGGCTCCATTAAGAAAATGACGGCAGTCTACATGCCGAGAAAAATTTTTGTGATGTATGTATCTAACAAAGGACTTGTGTCCACAAACATAAAGAATATTAAAGTCAATAGGAGACAGAAAACCCAATTTTAGCATATCTTTGAGCAGACATTTCACAAAAGAAGATATAAAATGGCCATTAAATACATGCAGAGACGTTCAACGTCATTAGTCTGCAGAGCAGCGCATACCACTAACACAGATAAAATGACAAAGACTGGCGGTAATGCCAAGCAGACGGACTTCTTACACATTGCTAACCGGAATGCAAAGTGGCAGAACACAGTGGAAAATAGTGAGGCATTTTTTTTATCAAGTGAAATATACTTTTAACCATATAACCAGTCAAGTTCATAACATAGGCTCACAAAAAAGATTTGCACTCTTAATGTCCAAAATGGCATTATTGCAATAACCAAAATTAGACACTACCCAAATGAGCATTAGCAGGTGAATGTGTAAACACATGCTGGCATGTCCATATAATGGAATATACTTGGAAATGAAAATAAATTATTAATGCAGGCGACACATGGGTGAATCTCAGAAACATTGTGCTGAGCAAAAGGACCAGATTGAAAAGTGCATATTCTTTATGATTCAATATATATGACATTCTAGGACAGGCAAAACTAATGTCTAGAGCAGGGGTGGGCAAACTTTTTGACTCGAGGGCCACAATGGGTTCTTAAACTGGACTCAGAAGAAGGAGCTGCGGCCGTGTTTCCCGACGTTGCCATGTTAACACTGCTGCTGGTGAAGGAGCGGAGGGGAGAGCAAGAGAACCCTCCGCTCTTTCGGTTCCGCGGGCCGGACAGAACAGCCGAACGGGCCGGATCCGGCCCGCAGGCCGTAGTTTGCCCACGGCTGATCTAGAGTGACAAAACAAATCACTGGTGTCCTGGCCAGGTGGCTCAGTTGGTGGAGTGTTGTCCCACACACCAAAAAATTGCAGGTTTGATTCCTGATCAGGGCACATACCAAGGTTGCAGGTTCATTCGCCGGTCAGGTGCGTACGGGAGGCACCTGATCGATGTTTCTCTTTCTCTCCCTCTCCCTCTCCCTTCCTCTCTCTCAATAAAAGCATATCCTCAGGTGAGGATTAAAAATAAAGAAGTAAAATAAAATAAAAAGAAAGCAAATCAGTGGTGGAGTGTAGGGTTGAGATTTACTGATGTGATGTCTAGTACTGTTGGAGGCTCACCAAGTTTTATTGTCGCTGGAGTCTTCTAGATGTGTGGTCATCCTTTGATGTCCTTAATCTTGTCCTTCTGTTTGTTTTCAGGTGGATCTATCTTAATGACCAGAATTTATGCATCCCCGCCAGTTCCTCTTTTGTTTATGGAGCTGTACCCATAGGAGCCAGTATTTATGTTATCGGAGATCTTGACACAGGTAAGAATGTGACGGTGATATTTGTCAGGACTGTTTCCTAGTGATTCTGAGGCATGTTCTCTCATCGCTGCTTATTCTGTGGTTTAGGTACCAATTACGACTACGTGCGTGAGTTTAAAAGGAGCACAGGAACCTGGCACCACACTAAACCACTCCTTCCGTCTGACCTCCGCCGCACTGGGTGTGCAGCCTTACGTATTGCAAATTGCAAGCTTTTCCGCCTGCAGCTTCAACAAGGCTTATTCCGTATCCGTGTTCATTCACCTTGAAGAGGAAGCAGAGCCGAAGCAGAGCTCCTGACCAAGCACCATAAGGTGGCTCTATGCGAGGGGGACAGAGATGGCAGCCAAACCTTGCTCTGCGTGCCAGGCTTTGTGTGGTAACTCTGGTGGTTTTATAATGCTTAGACGCTTGAGCTTCAGCTCTTGTTTGGGAGAACATGTAACTGTTGACAAACTGCCTGGGAGGAATTAGTTCCTCCAGTTAGATGTGTCTATAGACAAATGGAGGCTAGTCAGTGTCAAAGGGAAGAGGGAAGTGAGAATTGGCATAATGGAAAATACTAAAGTTAAAATACTAAGGTGCGTTTTCCCTGAAGGGAACTCGTATCTGACTGCTGTGTACCTGGCTTTGGTAAACAAACAAACAAAAATCCATATATGCAAATCAATATACCCAAACATACCAAGACTGCTTTGTTCTGCACTTGGAAGGAAATATTATGCCTAACCCTGCCCAACAAATTAAGGATTGTGCCTAAAATGTTAGATTGTACTGTATGCCAGCTAGTCTCCATTTACTATTAGTATTCTGTGCTGAGAATATTTTTTAAACTATATTATGATGAATTGAAACTAAGATAAAATTTGTTTGGTGACATTCTATCTTAGTAATGTAAAGACTCAATAAATGAGTGAGTCAAGTTGCAGCCCTCATGTGACTTTAAAAGAAGTTGCTAAAATCTGTGTTAATTAAGATTAAGGTACGTCATGCCATACTTTCTGGGTGGTACTGGTGGAGTTGGGAAGGGTCTCAGCAGTGCCACTCGTCCTTCAGTTCATCAGAACCGATTTATAAATCGGAGGCCATTAGAGAGTAGGAGCTTTTACAAAAGAAAGGCCTGAGTCAGACAAACAGTAAAGGTCTGCTGTGACTACAAAAACATACAAAAAACTGTCCAGGCAAAATATAAAGGGATCAAAACTTTTTTAAAAAATCTGTCCGAAAGCACACACAGTCTTGTTTACTACTGTTTAGGATTTGAAAACTTGTCTTAGAATGCGAACATGTGTTCAGAATCTAGTCTTTGTAGTAGAATTTTCTCAATGCCGTTCACTAGTAAGAGATTTAGACAAATTATGATAAAGTTTGGCTGGTAGAATACACTACCTCAACCTAATTTCATTCTGTTCATAGTAGAGCAAATTCATCTTTTCCTCCTTTCCTATCTCTCACTCCCATGCCACTCTACCCACTTTCTATGGGGGGGAAAGTCTGTCATTAGTAGCATTTATCTTTAAAGATATTTTATTTCCCATTCAAATTACACCACCTTAGTGTGAAATCAGGGACTTCAAAGTGCTTGATTGCTTCATCATTTGAATTTTATGCAATATCAGGTTTCTAGTCAATTGAATATAGAATTCTTCATTTTTAATTGTTTTCTACAGCTTTTTTCTCTCTCTTAGAATATGGCTCTATGCACAGCATTTTGTCATAAAGATTAATGTATAAATGTATCTATCCTCTGGTTGCAAATTTGAGACCAGGATTTTTTTAGGAAACTGCTATATGGAATGTTTGTATGTTGTTAACATGCATATGAAATGTCGCTTGTGTTTTCCCACCATGACAGAAAAAAGAGTGAGAGTTTTTGTTGTTGTTTTTAATACCCATTAGAAGTCAACACAATGCTATCAAAGTTGCTGAAAGGAGCCTTGCCTGTGGGGGTTCTAAAGAATGTTGTGTTTGGCTCATTTACTCTCCATTCTGGCAGAAATGTTGGTAAAAGAAGGTATGAGGTTTTTATATTCTGTGTCAGGACACGAGGCCAGGTTTGCCACACATTTATGTAACAGTCAAATTCAATCTGTAAATCAAAGCCGGTCTTTTTTCTTTGTGTTGTGTACCAGTCAACTGTCCGCACACTTTCCCAAGGATACTTTGGATATTTATTAATCAAAGCAAGCTCCATGGCCACTGCAAAGAAAGAAAACTTGCTTTTTACAATTAGGTATCAGTTTTAGAAAAGATAAATTGCTGAAAAATGAATTTGCTTTGGTAAAATATCTTGTACAGAACACAACTTTGACATTCAGAAGCTGCAGATGAGGTACATTACAGTGGTAATTGTTATCTTATTAAAGCCATGACAATCAGCAGTTCTCTCTCTTTTTTAAATTTCTGAAGTTTAAAATTCTTCCCGGTCTATGCCAGGCCTTTCCAAGGAGACAGTTCATTGTCCAGGCGTGAATGGGTCCCGGATGCAGTATTGTCAGTGCCTGCATGACTTGGTCAATTCATTTTATAAAGTATTTTTTTAAATTCAGTTTGATGACACTATTGCTGCAGAAATTAGGGAATGTTTTATAAAATAAACTTGCCACATAATATGGGATGCAACAACTAACAAAAGCTGTTAAGTGCCAAACTGTTTTTTACTATATATAAATATAAAAATATTATGTTGGAGTGTAGGGATGTATTTAACTTTATTATGTTCCAAAATTAACCATGACTTTTTTTGTAAATTACAGTTATTTCAGTATTGTGAAATAAATTTTAACTTATTTCATGCAGGTTTGTGTTTTAACATTCCACTTATGACTTGAAACATCTTTTCTTGATAAATTTTTGATACTTCTTTTTCCATAAGGCACTTTTACCAGGAGTATGTTGGAATTGGCGGCTAAGGATAGATCTTAAAATTTTAAATATAATATCTTTGGGGGAAGTGCAATTTATTTTCATTATCCCACCAAACAGAAGGAAAGTTGTCTCAGGTTAGAATAAGTGAATATTTAAAGGATCTCTCCTATGCTACAGTCAAAAGTAGATTTGTTTGTTTATTTGTTTAACACATCCAAATGCAGATTTTTTCCAAGATTTTTAAGTGTTTAATTTACAGTGAAGTTTTGTGTGATTTTTTTTTTTTTTTGTGATAGTACTTATATCCTGTGAGAGGAAAAGTGTGAGAAGAGAGATGAGAGAGCGAGAAAGCGAAAGAGAGAGAGAGAGAGAGAGAGAGAGAGTGTGTGTGTGTGTGTGTGTGTGTGTGTGTGTGTGTGTGTGTGTGTTACGTGACTTGGTAAGTCTGTTTGTGTATGTTTCCTTTGAATTGTAGTCCAGACTACGTATATTACTGTCTCCTGGTGCTTCAGATAAATTCTGAGCCTGTGGCCCTTCAGTTTATACTACTGTATTACACTCATGTTGAGTGTAAATATTGATACATTTGTAGTTTTACTTGGTGTTTGCATTTCTTTTCTTTAGTGGGGTTAAAAACAATGTTTACCAACTAGTAGTTGGTATACTAAAGATTTGGCCTAAGAAATTTCTAAATTCATTGTGTATTTCATTAATTCGTTATTTCAGTAGGCTTTTTTCAAACTATAACAACCAAAAAGGGACATTTGGGGGATGTTGGATGGTGTATTGTCTGTATTGAAGTGTTCTATTATATTGCACTACCACTTTAATATGGCACTTTCTTCAGTGGTGCTTTAGAAGTGCCTTTTTAATCATAAGTGTGGGGGGTTCCCTAGGTGATGTACAGGAAATACATTCTTTATGCTGACATGGTAAAAATAGGGCTGTCTTTGCTATGGCACCTCAGTTACTCATGGCAGTGAGTTAGGTTTTTAGAGAAATACATTAGCTGCCTTGGTTCATTGGGGTCCCATTTGAAGCGTTCCTACTTCAGTGTACCAAACCAGGATCCCAAAATGTTTTTCAGGGACCACTAAAAACACTGCAGTATTACCTTCCAGAATGTTGGCTTTCTTGATTCAAGAGGAGGCCTCCTGTGGTCAGATGAAGACATTTGATTATCTGGGGAGAGAATAAGATGCACTTCACTGCACATTGCATCAATTTAAAGAGTTCTGGGACCCCCTTAAAAAGCACCTGGTGGAAGGGAAGGGCGAGGTTGTCCTTGTTCAGTGGCTGCCCCTCAAACCTCCGAGCCTCCAAGCCTTGGAGGAGGCTCTGATTAGTGCAGAAAAGCCTGCTCTGGGTTTTTTCAACAAATTATTGAGCACCTGCTAACAATTCTGCTTGGATTTCTGGGAAGCAGAAGAGTGAGGCAGATGTAGCACTGCCCTTCCTCTGGATTGTAAAGTCCTGTGGGCAGGGCCATCCCTTAATCATCTGCGAATCCCAGTGCGTGCACACAGTAGGCAGTCAGTAAATTTTGATGGGTGAATATAGAATGCTGTGATCAAAGTGATGTTCTTCACCGGATGGAAAAGTACCCTCCGAGAGTGACTTAAAATTTTTCTGGGTTTTAAACGCGAAAGTTTGTGCACAGATGGCTGGCCTTATGAAGTGGGAAACTAGCACAGAATAAAAAACGCAAAGTGCCTGACATGTGACGCACAACTCTATGGTCTCCACTTGTTCTGTAGGATTTTCGAGACCTCTGCTTGGCATACCTGATAACGCTTATCCTAGTGGCTACTGAGTTATATTTACTGCTCTTTATATGGGACTCTTTGATCCTGGCATCTGTGTGAAGGGGTGGTGCTCCCCACTGGACGGAGAGCAGTCCAGGGCCCAGTGGGTGCAGCTTCGCTCCACTGCAGAGCAGCAGAATCCAGGCCTTGGGATGATCATTTCACTCCTCAGCCTCGTAGACTATCACTTACCTTTCTAGGCCGACAAGGATGTTTATAAACATATCATAACCATGAAATCCCCAACCATATTTTTTGCAAGTTGCACAGATATAAGATGAAAGATCTTAGGTTTTCTTTATCAGTTAGCTATAGGAAATTTCAGAATTTACTAAAACAAAAAGTAATAAGTGTGTTTGAAAGAGAAGCTACTTTTGCGTTAAAGAGCTGGATCTTCATTTATACTTCTCTTTCTTGCCATATGTAATCAATAAGGGACAAGAAATTGTGTTTTAGAATGTTGAGAAAAGCATTTCACTAGTTTGTTAGTAAGCCCTGAAGTATTCTTTCTAGCCAGCTCAGAAATTATAGAAATGTGTGGTGTAAGGTGAGGAATAGCCCACTTGCCCATATTTGCGAACATGAACTCAGGTGAGAGTTTGTCCTGCCTGTTGGCTGTAAAGTCTCAGTAGTATTGACCTATAGATTTTTTTTTTTCAAGCCAGCTGACATCTTTTAAAAATGTTTGTATTTTTCAGAAGGAACTCTATCGTTATTTTCATTTTAAACTTACCAACTTTGTCTCGTTGCAAAAATCCCATTTCTGTGACCTCTGAGGCGCTCAGTTATGACTATATTCTTTAAGAAAGCTTGTTCTTTCTTAATTCTGTCATTACAAGTTATCTAAGGGATTGGATCTTTAAATTCTATCTCTTTTAAATATCTAATAACAAAGTTTTAGATAATCAAATACCTAAAACAGTGTTGCATAATTATCTAGTGAGAAATGTCTCTTGCCTTCTCTCTCTCTCTCTCTCTCTCTCTCTTTTAATCCTCACCTGACAATATGTTTCCATTGATGTTTAGAGAGAGTGGAAGGGAGGAGGAGAGACAGAGAGGGAGAAACATCGATGTGAGAGAGACACATCGATTGGTTGCCTCCCACATGCGCCCTGACCTACTGGGCCTGGGGATCGAGCCTGCAACCAAGGTACGTGCCCTTAACCCAAATCAAATCTACAATCCTTCAGTCTGTGGGCCAGTGCTCTACCCAAACCGTGAGCCAACCCGGCAAGGGAGCCTTCCCTTTTATTTTGAAATAAAAACAAATCTTTTTAAATTGCCACTCAACTGAAATTTGGGCTAATTTTAACTTTTTATATTAATGTCCTCGTGGCCCAACAAAGTTGTAAATTCTTCAATCGCTGTGATGTGAATTAGAGAAGGTCCAAGCAGGAGGAAATTGACAGCCCAGACTTTGGGCCCACACCGCATAGATGGGAAAACGTGAACCAGTCCGTCAGACCCTGGTAATAAACAGCCACTTCAAGTCATTCAGATCCCAAGTCTGTAGGTTCATCTTGCTTTCTGGTTGGTGAATTATATTTATTAGAACTTTATTTTTAGCATGTCAGAACAAATCGTAGGTTTTAAGTACCTTATTTTTATTCTTATTCATTAATTACAAATAAGGTGTACCTAAAAACCTTGGGTCATACTTTCTTAAGTTAAACCAATGAACATGATTTAAATATAACTATGTGAAGCTTGCTTTATCATGTTTCCTGTTTAATCGGATGAGAATTACATGCACTTATTCCCTTGTTCTTCATGTTTATTGGAAAATTCTGTTCTCGGCTACCTCATTATGTGGTGTTGTGCTTGATCCCCTGCCAGTTTAGAAGAATTGAACACATTCTGTCCTTTGACAAAAGCCTGGAAGCAAGCAGTCAGCGGCCTTGAGGAACACAATTCTCTAAGGCGTATTTTCCATTTTACTGTTTTTATTTAAATAGGCACTTTTAATCAGGAGGAACAATAATTCTCCTAGAGCTGCTGCAAAGCGATTACTTGAAACTCAACTTGAACTTTAAAGTCTTTAAAAGACTATGTTTCCATAACGTAGAAAAGTAGTATATTTAAACACCACTCTGTGTAAAATGAGAGCTCCATTTCCATCCTTGTTAGGATCAGACAGGAAATGTGTCTATCTATAATCTGACCCATTGTTTGGAACTTAGATGCTCGGGGCTACTGTTTTTCATTTTCTATAAGGTGCTATCATGAGCAGTTTAAGGATCTATTACATTATTTTCATGAATTTGTTTCCCAAGAATCTTAACTTCTGATGAAAATCTAGGCTCGTTACTGGATTCTGCTCCTTTAGTTCTGATAACCTGGGGTCTTAAAAAGCGGCTCTGAAAGTGTTTCCCAGGTGCAGGGTTGCGGCTGGCCGAACAACATAGAGCTGCATTATACTTAAAACTGCGTGATCGGATTTGCTGCTGGGCCCGGGAGGCATCCCCACCTCCTCTTGTGTGTGCCTCCTCCACGTGGCTCAGCTGGGCCCTCCAGCTGACCTGCGAGGCTCATCCGTTCTGTAGGCAGACCTGCCCTTCGGGAGCTGTTTGTGATGGGAATGGCCCACTATCCCTAGTGCTCAGAAGCGTGATGCCCATTCCTGAAAAACACGCATGCTAGAGATAACATAGCAGGTGAGACCTAAAAACGTAACCGTCCTTGTGCGGGAAGGTTTCCTTTTTACACTTGTGCTTTTTAGAGGCTTTTCGCAGGACTGCTTCTGACAGTAGAGTGGCCGTTTCTCCTCGGCCGACACCCGGTCAGCACCGGAGGGTCGGCAGTAGGCCGAGACGTTTCCTTAGTGGTCTCCAAGAGAACCAAGGCTCACCCCTCTCAAGCCCCAGACTTTTTATTGTAATGATTTTGAGGAAAACATCCGCAAACATTGACATAGTTTCCTGAGCGAAGCGAGTGGTACCGGGCAGGTGCGGACTTGTGGTGCCAGGTGCCTGGGGTGTGAAGACGTCCCCCACTGGCGGCTGTGTGACTTCGGAGGCCCTTTAACTCTGAGGCTTGGCTCCCTACCTGGAAGTGAGATGACGGGCAGGGCTGCTGTGAGATGAAGTGAAGTGGGAAGGTGAGAACTTGGGCTCCTCGGACCCGGCACACAAATGGCAGTGGTGGTGATGGCCGTGGCTGCTGTTGCCACTCATCTCAGCCTCTGGTCTGACTCTGTCACTCCTGTGGGGTAGGGCTGCCCTGCGCTGTATATCCCTGCTTTAGTGCGTCCTTCATTCTTGTGTCTACTGCCGCGTGACATACAAGTAAATGTGTATTTGTGTCAATAGGAGTGTTTACTTTCTAGACCCACGCTACCACTCTCCTACTTCTCCAACATTTAAGTTTAAGGTGATTCTGGGTAGCTGAAACATCCCAAAATATGTGTTTAGAATATTTAGAGTTGTTATGAATAACCCTCAATTCAGAATTTGCCTCATGAAGCCCTCTAATAATACTTTTTTTTTTTTTTAGTTTTATTGCTTAAAGTATTACAAAGGGTATTACATATGTCTCCTTTTTTCCCCCACCCTTGACAATCCCCTCTAATAATACTTAAAGCTTTTTACCAAACCTGAATTTTTCTTTTTTCCCTAAAATATCAAAAATAGTAGACTCTATTGGTCAAATAAACTGGATATTTACCAGGTCTCTGTCTGAGATCAGTAGACCTAAACTATGCTCTCATAACGTAGATGCAGTGCAAAACTTAAAAACAAGCAAACACAATTTGTTACCAGTGTGAGTGTGAGTTTGTGTGTGTGTAGAACTTCTGTACCTTAAAAATAAAGAAGGATATTTAACAGAGATACAACAGTGAGCTACTTAAGCCTTTTATCCTTTTACAATAAAACTTTCTTTTCAGTTCAGATTATGGGATTGGTAGATTTATTAGTATGCCCAGCTGATCGTAATTTCAGTGAGACATTTGATAAAGTCAGGAGAAAAGGAAGTAGAAATAGGGTTGAAAGGGCAGAGAAATGGATCAAATAGCCACACCCAGGTGGTGTTGAGAAGAATGGATCCTTGTCTGTGTGGAATGAGGTACACTAACAGTGTCCAATTTTAACATTTTTATTACTCACTTGTATAAAAAAAATAAAAGGCAGACAAAAATACTGGGACAGATTAAGTATTAGGTGTTAGGGTCTATAGTGCTCTGTATAGTCTATTAAAATGGCTGAATATAAAGTCTTCTGTCTAGGTTCAGAAAAGATAGTTCCTCATTGAAAAAGAAAGAAAATGATGAAGTGGGGAGGGAGCAGATCATTGATAATTTGAATATAAGCCAAACTGTTTAAAAAAATAATAGCACATGTTTGTGTGGGGGCTGGTAGCTAGAAAAGGAAGTCTGTTCTGCTCTTCCATCCGCCCACGGGCTGCATTGCTAGGCCCCTGGACCACTGCATTTAGTTACCCTTCTAGGGACCACCATTTGGGAGACCTGAGCAAGTCTGGAGCCCCCACACCTACCCCCATCCCCAAGGATGGCAGCCAGAGTGGTGAGCACACCGGAAACCAGAACCAGAACCTTTGAAAGCCTGAGGCTCTGGCTGCAGGGAAGTCATATATATCATATATATATTACTCTATTTCAGAGAGGAAGGAAGAAGGAGAGAGAGAGAGAGAGAAACATCAATGATGAGAGAATCATTGATCAGCTGCCTCCTATGTGACCCCCCCACTGGAGGGTCAAGTCCACAACCCGGGCATGTGCCCTGACCAGGAATCAAACCGTGACCTCTTGGTTCATAGGTCGATGCTCAACCACTGTGCCACGCCAGCCAGGCTACAGGGAAATCTTTAGAAAGACCAATGGGTGTGCTCCACAATGCCTGGCTCAGGCCAGTGGGCAGAAGTTTGTGAGTTTTAGAACTTTCAAATAGAATCACTTTGTGGTAAAATGGGTGCTTTCTGTGGTTCTGAACACTCATCTCTGAAAGTGCTCTCAAGGGGATTCCCGCAGCTATGACTAGGTCAGTGAGAGAGTTCCTGCATTATGGCAGGATATTGGTTACCATCTCCAACACTCCTTGCAAACAGAGATTCTGTAAACAGTAAAAAAGAAAAAAATGATCATGTTCGTACTTGAACTTTTACATTGTCTTTGAGGAGGAGAGTCTTGGTTCCTTTAACCAGCCCTCTCTCCCCTGTTCTTTCCTCCTCTCCATTCCTTGCTACCCACCAGTTCACCATCTCTTGATTGCGACCACTGGCCAACAGTTACAGCTGTCTTCAACAGAACTTTCAAAAATATATTTCTAGAGATTTCCCTTAAACCATATTGTCAACTAGAAGAGTGATTCTTGCTTTTTCTATATGTTTTGTTTCAAATCTCTTAGCATCTCTGCAGATTTCAGAAGCTATAAGTAAAAATTGTATTCTATCCTGAGAATTCCCACAGGACCCGGTTTGTCTCTCCCTCTTCTGTGAAGGCACAATGCTGTCCACTAAGGAGGGAAGGAGGTAGGGCCCAGCGCTGTGTGTCCCTCCTGACCCCGTGGCCTTGCGAAAGATCTGCCCCGAATCAGAGGGAACAAGCAGAACCTGGGACACCCACCCCTGTGCTCGCGAGGGAGCCATCTGTTTTTTTCTTACTCGTGGTTTCTCCCGGTTTCCTCTCTTAATAATAGCCTTGGGTTTGAACCCGTGTTGTTTTTCTTCCATGTCCTGTCGTGGCGACCCCAAGATACCGCTAGGTGCACTCTGAGAAAATGGACCCTCCCAGCAGTTGGCACTTCTGTGCCAGTGGAGGGGCTTTCAAGGTGAAAGAGGTTATTGTGGTCATGTTAAGAGTACTCTCTTTCCACCCTTTTCTTGGCAATCACATGCCACTTTGCCCTCCGTCCCTCACCCCCTACCTCTCTTACCTGATGTTTTAACTGCTTGCATTATGTATTCAAAAAAAGGGGTGGGGGAGAATCTTCTAGTTCCCCAGATAATTAGCCTGAAAATATTTGTTGCAAAGGCATTCTTCCGGGAGCCCCAGACCTGGGCTTTGTGGCTCGCACTTTTCACAGCCAGCACGTCCTGGCTAAAGAGAGCCAGACCTGGGGCCCAGGCCTGGTGCTCCCCGAGCCTGCAGCAGGTTAGAACCCAGCCCAGAGATTCTCCCACCTGAGACATCACCAACTACGCTTCGGCTCCTTAGGCAGCTGGAGACTAGGACAGCCTCCCTGGGGTCCAGGCGGTCCCCTTCCTCGCCTGCGCGGAGGCCCCCAAGGCTCCTCTCTAGGCAGGAGAAAGGGCTCCAGTGCCACATGTACTACCTCAGCACCACCCGGGAGGCCCTGTGCGGGCCCCAAACTGTCCGAGAGGTGGGCCAGCAGCTCTTGGAAACTGGCCTCAACAGGAGCCACCACACGCCTGCAGCCCGAGCAGGATGTCTGTGCCGCTGGCTTCAGGGCAGAGTGGGGCCAAGGGCTTCCCTTTCTTGAGCTCCGGCTGAAAACACCGCACTCCAGGTTGCGTAGAGTCAGAAATTAGAATTGTTTACAGTAAGAGAGGGGCCTTTTCCTATTTTTTCAAAAGGAATTTTTGCTTTAGAACAAACTCCAGAAAATAAATGTATTATTAATCTAGCTTATGCTCATTGAATTGGACTCTGATGCTTTGTAAGCATTATGTAGGCTGTAGTACATGGAGCAGAGGGGTTCCATCAATTTAAAAACAAACCTCAGTTCATGTGGGTTCATAGCATCCTCTTCCTGCAGCGGGGGGTGGGGTGGGGGCTCAAAATTCACGTTCTACATGAAAACAGATCACCCCCAATCCATGGGGCAGATAGTCTTATGGTGGGAAATATGTCAGATGACACATTAGTTGAAAAACCACAGGCTATTTGGGAAACTTGCTTAGTAACCAATCCGTGGCGTTTTCTGCTGACGGGATCTTTTCATTTTGACTCACCTGTGACACAGCTTTTGTTTGGTTCCTCACCCCTGTACCCCCGCAAGTCACCAGTGGGGTGGTGATGCTCATTTTGTTTTGAATCATACCATTTGTGAACCGTGACAATCACACAAAAAATAATCGCGGCTTTGGCAGAAATGGTGAACGACCATTGCAGCCAATTCTGCAGTTTATATTCATAGAACTGGGAGTGAACTTAGAAAAGCGCCTCCCTCCTCTCCCCATTTGCTCTCGGCATCATCAGGAACCATTGCAGAAGCGCCTCGAGCAGGCTCGGCAGCCTCGTCTCCATCGCTGTGTGTGCCTGGTGACAGACGTGCTTGTATCTGTGAATGAGACCCATCCATAGCTCATGTTTTCTAGCACTGATGTCGGCCTTCTGTTCTGAGGGGAAACTATCAGGGGAATTCCTGAAAACAGGGCTGTAAATCCAATGTGACTCTCCCAGACTCAGGACCGATCTTTCCTGAGGTGGCCAGGTCCCTCCTATTGGCTGGTGCCTCTGCAGTACCAGGTGCCAAATATGTGACAGTCACACTTGTTTGTCAGGAACCGGTTTTTAGCACCCTCTTGATTTGTCCTTTTGTTGCTTTTAATACCATAAGGAAAATCCTATAAATACCATATAAATAGCCAATTCCCAAAATACCACATCAGAATTCATCCTGTTAAACACAAACCTTTTTTAAATGAACATATCTATCTCTCTGACGGGGTACATACAGAATAGTTTTAAATTTAAATCCTGCAGCTTTTATTATCTAGGAAGATTCCAAGTTGAGAAGTCCACTTAGGCACGTGTTCAGATTAGGTTGCATTGTGTGTGATAAGGTATCCTGATCTTCAAAGAAACACCTGATACTGAAAAAACGGGGATTTGCAATGAGAAATAGATGAGCTAAATGAAAGACATTGTACAGAGAGTTCAAAATATTTGAAGTACCAGGAAGTGGACACTCACGCAGTTGTACTCCCCTACTTCAGTAGCGCAGTAGAGAAACCGTGCTGATGTGATTCAGTGAAACGTCGCGTCTCGGACATCCCAGGGTCCAAATGTACTTGTTCCGTAGAGTAATTTTCTATTTCTTTGCTGGTATGACATTTAGTGAAGCCGAAGTAATTTTGAATTAGTAACCTTTCTTACAAAGTTGCTTTGTGGTTTACAAGTAATACTGATGCAAAAAGGATATGTTAACTTTCTTAATGCCTAGCACGTGCTGTGTTTACATGCTTCAGTCTGTCGTGGGGTGACTGTGGGTCGGTCCCTTTTCTGAGCACAGGACTCTGTGCTCTGGGAACACATTGCCATTGTGCTGTTCTCCTGTACTGAGGATCAGTGAAAGTGTTTTACCTTTTTTATGTAGTTTGTATTGACTGGATTTTATAACTGTAAGAAAACAAACCAGAGTGTTGTATTTTGACCTGAAATTTGTGTATGGTAAAGTGCTTTTGTTTTATGTATTGGAAGTTCATTAAAACTTGAAATATTTTCTAGAAGGGTACGGAGCAAAATGGATCGTCTTTAAGCTGTTTAATTAACCTAATAAAACAATTCGATGGGGAAGGCATTCTCATTGGCTCTCATTTGTACCGTCGTTCCTGCTAACTCAGCGTTCTCGATACAGCTTGAGGTGATTTATGAATGGAATGTTGCCTTTTTTACGTCACAACCTAAACAGTTGGGTGTCGGCCCCCTGGCTCCTTGGCAGCCACACCCCAGTCATTGCCGGGGTGTCCTCCACCCCCATCAGAATCCATCTCCACACTGTCTTCCCACAGAACAGTGTCAGATTCCTTTCCTCTGAAGAAAGAGAGAAATTAGACTTCAGAGCAGTAGAGAACCTTGATGTCAAGGGTGGAGTTACATGTTGGAGAATTCCGTCTGTGGAAAGTAGAATTCTCTATCATTTCCTCCGGCCACCCTGCCAGACACTGTAACCTGCAAAGACCAGTGGCACCAAAACAGATGTAAGAGGCTGGCCTCCGCTGCAGGCAAGCAGCAAGGAACTTAGAATCACCCAGCGATGTCCAGTTACAGCAGTAAAGCCCCCTGAAATCACTCCCAAATCACGGAAAACTAGAAGAGATGGGATAGTCAGCGTTAGTCCTATGGCAGGGCGTAATACAGTTTTGGAAGTTGGTTTTCATTTCCTTCTACCTTCCACAGCAAGGTTGCAAGGTCTCCAAGCCTTTTTATCGCTGGAAGTGGGAGGATTGCTGTGGAACTTTCTTTAAACAAAGTCTTAGCCAGAAACCAGCTGGATGTGGAAGGCGCAGCTGTCGGGAGCCTGAAGCTCTGCCCCGAGGTGCCCAGGCCTCCCTCCAGCAGCACTGAGGAGTCCTGGCCAGGCCCACCCACCCACTGCGAACCCTCAGCCTCCCTTTCTTATCTCTAAAATGAGACTGAATCCCTCGACTTCCTCGTCTGGAGGACAAAGGTAGCGAGTCCTCATTGTGTTGAGCCAGAGCTTTGAAAGGGAGGGATAAATCGTCACACACACTGGAGTGGCTCTAATAATATAATGCAACAACAATACACTAGTTCAACAACAATAATAATACAACAGCAACAGAAAATAAGTGTTGCCAAGAATGTGGAGAAATTGGAACCCGTGTACATCGCTGGTGGGAATGTAAGATGGTGCAGCCACTGTTGCACCCAGAGGCGGTTCCTCAACAAGCTAAGAGTCTCCATGTCCCCCAGCAGTTGCAATCCTAGGTGTGTGAAAACGGACTCAAATACTAGAACACAAACGTTCATAGCAGCCCTGATCGCATTAGCCTAAAGTAGAACCAGCCCTACAAATGCAGCGATGGATGAATGGATTCACAAAATGGGGTCCATCCATGCAGTGGACTGTAGCTCATTCTGGGAAAGAAGGAGGCACTGACACAGGCCACAGCGTGGATGCACCCTGACAGCATGATGCTAAGTGAAAAGCCAGACCACCCAGGACCACACAGCATACGGTTCCGTGTATATGAAGTGACCAGAATGAGCAAATCTGCAGAGACAGCGGGCGAGTGGTTGCCATGGCCTGAGGGGAGGGGCATGGGCAGTGACTGCTGATGGGTTTCCTTGGGGGTGATGAAGTGATGGTCGCACAACATTGAACGTGGCTGATGCCACCGAATTGTACACCCATAAATGGTTTGTGTTCTGTGACATTTATCTCCATAAAAAAGGTGGGATCGACAAAGGGAGCAAATAAGAAAAAAGATCCACACTCGGGCCCTGGCCAGTGTGGCTTGGTTGGAGCATTGAAAGGTTACAGGTTCGATTCCAAATCGGCACATACTTGGGTTTCAGGTTCAGTCTCCAGCGCCGGTTGGGGCGAGTGCAGGGGGCAACTAATCCATGTTTCTCACATCAATGTCCCTCCCTCTCTCCCGCCCCTCACCCCAAATCAATGAACATGTCCTCGGGTGAAGATTAGAAAAAAAGATCAGCACTGGATGCCACGTGGTTGGGAAGATGGAGGAAATGGGGAATCGACCTTTGTATCCCAGGTGGTGTGCACGGTAGACGGCCCTGGTGGCAAGATTCAGGCTGGAGGGGGCCAGGGGTCTGGTGTGTGCCGGCAGGTTGCTCTGCGTGGCCACGATGTGTGTCAGCCAGTGTTGGAGGGGATCTCCACACCATCAGGAAATTGAAAGGAGCCTTTCGAACTACTTTCCTAAATTACATTCAAGAGGACCCAGCCCACCAGTTCAATGCCAGTCTGCTGAGTTCACATCCAGCCTCCGCCACTACCTCGTTTTTTGGCTAGTTCCTTACCCCTGTACCCCAGTCTCCTGGGGACAATGACAGGCCCTCCAGCCACAGGGTCGTGGTGAGAAAGGAGCTGCCATGTGGTACTGAGAACCAAGGCCGGCACACGTTAAGGCCTGTGTTGGTCCCTAGGCTTTTGTCTCAGCCCCACCAGGGCTGCTGCTTGTACACGGGGCTGATGGGAGCCGTGTTTTGCACACTCTCCCCACTGCCTCGCCCCGGCTGCTGCTTCCCCAGGGGCAGTCACAGCCTCCTCTCGGTCCCGGGCACGGCAGGGGGCATGGCAGAACAGCGAAGGCCTGGCCGGCCCCTCGGTGCTGCCCAGGAACCACAGCCACTCCTAAACTGTTTGCAGGGCAAGGCTCCCCAGCTGGAGGGGGTGCTGAGAGAATTCCCAGCCTGGGGATCTTACCGTAAGGGTGGATGTATTTTTATCCAGCAGGATATACTTATCAGCTACGGCCAGGAAAGGGGAAACTGACAAACAATTCCAGGCCGGCCAGCTCCTCCAGCCACTGTAGCTGCTGATTCCCCAAGGCAGCTGGAGGGCTGGGGGGAGGAGGAACGGTGTCAGCTGTCTTTCCTCCCATCCTAACACTTAACATCCCAGGCTCCAAGGTGGGTCCTCTGCTGCTAATTGTCATCCTCAGCATGCCTGTGAGGCCATTATGATCCTCACCTAACAGATGAGGAAAACACAAGCCATTAAGTCACTTGCTCCAAGTCACGTGGCTGGTCTGAGGCAGAGCTGGGGAGTGGACCCGGGTCTGTGTGATACCCGGGTCTGCATTCTTCCTACAACTGACCTTTCACCTTTATGCCATCTCTGTGTCATTAGGCCCATACGGTGGGAGGGGCAGTAAATCAGTTTGTTTTGCGGGTTCCCAGAGCACCCAGCCCTGGAGACATGGCCAGAGGAGCCAGCTCTGCTCAGGGAACTCCCTTATTCTCATTCTGCAGGAAAAAACTTGAGATGCCCTAACACCTAAGTAGACAGAGTGATGACCCCCTCTGCCCCCAAATATATCCATGTCCTAATCCCAGAATCAGTGACTCTGTCACCTGACGTGGCAAAGGGTACTCTGCAGGTGTGATTAAGTTAAGGATCTTGAGATGGGGAAACGATTCTGAGTGACCCCGGTGGGCCCAATGTCATCACAAGGTCCTTGCAGTAGGGAGTCAGGAAGGTCAAAGAGAAGATGTTGCCGGGAGCCGGTCCATCCTTGCTGTTTCAAGGGACCTGGCATATATGGCATACTGTTCTTAATATGTTTGCTCACCTTCTTGGCACTATGTGTTTTAACCAAGGTCTCTGAGAAAGGTTGTTTCCCCAGGTAGGGATTTTCCCCTGAAGTTAGGGAGGGAATAAAACCTCTTAACTAAGTGCCAGGCGGGTAATTAATCACTTTAACTACGAACAATCATGCTTAAGCTACATAATCTTTACTCCCTGGAATGGAGATAAGAAATGCCCTAACCTTTGGAATAGAGATTGATAGGATTGGAATCAACTGGTATAAAACAGATGTAAGAACACAGAACCTACACACAGAACTTAGAAGACAGAACCCACACAGAACCTACAGACAGAAGAACTTTGCTGGAGAGAACATGGCAAAAGATCCTGGACTGAACCTGACTACAGAAATTGACAAAAGAACCTGACTAGAACCTGGTGACTGAACCTGGCTGGAGAACCTGGACAGAACCTGGCTGGAGAACCTGGAGAACCTAGCAAGAGAACATGGACACAGAACCTAGCTGGAGATCCAGACCAGAACTTGGCTGGAGATCCTGGCTGGAGATCCTGGCTAGGCTGCTGATCAACTGAACGCTGTCTCCGTGTCCTTCCTTCTTCGCCGACTCCGTCCACACCTTTGGGGACCCCTGGACCCGCTGGGGCTGGACCCCAGCAAGATGTGACAACAGGAGCAGAGGCTGGAGGGATGCAGGGCCACAGGCCAAGGAATGTGGGCAGCCTCTGGAAGTGGAAAAGGCAAGGAAACTATTCTCCCTGAGCCTGCAGGAGGAAGACAGCCCACCAACGCCTCGGTGCAGCCCCGTGTAACCCACGTGGGACTGCTGACCTCCAGACTGTAAGGGACTGTGTGTTGTTTTAAGCCGCCCAGTTTATGGTCATTTGTTACAGCAGCCGCAGGACACAACCTCACCCTGTAGAAGTTCGGATCTGACCAGTCTAGAAGGGCCAGGAACAGGACCCAGTGATTCTAACGTGCAGCCGTCGTGCAGAACCATCCACATCTCAGACATCTGGCTCCCAGGGTTGGCGGGGCATTGCCACGGCTTTTGTAAGCCAGGACTCACTGGTGCTGCTTTGCCCTAGATCTGAGCCACTCAAACCTTCTACCTACAGAGGCAACAGCAGAAGTCCCCAGGCCTACCTGACTTCCTGGAGGCCTCTGTACCCAGCTCCCTTCCTTCCAGGGCAAGGAACCTCCTGTCTTTACCAGCAGTCTCTGCTGATTCCTCTCAACTTTTCTAAAAAACCCCTCCCCCCAAACCTAGCCCCTCGCTTCACAGTCTGCTTTCTCAGTTTGTGGAACCCCCACCACATCACGCCGCAGCTTAAGAACCCTTTGCTGCTGTCCCGCTGTCTTAAGAATGAAACCCAGCCCTTGCACTGTGGCCTCTGAACCTCTGCAAAATGTTTTACCCACCACTCCAGCTTCATTTCTGTGCCACTGGACACTTCCTCCTCCAGCCTCAGGGCCTTCTGTGACCACAGGACATTGGCACGTGCTATGTCTCTTCGCCTAACACTCATCCTGGCTGCAGCTTCTCATCCTTCAGGGTGAAGCATCAATGGCACCTGGTTCCAGGGGACTTCTCTGCTCTTCTCCCCAACTCTGTATTTGAAGGGCTGGAAATGCTGAAAAGGGCTGAGGTTCCAAAGGGATGAAGAGCTTAGAGCAGTGGTTCTCAACCTTCCTGATGCCACAACCCTTTAATACAGTTCCTCAAGTTGTGGTGACCCCCAATTTCATTGTTACAAATTGAACATAATTAAAGCATAGCGATTAATCACAAAAACAATATGTAATTATATATGTGTTTTCCGATGGTCTCAGGCGACCCCTGTGAAAGTGTCGCTCGACCCCCAAGGGGTCGCGACCCATAGGTTGAGAACTGCTGGCTTAGAGCATCAACTGCTGATTCTCTACAAATACAAGTAACATACAATGTAAATAACCGAACATGGGCTCTTCTCAGCTCATCTTTCACGTTTTCGCTCTCCAAGGAGGCCCAGGTAGGAGAGAGGGCTCACTTCTCTGAGGGCTACTGTCAGAATAGCTGAAGAGTCGGTCCGAAACGACAGCGGACACTCAGCCTCGGGGTGAGGAATCAGCAGGCGGAGGCAGCACCGCTCAGCCCATCCTCTGCTGCGCTGTGGAAACGTGGGCCTCGTGTGGCCAGACCTTCTGATTTTCCCCCCAAAGCTGGAGTTTTACGTGAACTGCTCTGGTTTCTGTATTTAACGTTAGTTTAATTTTTTGGAAAAAGTATGACACTGTTCAGGCCAGCATATATGTCTGTGGGCCTGACTTCTGACTTCTGTCCGATTGATCACTTTGTTGATGTCTCTCCGACCCCGGGTGGCTTGAAAAGCATGGCCATAGGGGAGTTCATTTTCCCATCTCCTGAGTCTGGGCTGGTCTTGTGACTCAGCACCCCAATAGAATGTGGCGGAAGTGACGTTGTGCTGGTACCAAAGCTGGGCCCCGAATGGCCTTTGCCATTTGGCCTCTGAAACCCTCTAGCCCAGTTGAGCCACCTGGTGACAATTGAGGCTACATATGACCCCAGATAAGACCAGCAAAAGAACTGCCCAGATGAGCCCAGCTCAAATTGCAGAATTGTGAGGAAATAAATGCTGGTTCTTTTAAGCTGTATGTGTGGGGTGTTTGTTATGCAGCAATAGATAACTGATACATAGCTCTTATAATCTTTCATCATCTTTATTTATTTGTTTACTTTTTGTCTCGCTCCCCTGCTCATCCCACTCCACACACACTCCCTGGAATGCTGGCTCCATTAACCCACATACCTTGTCTGTCTTGTTCCCTGTTGGGTTCCCAGTGCCCAGTGGGTACTCAGTAAATATCTTTTGAAAGAATGTTGTAAATGGGAGAAACCAAGATGGCAGCATAGGTTAACGCCGGAGATTGCTGCCTCGAACAACCAATTCAAGGGTACACCTAAAAGACGGAACGGACATCATCCAGAACCACAGGAAGGCTGGCTGAGTGGAAATTCTACAACTAGGAGGAAAGAGAATATCATACCCAGACTCAGAGGAGGCGCAGTGCTGAAGTGAAATACTCAGGTTCGGAGTGCGCGCAGAGCGGGCTGGCGGCGGAGGGCGCAGTTGTTGTTTTCAACCGGGAGGGAGTTTCAGACTCTGAGCTCCAGATCCGGGCGAGTCTCTAGGGACCCAGACTCAAACGGGAGAAGCGGGACTGTCTGGCTTCGGTAGGAACTCGAAGGCAGCTTTCTCTCCAAGGTTTGCAGAGGTTGCTGGGACTCTGTGAGGCAGAGCCCCTAGGGACGGAACTGAGAGCAGCCATAACTGCTCGATCCGGCCCGCCCTGTAGATCCCCGGGGACCCACCCCGCCCAAGCCCTGCACAGAGCCATTTGCCGGATAGCCTCAGGCAAACGCTAGATTAGCACCGCCCTAGAGATCCAGCACAGAAGCTCTCCCACTGCAGACACAGCTGACTCTCATAGCCAGTTAGCCTGGAGGTCAAATCACCCCCACTATTGCCGACAACAATTAAGGCTTAACTACAACAAGACTTCGCACAAAGACCACTAGGGGGTGCACCAAGAAAAGATAAAAAAATGCAGAGACAAAGAAACAGGACGCAAATGTCAGAAATGGAAGATATAGAGCTCAAAACCACACTTTTAAGGTCTCTCAAGAACTGTCTAGAAGCTGCCGATAAGCTTAGTAAGGCCCTCAAAAAGACTGGTGAGACCGCCGATAAATGTAGTGAGATCCTCAAGAAATCTAATGAGACCCTCGATATTGTGATAAAGAACCAACTAGAAATTAAGCATACACGGACTGAAATAACGAATATTATACAGACTCCCAACAGCGGACCAGAGGAGCGCAAGAATCAAGTCAAAGATTCAAAATGCGAAGAAGCAAAAAACACCCAACTGGAAAAGCAAAATGAAAAAAGAATCCAAAAATACGAAGATAGTGTAAGGAGCCTCTGGGACAGCTTCAAGCGTACCAACATCAGAATTATAGGGGTGCCAGAAGATGAGAGAGACCAAGATATTGAAAACCTATTTGAAGAAATAATGACAGAAAACTTCCCCCACCTGGTGAAAGAAATAGACTTACAGGTCCAGGAAGCGCAGAGAACCCCAAACAAAAGGAATCCAAAGAGGACCACACCAAGACACATCATAATTAAAATGCCAAGAGCAAAAGACAAAGAGAAAATCCTAAAAGCAGCAAGAGAAAGAAACTCAGTTATCTACAAGGGAATACCCATACGACTGTCAGCTGATTTCTCAATAGAAACTTTGCAGGCCAGAAGGGAGTGGCAAGAAATATTCAAAGTGATGACTAGCAAGAACCTACAACTAGGATTACTTTATCCAGCAAAGCTATCATTCAGAATTGAAGGTCAGATAAAGAGCTTCACAGATAAGGAAAAGCTAAAGGAGTTCATCACCACCAAACCAGTATTATATGAAATGCTGAAAGGTATCCTTTAAGAAGAGGAAGAAGAAGAAAAAGGTAAAGATACAAATTATGAACAACAAACATGCATCTATCAACAAGTGAATCTAAGAATCAAGTGAACAAATAATCTGGTGATCATAATAGAATCAGGGACATAGAAAGGGAATGGACTGACTATTCTTGGGGGGGAAAGGGGTGTGGGAGATGCGGGAAGAGACTGGACAAAAATCGTGCACCTATGGATGAGGACAGTGGGTGGGGAATGAGGGCAGAGGTTGGGGCGGGAACTGGGAGGAGGGGAGTTATGGGGGGAAAAAAGAGGAACAAATGTAATAATCTGAACAATAAAGATTTAATTAAAAAAAATAATAATAATAAAAGAATGTTGTAAATGAGTGTTGAAGAGAACCAGCTTCCTAGACTTATGGCTCCTCTTCCATCGTGTTTTTTTAATTAATTGATTGATTGATTGATTGATTATCCCTGCCCGAGGATATTTTTCCACTGATTTTCAGGGAGAGTGTAAGAGAGAGGGAAAGATAGAGAGAAACATCAATGTGAGAGAAACACATCAATTGGTTGCCTCCTGCAGGAACCTCGACCAGGACCTGGGCTGGGGAGTTGCCTGCAACCAAGGTACATGCCCTTGACCAGAATCGATGCCAGGACCTTCGATCTGTAGGCTGACACTCTGTTCACTGAGCCAAACTGACTAGGGCCATTGTGTTATTTTAAATTTAGGGAGGTGCCTTAGACCTCCACACCACATCCCATTGCAAACAGAGTAGAAGAGGTCTGGCTTCACACGTGGGCAAGTTGGTGTGGATTCTGGAGCCCTTCACCCCTCTGAGCCCCAGCTGCCTTTACACGGGAACAGAGGCTGGTACTGGAAGGGCTGCGGGAGGCTGGCCCTCGATGCATGCCCTGCCTGTGGCGCATCTCACTCCGGGCCTGGCCTTGGGGATGTGGTCCCTGTATGTGTGTGAGGAAAATGCTGTCTTTCAGAGAGCGGAGGACGGGTCTGGCTGGTGCCGATGCACTTTCTCTGTCTGCTGTCTGTCAGCTTCTAACTCTTCCTCTCGCTAGGCCCAGGCCTCAAGCCCTTGCAGCCCCCTCCTTCCTTCCCCCTCCCCCCAGCACTGCCAGCTGCTCCTCGCCAGGGGCTAGGGCATGGCAGTGCCCCCTCCCCCCTCTGAGAGGATGCTCCTGGCCACCTCCTGGGACCCGTCACCACAGCAGCAGGGCTGTCGTGGTGGAGCCACCACTTCCGGCAGCCCCACTCTGTCTGCCATCATTTGAATCCTCACGACAACCTGGGAGGTATTTTCCGATGAGAAAATAAAGGCCCAGAAAGCTGAAATCATTTGTAAAACGTGTCCCCTTTTGTGGGAGGAGAATGTGAGTGACTGGGAAGGGGTGGGCCTGGACCAGAGCCACGAGCCCCCACACCCTCCCAGGGCCTGACTTTCTCCTGCACGTCCCGGGGACGCCAGGGGCCGGCACATGAAACGGGCGGGCCCCTTCTCGGGAATTCCCGGGGACTCGGCCCCGTCAGTCTGGGCGGAGCTGCCACAGCCCTTGGCAGAGGCAGGGCCGGGATGACTTCATGTTTGCATTAGGGACTTTCAGGATGGGACAAGGCTTGTCTTTATTTCAGGGCCGATGACCTTGGTGTGAGCAGGCGACCTCCCTCCTCACCGATGGGAGATGAGATCTCGATGCTGAATAGAGTGACATGGACCCAAAGGGCCCTGAGCAGCACCCCGGCACCTCCCGACACCGGCTGGGTGCTGCCCACGGTCCCGGGGCCCAGGACACCTGCCTGCGTGGAAACTCTGCCCGGTGCCTCTCACCTTCGCTTGAGTGTCGAATTCACCTGGGAGCTCTGACAACCACCGGACCTCCACCTGAGGCCAATTCAAGGTGAGACGCACGAGTTGGTGTTTTTCTGAAGCTCCCAGGGCTAACTACCCCTGTGGATAAAAGCCCGGATTTGTTGAGCACTTATCTTGTACCAGGCTCTAAGATTTCATCTACATAAATATCAATTCGTGTGTCTTCCCATGGTCCTCGGGAGGTAGGTGCTATTATCACTGTCCCTATTTTACAGATGAGGAAACTGAGGCACAGAGTGGTAAAGTCGTTTCCCCAGCGCTAGCGAGTGGCAGGCCCAGGATTCACGCCAGAACCTGTGCACTTACCCACCACACAGTGCTGCCAGATGGGGCAGGACTGGCCTCGTGCACAAAGGGAGGAGAAAAAGACCTGGAAATCAAAGTGGGCCACAGGCCAAATACAAAGGTCACTTGTGGGGGAAATGTTAGGGTTTTGGGGGCGTGAAGAGTCTGGGTTCAAACCCCAGGCCTGTCACTCCCCAGCCGCTGTTGGACATTTCCGTGCCTCAGTCTCCCAGGGGTGAGTAATGAATGCCCACCTCCTAGAGAGCTGGCGAGGGCACATGGAGCACACCCAGCCCAGGGCCAGGCCAACGGGGCAGCGGGTGTTCAGTGAGGACTAATCCTGCGCCTGCCCTTCCTCCCTGACCGCCAGGGACTTTCTCAGGTGCATCTCCGGAGAGACAACCTGCAGGGACTCTTTCAGATGCGCTGGGTCTTCCTGAAGCTCCTGTAGGCCGGGACTGGCCCCGCAGAGCCGAGATGGATTTGTTTTGAAAGGATGTTATTGGAAAAGGCTGTTCTTCCCCAACCAACCAACGGCCTTCCTTTAATCAACAGTCCTGGTCACACAGACGGATTTGCCCAGAGCCTCTTCACTTCCACAAAGTCCTGTTTCCCTCCAGCGGGAGTGGTGGGCTCCAGGGCGTCTAGGGATCCCCGAGGGTCCACCCCGCAGCCCTGAAGGCCGAGCAGGAACTCGGGGTGCGCACGTGTCAGGCCCTATGCCTTGGGCATCAACTCCACCTTCCTTGCTACTCAAGTGAGGAGCTCCTGCCCAGCGGCTCCCGAGATGGCGGAAGGTAAGCGGCTCCCCCTGCTCGATGTCCGCGCACGCCAGCCCGGTTAGAACTTTCCCTCTGCTCCAGGGTCTGCGAGGGGCCCCATGTGTTAGGGGGGCCTGTACTCTGGCTCAGCTGAGGGACCAGGAAAGCAAAGGAGAGAGAGCACTGGCCTCCAAGTCCGGCCCAGGGTTCACCAGGGTCTGCACCTGCGGAACAGTGTGGCCTCAGACATGGGAGTTCACCTTGGGGAACCTCAGTTTTCTCATCAGAAAAATAGGCTTGATATTAGAAGAGAGGATTGAACGAGGTAACGTCCTATCCTGTGCCCAGTAAGTAAGTAGGAGTCGTTCTAGTCACTGAATATTTAATACTGTGATTATTGTGGGCTACTGTGAATTCAGTATCTAGTAAATAATACCCAATATCCAGTAAAATATTCATGATGTGTAGTAGGTACATCCATTTAAATACTATCTAATAAATAAATGGAAGTGGCAGTTATATCCATTAAAGTAATTTTAACACTATTGTGCTTATCGGGGTTACTGTGAATGCCAGGTAGAGATAGAGGCCAATAAGGCGGCCTGTGGGAGAGATGGCGCCGGGAGGGGCATGGGGGGAGGGCAGACCCCTAGTGATGGGGACACAACATTGAAATGAAAAACGTAGACGCCTGTGCTCTGTGGCTTCTTTCTCATCCACCGGGGACCGGCCAGCTCCTTGCGACTGCCTCCCCCGCCCACGTGCGCAGAAAGGAGACCCTCTCCCCACACCGCCCCTCGCTCGCTGCCACAAACATCCAATATCTGAGGCAGGTCCCGCATCAGACTGCGGGCGATGAAAGTGGCCAGCAGAGGGCGCCCCGCACCCACTGGGCCCAGGGTTTCTCTGCTCCCGGGCCAGTCGGGGTTCTGAGAGCATTTCACGGAGCGGTGCCCTGCACAGGACCATTTTCCTCGATGCCCGTTTGTCCATCTAGGCAACTGTCATCTCTCCCCTGGACGATCCAGGCCACCTCTGGCCCCCTGAACCTCCAGACAAGTCGGGCCACCTGCATCTTCCTTCGACAAGGCCCTACTGTCATCTCCTGCCTCTTAGATGATCTGGGCCGCCGTGCCTACCCCTGCAGGACACCCGCGGGCTCCCAACTGGCTCCGACTGGCCTCCCGGCCTCTGATCTTGGCCCCTCCCGCCCATGCCCACCCTGAAGCCAGACCGACTTTCTAAAATCTGGTTGCATTGCTCCCTGCTCAGCATTGACTAACTGCTTCCCATTAAATGTGGGATAAAGTTCCAGCTTCGTGACGTGATTTATGGGGCCTTTGGTCAGTGGGCCAATGCCTGGCTGTCTCATCCTCTAAGCCGCCAAGCCACAGCCAGGGCCCAACCAGGGGGGTCCAAGCAGGTTGGGAATGTCACACTCCTCCTGATAGTTTTAAAATATTTTCACATTTATCAAACAGGAAACTACGTTCTTACTCACATAGAGGCCGTCCCTCTCGTGGTGAATGCTAGGGCTTTAGAACATGCACTCTGTCCGGGTGACCTGCCAGTCCACCGGGAAGTCTTTCGTCTGACATTTCCCTGCCCTCCTGGGGGGAGGGGGGGCGTCGGCCACTCACACGCCTTCAAGACTGGCTGCATCTTAGGGGCATTCAGCTTCAGAGTTGTCTTCCCATAAAGAACCTCCCCGTTCCTGACCCAGCGGGGCAGCCGCGCGCTGCTCCCAGGACCCGCGCATGGGGGTCAGCAGCAGGCCAGGGGCTTAGGCTCCCCCTGAGGGCGCTGCTTGGGGGGTGGGCATCCAGGTCCCCTCTCCTGGTTCATCCCTGAGGAACACACGCTTCTTGTGGGCCCTGGGCTGGCTGGTCCCTCCATTCCTGGCTCATCATCATGAACCCTTTTCCCACCTCCTGACTCAGGGGCTCACAAGCATTCAGACCCGGGTTTTTTTGTTTTTTTGTTTTTAATAAAACTGATATTTTATAATATGACTTTCTATTCTGAAGTTGAAGTCATAAATATATAATTCATGAGTACATGTGATTTCCAAAACATTGATATGATGCCCTCATTAAAATAGAAAGGAGGAGGATTAAAAGGAAGGAAACTTGCATGAAATCGTAAGTGGGAACCCTCGACCCCCTCGGGGAAATCAAGAAGGAATCAGACTCTTGCTGGGATTCCAGGAGCCCCAGGCAGGCACCGGCCACAAGTGCAGATGGTCACAGGTGTGCCTGTGGGTGAGGCCGTCGGTGACGTCATTTTCCGAAATGGTGACCGGCTCTTGGTTACCGTCCAAACGAAACAAAGAGCAACCTTCCCTCAACTGACACGGTGGTTGCACTCCCAGGAATGCAGTGACTATTAAAACTGGCCAGGAAATGAAAATTTGCATTTATATGTAAAATGAAGTGAGATTCTAAATGCAGATAATCTCTAACAGGGTTTCCGCCTACGTGATCGCCCGGCAAGACGTCAGACTGTCACATGGGAGGTGGGCTGGTGTTTTGTCCTGGGGGACTGGCCGGCACATTGCGGGATGTCTAGCCTTCCTGCCCACTGACCCACCAACGCCAGTGGCTCCCACACACGTTGTTGAGACCAATTCCAGCCCTGGTAGGGGCACTCCTGCCCCCAGGAGAACAATGGGCTCCTGATTCAGGCCCTCCCCACACCAGGTCTTCACTCGGTGCTGTTCCCTCTCCACATCATGGGAGTGTCTTCTCTTTCTGGGGTCTCCATGCATCCATCATTCCTCCAGGAAGCTCACCCTGATCCCGCCCACCACATATCAAGAGCCTCGTTAACTTGTCCATCTCTCCCCAGAAAGCCAGGAACCGTCACCCCTCACCGTCGACCCCCAGGTCCTCCTCAGCACCTGGCACACAGTAGGCACTCAGTCAGTGTTTGCCAAAGACGGGCTTCCTCGTGGTGGCTCCTGGTTCTGTGCCGAGCTCACTGGATCCTCACAGCAGTCCAGGAGGTGTTCTTATTCCCATGTTTCAGATGAGGAAGTGAAGGCTCAGAGAGGTCGGGTGACATGCCCAAGGTCACACAGGGAACTGGGACACAAATGTGGAACTTCGCATGCTCTAGAGAAGCATTTTCCATTCTCCCGCCCGCCCTCTCAGCACCCCCAGCCCTTTCCATCAGCCTCAACCGCAGGCCCCGCCAGCCGCAGCAATGACCCTGCCCTTTGAGGACTCCAGCCGGCCCTGGACGCCTGCCCCTGCCCCTGCTCCTCCCGGCCTTCCCCTCTCTCACCCCACCCCCTCCCCCTGACCCGTCCTCCAGGCCCTTCTCCGATGCTGCTCCCTCACCCCATCCCCCACCCTCTCCCGTCCCAGCCCCCAAGCCCCGTGCTCTGCTCCCTGCCCCTGCCCCTGCCCCTGCCCCTGCCCCTGCCCCTGCCCCTGCCCTGCAGGCTGCAGTGTTTGAGCCCATGATTCAGGCCTCCCCTGATGGCGGACTTTCCAGGGTGGTGTCCACGTTACTCCCTTATTTGCCCCCCAGCCCCTCCCTGGAGTGCCAGCGAGACCTGTGGCCCACTGGTGACCACATGTGTGAGCCCCACACGTGACTGGGCTCTGTGAAAACCAAGAAGATACACACACACTGCAGGGAGCAGAGGAGAAGGCGGGAACACAGTTGATCATCTCTGCGATGGCGAGGAGGCTGCTGACGTCCGCCAGGCCCAGTGTCCAGTGCCAGCACCGACGGCCCCTGTGTCCCCTCACCCAGAGCAAGGTCTGCTCCGCGGCTTCCCTCGCTTCCAGCCTGGAGCCTGCCCCGGCTGTGATGGAGGAGGGGCTGTGTCGTGAAACAGGCGAGCAGGTGTCCCCTTGCTGGGTCACCCCTTAGCTGCAGGGACGTGTGCCTGATGATGCAGCCTCCCTGAGCCTCCTCTGGGAGCTGAGAATTCGGAAGCAGATGCTCCTCAAGGTCTCTTGTGCCTTTCATCGTTCGTTCTGGATTTGTTCCAGGCCAGAGCGTTCTAAAATGAGGGGCCTGGCTCTTCGAAGGGGATCTCCTGCCCCACCATTATTGTTTCTTTTTTAAATTAAGGTCGAGCATATATTCCTTAAAATGAACAAACCTTACGTGTCCAGCTCCGTGACGCTGTGTACATGTTTATTCGGAGAAACTACCACTGAGATCAAGATGCGGAACTCGAGCCCAAATCTCCTGCCCGAATCCCCTCCCAGGCAGCACCCTCCAAGCTAGCCCTGCTCTGACCTGCACCGGCGGGTCTGTCCTTGGACTTCAGACAAACGGAACCACGTGGGTGGCTCTGTGTCTGGCTCCTTCTCTCAGTGGTCAGGCTGGCTGTGCGGCTCGCCATGCGGCGGATCGCTAGTCCATCCGTCTCTTCTACCGCATCTCCGAGTCTAAGGGTCCCGTTGTGTTCACAGCCACGGCCGCTTGTTTCCCCTCTGCTCTTGGCAGATGTCCTGGTTGTTTGCAGTTTAGTGTGCTTATGAGTAAAGCTTCTATGAGTATTTTTGTATATGTTAAGTTTATTTTGAACAGGAATTCTGATCATATACCCCCTCCCCCCAAAAAAATCCAAAAGGTGCTGTGTTCATTTTCTAGGGTAATTGTAACAAATTATCACAAGCTGGGGTGTTTAAAACAACAGAAATTGCCCGGCCAGTGTGGCTCAGTGGTTGAGCGTTGACCTGTGAAACAGAAGGTCCCAGTTCAATTCCCGGTCAGGCTTGTGGGCTCCATCCCCCAGTGGGGGGCGTGCAGGAGGCAGCTGATCAATGATTCTCTGTCATCGTTGATGTTTCTATCTCTTCCTCTCCCTTCCTCTCTAAAATCAATGAAAATATATTTTAAAAAATAAGTAAAACAACATAAATTTATCTTCTCAGTGTTCTGGAGCCCGGGAGTCTGAGACGGAGGTGTGAGCAGGGCCATGCTCCCTCTGGAGTCGCTGGGGGAGATTCCATTTTCCCCTCATGCAGCTCCTGGTGGCCCCAGGTGGTCCTGGACTTGTGGCCACATCCCTGCCACCTCTGCCTCTGTCTTCGTGTGGCCTCTTCTCTCTGCATCTCACCTCTGAGTCCCTTACAAGGACACTTGTCATTGGATTTAGGGCCCACCCAGGGAATCCAGAATGGTCTCATCTGGAGATCCTTACCTGAATCACATTGCACATCTGCCCCCAAATAAGGTCACATTCACAGGTTTTTGGGAATTAGGACCTGGATGTATATTGGGGAGGGGAGGGGCACCATTTAACCCACCGCAGGTACCGAATGCATGGAGTGGAGGTACACGCCCTCCCATCCTTGTCTCCCTAATACCTGGACCCCTCACAGAGTCCCAGGATGTCCTTCCACAGTCTGTGCTTATGTAGGAATCTAGGTACCTCCGTATGTGCGTGTGTCATTTTTACACACATAGCAGCATTCTCGGCACACTTCTGCACTTGGCCTTTCTTACTTATTGTATCTTAATGGTCATCTCATAGCTGGACAGCTGCCTCATTCTTTCCAACAGCCGCGTGGTCCTCCATCGTATGGAGGTGCCAGCTTTTTATTTAGTAACCGTTCCCCTCCTGCAGGGTATTCAGGTTGCTTCTAAGCACGTGCTGTTCCCGCCAGTGCCACGCAGACCATCTTTGCAAGTGCTGCCTTTGTCCACGTGCACGAGCCGGTCTGGGCAGCAAATTCCAAGCTTCCCTTCCTTGCTTTTTAAAAGACAATAGAGGGGGATGGAAAACCACCTTTAATTTTTAAAAATCGTTCCTTATTCGCAGCCCCCCTAGCACTCTGCGCATTCCTCTCCAGCCTTGTCCTCAATCAGATGCATTTTGCAAAACTGCAGGCAGAAGACACACATTGTTTTCACTCTGTCCCAGGAGACGCTCCCCACCTGGTGAGAGTGTTCCGTGTTGCCACAGGCACCGCCAGCTACGCCGTGACGGCCGAGCGGCGATGTCCCCGGGCAGCCGGGTCACCGTGTACACAGCCGTCACCCTATGTGGGCTCCTGAGGTGTATTTTCTCTCCCAGATAGTGCTGCAGAGAACATGTTCTTTGCAAAAGCTTTTTAATAATAAAAGATAGGATAATTTCCTTAGGATAGATTTCTAAGCATAGCGCTGTTCAGTCACCGGCGATGAACAATTTTACGGCTCAGTACAAATTGCCACCTTGCTTTTCCAAGAAGACGTTGGCTTGATACCAACACAGGGTTGGGGACTAGCATTGGGACCAGCCACTCTTGTCAAAAAGACATGTCAGGGGGCTTCCTCAAAGCGCGGTGGCCTGGGTGCCTTTGACTTCTCTCTCTGCCCCACCCGGCCACTGTGGACTCTCGGGGAGCCCTGGACCCCCAGGATATGGAGCATTTGGTGCAAAGCCAGGCCTGCCCCAGGCAGAGTGGGAGGAGGTGGTCAGCCTGGTGAGAGGCGGACGACGCTTCGTCCCTCAGAGACTTGTGAGCAGAGAAGGAGCCGAGTGCCTGGGCGCCAGCTCCAGGGCCGTCCTCTCCCTCCTCCTGACCCACTGCTGCTAGGAGTGGGGGGCAGGGGACCTCACCCCGCCCACACAGACACCAGGGGGCACCCCAGTGCCCAGAATTGGCCGCACACAGTAGGCGCTCACTAAATAGGCACTCGTGGTCTCCTGGTCCAGTTGCCACATCTTTCCAGAACAGGGCCTTATTCAAAAAATTGGACATGGGGTAAAATGGCACTGTCATGATGTTTTTTTTGTTGTTGTTAGTTCTTACCCAAGGATATTTTTCCATTGATTTTTAGAGAGAGAGGGAGGGAAGGACGGAGGGAGGGAGAGAAGGAAGAGAGGGGGGAAGGGAAAGAGAAAGAGAGGGAAAGAAGAGGAGAGAGAGAGAGAGAGAGAGAATGAGAGAGAGAGAGAGAGAGAGAGAGACCCGCACTTGCCTTGACTGGGGCCAGGGATCAAACTTGCAGCCCAGGTACATGCACTTGACCAGGAATTGAATCTGCCACCCTTTGGTGGGTAAGCTGGTGCTCTAACCACTGAGCCATTGGCCAGGACTCATAGTTTCTTGGACTATTAGCTGCCCCATGGCAGAGGCAGTCACCAGCTGTCTGTGTTTAAGACCATCACAGGAGCCTGTTTCTATCTCTCTCCCTCTTCCTTCCTCTCTAAAATCAATAAAAGTATATTAATAATAATGATAATAATAATAATAATAATAATAATAATAAGACCATCACAGGGAAGCCCCTGGCCTCCCGTCATGGCCCTGGTCTCTTCCACCTTCTTCCACCTGGTCCCTGCCGCACCCAGCAGACACCCTCTCCAGGGCACTTGCTCCCTGTCATTTTCAGGGCTTTCTGGGTTGGCCAGCTCAGGTGGGAACTCCCAGACCCCCACCCCCCTCAGTTCCCGTAGCCCCCTCCCCACCCCCCCACCCCCACCCCCAAGGTCCCTGATGTGTGCAGGTGGGGGTGGGGATTTGGGCCCCTCCTGAGGTTGAATGTCTCCTTTTTCCTTTTTTCTAATGTGGAACGCTTCACGAATTTGCGTGTCATCCTTGCGCAGGGCCGTGCTAATCTTCTCTGTATCGTTCCAATTTTAGTGTATGTGCTGCCGAAGCGAGCACAAGGTTGAACATTTCCTTTAAATTTATTTACTCTTTGCCGAGACCGGTTTGGCTCAGTGGATAGAGCGTCAGCCTGCGGACTGAGAGGTCCCGGGTTTGATTCCGGTCAGGGGCATGTACCTGGGTTGCGGGCACATCCCCGGTGGGGGATGTGCAGGAGGCAGCTGATCGATGTTTCTCTCTCATCGATGTTTCTAACTCTCTCTATCTCTCTCCCTTCCTCTCTGTGAAAAATCAATAAAATATATTTTAAAAAAAAATTTATTTACTCTTTGAATTTCCTCCTGGGCCCTTGTGAGTTTCCAGGCTGTGGGAGTTGCACACTTTTTTCGCTGGAAACTGGATTCATGTTGTCTCACTGGCAGCTTCTTTCTTGGCATGTTTTTGTTCTTTTCTATTGCCGTGATGTGAAAGATGAATTTTCTGTTTCTTTATGAAAAGAAAATAGGGAGAGAAAATTGCCATGCCGTGTTGTTCTTTTGAAGTGTGTGTGTGTGAGTGTGTGTGTGTGTGTGTGTGTGTGTGTGTGTGTGTGTGTCTTAATCTCCCCTTCTTAAAAGGACACCAGGCATATTGGGTTAGGGCCCACCACTACGACCTCTTCTTATCTGAATTGCCTCTTTAAAGGCCCTGTCTCCACGGGAGCCACATTCTGAGGTGCGGGGGTGAGTGTTTTGACGTGTGAATGGGATTGGGACGCAGTCCACCCACTTTCCAACCGGGTGCCACCAGCTCACATTTGCCACCAGGACGTCATTGAATTCGCACCCTCCCCCCAGTTTTTTAGTGAGATTGAGTTTATGTTTTGCTTCTGCCTCGGGGAATTCCCTGTGTACCTTGGCCCAATTTTTTTTTTTTTCAGTTGAGGTTAAGAGTATCCTTCATATCACTTTGTAGGAATTCTTTGTAAAGCCTGGATTCTTACCTGCATTAAGGCTCCCCTGCCGGTCCATATCTCCTCTTTACACCAGAGTGTGGTATCCTTGACGCAGAGGTTTTCCATTCGAATGCGCTCAAATGCTCTCAGCACCAGGGCTTATCTTGTTTAAGAAATCCTCCCCTACACCAAGGTCATGAAAATACTCTCTGATGTTTGCTACTAAATAATTTCAAGTTTTGTTTCTCACATCTTCTCATACATCACACACTCAAATAATTCCTGGTGGACCGAAGCCAAGATGTTTGCTACTAAATAATTTCAAGTTTTGTTTCTCACATCTTGGCTTCGGTCCACCAGGAATTATTTGAGTGTGTGATGTATGAGAAGAATCTAATCTTGTCTTCCCACCTGGCGTGTCAATGGGTGCACCACCCCAATCCATGCTCTGCTTCCCCGGTGGGCTGCGGCCAGGACATCCGTCCCCCGGCATCAACACCCACTGCACACCCCAGGCTCCCCCTCTGAAAGGCCTGAGCCCTCAGCACAGTGACGCGGGTGCCTGCAGCGGGGGCTGTGTCCTTCTGGCAGGGGCTATGGAGATGGGGACGGTATTAGCTACCTGTGGCTGCCAGAACAGATTGCCACAGACTTGGTGCCTTAAAATAGCAGAATTGTATTCTCATAATTCAGGGGCTAGACACCTGGAGTCCAGGTATCGGCAGGACTGGTTCCTTTTGGAGACGCCCAGGAGGACCTGTCGGGCCTCCCTCTTAGTTCCTTGGCTTGTGGGTGCATCACTCCAGTCTCCGTCCTCATCTTCACATGGCCTCCTCTCCGTGTCTGTTCACCTTCTGTTCTCTTCTGAGGACTTGCCATTGGATGTAAGGTCCCCCTCAATCCAGGAGGGGCTCATCTTGAGATCTTTAATCACATTGGCCAGAACCAGGTCACATTCACAAGTTCTGGGTAGATAGACATATCTTTTGGGACCACCATTCAAGCCACTACAGGGACCACCTGTGAAATGGGTGGGAAAGGAGCCCTCCTCAACCATCCTTCCCTCACCAGCATCGCTTCCTCCCGGCTCCCCGGCTCAGTGAATGGCACCCAGCCCGCCTTTTCCTTCCATTTCCTGCCCCTGCTCCCAAATCCACAGTCAAGCTATCCCACTCTTGGGAACTATGTCTTCAGGAACTGATTCAATAGCATGAAGAAAATCCTCTCTTTGTTGTTGCCTTGTTCATAATATTGAAAAGTTGGCAGCAACCCCCAGGAGAGGACGTAATTACTTAATTCCTTCGATAACGTTCCTTCATGCAACCTCACCGAGAGCCCGGGACCTGGGCTCCAGGGAGAGAGCAGGGTACAGGAGGGGAACGTGCCCATGCAAGGGGTGACCACAGGGCACACAGTGCAGACGCAGGCATGAAGGGGACTCTCAGGTGTGATCCAGGGCCCTCAGCTAGTCTGAGCCCCTGACTCTGAGCCATGGGCACGAGCTGGCTCGGTGGGCCAGGCAGAGACAGGAGGGAGGGGCAGGATGAGGCGGCCTGCGTGAAGTCGGCAGGAACCACTCTGTCTCTCTCAGACCCAGGACTAGCCACCCAAATGACAAAAACATGGCCACACAGAAAGGCTTAGAATTAGGTAACAAAAAAAAACAAAAAAAACACACACACAGCATCAGTTATGATTCAGAAGGGTGGAAAAGAAAATTGCCATTGGCTCCAGCAATCCTACTTCTGGGCATATACCCCTTAAACAAACAAACAGGGGTCCAAAGAGAGAGAGGTGTGTGAATCCCTGTTCACGGCAGCATTATTTGTAATAGCAAAAAGGTAGAAACAGGCTGAATGTCCATCGATGGGTAAATGGGTAAACAAGATATGGTACATAAAAAGGGGAGGGCGAAAGTAGGTTTGCAGTGGGGAGTACATGAAACAGTTTATTTTTGTATTACTATTTCTTCTATTATATATTTTTCCATGTGAACAACTGTGAACCTACGTTTGCTCTCCCCTTTATATACAATAAAATGTTAGACATTCTGACGCATGGAACAAGGATGAGCCTTGAGGACATGAGGCCAGGTGGAATAAGCCCATCACAGAAGGACAAGTACTGCACGGCTGCACTCACGGGAGGTACCCAGAGAACTCCGATTTATTTTCTTTTTCTTTTTATTTTTTAAACATATTTTTATTGATTTCAGAGAGGAAGGGAGAGGGAGAGAGAGATAGAAACATCAATGACCAGAGAGAATCATTGATCGGCTGCCTCTTGCTCGCCCCCTACTGGGGATCGAGCTTGCAACCCAGGCATGTGCCCTTGACTGGAATCGAACCCAGGACCCTTCAGTCCGCAGGCCAATGCTCTATCCACTGAGCCGAACCAGCTAGGACAGAACTCTGATTTATAGAGACGAAAGTAGGATGGTGGGAGCGAGGAGCGGAGGGAGGGAGGGAGGGAGGGAGGGAGGGAGGGAGGGAGGGAGGGACGTGGGGGGTTAGTGTTCAATGGGGACAGAGTTTCAGTTTGGGAGATGAAAAGTTCTAAAGGTGGGTGGTGGTGATGGTTATACAACAATGTGAGTATACTTAATGCCATGGCACTGTACACTTAAAAGTAGTCAAAATGGTAAATGTTATGTTATGTGTATTTTACCACAATTTTTTTTCAAAAAGGGTGCCTAGTATAGTAGCTGATTGGTGCTGGGGGGGCAGGGGGGGGGATTCAAATCCCAGCCACGCCTCTTTGTCCACTCACCCCGGCACGTGAGGTGCGCTGTGAGGGAGGCAGACAGGTGCTGCCCTCCTGCAGGTTGCAGGCAGGAGGGGCAGGCGGTCTAACTGCAGCCACATCATCAAACACGTGCACGAGTTTCCCATCAGTTACTGGCTCTGTGCCCTCGGACCAGCCACCTCTCCTTTCCGCGTTTGTTTCCTCCTCGGTACCAATGGGGACAATGATATGACCTGATGCTAATGCCGGAGGATGAATGCGCGCCCCCAAATCGCCCGGGTGAGGGCGCTGGGCTTGGACCGCGCTCCGTGTGGGTTAGCGCCTCCGTGGAGGGTTGTTTAGGGCCACACTAACGTAATGTGTGTTGTGCAGAGGTGGAGTCAGGCCGTATATATATTTCTAAGTCATTCAAAATCTTTTTATTTTTTAATTTCAAAATCCTTTTCTAAGCAGAGAAGATCTAGAAGGACATTCATCCAAGTACGAAGTGTGGGTGATGAGATGTCAGGTAGGAACTCTTAAAAAACAATCCCTACTTAGGGATCTACCGGCTGGGTCATCGCGGGCAAATCACCTGACATGGACAGCTTCCTCCGCTGCAAGATGATGGTATCTGCCAACAGAGTGGGTTTCAAAAAGGAAACTCTTCATATGGGACGTTTCAAACCTTCACAAAAGAAGAAGGAATAGTCTATGAGCCTGTTACCCACTTCATAACTGCCAATCTTGTTTCATCTCTACCTCCCCAACCCTCTTCCTGCTGATTATTTTAATATATATATTTTTTTTAGAGAGAGAGAGCGAGATCTATGAGAGAGAAACATCAATTGGCTGCCTCCTGCATGCCCCCTACTGGGGATCCAGCCCAAAACCTGAGCATGTTCCCAGATGGGAAATGAAACCAGTGAAACTTCTTGGTGGATGGGACACTCAATCCACAGAGCCACACCGGCCAGGGCCCTGCGGTTTTTTAAATCAAATCCCAAATAGAGAGACTCTTTAACAAACAAACAAACAAACAAAAAACCAGCCACAATTCGATTATCACCCCTAAATGTTTTGAAAACAATTTCTTAATATTACCTAAAAATATTGTGTTTAATTGTCCTGTAAATGTATTTTAAATTTTATTTGCTTAATTATGATCCACACATTACATTTGGCTGATATATCCTCCCTGGCAGCATTTTATTAGGACAGTTTTCAAACATCTAGCAAAGGTGGAAGAATTCACAAGTGAGCTCCTGCAGAAACCCTGATTCAACCACTACCATGTCACTGTACTTCCTTTGTCATGTCTATCCATCTGCCTGTCCCTCTACAGTCGATGACACTTTTAAGTCTCTTTTTATCTAAAGACTGTCCCCTTTCTCACTTTTTTCTTTACTATTTATTTGTTGAAGAAAAATTTGTGAAAAAAATATTTATTTGTTGGAGAAACTATGTCATTTATCCTGTAGAATTTCTCATTTGAGGGTTAAATGAGCTAATATGTGCGTGGTTCTTAGACTATATTAGGTGCCTAATTAATATTCATTATTATTTGCACTTTAAAATTTATCGATATCTTCTTATTTTACCAAGTGAAAATATGTCTTTTGGTAACAAAAAGAAATGTAAGAAGTCCCTGCCTGCTACATCTTTTCACAGCCACACACTGGGGTCGGTCTTCACATTGTTTGCTGCGTCCACCTCCTCTATTAGACTCTCGGGGAGGCCACCAGCATCAGGAAGTTGCAGCAGGTGGAATAAGGGGTGTGGGGTTGGGAACCAGAGCCAGAGGGGCTCCGTGGAAATGGTCAGGGCAGAGTCTGGGCCAGGAGCCAAGATCAGTCCCTTCCCTGGGGCTGAGGATGGGGACACCAGGATGGAGGCCCAGAGGAAGCTTGGAGAAGGTGTGAAAAGCTGCAGAAATCCCAAGAAAGGATGCAAGCCACACACAAGTCATTAGGGATGGAGCGGGAGCACACAGCCCAGCTCCAGGGGCTGGAGCAGATGGAGCAAGAGAAAGGGGAGCCTCCCTGGGGATCCGACAGCACAGACTTGGACAGCAAGCGGGCAGATGAGAAATACTCAGGTACAGGCGTCTCCCATCAGCTGCTGCAGAAGAGAAGCAGGAGATGGGGGGCGGGGGGAGCTCTGGGTTGGGGGGCCACCCATTGCCTGTGTGGTCTTGGGAAAGTATCCCCTTCTTTGAACCTTAGTTTCCCCCTTCTGCACCCCCTAGGGTTTTGGTTTAGCTCTGGCAAGGCAAATGGTCCTGTCATTGCCCCCCTGGAATTGCAGGAAGGGTCAAGTTTGCTGGGATATGAATGTGCTGGTGGCCCCTCTAGCACTTTTCCTTTTAAGATGGCAAACACCAGCTGATCCTGAGCTTCAGAAAGCAGGTCCGCTGGATCTCACACAAAGTCCCATCGTGTACTTTAGCAGTGATCGGGCATCAGGCTAGTTTCCTGGCCCTTCTTTTATGTCTCTGCTTTCTTACTCGGTTTTTCAGGACCGGCCCTCGAAGAAAGGGACTAGTTCTTGGAGGCTCCCTAAGCGATCTTACCAGTTATAATTATGGTTCTAGCTCCCGGTTCATATTGTAGCACCAAATACCGAGGCAACTAATTTGGTCCAATATGGCTTATTTTAAGACATGGAAGTGTAATTTAGTTTAGAAAACATTCCATCCCAACTTATAAGAATAAAAGATTATATCAAGTAAATTTTTTTTTTTTTTTAAAAAGGCAAACGCAGGAACAGGCTCAAAACCATGGCTCACCGAATCAAAGTAGGAAGTGAATGCAAACTCCAGCGCATGTGGTTCTGGGTCCCAGGCCCCACCCTGCCACCTTCTGGCCTGGGCTCTGAGGTAGCGTTGACGATGGACTAGTAATGTCTGCCAATGGCTGAAGCAAGGGGCGGAGCTGGCTTCCCATCCTGAACCCAGATCCAGGGCTTTCAAAACTGACCCTCAGGGAGGACTTGGCTAGTTAACCTCTGGGTAAAACCTGCTTAAAAATTTTAGCCCAACCAAAGGGAAAAGTGAATAAAATAGAAATGGGCCACTTGCCTGAATCCCTGGCCCAGGACCCAGCCACCTGCCAACCACTGCCACTGTGCAACCACAGGGCCAGGGTTCCACTAGCCGCCTTTGATTCCTGGGTCGCTAATGGAATTCATTAGCCCACGGTGAGCCGTCCGGGGTGAGCCTCTGCAACTGCCTGTGAACCTGGCTGTCCTTCTGCAGGGAGCCTCCCCAGGTGCCTCCCCCAGAGTCAGTCATGCGCCGCCCAGGGCACCCACAGTGCGTCCTCTGGAATCACACCTGCTCCCTATGAACGCTCTGGTGTGAGCGTGGGGGCAGGAGGGCACACCTGCGTCCAGGCCTGTCCCAGAGAA
Source organism: Myotis myotis (assembly GCF_014108235.1). NCBI lineage: Eukaryota > Metazoa > Chordata > Mammalia > Chiroptera > Vespertilionidae > Myotis > Myotis myotis. Next base: position 20,370,867 of record NW_023416323.1, on the reverse strand, counting down.
AGCAAGATGAGCGACACCCTCCGGGGACAAAAGGAGGCCTGGGATCGGGGTGCGTTGTGGTGAGAACTACCCGGGGGCAGAACTGAGGGGCACTTCTGTGGCAGGTCTTGGGCTCTGTAATGGATTGAATATGTCCCTCAAAGAGATGTCAGCCCGGCAGGCATGGCTCAGTGGTTGAGCATCGACCTATGAACCAGGAGGTCATGGTTCAATTCCCGGTCAGGGCACATGCTTGGTTGCAGCAGCTCGGTCCCCAGTAGGGGGTGTGCAGGAGGCAGCCCATCAATGATTCTCTCTCTTCATTGATGTTTTTATCTTTCTCCCTCTCCCTCTCTGATATCAATAAAAATATATTAAAAAAAAAAAGAAAAAGATGCCAAAGCCCTGGCCAGTGTGGCTCAGTTGGTTGGGCATCATCCCACATACTGAAACGAGGCTGGTTCAATTCCCAGTCAGGGCACATACCCAGGTTGCGGACTCGACGCATGCAGGTGGCGGGGAGGGGGGGGGGGGGGGGGCCGCAGATCAATGTTGTGCTTTCACATCAATGTTTCCCTCTCCCTCTCCCTTCTGTCTCTCTAAAAATCTATTTTAAAAAATTTTTAAAAAGCGGGGGGGGGAAAAGACGTCAAAGTCCTAGCCCCCAGGACCTCAGAATGTGACCTTATTTGGAGCTCGGGTGGCTGCCGATGTAGTAAGTGAAGATGAGGTCATGCTGCAGTAGGGTGGGCCCCTCAGCCAGCATGACTTGTCCTTATAAAAGGAGGACGCTTGGACACAGCCACACTCAGGGAGCCGCCTGGAGCATGAAGGCGGAGATTGGGGCGAGACGTCTGCCTACAAGCCAAGGGAAGCCAGAGATGGCCCGCAAACCAGCCGGAGCCGGGGTGGGGCCGGGAGCAGGCCCTCCTCTCAGCCCCCAGAAGGCCCAGCCCTGCTGACACCTCGGTTCTGAACTTCTGGCTCCTGAGCTCTGGGAGAGTCATCTCTGTTGTGCGAGCTCCCAGCTTGTGGGGCTGTGTTGCAGCGGCCCCAGGTCCCTCATTCAGGGGCTGGCGGACCGGAATCCGCTTGGCGGCCTTCTCTCTGGGGGAGACCTGGGCAGCTTACTTTCCTTCTTTGAGCCTCAGGCCCGGAACCAGAACTCGGAGGCCTGGCTGGACAAAGACTGACCGGATCAATCAGGCCCCTTACCTGGATATGCGGAGTGGGGAAACTGGGCGACGGTGGCCACTTAGCCTGGGGACTGGGCCGAGGAGTCCACTGTGGGCCCAGCACCAGGCCCACAAGCAGACTCCCAGGGAGGCCAGGAGACATGGCGGAGGGGCGAGAGGAGGCCTGGCGCAGACCTGCTGTGATCCCAGCTCCTCCTAGGCCGGCTGGCGAGCCGTGTCTGGGTTCTCACGTGTATGTTGTTTCCTTGGCCCCCCTCCGTTGTGTTCTCACAGGGACCAGATTTTAACAAAGCGAGGAACACATTTTCTCAGCAACACCAAACCTTATTGAGTGCCTGCTGTGTACAGGTGCAGGGTAAGAGGCAAAGAGGTTCCAAGTCTGCCCCAGGGGGTCCCAGGCCCAGGGAGGGTCACGGGGGACTAGCTCGCTACCACGCCTGCTCCCCGAACTCCAGTTCAGAATGAAACAGTGAGGTCAGCCAGCAGAGTTCCAGCGCTTCCCACTGTGAGCTGTTAAACGCTGTTGTAAAATGTCAGCTATTGCATTCTTCCCCTTCCTCATCTTTTTTTTTTCCATTTTGAGAGACATGGGCTAACAGGAAATACAAAATGCATGACGGGGCCCTGGCCAGTGTGGCTCAGTGGTTGGGCGTTGTCCGGTGCCCTGAAAGGTTGCTGGTTTCCTTCCTGGTCAGGGCACGTGCCTGGTTGCGGGCTCAATCCCCGGCAGGGCATGTGCAAGAGGCAGATGTTTCTCTCTCACATCGATGTTTCTCTCTCTTTCCCTCTCTATTCTTCTCTCTCTAAAAATCAATTTAAAATATTTTTTTTAAAATGCGTGATCGGGGCTAAAATAAGGCAACACAGACTGGCGGCTAAGAGAGCAGGCCAGGTGCCAGACTGGCTGAGTTCAAGTGGGATCCTCGGCAAATTGTGTAACCTCTCTACACCCCAGTTTTCTCATCTGTACAACGGACAGAATAAAGTCATAGCGATTTTGTGAGGATTAATTTAAAGGCGTTAACATATGCAAAGTGTTCACACAGTAACTGGCACACAGGAAGCCCTTTGTGGACATTGGCTCTTCTTATTAATAAAGAAATGCACAAGGTTGGGGAACACAAGGAAAGAAGTGGTTATTATTTGTAAGAAGACATTTCCTGGGAGGCCTGCCCCTCACAATGACCCCCCTGCACTGTCCTTATCACCTCTAGGGAATGGTTGCCATATTTGTATAACTTGGCTTGGAAAGTGGCTGGGTTGGGCATCTGCCCCAAGCTGAGCCAACCAAGTCCTTCCCTTGGAACTGGGCCAAATATAGCCTAGTTTGATCCCGGCTGGTCTCTCAAATGGCCACCTCTGTCGTGCTGAAGTGACATCACAGAGAAAGCCAGGGTGTGGGGAGGGATGATGCACAGAGAGGCAGAACACATGAAGCAGAGAGAAGGCCCCTGGGTCCCTAGTTTCTGGCCCTTTCTGACCCCTGGACGCCTCGATGCCCTTGGAACGCTGGCGAGGTAACCGTGCCCCCTTAGAACCCAGCCCCACTCTTTTTTGAAGCGACTCTCATTGGTTTCTGTTGCAACCAAGGTGTCTTGGCCAACACCTGGACGCTGGGGCCTGCCTTCTCATTTCTCTGCATCTGTGAGACATTTTCCTGGAGTTACAGGGTAATGTCCACTCCTGTCCCGTCAGCTCAGGCAGGCAGCAATTGGTTTGTTTTGTGCTGTGATTGAAGAAAGAAGAGACCAGGAATTGAGAAACCATTTTTTCCTACCACTCACTTCTTCCTAGACCAGTGATGGCGAACTTATGACACGCGTGTCAGAGGTGACACGCGAACTCATTTTTTGGTTGACCTTTCTTTGTTAAATGGCATTTAAATATATAAAATAAATATCAAAAATATAAGTCTTTGTTTTACTGTGGTTGCAAATATCAAAAAATGTCTATGTGTGACACGGCACCAGAGTTAAGTTGGGTTTTTCAAAATGCTGCCACACCGAGCTCAAAAGGTTTGCCATCACTGTCCTAGGCCTTGTTCTGAGCACTCTCCATGCATTATCTCATTAGTGCCACCGGGAATATCATGATTGGATCTCTGCTTCTCCGATGAAGAGGCTGCGGTTCAGAGAGGTTAAGTGATTTAGGGAACGTGACCCAGCTAAGGAAAGTGGACAACTGGGATCTAAATCTGAAGTTTGTGCCTTCAAGCCCTGGGGCTGCTGGGTAGCATCTTCCCACTCTCCTGTTATGAGATCTTAGATAAACTCTTGACTTTGCTGCCGGACATATTAAGAACAGTATGCCATATATGCCAGGTCCCTTGAAACAGCAAGCATGGACCGGCTCCCGGCACTTTGCCTCAGTTTCCTAATCTGTGAAATGGGGTGAGGCCATTCATCACCTTGCCCATCCGAAGGTTGTCTGAAGTGGCCAATGCAAAGGGAGGTGAGGGTAAGTTTCGGGAGAGCTTCACGTTCCCCACACAGGTAACACATCCCCCAACCCCGCACACACTTCCTTTCACTGCTTCTTAGCAACTGACTCAGAGTGGACGGAGGAGAAGAAAGGAGGTCACACTTAAATTGGTCAATTTGAGCAGCTCACTGCAAAGGCTGGTGTGGGAGAGAGAGATGCAATTAATCTGAAAAACACAGTGGTTTTTATTTTTTTAATGTGATCCATGGCCTTCAGTCCTCCGTGTGGCTGTGCCAGGCATCACTCCCATGAGTCGGCAGCAGCTTGGCATTTGGGCTCTTCATTAAGTCCCTGTGAATTTTTGAACAATGAATGGCATTGATCTTTTTTAAAAAAATTAAAACAAATCAATACATGCTCATTGTAGAAACTTTGGGGGTGGCATAAAAAAGAACACCAAATGTACCCAAACAGGGTTACACCCAAGTTGGATGTATTAGTCAGCACCCACATGGATACATCTCGAAAACTGTTATGTGCAGTCAAAGAACTCAGATTCCCAAAAGTACACTTTTTTTTTTAATCCTTACCCGAGGATATGTTTACTGATTTTAGAGAGAGGAAGGGGGTGGGGGAAGATAGAAGGGGGGGGAATGGGGGGGGGGGCGCGGGCAAGAAAAACATTGACTAGTTGCCTCCCAGATGGAACCTGCAACCTAGGTATAGGCCCTGACGGGGAATTGAACCTGCAACCTTTTTGGTGTATGGGATGTTACTCCAACTAACTGAGCCATTGGGCCAGGCCAAAAGTACCCAACATTTGATTCTATTTGTATGAAGTTCAAGGAGGAGTAAGAACCATCTATAGTGACAGCAGCAGATCAGGGGGTGCTGGGTCCGGAAGAAACTACTGGGCTTGGGAATGTTCTATACCAATATCTTGATTACACTGGCAGTTACATGGGGCTATACGTTCATCAACACTTGTCAGCCTGTTCTTTGAAAATGGGCACACTTGACTTCATGTAAATTATACTTCAATAACATTGGCTTAAAAGTGGGGGGTGGGTGGGGGGAATGACCTGTAATTCCACTCTTCTGCTGTGGGATCTTAGACAAACCCTCGATCTTGCCTTGGTTACCTTGACCTTGGTTACCCAGATCTAACCGCTATTCAGGTTTTGGTGCATGTATGTAACTTAATCAACTGTGTGTAAGAAATATTAGTTCCAGATAAACTACCAATCCTTTGTAATAAAGGGTGTCCCAAAATTCACCCTAGGAAATGAGCCTAGGAAATGCGCTGACTTCACCTCAGCTCAGAAGAGGAAGATGTTCATCAACTTTAGGGTAAAAACACAACTCCTCTCCTTATATCGGAAGAGTAGCACATTTTATGAGGTGATCAGCACATTAGATGCCATCAGTACAGCGTGTGTGTGCCATTATGGTGGTGTCTCATGTCTGGTGAACATGAGGTTCGGGAGTGATCTCCTAGCTGATGTAATTTCCAGACAACGAGTTTTCAGACGGAGCTTCCAGAGTTCCCCAAACGCAACAGCCCCACGTGTAGCTATGAAAAGGGACCACTTGAGAACAAACAATGTTGTTGCCTGCTTTTGGTGCTTGGCATTTTATAACAAGTGTGGCCTTGTGTTGTTAAATAGGCTCCAAAAACAGGACTTAAAAGAGGCCGCACCTTATTCCATCCTGTGCTCGTGGACAGTCTGATAAAGCCGGCGTTGGTGTGCCGCACCCCCAGAAGTGGTGCCTGAGGAGGAATGTGCTGTTGCACGAGTGTGAGCAATATAATCTCCCCAGACTGCAGCCCACGGGGTGGCTGGGGAGCTGCCTGTACCCACGGAGGGTGGGGGAAACATCCTCCTTCAAATCCCGGTTTCTAACCAGCAGCGGCTTGGGCTCCCAGGTGACTCGTGGCCAAGTCTGGGACCGTTTGGTTGTCACAAATTGGGAATGACGCTCGTATCTGTGGGCAGAGGCCGGGCTGCTGCTGAATGGCTCCAATGCTCAGGGCCGCCGCCTGCCACCAAGAACGATCTGGCCCAATGTCCGCAGCGTGAAGGCTGGAAGCCCTGCTGAGATGTTGATCGGGAGAGTCTGCACTCCAGCTGTTGGGCAAACGGGAAAGGCCAGAGACGTGGACTGGCTGGAGGGTCCATATCCGAGGCCGCAGAAACATGGGTTCTAAAATGACGGAGGTGAAGTGAAACAGCCGAAGCTTATTCCAAGGGCTCACTCTGGGCCAGGCTGTGGGCTTGGCATCGCTTACCTCACTTCACTTCTTCAACTCTGGAAAAAGGTGCTGCTAGGACCCCACTTTGTAGGAAACCAACCGAAGGCATACACAGTTGGAAAAGGGAAGAGGTTGTGTTCTTCTTGGCATACTTTTTTTGGGGGGGCGGGGAGGGTGGTGATTTTTGCGGGGGGTGGGTATCTGGTTGCCCGTACTCAACTCTGAGCTCCAAGAGGAGATGTTGTGTCAACTGGATCTGTAGCACTCAACAAAGTCCCTGGCACTCAGCAGGTGCTAAGAGGTGTTTGAGGGAACGGAATGAAAAACTGAAGGGTCAGGGCAATGTTGCCTAGTGCTTAGACCCTTGGCAGTGCAGTTAGATTTCCAACCATTCAGCAGATAGCCACTGTGCACCGGCTCGGGGCCCGGCGCAGGGGAACAGGTAGTGGCATGCTGGAGCTAACTAATCTCTACTGGCTCATGAGAGCGACTGTTCCTTCTTCAGGAAGCCTGCAAGCTGGTTGTCAAAGAGCCATTAAACAAGAATAAATTACAGTTACCACGAAATAAATTATATATTTTAAAAGGTAATAAAACGCATCACTTCCTAATTATTCTTCTATGTTTTACTAGTATCTCTGTTCTGGAGGTTATTTATGTCTGTTGCAGGGGTCGCCAAGCTTTTTCTGTACAAGGGCCAGAGAGTAAGTGTTTCAGGCTCCGCGGGCCAGGAGCTGAATCTGGCCCTCCCGCCTCTGTTCGCTGTCCCCCGGTCTGCCGTCTGTAGGGCGGAATTACTCTCTCATGGGGCCCATCTCTTTCCAACTCCACGTCCAGCCGTGAATGTTGGCAGCTTGAAATCGGCCACGGTAGGAATATTTACACCCTGGAAATTGTCAAATGTTGTGAATCAGGGCTTTCCTTTTCCTCAACATGCTGATTGTTAAACATTTACCAGCGCACCACTGGACACAATGATGGGCCCAACTGGAATGAACCCTGCCCTTTTGAGGTTACAGTTGGGTTCCTGCACAATTTCGTGGTGGGCAGGGCAAGGAGGGAGCAGAGAAAGGCTGGTGAGGGTCTCACTAGAGACCACTCCGATGAGGACACCCATGTGTGGTGTGTCTGCCGAAAGGACAGGGCTGCTAGAAGAGGGTGCTCAGGTGGCCCTCTCCGTGGGCTGGCCATTCACAATGCTCCCCTCCCCCACTTCCTCAGATGCCGCCGTGGGCAGCGAGGCAGCAGGGCTGTCTTTCTCCTCTGAGTTAGCTCAGGGGGAGACTTCAGGGGTGTGGGAATGGAGATGTGAGCTCATGAGGGCAGTTTACTACCCGGTCACTACAACCCCAGCTCCCAGCACGGCACTTGCCACAGTGTAGGTTCTCCGCCAATGTGGCCCAGGGGTGAACCCCTCGTGGTTGCTGAACTCGAGTGATGCAGTGAGCTCAGATAAGGAGGGACCTGCCTCAAACAGGGAGGGACCGCCAGCAAAGAATGCAGAAAAGGACAGGTTTGTCTGGTGACCTTGTTGAATGAGCTGGCCTATGGGAGCTCAAGGAGAGTGAAGGGTTTGTGAACTTCAGTGTCTTCTCTGCTGCTCCGTGAAGTTCTCAAGTTCAATGCCAGGAAGGTGAGCTCTAAGGGGCTGGGACCACTTTTTTTTTTGAGAGTCTGGATTCCCATGGCATTGAAGATGACTTGGGTACATATCCATCCATGGAAACTTGATGGGCTTGTGTTTCCTACAGAGGTTGGGGTCCCGTGGGGCGGGGACTTTTGATGGAATCTGACAGCTGGACTCAGATTTATTTCTAGGTCAGGAACCTGGAATAGTGGGAGCAAGGGGGCTCTGCAATGAGTTACATGAGTCCCAGTCTAGGAGGCTGGGGACTCAGCTATCGCCAACTGAACACTAATAACATTCCATCTCACCGTGTCTCAACTTACTGACGTGGTCCTACGGTCGGCACGTTTTGAAGCACCAGGGAATAGGTGAGTGTGACCATCAGTGTGACCATCAGTCATTGTTGAGCCCTGACCCCGTGCTGGCCCTGAGCCAGCTCTGCTGTCAACCAGGAACTCCTGATTTCTGCCCCAAGGAGCTTTTCTTCTTACAGTGTCTTGGGGGCTCCATGTCACTGCTTTCAAACTAAAATTTAAAAATGATTTAGACCGGCCAGTGTGGCTCAGTGGTTGAGCACCAACCCATGAACCAGGAAGTCACAGTTCGATTCCCAGTCAGGGCATATGTCCAGGGTTGAGGTCTCGATCCCCAGTAGGGGGTGTGCAGGAGGCAGCCGATTGATAATTCTCTCTCATCACTGATGTTTCTATCTCTCCTCTCTCTGCAATCAATAAAAACATATTTTAAAACAATTATTTAAAGATGACCGATTGAATTCAATACTTTGAAATCTCTGAGGCCTCTGCCCTGCATTCCCCGGGTACCTTGTGTGCCTTGGCAAACGAGCTAGTTTCCTGCACAGGCCAAGCGTCCTCCCACCTCTTTGTATGTGCCATTCCACCTTTGTATGTGACCAAGGCCCCCCCAACGCCCCCACGCCCGAGCACCTTTCCCCTCTTTACCTGATTCCTAAAGACCTCCTGAAGCCAGGACATGTACCCCAGCACCTGCTGGGTTAGGTGTTCCCTCTCTGTTCCTGGAGCTCAAGCACAGGGTGGTTGGTCACTGTCTTTATCATCCTTTATCTGATCTCCATACCTGGGTCAATCCTGACTAGCTACGTGAGCCTGGGCAAGTAGCTCAGCCTCTCTGTGCCCTCATCTGCAGGTGAGGATGGTGATGGCAGCTATGTCCTAAGGTTGCTGTGACAAAGGAAAGGTGCATGCACGTACAACTCGTAGCACATTGGAAGTGGCTATTACAGGAATTACTCCTACGACAACACAGAGCAGGAGCTCAATAAACCCATCCCTTAACGACTTAGGGGTGGGGGTGGAGGGCTTGATCACAGCCATCCCTTGCACCCACACCTACAGCATGAGGTGGGGGCTCGGGTTTGCCCCTTTTCTTGTTTGGTTTTCTCAAGGCGGTTGAAGCTTAGAAGTTGAATGAAATGCCAGCAAATTGTGGGGAGATGCTGAATACCTCACTTTCTCACTAAACCGTGCCTCCCTCAGGGTGCACCAGGAAGAACAGCTCTGCCCATCTCCTGGGCAGCCTGGACATTTGAGTCATTTCTGTGAGGGACTGGGCCCTGCCTTCCACCCCCTTCCCCAACCCAGGCTCCGGGGGAGCCCCTCCATCTTGTCTGTTCTGGGAGAGAATGGGGAGGAGATACTCCCACCACAGGGGCTCTGTGGATAAACTGCGGCATTCGTGATAGGATTCAACACACGCGCGCACACCCATGTGTTCCCCGCAGGGCACCTTCACTTAACGAGAAGGCAAACATCTGGGGGTTTGGAAGGTATTAACTGCAGAAGCGTGTGGACCTGAGAAAGCCTGAGGGAGCAGAGCATTTGCTGGGCGGCCTTAGGTGTCTCCTGATGCCAGGAAGGGAACGTTTTCCTTTCAGCTCTAGTCCTGAGTGACACTGCGGTTCATTCCACAAAGCGCTTGCAGGAGGAGCTGCTCCCCAGCGGGTGAAGCAGAGATGAAGGGCCAGGTCCCGCTCTGAGGGGAGAGGTAAAGAAGCGGGAGTTACTGGGGTGCAGGAAGAGGAGCGGGCAGTCCAGGACCTTGGGGGGGGCCTTGGTTGTATACGTTCTTAGAAGGGGTCAGGCTCCACGGGCAGGAAAAAGGAGGGGGTTGGCGAGCCTGTCCCCTCCCCGAAGGCAGCTCTGGACCCAAAAGGCCAAGGCTGGTAGGCATCTGGGAAAGGCCCAGTGTCTGCTGGGCTGACACGGGCAGAGTGGGCTCATTACCCAGACAATTGGGGGAGCATTTTCAAGGCGAGGAGACACCCCTGTCCTTATGGCCACATCTGGCCAGCCAGATGTGCAGCCTGAGCTGTGGAGGGGGTGTCAGAGGTCAGGCGGTCCCGCCCCCACCCCTCCGGCCCGGCCTAGTCCAGCCCGGTCCAGCCCGGCCCCGCCCCGCCCGGTCCCTCGGGGTTGCACCTGGCCGCACCTTGGCCGTCCGCGGTGACATGTTTCGGGGCGTTGACATGTTTCCGGGCGTGGACGTTTCCGACCGGGGCCGCCGGCATGGGGAGCGTGGGGTGCGGGGACCACGGCTGGTCCCGGATCCGGTCCCGCCCGTGGGCCTCGCGGCTCCGCACCAGCCTGGGCACCGGCGGGGGCGCGGCTGGGCGTGACGTCACGCGCCCCGCCCCCGCGGCCCCAGCCCCCTCCCGTTCCGGGCGGGGCGGGCGGGACCGGCCGGGGCTCGCGCGCCTCGGCCCCCTCCCCAGGGGCCGCCCCTCCCGTCGGGCCGCGCCTCGGCCCCTCGCGTCCCCGCCCGGCCCGGCTCCGCCTGCGAGAGGCCGCCGCCGCGGCCGCCGCCGTTGCCGCCATTGACGTCAGAGGGGCGGGCACATGACCCCGCGGGGACCAATCGCGCGGGCGCCGAGCGGCTTCTGCAATCTCTCAACAGAGCCGGCCCCCGCGGCCCCCGCCGCACACTCGCCCGCGGACGGCCGCCCAGACACACGTACTGTACACACGAGCGGGCGGCGGGGCCGAGACACGCCCGCTGCCGGCCCCCGGCGCTGCCGCTCCCCGCCCGCCCGCCGCCCCGCCGGTCCGGCCGCGCGAGCATGCACCCGACGAGCTAGGAGGAAGCCGAGCCCCGCAGGAAGGACCGCGCCGCCGCCCGCCGCCGCCCGCCGGCCCCTCCCCTGCGGGCGCCCCCTGCCCCCCACCCCCCCACCTTCCTGAGCGGTGGGGGGGTGCGGGCCGCCGACCGGGGGCCCCGCCGCCCCGCAGCCGGGACAGCCCCTTTCCCCGCCCCCGGCCCCCTCCCCGGCCCGGCCGGCCATGGATCTGACCAGCAGCTCGGGCGGCGGCGGCGACCCCCGGCAGATCGAGGAGACCAAGCCGCTGCTGGGGGGCGACGTGCCGGCCCCCGAGGGCACGAAGATGGGCGCCGTGCCCTGTCGCCGGGCCCTCCTCCTGTGCAACGGCATGAGGTACAAACTGCTGCAGGAGGGCGACATCCAGGTCTGTGTCATCCGGCACCCGCGGACCTTTCTCAGCAAGATCCTCACCTCGAAATTCCTGAGGCGCTGGGAGCCGCACCACCTAACGCTGGCCGACAACAGCCTGGCGTCCGCCACGGTGAGTCGCTCCGCTCCGCGTGGCCGCGCGCCGGCTCCCCCGCGCCTCCCCTGGGACCGCAGGGCGCCCCCTCCCACGGCTGCACCTGGAGCCCGGGGCCCGCCGCGCACCGGGGGGCGCCAGGGGCGGGGAGCGCCCGGCGCCCTCTCCCGGCCTGGGCTCGGCGCCGGGTGGTGGACCCCGAGGAGCTCTGCCCGGCCGGCGGTTCGGGGGACCCTGAGGATCCTGGAGAGGATCTGGCCCAGCCCCGGCTGAGCCTTGGGGGACCTCGGGCCCAGCGCTCGGGTTTCTTGCGGGTGGGACCGTGGGCTGGACCGGCTGGGCCCCGGTGGTGGTGAGGGTTCCCTTTCTGAAAGCCTGCGGGGGACGGGGAAACAAAACAACCAAAAAAATAAAACACCTCCCCACCACCCCCCAAGCCCCAAACCCCCAACAACCTCAAAACCCCCAAACCCAAAGAATTTCCAGAAACCAGTTCCTTTCTTTGAACTGTACCCATCTTTTATTCTCTTTCCTGCCCGGGCTGGCAGGCAAAACTGGGTGCTTCCCTTTCTGAAAAAAAATCTCTTTGGCACATTGGGGGGCTGGAGGGGGAGGGGCAGGGGCAGGGGCGGGGGTCCGGGACCGTCTCCTCCCCACCCAGGGCTGAGGGTCAGGCTCTAGTGTGGAAGCTGGCTCGTGGGGTCTGGCATTGTCTGTGAAGTGTGTGTGTGTAGACGTGTGTTTCCATGCTGGGGTTTTATTTTGTTACTGTTATTGTTTTTAAATGTGTGGTTGGGACTGGGTCAGCTGGGTGAGAGGGAGAAGAGCAGTCATTGATCTGCTTCTGAAATCAAACCTGCAAGGTGGAGAAAGAGCTGTGGTGGGGTCGCAGGGCGGGGGTGGCGGGCAGGAGCCTGAACAGGATGCTTTGTGTTTTGAAACAAGGACAGTTTAAAGCACCAGATCTGCTTGGGCCTGAGCCTTGCTGAGAGGGCTCCTTCCTCTACCGAGAGGTGACAGGTCTTCCCCAGAATGCACACTCCCCCCCTGGGGCCACTGTGAGCCTGTTTACTAAGCACAGTGGGGGGTGGGGTGGGGTGGGGGGACCAGAATCCACCGCCTGCCCACACCTGTGCCAAGAAAACCCAGCCAGGAAATAGGGTGTCGCTTACATAGCATGTCACAAACGTGTAGCGTGTGTAGACATTTCCCCGGCATCCATGTTCCCTTGGCAGTGTGTCACAGGCCGTGACACATGCTCCAAGGAATGGGGAGGGGGAAAAAGTTAGCAGGAGAAACCTTACTCCTCGAAACAACTTCCCCCCCTCCTGAGAGCGTTGAAGCACACGAGGACTTTTATTCTGAATTTTGGGTCCGACGTGCTGAGAACACCTATTTTTTCTTTCCTGTGGGCACGTTGGTGCAATGTCTGCAAAGGCTGCTTCCTCAGGGTGGATCACTGGCTGTCGAGAAGCGGCCCAGGCCCAATTTCAGGCTCATGCATGTTTAGGAACCACAGGGCTTAGGGTTTGGCTTTTCCTTTGATGGAGGGAGAGCCTCGGAAAATGTGCCCTCACACACCATTTCAGATTGGGGAGGAACTAGTGTCCTCAGTAGTTCCTTGCCTGGGACCTACCTGGAGCGCCCAAATCTGGCTTCCGAATTGTCCCCTGGCTCATGGGGGGCTTTATTTTTTTCTGCCACCCCTCAAAGTGAAGGGGAGTGTGTGTGTGTGTGTGTGTGTGTGTATGTGTGTGTGTGTGTATGTGTGTGTATAGAAATGGTTGAGAGGCACAGTGACCCTCTGTGGGAAGGACAGGCTGAGCCAGGAGTGTGTCCTCTGCTGCTACTGGCCATAGTCTGGGGGAAGCCAGCTTTGGAGGCTCAAGGCCCCAGACTTACCTCTGATTGCTCAAGATGTATATGTGAGCGAGAGGGGGAAGGAGGAAAGGCTGAAGCGAGGCGCTGGTTTCTTAAGCAGCCAGAGAGAGGCCCTGGCCCCACCTTCACCCGCAAGGTGGGTGGCACTTTTGTAGCTTGGACCTTTCTGGAGAGGAGCTCTGGTTTTCAGGACGGGACTGAGCACTCTCCATGGAACGAGATTTATCTCAGCAGAGCCTTGCTCTGGTGTTGGGAAATGTGGAAGGAGGAACTCTGAGCAAGTGTCCAATGAGCTGGCATAATTCCCCTTCCTCTGCCTGTCATCACCAAGCCCCTCGGGTAGGGCAGGGGTGTACTTAAATCTCCCCATGGGGGGCTCCAGGGGAGTACATGGCTCTCTGTGCCAGGGCCTGTGAGCATGGCGGGGGGCTGCTGAGGCAGGCCTGGTCCAGCGGCTGCCTCCAGGGCAGAGGTGGGGTTGGCACTGCTACTGGGGACCTTGCCTTATCCCGAGACACCTGGTTGGTGTCCAGGTCCTAGGAAACAAAGCAGCCCCAGGGGTTTTTCTGAGGCCTGGGCGTTATGTAATCTGTCTGCATTTTATAGTGCGGCCCAAGCACTCTATTGAGAAATATTAGCCCAAATGAAACAAAGGTGAATTTGAGTGCAGTTCACTACAACAAGCCCTGTGTAGCCCTGTGGCTTTGTGTAGAGTCCCTAGCCCAGTCTCACGCTGCCGATATATCAAGTGTGTTTCCTATCCTTTCTTGAAACGTATATCATCTGTCTATACAGCTCAACTCAGAACCGTTTGGTAATTATATGGTTAATTGTGTGGGCTTCAGGAACAAGAGTCAGAGTGATTGATCTGGATCCGAATGAATAAACAAACTAAATACACTCTTTTGCCCAAATTGTCTTTGGAGTCTGTCTACACTGATCCAATAAATTGGATTGTTGTCAGAGATAAAGACCAGGGCCACAGCTGTCTCGAGGAGGGTGGAAGCATATGGGGCGCCCAGGCCCACCCGGGCGGCAGTTCCTGCTGGCTTCGCCCCTCAGGTGGACCTCTCTTGAGTCCCTGCTGGGGAGATGGGCTCAGACTGGGGCCCCAGGGACTGGCAGCCTCACTCCCTGGCTTGGCTATAAACTTTACCTTGTGTGGGGTCAGGTTGGAGCTTGCCCTGTGCCTGTCTCCTGGGCCAGTTACTGATTAAATCCTTGCAGAGCCAACAGTGTGCCTGACGTGGCCTGTGACAGTGCCGGGTCTGATGCACTTTGTGCTTGAGACTTTGGATCCAGAAAGCTCATAAACAAAGAAGGAAACACAAAGGCGACAGTGACTTGGCTGACGTGTGAGGGGTGATTGGGAGGCATCCACCCCTTCCCGGGGGTACACATGACCACACCTTGTGGGGGAAGGGCCCGCTTGCCCAGCCTGTGGCCCAGCCCTGGCGCCTCCTTCCTCTTTTGCATCCAGACTTCCCAGTCCCTGGGCTTCCCTGGGGCTTCGTGGTGGCGGTCAGTCGTAGCCGACGGCCAGGCATTCTGCATAAGCAGCCTGGTCCTGTGAGACCAGAATCCATTTTGCTATTCTGTGTCTAGGTTGAATTTGATCACCTGCTAGACATGTTTGTCCACTGGAAGAGGGCTTTGTCTGTGTGCTTTGTTTCCTCTGCACCGAAGAAGTAGACACGCTGCTGACATTCTATTTCACCTAATTTTGTGCACGCATCACATGGCATCTCGTGGTGGATCCTGTCCGGAAAGTCTTTTATTCATTGACCCAACAGGGATGGGGCACAGGTGACAGCAGTGTTCTTTATTCTCAGGCCTTAATTCATCAGCGACTTGTTTTTAAATCCTCACCACTCTGCTGCTCTGATTGAAATGTTTCTGGCCTTCTAGTCACGAGAGGAACAGAGAAGCCACCTTAATTCTCATTAGGTCCCTTTAGTCCGGTGTTTCCGTGGGGAGAGCCTTCTTCTGAACTTGCAGTTCCTAAGCATCTAGGTGTCAACTGTGGAGCAGAGAGTTCATCCCAACGGTGTGATTTCCACTGGAGAATTAAAGTTTGTGTCTCACAGGAATGCATCTGCGTGTGTGTGTGTGTGTGTACGTGTGTGTGTGTGTGTACGTGTGTTGACTTTTTTCACTTTGTATCATGCACCGCTTCCCGCCTTTGATTTATGTGATGTTTATTGTGGCAGTTAGTAAACACGAGGAATTTTTATTTTCAATGCCATTTGTCACAAGATTTTTGAATAGATCACATTTGTTTCTGGATAACTTGTCTGATTGGAGATGGTGGAGGGGAGGGGCAGAGACGGAGGAGAAAAAAATCTAAACTCTCTGTAAACAACAAATGTGGCCTGCCTTCCCCAGGCTGTGGTAAATAAGTGCATTTTAAGGGGGGAGTATGTTTTGATGCTGCCATTCACTCGCCTGGTGCAATCTGAGATGCCCTTTCTGGCCACGGGCAGAAGTGTGCCAGTTCAGGTGGAGGGGGTTTCACCGCTTGTGGCTGGGCTTTGCTGCCGAGCTGGCGATGGAGGCGGGCGAGGCGGATGTGTGCCTCAGGCTTGGGCTCCGTGGCCCACAGGTGGCTTCTCCACAGGGCCCGCTGACTCACATGGCCGTGAGAGAGGGAGGGCATTTCTGGGGCACCGTGCCCAGCAAGGCTAGGGGGAGCCTGGTGGCCGCATGACCAAAGCTGCCTTGGGGCAGAAGGGCAGCCTCTCTCCAGGCCAGCCATGCGGGTGGTACCCCTTGGTGTTTTGGCAGAATGGACCTGTGAGGTAGCCGAGTTATGCCTTTGATTAAAGGATTCGGTGAGATTACGTGAGGCAGCCTAATGGTTTAGGATGCCTCCACCATGAGGCAGAGCAAACTCTGGGGTTGCAGTCCCTTGGGCCTGGGTCTGGATTCTGAGGTTATGACTTCCTGGCTGTGTGACTTCTGGCACGTGCTTTCCCTGCTGGGCCTTGCTTTTTCTTCTTCTGGAGGGTGGGGCAATGCTGCCTCATTGACAGGTTTGCCGTAAGGATTGGAAAGAATTCAGTTTAGCACCTAGTAGGATGGCCAGCATAGAGTAGGGTTGTGACAAGAGGCCAGTATTCCAATTCATGTTTTCCTAATTGCCCTGAGAGAGCTTGTGTGAAACTGCACAAGTGGAAGGGGTTATTGCTATTTAAAAACGGGCAGTCTCCAGAGAAAAGTCTCTTGAGATGAGCAGTGCATTTGGGAAAGTTAGGGCTATTTAGCAGATCTGGTATGCATGGAGGCAAGAAATTGTTGAAAGCGGTTGAAGAAAAATTCCTCAGGGGGCACAGTCTAGTGTCTTTAAAAAACACACCACATAATTCTTTTCTTTTTTTGAAAATTGAAACAGTGATGCACACATCAAATAAATTCAGAGAGTATAGCAAGGCATTGAAGGAAAAACGAAGCATCTCTCTTACTGTCTTCATGTCCCACAGCCCCTCGTTCTCCTGCACAAGCCCTGTTTCCATTCCTGTGTATCCTTGCTGACCGTTTTGGCATTTTCACGCAGACCCAGACCATTGTTTCTCATTGGACAATATCTTTTGGAGGTTATCCTAGGTCTGTGCCTACGCAGCTGCCCTGTTCTTTTTCACTGATGCGTAGTGTTCCGTTGTAGAGGGGCACAGCAATAATGTAGGCAGACCATTCCCTGCTGCTGGGCATTTAGATCAGTTCCAATCTTTTGCTATTTTAAACTTTCCATTTTTATTCAGTTGAGTTGTTTCTGTTTTGATAATCTGAATGTTTTTTGCTTACTTTCTTGGTGGGTGTTAAACTATTTAGTCCCAGAGTTGCTTTGCAAGGGCAAGCTGACCCTCCCTCAGAGTGCCTTGTCTGAGATCACTGCTGCCTGGAGTCAGGCTTCAGTCTGGCTGAATGTCACTGGTCAGGGAGCCTCCTTGGAGGGTCTGGCTACCTGGCCACGCCTGGAGCTGAACACAGGTGAGCAGGGGGGCGCCGACCAGTCATACTGACCTCTGCCCCAAGGACAAGGGTCTGCATAGCCCAGGACAGCTGTTTCCTGCTCCACCTGAGAGCATCATTTTTGTCTCCAGACTTCCTGCTTCCCCAGGATGGAAGCCAAGCCCGAGGCCCTGGGGTAGAGAAAGGGAGGAAGTGAGAATGCCTTTTCCCAGCTCTTGGCTCTGGTGATAGGGCACCCAGTGCATTCAACAGGGCAGTGAGGGAGGCCAGATGCGTTTGAAAGGAAACTTTGCTGACATTAGCAGAGTCCTACCAGAGGGTGATGAGGCGTGTGTGTGCATGTGTGTGCATGTAGATGGGGGAGGTGTCCGTGTATATTGAGGCAAAGGGGACAGCAGAGAAAATATTTCTGGTGTTGACATTGGTCCCTGTGTTTAGTCGCCATTTCTTTGTACCTGTGATGTGCAGAAAGGTTTATACGAGCGTCTGGGGTGTGCAGCGAGGGGCACAGAGAACAGCCAGACCCAGCAGAGTGGTCAGATCAGCAATCTAGGGTCCCACCCTGCAACTTCCTAGCTGGTGGGTGACCTTGGGCCAGTCTCCTAACCTCTGTCCTTATCTGTGAAGTTCAGATTATGGAACTTTCTTTTGGCATTGACCGCAGGGTTTAGGAGAGGTAAGGAAGGCATGGCAGTTCATTCAGTATTAACATGGCAGATAAATATCACTGTTCTAGACACTTTGAAGAAAACCAGTCCCTGTTCTCCTGGACCTTGTGTTGGTGGGGTGGGTGACAGACAGTAAGCCACTAAACAAGTAAATGTGAAACCTGACCGGTGGTGGGTGACAGGGGCCCTGGAGAAAAGAAAGCAGGCAGGCAGGTGGCATGTTCGGGGCTTGGGGCCTGGGAGCCTTGTGGCTTTGCATGTGGTGGTCAGGGAAGGGAAGAAGGCGATAATCTGGAGGGAGAGCATTCCAGGCAGAGAGAATGGCAAGTGCAAAGGCCCTGAGGCTGGCTAGTACTTAGAAATCACACAATAAAGTGGCTGGTATGGAATAAATGCTCTACAGTTGTCGTTACCCTGCTTTCCAGGAGCTGTGAGCATCTATTAAAAAATGCTCATGAGCACCCAGAATGTGCCAGGTGCTGGGTGTATAGGCAGCTCCCTGTCCCATGGAGCTTTCATTCTAGTGCTACTGGTGTGTGTGTGTGTGTGTGTGTGTGTGTGTGTGTGTGTGTGTATGTGTATCCCAGCTCCCTCCCAGTAAATAGTGAAGAATAGCGGTGCTTTAAGAGAGTCTTAAATTACAAAGCCCAGCAAAACTTTTAAAAACCAGCTCCTTTTGTCCCTACCATTGCAAGGGTCCCAGGATCTAGAACACACTGACCATCGAAATTGCCTCCAGGGGAGAGGTAAGGGGAAGTGTGTTGCCCAAACACCCTTACAAATGACTCAGCAGCAGGGCTGGGACTCACACCCAGGACTCCTGCCTCCCAGCACCTTCCAGTGCCTTCCTTCGTCATTGGCTCTCTTAGTTTCAAGTGGTTATCAGAAGCATATAAGCAGATTAGGCTGAGTGAACTCACTTTGGAGGGAAGCAGAAGAGCTGGATTCTCCAGTCCCCAGGAGGGTGATGTGAGGACTGAGGCAGGGCAGCTGATGTTTCCCTGAGGCTGGGCTGGCTCTGAGGGGGTCACCAGGAGGGGAGATAACACTGGAGCTGGCAGTCATTTCCTGGATGTCCTGGGCCAGCCCCGAGCTATGGGAGCACACAGTCTGGGAGAGCCCACTGCCTTGGTTTTGGCTCACTGTTCAGCCCAGTGAATCTGATCGCCGGCACGTGCTGGGTGTGGGACCGAGTGGGACAGTGGCGCTATCTGTGTGGACGGGGCTGGTGTAGTCAGGGCAGGCTAACTGCTGTAACAACCAGCCCCCACAGCTGGCTGTCTTCACGCAACACGTTTATGTCTTGCTTGCTCACGCCACCGTCCAGTCTGGGTTTCTGCTTCCTGTAGGGCCTCTTTGGGGGGGGGGGGGGGGCGCGGAGAGGAAGCAAGCACAGGCAGAGCCATTTGTGAGTGTGGCCGGTCCTTGGCCACAGCTCAGCCCTGTAGCTCTCCCAGTGTCCTGGAGGCCGGGGCAGGGTGAGCTGTGTCCAGGACAAAGGAGACCATGGCCTGATGACGACTCCCGCCGAGGACAGGGGTGACGCCGCAGTGGTCTGGAGGTGTCCAAGCTACCAGCAGCAGAGCTGCTTCTCTGGAAAGGGCATTCGAACGACATGGTCTCTTCTGGTTCCTGGGTTGAGTTTGGTGGCAGGTCAGGAAAGTTTGCAGTCTTCTCTCTGTTGGGGATTAGAATATGATAAGTGAATCTTTTGTAGGGGATGGAGCACTGCACTCCTGATTGCCATGACATTTATTGTCCACCTGCTGTGTGCCAGGCACAGTGCTCCTTTACTTTTCTATACAATCCTACGAGGTAGGTATTATCATCTCCATTTTACAGATGCTTCATTGGAGACAAGAAGGATTGGAGTGGGAGTAGGTAGGGTTCAGAGGCAAAGGCAGGTCTGCCCCATGCTCGAACATGTGTGTCCATGGATGTATGTGCGTTGGCTGGATATACATAAATGATTTCAGCCTCTTGCAGAAACATCTTAATTGAAAATCAGAGGGCTTATCAGTTTAGTGTTTGCCAATGTTTGGCAGACATTCCTTTGTGAATTTGTCAAGTGAGTTCAGGGAACTGGTGTTGGAAAGTGAATGCCAAGTATTTGTAAAAGGTAAGCACCAGGCACTAGTTTGTGGATTGAGTAACAGATATATGTACAAATGGAATTCCCCAGGCACTGCATTTGCAAAGGGGGTGCTCCAAGGTATCCTGTATTTGCAAATGAGTCCTCCCAGATACTGCACTTATTTTTATTTTCTTAAGGTATATTTATTATTTTATTTATTGATTTTAGAGACAGAGAGAGAGGAAAGGAAAGAGATAGAGAAACATCAATTTGTTGTTCCACTTATTTATACATTCATTGGTTGATTCTTGTATGTGCCCTGACTGGGGATCGAACCTGTAAGCTTGGCATATTGGGACAACACTCTAACCAACTGACCTACCCAGCCAGGGCTCAGGTACTGCACTTATAAAGTGAGTACCCCAGGTACTGGACTTGCAACTGGAGTGCTCCCAGCCACTGTGCTTACAAAGTGAGTGCTCCCAAGTGCTTCACTTGCAAAATCAGACATAATCTTTGCTCCCCAAAGGGTCACAGTTACATTGGGGTACATATGCCTTATCTACTGTCTGGAGGGAGGAAAAGATGCTATTATGGGGCAGGTGGTTTCAGGAAGAACTTCATAGGAGAGACATGCCTGGACAGACAGAGGTAGTTTGAAACGGGAAGAGATGGGGCCAGAGATGGGAATGGCAGAGGGAGAGCAGTGAGCAGAGGAGGAGGGCCAGAGCAGCTGGGCATGCTCCAGGTGGCCTGTGACATTCTCCCTGAGTGGTGGGCACCTGGGCACCATAAGAGAGTGTAGGAGGCAAAGATGGAGGTAGAATCGCTTCACAGAGTGGGGCCCACAAGTCAGGGTGAAGTCAGTGCCGGGCTCACCAAGGCATGTTTGAGTCAGGAGGACCCTGTTCATGATGCGTAGGGACGAGGAGCAGCCGGCAGCTGGGAGCCTAGGATGCCCCTGAATGGAAACTTGGACAGTGCAGGGATCTGAGTGACCAGGGCCAGCTGTTAATCACAATAGTGGCCACTGCAGCAGCCACTCACGAGTGTTCTTTTTTCTAGGAGCTGTGCTAGGCGGTCACATGGGTGATTCCTACAACAATCTGTTACTCTCCCCATTTTACAGATGGGGACACTGAGACTCCCTTTCAGCAGATATTCTTTGGCTGAATGAATGGATGAATAAGGCTCTTGCAGGTGTCTAGTTGGGAGGTCCTTCCTGTTGAAAGGGGAGAAGGAAGAGCCACATCCAGACCTCCACCTGCCACTTCCTTGTAACCCTGCATGTCTCTGGCCCTCCGTGTGCCAAGCATGTCACACCACTCCCTTCTCCAGGGTTGCTGAGGCCAAAGGAGAGAGTGTGTGCAGTAGACCTGTGCACTGCCAGGCACATGGAACACACCGCCAACCTCGGGGTGGACACAGGCCCCAGAGTTCCTGGCCCAGTGCCGTGGCCGTGAGGCTGCTGGGCCTGGCCAGCTGGTGGGGAGCTCCTGATGAGCTTTCCTCAGAGGCCTCCAATACTTTCCAAATCCTGGGCCTGAAACCTCCACTGTGAGCTTTGCTCAAAGAGCTCCCCTTCTGGAACCTTCTTTGATGGAGGCCTTGTGGGAAGGCCCACTTGGCCCTTGGGCTCTTCTGAAGGTGGCACCATTGGGCCAAGGCCCAGGGCCAGAGTGGTGCTCTGCTTTGTGTCTGTAGTGGGGTCTGTGAGGCTGGTAGCTGTGGGGTGTCAGGGGCCCCCTTGGAAAGAGGAGTAAAGACTTGTGATGTCTGTTTGTTGCTCTTATTGGCTTGTGTTTCACAACCCTGTGACTGAGACTTGCTTTGGGGTTGGGAAAATGAGTTTGAACTGTTCCAGTAGTTTGGTGGCTATCGGGCTTGGGGATCTAGGTAGGGTCAGCCTGTGGGTTCAGACGGATCAGGGGTGACTGCAGGGCAATAGCGGTCATTTCCTCCAGCCATGCTGCGTCCTTGGGCATATTGTGCATTTAATCTTCACACCAACCCCTGAGGCTCCAGCTTACATACAGGTGGGAAATTGGAGGCTCTGGGAGTCTCAGGTTACACAATGAACCCAGAGGACCCAGCTCCAGAGCCAGAGTTCTTCTTCACAGGCCAGGATGCCTCCTGGCTGGGGCTGGAACACAGGAGCCTGGACAGCGAGGACAATTGCCAGCAAGAACAAGGCAGTGGTAACAACAGCGAACACTAACACCGAGCTTACTATTCTGAGCCCTTCATGTAGATGAGCTTGTTTCATTCTCATGATGCCCCTGTAAGATGTTGTCATTTTCCTATTTTACAGAGGAGCAAACTGAGGCCCAGAGTGAAGAGGTCACTACTTACCCAGCTAGTAATGCTGAAGCTGGGATTTGAACCCAGGTTGTCTGGCTCCAGAGCATAACCACATGTGGCCTGGGAGCAAGGCTTAAGAGCAGAGGGTCAGAAAGGCCCAAAGTGGCCAGGGCTGGCTCTGCGCTGCGAGGAGGGCCTTGTAGGACAGGGAGGTATGGACAGAGCAGAGCGTTTCATGCCGGGCGAGGGGTTGGCCATTTCTCTGCAGAACCACCTCTAGAAAAGTTGTAGCAGAGATTTGCTCCTCATTTTTGTTGATCTTGCGGTGGTGAACTTGGCTTCTGGGAGCCTCAGTTTACTTGCCTGACTTGGCCTGACCCTGAGGAGCTGCCAGTCAGAGCAGGCTCTGATGACTTGACCACAGTGAGCATGAAGTCCAGAGTCCGCCAGGAGCATGCATGGTGCCCTGCCTGCTGTGTGACTCAGCCCCACACCTGGAGCTTTGGCACAGCACCTCTTCCCTCTGCCTTGGTGGCGGCCACCAGCCCTGGAGTCTGCCAGACCCCCAGCAGGAGTGAGGGCTCGCTCCCTGCAGTGTGGTACTGCCCCAGCTAGTGGCAGTTGTCTTCTCTACTAGCTCTTCACCTCCACAATTATCAATGATGACTTCATAAAATTCTCCCATAATCCTACCACCTAGAAACCTCCATATGAATATTTTAGGGAATAGCCACCTATGCCTTTTTCTTGGATGAGTACATATGACATACATGGGATGAGATCTTATTCATAAATGCTAAGTCATTTTCATACATTATCTCAAAGAGTTTTAACTTTGGCCCTATTGATATTGGGGAACGCCCTGGGTAGGATGTTGACCAGCATCCCTGGCCTCAGCCCACTAGATGTTCATACACTGCTTTCTTCAGTTGTAATAGCCAAAAATTTTGCTCATAGACATTGCCACATGTCCCCTGGGGGTGGGGGTCAACATCACAATTGAGAACCCCTGTGGTAACTCATTTAACAGCCCACCTACCCCGAGAGATCCTACCAGACAGAGTGGCACTGGCTATGGGCTGGGCAGAGCGTGGAGCTCGAGCTTCAGCCCGCCTTCATCTTGCTTCTTTGGAAAGTGGCACAGAGGCGGTAACCAGGAAGTACGTGGGGGCTGCAGGAGCCCTGATCTCTGTGTCTGGTGTGGCATGGAGCCGAGAGCCAGCAGGGACCCTGGAAGGAAATCCCACTGGCCAGGGCATTACAAGCTCCCCACACTTTGATACCTCCAATTGGCCCCCCTGCTGTCCCTGCCTTTGTCTGATGACTCAGGACTTCAGAGATCTGGATTGTTGAAAGGGGAATTGCATCATGCCAATAAAAAGAGAAAAACCGGCATTAGAAAGTTATGATGTGTGGAAAATGACTTTGAAACCTGCTTCTTGCATCCTGTCTGAATTACAGCACTTGGGGGAGGAGGGAGAGGGGTATAGTGAAGAGAGGGAGTGGGCTGGGGTAGGTGACCTGGCTATGTGGCTCTTCTAGAAAGACCTTCAATTGCTTGACTCAAGCCCTACCCAGGGCTGTGCATTGAGCCTTTCTGCTTTTCGGAGCTAGTTGAACCACACCACCAAGAAAGATATAGAAAGGGAGCTTCTGAAGTATGTGTGGGTTCTGCCAGCAGGTGCAGTGAAGGGGCGAGGGTCTTGGGCCAGATAGTGTTGCAAAGACCAGAGGGCTGGGGGCTCTTTTAATGCCTCAGTGGTAAGCAGGGTGCCCTCTGATCCAGGGGGGCTGAGCCATGGGCATGTGCTCTTGTGTAGGACACACCCAATCAGCATGCAGGGCAGTCTTGCTTGAAAGGGCCTGGGCTGTATAGTGGGAAGCAGCAAACACCCTGCCCCCACGTTGAAACCCCTGGGTGGAGGTGGAGGTGCCAAAGACCCTGCCTTCCCAGGTCAGCCTTTCCCTACGGGGGCTGTCCAGTGTTTTTGGATTCTGACACTTCATACTAGGCCACGTAACCAATAGTGGGATCCAGCTCTCAGCTTCTTCATCTGCAAGCTGGGAATAACAGAAGCCACCTCCCAAGACTGTCCTAAGAATAGAGGAGACGAAGCACGGACACTCTTTAGTAGAGTGCCAGGCATAGGATCAGTGCGTAATAGTGCCCACTCCGCCATCACCACGAATTTACCATGGCCACTGCTTCTGCCTGCCTATGTTCCTGCTCCTTGCTCAATTAAAGTTCTTGAAGGCAGGGTCCTTTTCACCCAGGTATACCTGATGTCACTAGAAGCCTTTGAATATACGCTGCCCTCCATATCCATGGTTCCGCGTCTGCATCCATGGATTCAACCAACCTCTAATGGAAAATACGTGACAAAAAATCTTACATTGTTGCTGATGTGTACTGTGTAGTTAGTTAGGCCTACCGTGGTTGTGATGGTTGAAGCTTTACTAAACATGTACACATTCTTTTTCCTGTCATTATTCCTTAAACAATGCAGTGTAACAACTATTTACATTGCATTTACATTGTATTAGGTATTTTAAGTAATCTAGAAATGATTTAAAGTATATTGGAGGATGTGTGCCGATTATATGCAAATATACCATCCTGTATAATAAAAGGGTAATATGCAAATTGACCCTAACGGGAGAATGACCAGAACAACCGCTGGACCAGTCACTATGAGGTGCACTGACCTCCTCTTGGTCCCTTTCCCCAGCTGGCAGGCTCCGATTGCCTGATGGCCACCTGCTGCGGGGCCAGGGCCGGCGAGCAGGCAAGAACAGCTGACCTCTCGGTCCCTTCCCCCGGCCGTCACACACCGATCACCCGATGGCAAACAGGGAACAGGGGGTGGGTGGCGGTGGGTGGTGGGGCCAGCTGTGGGCAGCTGGGGAAGAGGGCCCTGATTGCAGGCCAGGCCTAGGGACAATACCTATGCACGAATTTTGTGCGCCGGGCCTCTAGTTTTATATAAGGTACTTGAGTATCCTTGGATTTTTGGTATCTGCAGGGGTTCTGGAACCAATCCCCTGTGGACACTGATGGACAGTTGTATAGTTGCTTATAGGGGGCATCTCAGGGCCCCAGGCGTTGCAGTCTTTGAAAGGATGGAAAAACGTCTCAAGTTTTCTTGGAAACCCTTGCTCTGTCTGGTGACTTTGGAGCTGTCCTGTTGGGAGAACCTCCTGGGAGTGACCTTAGGCATCTTGGATACCAAGACCTGGAATGGCCCCTCAGCCCTGGTCCCAAACCCAGCTACCACAACCGGACTCAAGCAAGAAAGAAATCCACAGTTGGAAGGCTTAAATTATTAGTAGTGGTTTTCATCTCAGCTTTCAGCAGCAGTGCTTGGGAAATAAGATTTTGATCTCGGAAAATATGATTTAAAAACAGAATTGAAAGTTGCATTTATTTGCTCAACGATATTGTCCCTGACACATGCACAGCGCCTGAATGGTGGCGTCTGGTCTGAGCGTGCCAGTGGGGACACCACCCAGAGCCCTTCCAGGAGGCACACGTGTGCATATTTCAAAGTCCCCTGCTCCAGAGTGGGCTTTTCACCTTTGGTGACAGAGCCCCGGGAGGCCTCTTCTTTTGGGGCAGTTCACTTTGTTGTCTTGGCCTTACAGCGTCGGCAGAGACACTGTTGCCAGGGAATGAGGCCTCTTCCTCAGAGCCCTGGTTATTGAGATTTAAACCCATTGACAGGTGGCTTCTTGGAGCTTGAGTCCGGTTGCTCTTTCCCAATGTTCCCATCCCAAAGTAGGCGGAGGTCTCTCTCCTTCCTGTTGGCTGAGGCCTGGGAGCTTGGAGTCCCCACCAGGCTCCTTGTGGAGCCTTCTAAGAGGTGGCCATCCCAGGAAGGATTAGCACTCCATTCTTGTCTGCCCTTCTCTCTGCCCTGTGGCCAGTGGAGATCATGGAGGGAGAGGGGGCCCTTTCTTCAGAGTTGCCATGAGTCGTGTGGGCAGCGTCTCTTGGCCACAGTTCCTTTCCTTTTACCCTGATCAAGGCTTCTGTCCCTTCAAGCCTGGGGGTAGGAACACATGAGCTCGAAATGGGGTGACCAACTGTCCTGACTTGCCTAGGACTATCCCAGGTGTTTGCACTCAAGTTCTGTGTTCCAGGAAACCCCCCGGTTCCAGGCAAACTGGGACAGTTGGTCCCCCTAGGTAGAAAAACCATCTCACGTGCTTTCACTGTGCTCTGCCCTCATCTTGTTATGTTGTCCTTTTGTTACAATTTCTTCAAATGACACCATTTTGTGTCTGCCATCTGCTTCTTCCCAGGGCCCTGGCTGATACACCAGGAGCTTCAGGATGGAATTATTCTCAGAGCCTCTTTTAGAGTTTATAGTAATCAAATGGGCCGTGATGCTAAACATGGGAAACATAAATTAATCTCTTGCACTTGAACTCTTTTCTGAAAATACGTCCCCTTGAAAGACGTGATGATGACAATGACAGTGATGGTAGCAGTGGCTCTTTATTTGCTCACTTACTATGTGCTTGTTTTGTTAAGAACTTTGATAGACTATTAGGTTTAATTATTATG